>NC_143141.1:36564241-37195412 GCF_059928025.1 Delphinapterus leucas
CTGCCCGCTTAATATGCAAAGAGCAAGAAATCTGCATTCGCCGGAACACTCCCAAAGCATTCTGGGTATCCAGATTGTACTGTCAGCTGCTCCTCGTTCCACTACGGAAGGAAACAAGGGAGGGTGCTTTAAATTCCGCTGACTTCTGAACTAGCCCCTCAGGAGTGCTGAGAGCAGGGGGGTCCAGCTAAAAAAGTCACGAGCAGCTACTCATGCTACAGGACACTTGTGTCTGCCAAACCCCAAATATAAAGCCTCTCATGTGCGAAGCATGGCTTTATTGAGATAAAACTGACCTACAAGGAGCTGCGTACATGTAAAGTACACAGCTTGGTAAGTTTTGACCTATGTATGTGCCTGCGAAACCATCACCACAATCAAGATAAATGGACACATCCATCACTCTCAAAAATGTCCTTTTCCCTTTGAAATTCTTATCCACCTCCACTCCTCTCTGCCCTCCTCCGCATCCCCAGGCCACCACTGTTCTCTGTCACTGTAGATTCATTTGCATTTTGTAGAACTTTATATCAATCCAGTAGGTACTCTTTTTTGTCTGGCTTTTTTCACTCACCACACTTATTTGGAGATTCATCCATGTTGAATATTCATTTCTTTTTATTGCTGAGTAATATCCCCTTGTATAAATATACATCATTTGTCTCTTTATTAACCTTTTATTGTGTATTTGGGTTGTTTCCAGTTTTTGATTATTACAGGTAAAGCTGCTATGAACATTCCTGTATACGTTTTACATAGTCATATGCTTTCATTTCTCTTGAAATATATCCAGGAGTGGAATGGCTGGCGTATGTTTAAGTGTCTTAGAAACTCTCAAACTGTTCTCCAAAGTGGTTGCAACTATTTTTCTTTCCCACCAGCAGCCTACGGGAGTTTCAGTTCCTCTGCACTTTTGCCCACACCCGGAGTGGTCAGTCTTTGTAATTCTGGACATCCTACTAGGCCTGCCTTGGCATCTCATTGCAGTTTTAATTTGTGTTTCCCTCATGACTAATGACGTTGAGCACCTTTCCATGTGCTTATCTGCCAACCACATGCCTTCAGTAAAATGTCCCCCTTTTTATTATGTTTTGCTTTCTTATTATTGACAAAACATGGCTTTTGACCACATAGCAGTTTTTCCTGTGATACACCCGGTGATATCAGTAGAGTTAGGTTAAAAAAGTTTAAATACACAAATAAGCACACAAGTATATATGTGTGTGTATATACACACACATATATAGACACATACACAGTAATCAACTCAGGAAAATGTTTTGCCACATGTAACATTAGGGGATAAAATCCTCAGAAGCCTCAAAACCAATATCAAGAGGGCAGAGCTATTTGCATAGCTGTACCTAACCACAGAGGTTTCCCTTTAGATAAAGAAAAGCCTAGAGAGTGGCCCTGGCCTAACAGGAAATGTTGCTGCAGCTGACAGAGCATGCGTGGTGGGTGTAGTAAGCTGGGTGTTCCCATGGCAACAAGATAGAGAGTCAAATGGTGGTCAGAGCCAGATATATCCACGACAGAGCAGAGCACTTAAGCAGCAGGATTCAGAAGCCAGGCTGACCTGTGTTTGAATCTCATTGGGCGACCAGCTTGGGGCCCTTGAGCAATACGATTAACTTCATTTCCTTCATTTGCAAACTGGGGACACAACCCAACAAATGTCTACCCCATTTCCAATTGTTCCTCGGCATCACTCCTATAGCATGCAACTTCTCTCTTTCCCTGCCGCCCTTCTTTCCAATCAAAATAATGCCCTCGGGCTTCCCTGTGGCGCAGCGGTTGAGAGTCCGCCTGCCGATGCAGGGGACACGGGTTCGTGCCCCGGTCCGGGAAGATCCCACATGCCGCGGAGCGGCTGGGCCCGTGAGCCATGGCCGCTGAGCCTGTGCGTCCGGAGCCTGTGCTCCGCAATGGGAGAGGCCACGACAGTGAGAGGCCCGCGTACCGCCAAGAAAACAAAACAACAACAGAAATAATAATAATAATGTCCTCCATTACCTGTAGATTAAGTATAAGGAAGCTAATGTTTATCAAGAGCTTAGCAGATTAATTCGGAAAAGATGATGCAAAATAGCCTTCACCTAGACAAAGGCAGATATGGAATCACAACATGGTTGGGTTAATTCTAAGTGGGGTCATTCTACCATAAACTGCTACTAACTATAGTGAAATGATGCAAGTTAAAATCAGAACCTGGACTCAAATATATCTCCCAGTTTTTTTTAAAAAATTGATTGTTGTACAAATTAAGTGAAAAACTTGTGTGGTATGTAGCCAAGTTCCTAGCACTCATAGTCAGCACTAATTAAACTTCAGCTCTTATGAAGGGGAAGTCTAAAGTAGGGGTTAAAAGCATGAACTCTGGGGTCAACCAGAGCTGGCTAGAAGTTCAACTGTGACAATTTCTAGCTGTGTGTCCTTGGACAAGTCCCTTCACCTCTCTGGGCCACAATTTTCTCATCCGTAAAATGGGAATAATATGGGATAAATGTCCTAGAGTTATTATGAACATTAACTGAGTTCATGTCTGCAAAGTCCTTAGAATGGTGGTAGCAGACAGGAATTGTTTGCTGTTACAGCTTCAGTGATCTCCCTAAGCTCAAGGCGATGTATCAGGAGCCTCCTGACTGTGACTAGTGATTACTTCTTTCACATTACTTAACCAACAGCTATTTATAGTGTGCCTGCTACGCAAACCACTCAACTAGGTGTTAGGAGGGATTGAAAGAGTTGTAAGACACAGGTACGTTTCTTACCCCAAAGAACACAAACCCTAAATCAGGAAGCATGGTTGGTAACTTCAAGCAACACGGTATGCAACTGTTCCTAAATGCTTGATTCAAAAGATGATGGAGAATTTCAGAGGTGAAAGGTCTACCATGGACTTGGAGAGAAGGACAAGGGAGAGGCGTGGGGAGCTAAGGCACGGCATCGAGCTGGAACTTGAAGGAGGAATAAGAATGAGAGAGCGGGGCTTCCCTGGTGGCGCAGTGGTTGAGAGTCCGCCTGCCGATGCGGGGAACGCGGGTTCGTGCCCCGGTCCGGGAGGATCCCACGTGCCGCGGAGCGGCTGGGCCCGTGAGCCATGGCCGCTGAGCCTGTGCGTGTGGAGCCTGTGCTCCGCAACGGGAGAGGCCACAACAGTGAGAGGCCCGCGTACCGCAAAAAAAAAAAGAAGAAAAAAAAATGAGAGAGCCAAAGAGACAGGGAGCAGAGTGCTCTATGCCTCAGGGGTGCCCTTGGGGGTGCTGGTCTCCCAAGGACCAGAGAGAGGGCAGGTGGAGATTAGGGGGCAAAGGAGCAATCAGTTAGGAAAGGTAGGTGGAGGCCAGTTCTTGAAAAGTCTTTAAAGCTAGGCTATTGCTTCAATGTCTACACTAGAAGCAGTGGGGATTGAAGGACTTTATTGGTAGTTTTTAACTTTAATGTTGATTAAAATTACACGTCTCGTTTTTGTTGAAAAGTAGAAGTGCAAACTTACAGATCCCACTGCACACTTAGGAAATCAGAATCCCTGACACTGAGGCTCAGACAAAGAATTCCACAGGCTGTTCTGACATTATTCGAAAGTTGAAAGCCGTTGCTACAGAGCCTTGAAAACCTGGATTACCACGAACAGCTTCTATGGCAGAAAGGTCAGAAGGAAGGAAACTAGGATTTGCTGAGTGCCCACACGTGCCAGGGGACTGACAGGTATTCTTTCACTGAGTCCTAACAACAGTCCTATTAGGGGGACGTTATGATTCTCATTTTAGGGATAAAGAAGCCAATAGTTGGATGTGTTGCAAACACAGTAAGCCACAGACAGGGCTTTCAAACCCAGGTCCCAGGCTCCAGGATGACTGTACTTCCCACTGTATCACCTGATTGCCCCAGAAACACCCATGTGCGTCTTTCTCCTGAAACTTAGTGCAGGTCAAACAAAGTCCAGTAGCAAATGTGGCGTCATAAGCACTCTTCTCCCATCCTCATTTCTCTCCTCCAGTGAAATCTGAATTTACCTTCCCTTTGCCCTGAAGCTGGGCCAAAGTCGCTGAGGGCCATCATTTCAAGTGGAGTTTATTCTTGCAACTGAGCTTCTTCTAACTTTCTTTTTCCTCCACCCTTTCCTCTGTGGTATCTCCTAATTCACCCTGTGCAGTTTTGTTTTCTTTTATAAGTTTCAGGTGTACAGCATTACCGTGTAAAGTAAAGCTCTGGAGAACATCAAAGGAAAATGGCCATGCATTTGCTCTTTAATGTTTTCCTACGATATATTAAAATAAAAACAAATTATCAGTCTCTTCACAAGTAGTAATTTATATTCTCTGGATTTTTTCAGCCCACAACAACTGGATTCTCTTTTCTGTATACCCTACAGAGTGATCACCATGAGTCTAGTTACCATCCATCACCTCTTCACCCATTTTGCCCATCTCATAACCCCCTTCCCCTCTGGTAACCGCTAATCAGATCTCTGTATGTAAGAGTTTGTTTTTGTTTTATTTTGCTTGTTCATTTTTTTTTGGTTCCACATATGAGTGAGATCAGACAGTATTTGTCTTTCTCTGACTTATTTCAATCAGCATAATATCTTCAGTGTGTATCCATGTTGTCGCAAATGACAAGATTTCATTCCTTTTTATGTCTGAGTAGTATTTCACTATACATATATATATATATATATATATATATACACACACATACATACATATACACACACCATATCTTTATTCATCCATCAATGGGCACTTAGGTTGCTTCCATATCTTGGTTATTGTAAATAATGCTGCAGTAAACATGGGGGCCAGCACCCTATGCAGTTCTGAAACTCCTCATTCATAGCAGAACACAACATGAAATCTTAAATAATTCCTTTTGTGGTTTCCTTTTTACCCTAAGGGTGACATGGGGTGGCAGCCGGCGGTGGAGGAGGGTTTGTCCATAGGAGGCTTCCCTTGAAATCCACAGGAAATGATGTGGATGCGCTGTTTAGCTTTCTCGAACGTCTACAAACAAGCACTGGGACACTGGTTGTTATTTTCAGCTAAGCAAGTTCCTCGTTCTGCTTTCGAAAGCCGTCTCCCTTTGGTAGGATTTTAGTCACTGTATGTGTGTCTATGAGACACTTAACGTCTTCCCTTAAATTAGTACTGTGTTCTCCACCTGAGTGGAAGATTCTCACCTTACAAGGCCTCCTTCTACTTTTTTTTCCCCAAAAGGGTGTTAGATTTATCAGATTTAATGCTTTATTTTTCTGACTTGCTATCAGTCACATGACTGCAAGAAGCCATTTCCCCCCTTTATATATTCTTTCCTAATTCTCCCATAAATGATTCTCTTCCAATTTATTTTTCTCCCCACTCTAAATTGGAACCCTGGGTAAATGCTGAGCAGCCCTTTTTCCAGCTTCTAATGTTCTTCAAATGGAATTGACAGGTAGTACTTGCCTTGACCCATATCACTGAGGGCAATCTCTGTCTCTCTGGGGCTCAGCCCCGTGTGGGTTTGCTTATTTCTGTGCTGAAGGGGCCTGAATATGATTTCTAAGCCAAAGGGATTCAGACATAATATCTATACCTATACTCTAAGTATTTACTTTGGCAAGTGACACCTTCATTCCAGTTGCCCCTGTTAGGAAGCCATAATGATGCTTTGAATTCTCTGCAGACCACAATATATAAATGTGCAGATTGTACAATGCAAATCCCAAGAGGTGACAATCACCTAGACCACAGTGTGACTAATGCTCCCTGGAGTTAAGCAGTGCACACCCTGCACAACCATACTTAGCAACATTTCAGTGGGAAACTTCTTTTCCTCTAATGTAAATCATTTTCTGCATTCTTAAAAATAATGGCCATTTGTAGACTCTTTTGCTTGCCTAAACATTATGATCAAGGTCTCATAAATTTAAAATTACTGATAAAGACTTAGGGAATAGGAAGATATACTGTCTGTATATCTTCCTTTTCCCTATGCCTTATCTTTATTTTCCCCATATTTTATTTTCCCTATAATCTTGCTCCCTAGAATACACTAACTTTGTTTTTTAAAAAATTGCAAAGTCATTGGGATAACTTGAGAGATGACAGATGGTGTTATCCTCAGTAAGGGAAAGTAGGTGGTAAAAAGGGGGAGTCACTAATGTCAGGCAAAACATCAGAGTCATGGTACCAAGAAGACGCTAAACATGGTAACATTTATTTCAAAACTCAAAACTGATTCCATATTAATAAATACTTTTAACACTGAATATAGAAAAACTACTATGCATGTTCTAATACAGTTTACTAAAGAATCAGAGAAAAGGTAGTCTTTCATCTCTCGGCCACTGAGAAAACAATCTGGAGGTAGGAATAGCTTCAAGGATATTGTGTAGAATTGGGGAAGGGAAAGAGAGGAGCTGATAAAACCAGGAAGAATTTTCTACTCTCCTTTCCTCACTAGGGCCTTAAAACTAAAAATCTGAAGTTGGAAAATACACCTGCACCACATACCAGATTTCCTTCTCAATTTTGGTTTAGAATCACCAGTTGGTGGACGGGGTCAAAGGTTGAAAACACGTACCCAATTTGAATCTAGGTCAGGTCTCGCTGGCTGATGATGGGTCCATGAGGCCCCTCAGAGGCCAAGCAGGAGACCGGACAGCTTGTCCTTAAAGCATATGCTTTAAGGCACAACCACAGTATCTTTAACTCAAGAACTGAAGGCATGGCACAATGTGACGGCCACCTCCACGTGCTGTCTAGGTGTAAGTCCTTTCAGAGCTGTCTTTGTATAAACTCATCAGCCAATCAGCTGGCCTGTGATCCAGCCCCTCCACCCTCTGGAGCTGGGGGGGACACTTCAGGCGGGCAGCTGTCCAGCCCCTTCACCCATGGAGAGACCCCATAGAGAAAACCCCTCTGGCCACTTTTTTCTGTAAACACTCAAATGAAACAGAATCTTGCAGATTTGGAGTTCCTGCTCCTAATTAGAAAAAATGGTAGAGAAATGCTCTGGAAAGGGACAAAGATAGCCCCGAGTCAGATCAGTCTCCAGTGCGAGTGGAACACGTCTGCTTTGGGCAGCTTCAGGACGTGGAGAGGACCCTGGTTTCCTCGGGTCTTTTTCTCAGAAGACATAATTTTCCAGGCTGTCGTCACAAGGCTTCAAGCTAAAGCCACCACTGCGGCGCTGGCTCTCAGGAAGTTTCTGGGTAGGGCAAGGAAGGAAGAGGGTTCTCCTTGACCGTGATATATGATCTTGTGGCCAAGAGCAAGAGAAGGCAGCAAAAGGGAAAAAAAGAGGTTTGTACCTAGTGCTCTTAGTACAGATGGGCAACGGTTTTAAAGGGAAGAGTTGTTTCAGGTTCTGAAGGCCACAGAGGGACTCCGGCTGCACTGCCATGGGTACTAGAATCGCGGGGCTTTTGAAGCTAGGGAGGACCTCAGGGCTCTCCTAGTTCAACTCCTTCATTTTCCAGAGGAGGAACCTGAGGCCTGGAGAGGGTAAGCAATGTCCCCAGGCCACACAGCTTGTCATATCTGCCTGGGGGACACAGAGAGTGGCAGAGAGGCTTCAGTGAGCAATGCGGTCGGTGTAGGCGAACATCACGCAGCACGTGGTTAGTTACATTCAGGACCCCCGAAGATGACAATGTCCCACCCCGGGCCCTTTCTCATTGATCTGTCGCAGAAGTGGCCAGGTCCTGGACCGAGCTTATCCATGAGGTTCCCTCGGGAAGCGGGGTGGTGCAGGTCGCTGGTGTGTCCTCACTTCCCCGTCCGGAAGGCCACCTGGATGGCTTTGATCCACTCGGTACGCTCCTTGGGGGTGGCCGCTTGCAAGAAATAGTGAACTTCATCAGCCGTGATGATCTCAAAGAGGTTCTCTTCTTCACTCTTCTTGCCTGGTGAGAGAAAAAGTGACGGTGGGCATGGGCACCAGAATGGCCCCTAGTTCACCCTCCTTCTGCAAGCAATGAAGTCCCCATTTTTCAAGTGTTCCAAAAAATTTAAATATGTGATTCTCAAACTTACTATCACTGTATGATCATACATATTCATTATATGATTATCTATATAGTGCTTATATATACAGGTATGTAGTATGATTTTGTGCTTGTGTGTGTATGTGTGTTTAAGAAGTAAAACATTCAAGGAGAAACATTTTATAGTTTATAAGCAAACTAAATTTCTCACTTTTGCACACAAATAGTGTTTTACCCTGTAATACTGTCCAGTGAGTATCTTTCCTCCACTCACAATATAAACCAAGAGCTGACCTCAATATATTTTTTTAAAACATCAAAAAAAACCCAGATTCACCACCAGTGCCATCAGTATAGCCTGAACTGGTTTTTATCAAGGGCTAAGTGAGACTCTTTGCTGAAAGGTCGGAAGGCAGCACACTTTCCAGTACTGTGACAAGACTTAAAACACATCCATCTCAGATCACAAAGCAGCACGCTGTCCACCCCAACCCTAAGGAAGACCCTACGGGGAGAGGCGAGTGAGCAGATCCAGGAATAGTAAAAATCTCGGCTTTTGCAGCTGCAGTGTTTTCTTGTCAGCCTCTATAACCTCATAAACCCAAAATGACAAGGAGAAACCAGGGTCTGGATGTCCGAACCACATCTTCCCACTGACACCACTCATCCCTACACCTGAGGAGACACGGTCATTTCATCACCAAATCATAGACTTGTGATCAGGACCCAAGGGTCATCTGGTGCGACTCCATCATTCTCGGAGGAGACGGGAGAGCCCAGATTAATTACGCTACTCAACACAAAGTTGTGCCACTCACTAACTAACCTAGACCTAACTATAACCCAGGAGCAGTTCCTGCTCCCCACACTGCCTCACGGCGCAAATGTTCCTTTTGTTGTGGGGTATTTCCTGGTCTATAAAAGGTGCCCTTTAAGGAACGTCACGGCTCAGTCTCAGGCATCAGGAGGTAACAAGTGTCTCCATCTAAGCCGGTTCTGAGGTGATGGATTTTTCTCAGCATTGCACTAGGATTTATTCAAGGCATCCACAAAACCGCTCCAAGTCCCCGAAGCCCAGAGAGCCAGTGCAGCAATTGGGAGAGAATAGCTTTGGGTCTCTCTAAAGTTTTCAGACAGTAAATTCATTCATGCCTGAGTGAGGGAGTGATGGAGTGAGTGCTGTTGACTCAGGGTGCCCAGGTGTGGAAGGGAGCCTGGGTAGACACACCTCTCTCCCACAAAAATTCATTCTTACCATCTGGGTTGCTCTCCACTGAGGTCACCACACAGCCTCTCAGGCGAATCGCTCCCAAGGGATCTTCTCCCTAAAGGAGAGAGGAGTCCTTCGTTATGTTTCCAAAGTAAAATGTATGGGTATACTTTATCCTGTTGGTGCAAAAGCCACACAGACTCACTGTGGTGTAGATAAGAGCAGAAAGAGATGAAAGAGAACCCCTTCTGGAGCCTCCATCCCTCACTTTACACAGCGGGGAGGTGTGGAAGCTGGAAGAGGAGACACAAGTCAATCTGAGCTTCACATCCGGAGGAAAGTGGCAGGCAGAGAAGGCAGTGAGGCTGAATCATCACGTCCCATGAGAGAAGGACCACACGTTTCCAGAGCCCTTTGGCCCCAGGCAACAGACATAGTAGTATAACCTCCACAGGAGGGAATCGAAGAGCCCTGTACTGCAAGCAGAGGCTGAGGACCCGACCCAGATAGACATGGCTCATTTTATTGAGGAAAAAGCCCTCTTCTGAATAATCAACAGCCCAAATGGCTGGACTCAAACAGTGTTTTCACTGAAGTAGGCCTAGAAGAGGGATTATCACTTTTTTGCATATTAAGCCAAGAGCACAGTGTTGGATTGGTTGAGTTCCTCTGAAAATATCAGATTGGGGCAAACAAAGAAAATTCTGTTGAGCTGACCAAATAAATGACCATATAGTGATATTTTCTCCCATCCCTGCGATTCTGCTGGCCTCAAAGCCTAAGATCTCAGATCTTTGCAATAAGAAGGGGTAGGAAAAGGTAGAGGACGGTGAGGAAAAAGAAGAGGGGATCGTGAAGAGGAAAGGGGCTTCGGCAGAGCAGAAAGGGGCCTGGGAAGCCCAGTGGACAGAAGCAGCAGAGGTTTCTAGTGAGATGGGTTTATCGAGCACAGCCTCTCACCCCAGCAGGGTCATAGTAGTGCAGATACGCAGGGTCTTCTCTCAGAATGAATTTCCTCACTTTCCAGTTCTTCCGCCTATGCCCCTGTATCCAAGATCAACACAGAAAAGGAAAGGATGAGTTCTTCACATCAGTCAGTACCCCTAGTACCTACGTGATAAATCTTGTTGAGTTGAAATAAGAAAAAAATAAAGATGAAATCCTAACTCCAGGAGAAACCAGGCTACAGCCCAGACCTTTGTCAGAGAGATAGCAGTAGATAGATGTTATTAAACCATGGATTAAGTTATTTCTAAGATTGTCTTACAGATTTAGCATTATATAAGACAGTGCTATGTACAGCGTACCGTGTTAGGTAACGGGGCGCTATCAAGAGATTTAAGACATGGCCCTGTGCTTCCAAGAGTTTATAACCTATGTGGAAATATAAAATAGCAAATGTCCAAATCAAATAACATGTATAGGTAATGAGTTTCAAAGGATTTTTTAAATATTTATTATTATTTGGAAACTTAATTTGGGATTTTTTTTTTGGTTTTTGGGGTTTTTAAAATTTTTACTGAAATACAGTTGATTTACAATGTTGTGTTAGTTTCAGGTATACAGCAAATTGATTCAGTTATGTACACACACATACACGTTCTTTTTTAGATTCTTTTCCATTAGAGGTTATCACAAGATACTGAGTATTAGTTCCCTGTGCTCTACAGTAGGTCCTGGTTTCAAAGGATTTAAATGAAGGGTATGTAATTGTGGGTTTGGGATGTCAAAGAGAGCCTCATAAAAACCTACATTTATCCACGTGGGATACACAGGAGTTATATAGGTGAGAAAGAGGTGGGTGGGAAGACCACTGACAATAGAAAAAGCAGCGGTGGGAATGTCCAAGGCATATTCAGACCCTGATGAGTAAGACCAGTCAGGCTAGAAGGCAGGGCTCATGAGGAACGGCAGAGGCAGGTTTGGAAAAGTGGAAGCAAACAGTAAAAAATGAAACATGGGGGTATTGTCATTGGTGGCTTTTGAGTTGGAAGCAAAAAGATTACAGTGACATTTTAGGAAGATTAATATGGTGACAACATACAGGATGGACCAGCTGGCTAGGTTAAAGATAAGCCAGGGGTAAGATAATATGGTAATAAGAAGATCATCAAGAAATGATTGCAACAATCCTGGCATAAAATCATTAGGGACTAACAATGGGTAGCAGCAATGGAAATTGGAAGCAATAGTGGTTGTGACAGACATGATGAAGAATAGGACTTGGCCCTACCCCATAGAATTAAACATTGACATTGTCTAGACTGTGGGTTCTGAGGCAGGATTTGTGTCTGTTTATCTTTGTTTCTCCCATGCCCAGCACCTGGCACACGGGAGCCCCTTCATATCTGTTTGTAATTGCCTTGAATTACCCAGTTATTTCGATTAGCTGATAGCAGTTGTTTAAAATGTTATGTTAAACCTGATTCTATGATTTCCCACAGTAAATTCAAATGACAACTCCAGAAGCTAAAAAAATTAGATTAGAAAATATATAGTTTCTATCTTGCCAATATGAAGAATATTGTCTGCTATTTCTGAAGCACCACATGCTAAGAGGCACATATACAAATTTTCCAAAATTTTTCACTGCGCTTGTGTAGAAAGCAATGAAACGTTTGTGATTTTAGCAAACTGTGTCTCCTTCATAATGCCAGGTCAGAAGAGTCTAAAGAGAGCTTTCAGGAATGGGTCTAAGTTATTTGGCAGGTCGTCTGGTCAAGGAGCTCAGCTCCAAAGAACCTTTTACTTGCCTGAAGCATGGAGCGAGGAACGCTGTAGAGTCATATGGGAGAACAGAGAATATTTCTATCTGCAGTATCACATACAGAATGGCTTTTGTAAAGCGTCAGTTTCTAGAATTCTTGTTATGAGTGCCTGCTCTTTGCCTTAGCTGATGCTGCCCACGGGCTGAGGACACTAAGGCTTCTGCCCCACGCCATTTCCTCCAGATCCACAGATACACAAGTCCAGTCCAGCTGGGACTTTGTCTACCCCTTTTCAACCTTCATGTTCAGTTTCCTCAGGGCTCCGCTCTAAATTAAGGCTTGTCAGATCAACTAACTCAAGAAAAGTCCTTCATGGCTGATAACAATATAGAATTATAGAAGACATCAACAAAAAGGAAACAATGAAATTCCGCCCCCCCAAGTGATTCCTGCTTTAACAGCCACCTTTCAGCACCTGTAATGAAAGAGCCAGATAACGTAGGAACGTCTGTCAGAACAAATGAGAAATCAGGTGATGGACAAGCTCTGCCTATGGGCAGCTGCCAGATCCTTCCCTGTATAAGGCTGGCCCTGCTCCTATGCTCGTCCTTTAGTCAGTGAGCACCCTGTCATAAAAGTTATTAGAATAGTCTAGAATCCTTTCTAAACCATGGCTGTATTATTCCCTAGGACCTCGTTCTCTCAAAACCTGATGTGAAAGTAAGTTTTCCACACTAATGCCCTACTTCCCCTAGTGAAACTCAAAATCCATATCAACGTTCTCCTTTTTAAGTATAAATATACGTTCAACTTTGGTTCTTCTCTCTTCACCCTGGAAGTTCAGGGTCCTATTATAAGTCAAATCTCTCAGTCCCACGGGACCTGTAGACAATGCATGGAAATCTCCTTATGGCAACCAGATTCTCTGTTACGTACTGAGAAGTGCCTTTAAGACAGCTCACGGCACAGCCACGAGGGCAAGACCTTGGCCTTAAAAAGCAGCTTTGGCTTCTCGACAACATACACTAGCCTCAGTTGTTTCACCCTGAATATTCACATATTTTCCTGTAGAGGTGCTGGCCCTGAGTTCTTCACTCAGCTCCAGCCCTTGTGTTCTCTTACCTCTTGGCATCCCGTGCCTTGGAGCCTGGTAACTAACCAGAGCTCTTCAGCTCACCCCAGCCCCTGCCTGCCAGACTGACAGTGGCCAGTACTGGTGGACACCTGGTAATTACTGAGTCTATACCCTCTGAGCAGATTTGACCTTTGTCTGCTGCTGCTCTTGCAGAGCTGGTCTGGATTTGGTCTCACCGTGACCTACCCACAGTCTGAAATGGTACTTCCGTGCCCTCAGTGGTTTATGATATTCCTCTTCTGGGTATGGCCTGTTCCTATTTCCTGGTTACTTTGCAGGGAGGAGGGATAGGCCAATGGAAGTACTTTCACCATGAAACATCCCTGTCTTTTGAAGGCATCTCTTAGCCAGCTGATATCCTCCAGCTAATGAAAGGGTCAGCATTTTCTTGAAACATTGATAGAAGAAGAATTTCCCTATTTTATTTATTTATTTTTATTTTTTTTTGGCTGCACCGCACAGCATGTGGGATCTTAGCTCCCCAACCAGGGATCAAACCCACACCTCCTGCGGTGGAAGCGTGGAGTCTTAACCACTGGACTGTCAGGGACGTCCCGAATTTCCCTATTTTATGGTGCTTCTGCCCTGTCTGCCTCAGTCCTCCTGACCTAATGCCACTTTGATCATCTACTTGACTATCCATCTATCTTTCACTAGGTGGGTGTCATTTTCTAATTGACTATTGACCAAACAAACAAGATACCATCTGGTGATTTAGAATACAAAGGACTTGGTAAGGGAGAAAGGTTAGAATGGAAGAGTAGTGACCACTCACCTGCTTCAGTAAACATCCCTGCTTGATAACGACCCCTCTGAACTCTTCTTTCAGAATCACATCATCATCACTAGAATTCTCTTCACAGAAGAACCCACTGTCTGGCTATTGGGGAACCAAAGAGCAAGTTTATTTTCCCAGTCTTAGGCATATTGCTACTTATACCATCTCCATCTCCCTCTCCCCTCCAGCCACTCCTTCCCCCTGTGGTTTATTGGTTTCTTCCAACCTGAACTTTAAAGTTTCTGGGTTTGGCCTTGCAGCGTGGCATGTGGGATCTTAGTTTCCTGATCAGGGATTGAACCGGTGCCCCCTGCAGTGGAAGCTCAGAGTCTTAACCACTGGACTGCCAGGAAAGTCCCATCTAGATGCTTATTGCTTGTTGCTAGATGCTCTCTTGTCTCCGCTCAAGTGTGGTTTTTATCAATATCCTTTCATTTTCTTGGGTTCCCCAAGCTATATTGGAAGTCTAGCTCAGCACATCTTTTTTCAAAGCCTTTCTTCTCTTGGGACCTTATGGCCAAATCCCTGAAAGCGGAGTTGGCTAGTTTATAAGACACTGTGCACACGACACAATCTCCATGACGCCCTCTGCCACTCAGCTCCTCCACTTTGAGAAGACCAAGAGCACGTGTCCAGCCACATCCTCTGAGGTCAGGAGGGGACTGGGCCTTGCTCAGCTATAAGAGAGCAATGAATCACACAGAGGAAGAGGAGCCACTGTGCTGGGTATTTTTAGAGTCCCACATTTAAATGGCTATAAACAACCAGATCAAAATTCTGAAAAAAAAAAAAAATTCTGACAGGGGAACTTCCCCAAAGTGAAATGAAACTCTCTCTGTGACAGTCACTTCATTTTTATAAGCAGCTTCCTTACTTCTGTGCTCTGACCCCAAATAGAAACGAAATTGCCAAAATCCCCCTAGAAATCCACTTTGCCAGATTTCTCATGTAACCCAAGATTAAGTCCGTATTGTGCAATACAGTTTCCCAATCTGTGGTAAGCATGCCACCGGGGAGACTCATGGTGCAGGGGGAAGGAACCTGGATGAACACATTTTGTATTGAGTCACATATTTTAATGTTTATTTGGAAATATAAAACTGGCCCACTGTGATTTTACACATCTCCCTCTAGAAAGGAAGCTCCCAGAGGGCCATAATTTTTGCCTGTTATTTTTCTTTCCACTACTGTATCTCCTTTCATGTACTTGGGCCTAATAAGTTTTTGGTTTTTTTTGGTTTTTTTTTTGTTTTGCGGTACACGGGCCTCTCACTATTGTGGCCTCTCCCGCTGCAAAGCACAGGCTCCGGACGCGCAGGCTCAGCGGCCATGGCTCACGGGCCCAGCCGCTCCGCGGCATGTGGGATCCTCCGGGACCGGGGCACGAACCGTGTCCCCTGCATCGGCAGGCGGACTCTCAACCACTGCGCCACCAGGGAAGCCCCTGGGCCTAATAAGTTTTTATAAAAGAATTCTTGCTTAGAATAAGAATAGATATAGCAAATTTTTAAAAGTAAATAAAGAAAACTATTCAAGTGAACAATATTTTCCTTTAAACAATCTCACTGGATGTGACAGGCATGGTGGAGGGGGACAGCTGTCAAGTCAGGGACATGGATCAACGCTGTAGGGCTGGGCTCTTTCTTTCACGGCGGATATGAACTGAGACCAACCCAGAACCCACCCAGAGCGGCCCCCAAGCCAGGAGGAGTAGGTGGGGAGCTCTCTCACTCACAAAGTAGTAGAAGGCGTCGGGGTTGTCGAGGAAAGGGTTCTCAGCAGTTCCGTCCACTGCGTATTTGGAGAGGTCTCCAGCAGGCTGCAGGTACCCTTCGTTGAGCAAGGAGGAGGCTATCACCAGGCCCTCCTGGCGATTCCGAACAGATTTATTGGAAACCAGCCAGTCGATGACACAGTTACCTGGATGGGACCATCAGAGGGAATGTTAGCTCTCTTTACCAAAGAACAAGCCACTGACAGTTGCCCCTGGAGAGCTCCGGATGACCCAAGTGTTGGGCTTGTCTCATCTTCCCTGTTACTCCAAGAAGGAAAAATGAAATCCATGGGACAGATACCTGGAAACAAAAGGAACCATGTAAAATGTTTTGAAAAACATCTACATGTTCCTCAAGGAACAAGGCGTGCATAAAGAAATGATTTTTACTAACCCACTCATTTATTCCATTAATGACCTAGAACTTCTGCTAGGAGCTAAGTTCTGTGATGGGTACTGGGGAGGCTTCCTCAGAGAATCTAAAAAGGGGATCTGCGTGATAAGTATTGTGACAAGTGCTTTGCTGTGGATGGATACAGGAAGCTGCTGGGTCAAATCTGCAGGAAGGCGCGGAGGGGTGGGTGGGGGCAGGGCTACCGTGTGCGCGCCATCAGGAAAAGTTTCACAGAGGAAGTGACACTGACTGGATGCTTGCCAAGCATCTACTCAGGCAGGGGCCGAGAGGAACCAGCAGGGGCTGAGGGAGCTGCAGTGTGAACAGACTCACACAGGCATGAAGCAGCCCCTCTGGTCGGTGGGGGGAGGAGTTGGTGGAAAGAAGGCAAACAATGACAAGAGAGAGAGAGGAAGGCCCAGTGTGAGTGGGGAGAGCTTTGATGGTACGTTAAGATATTGGGCAGTGAAGAGCTATTGCAAGTTTTTAAGCAGAGAAGACCATGACAGTACGTGTACGTCCTAAATTTGAATTTGACGATGTCCCTTGCACCGAATGTCACACCTTAGACAAGGGTCTAGCAGAGACCTTGAGAAGCCATTCAAACAGCCTTCTGCCTCAAGAGAGGATTGCAAGGAGCCATCAACTGGATTATTAGCAGGTTATAATGAAACATTTTATGAAAAAGATTCTGTACAACCAACAAAGTCCTACCACATAGCACAGGGCACTATACCCAATATTTTGTAATGACCTATAAGGGAAAAGAATCTGAAAAAGAATATATATATATGTATGTATAACTGAATCACTGTGCTGTACACCTGAAACTAACACAATATTGTAAATCAACTATATTTCAATAAAAATCAGTAAATAAATAAAACAAATTTCTTTCAAACATTTTATACATACATACATACATATATATATATACACACACACACACACACACACACACATATGTATTCTGTACAAATGTAGCCAACCAGGGAGCCAACATAACAGGTCCCAGGTCATCAAAGCAAGAGCAGTAGGATATGCCATCCTTGAAACAAGAGTGAAAGCAGTTAATCAGTGCGCCTTCCATGAATTTCATATACAAAATGCTTTGCCCGCTTTTCTTTCTCTAGAAGGATAAACTAATTAATACTGCATTTCTGACTTTAATCCTTGTAGTGACCCTGTAAAAGAGGTAGGGCGGTAATTACAGACCTCTTTTAAGAATGAGAAAATTAAGACTCAGAGGGTTTAAGTGACCTTAGGCCCGAGTTACACCTGCAATGGGCCTTCACTTAAGTATTCTAATCCTAGATTCCATATGTGTTCAGCTAGGCATGCCGAAGCTCGAAAGACAATTTCAGTCTAATCTCCCCATCACCTGACATTCAAGGTCCTCCATCACATGTCGCCAGTGCCTGAGCCCCAGTCTCTGCCACAGACTTGTCTCTCTGCTGAGACCGCCCGAGTCCCACATGAAGGCTCAAGCCACCTGAATTTCTAGAATCTGGTCTGACCTTCAGTGGAGAGAACTTAAGTAGTTCAAGCCCAGTACTCTGGGACTCAGTAAGACATTTCACAGGAAATAAGTCTGACCTGGACCTTGTGCCCAGATCTATATCAGAACTTCCCCTTGGTTTCTTTTTCCAGAGGCTTTGTCTTAGCGACCTCAGTCCTACTTGAGTTAGGGCCCTGCCTTATTCTTGGTATCTGGATTCCAAATCTCAACCCTGGCTTTTCTCATGCTAATGGGCTACTGCCTTGACTCTCTGAGGCTGAATTCCCCTGGGATACTACCCACCCCCTCCCCCCATTACCCCAGATCACACCCTTTATCCTCCACATTCCTAACCTTGACCTCTACCGTTTTTTGCGCATTATCTATTGATTGGACAGCCCTTCAGATTCCATCTGTTGTATCTTCTCAGTGTTTTCCTCTCTTGACCTCTATTGCCACCATAAGTCAGCCATGTCTGACATCTGACAACCTAGTCCCGAACTGTACTTCTCATTTTTTTCCCCTAAGGAACCATCAGTCCTACCAGGCTGGTCATTTTCTTTCCCTGATGAATATTCTGGAAATCTCAGCCCCATAACTTTGTCCTCACCATCTGCTCAGCCTAACTGCCCTCATCAGAATTCCTTCCCACAAACACTTAAAGAAACTCTACCCGTCTTCCAGAGTAGAATTTAGGTACCACCTTCTATTCATCCCAACTACCCCTGAGTTCTTTCTCTTTTCTGAACACAGAATTGATTGTCTGTGCAGACGTGTGACTCCTTAATCATAATAACTGCATTGAGAGCTTGTACCATATAGTACTTAGCGTGTATTCTAAACACATTACAGTTACAGCAAGCCTTCATGTAGGTGCACTACGATTATCCCTATTTGATAGACAAGGAAAGTGAAGCACAGAGAGGCTAAATTGTTGGCCTAAGCTTTTACAGCCAGTAGGCTGAAGAGCTAGAATTTGAACCAAGGAAGTCTGCCTCCAAAGAACATGTTTTAAACCACTACACCACCTCCCTAAACCCATAATACATAATGCCTCACCCTGTGCAGCCTCAGACATCCCGAATGTTGCCACCTAAATTTTACATTGGGTATCTTGATTCCTGTTTATCACCTTATTCACCTCTGTGTCTATTTCAACATCCTGCCATTTATTGGAAAACAAAATATGACCCTTTGATTGATATAGCTGGAACTTCTGAGATTTTTATCTTGAACGACAAAGTTTTGTTTCACCCTTCTTTCTCCTTCCACGCTGGGGAAGTTCAATGATCATGTCCACCAGCCTGCACTCCATGACCCCACTCCCCGCCCCCATGCTCTACATCCATCACCCACATGTGAGGCTGAGCGAGGCCTCCATACCGCCTGCCCCAGAAGCCCCACTTCAGACTCACAAGGCCTTTTACCTGTGAAGCAGTGATTGAAAATCTTCTTGTCCTTCTCTAGGTTCAGCTCTTTTACTCCTTTTTCAGTGTCTTTCATGGACAAATACAAGGCACTGCACAGATGAAAACACATGGATGAGTAAGAGGTTTTCAGAATGGCCAGTCCTCTCTGAGATTCGCCGCCTCGAAGGGGCTGCTCCTGAGTACAAGCCTCCCCCTCCCCAGGTGAACCCTGAGCCTAATCTCTCCAGTAGATCATAAGCACATCATTAGAGGGCAGAGTTCATGATCGCATAACTTTGTGGCCTGAGCAACATTCAGCAAAATGCACTGGGAAGGTACTTAACGTCTCTTAAATTCACTAAACTCTGCTGGTTTAATTTTTAGTGTCTGAGATGGAGAGTTGCCCCCAGTTAGGTGCCAAAGATGAAATGTTCTTGGGGCTCAATCCTCATGTCCCATTTCTTTGTGTCCTACAAGAGATCATCTGGTATAGACATTTGCCTCCCAGAAAGTGAATGTCTTGACTAAGCTTATCCCTTTATCCTAAAAATTAGGAGATAAAGCAAAACAGTGAGACATTCTCATTTTTGTCCTTGAAGTAATCAACTAAAGATAGCCTTATCAGAGAGATTGCAAGCAACAAAACCCAAGGCCACTTTCATGGATCTCGTGGCTCCACATAGCACAAGCATCATTTGCACTTAGCTCTGACAGCTGTGGTTAGAAATGTGGTCACTTGACCACCCCACCCAGCAGCTACAGCTAGACTAGGCAACTCCTCTTGGGTCTTTACCAAAAAGCTTTCTTGGTGAGAGAAAGTGCTCATTCTCTCTATGCTCAATGCACAAATTTCGTCAGACTCCTGTGACCTGCTACGTCCTGCAGGAGGCATGCAGAGGACTTTTTTCAGTCCCCTCCTAAGGACTCCCCTCACCCATTTTGTAAACCAATATGGAATTTAAGTAGCCAATATGGAATTCTTCCTGGCAGGGCTCCTGTTACAGGATATGTTCCACATAAAAGCAAAAACCAGCAAAAAGTAAAAAGACTCCTAGAGAAAGGGGCTCATGTGATATCAACCTTTAGGCAACAACCATCACCTGCAATTCCAGGCCAGTCAACATCAGAGGTCATTAATCTAGGCCAAGGCACAAACGGCTTCCTGCTAGGAGAGGTGTTCACCCTTGCTGAATGTGTGAACTTGAACTTGAAACCTTACCTACTAGGACACACAGCCCGTGCCTTTTCCTACCTACCTATAGATCCTGAAGCTTTCTTTTAAGAGTAATTTATTATGGCTACTTCATAAATACAATGATGCATCTCTCTCTCTCTCTCTCTCTCTCTCTCTCTCTCTCTCTTTCTCTCTCTCTCCATCCCCCATCTCTCTCTCTGCCAAGATTACCCAAAATGAGGGAACTTAAATTCCACTGCCCCCTCTCCTCAGCTGCTAGACCTTAGAGAAGCCACAATCACTCTTTCAGACCCAGGTAAACATCTTAGTATACCAAGTGCCAGTACTAAGGACCTGGAAGGGTGGATACAGCCTTCAGAGGTGACCAAAGCAGGCCTTGGAGCAGGATCTGTTGTGAGATTTCCTCAAGAAGCAGGGTGGGAGGAGGGAAGAGTGAAGGGAAGCAAACATAGAAAATCACCCTATGGAATGAAGTGAGAGAGCGGCATGGACATATATACACTACCAAACGTAAAATAGATAGCTAGTGGGAAGCAGCCGCAGAGCACAGGAAGATCAGCTCGGTGCTTTGAGACCACCTAGAGGGGTGGGATAGGGAGGGTGGGAGGGAGATGCAAGAGGGAGGAGATATGGGGATATATGTATATGTATAGCTGATTCACTTTGTTATACAGCAGAAACTGACACAACATTGTAAAGCAATTATACTCAAATAAAGATGTTAAAAAATATAATTTTTAAAAAAAGAAAATCACCCTAAGTCAATGGTTTCTGGCAGTCGGATGGACCTCCTGGTAGATTTCCTGGCAAACTTCTGACCTCCTTCAATGCATTTAATGGCCTTCTTGATGTCCCGAACCCAGCCATCTCTCTCCTCCAGGAAGGCTGCCTGGAAGAAGTGGTCCTGCTGTTTGGTCGTAGTGATCTTAAACACAAACTGAAATCAAAACACATCCCATTAGGAATGACTCCTTTCAAGGGGCTGAGGTCTCTTATGAAGTACAGCAGTGGAGCCAACCCTGTTCTGGAAGTGCTTGGCCAAGAAAGACCCAAATGCCCAGGGTAGAGGGTGGGTGGTGTGGAGAGGGACTGGCCCAGGAAGCTCCATTCACATTGCAGGCTATGCATGGTCTCAAGGGTCAGCCCCTGACAAGGTATTCATGGTGGTTAACGACATCAACTCACCATCCTTTTGCCAAAGTCCTGGCAAGGGCTAGTCAGAGTGCTTCCTTTCAGGGGAATCATTCCTTTGGGGCTGTTATCACTTTTCTTCTTATAGAATTCAACTCCGTCTTCTAACAATACAACCCACATGGGTTTCCAGGTGTTGAACATGCTCCCCTGTAATGACAACAGAAAGAGCTGGGTAATGATGTTTTCTAAAACTCTTCTATAGGTGGCAAAGGGCTTGATAAATAGCCTAGCTTTGGCCAGTGTGGACACAGGCGACCCACATTTGTGTGACCAGGCTGCTAGGAAAGCAGCCTTCAGGGGACAAGGGGAATACCATTCTGCTGGAACTTTTAAAAAAAAGTTTTAAGATAAAATATATACACATCTATAATTAGACCATAAGCCTCTCCTGGGCCATTACCAAGAGAATAGGGTGTGACTCTCAACTCTCCTTCTTGTACATTTCAGGTTGACTATCTGGGGCTTATTTTCTCCCAACCCTGCCCATTGTGTTCCATTCAACTTAGGGATGGCAAATAGATTCTACCTCAAGTGCCGACTCAGACTGAAGAGTAGAGGATGCCTGAAGCTGGACTCACTGGAAAAATGCCACCATCAATAGCGTGTGCCATAAATGGTGGCATGCTAGCTGCAGTTACTTCCATCCCTTGGTGTAGTCAGATTTTATCTGGATATGAACATCAGGAAGAAACTCAGAGCACAGCCTTGTGTACAGGCATGGCTAAGAGGTATGAAAATCACCTGCAGAACCGTCTCTAATGCCAGCATGATACTGTCATGTCAGTGTAGCCTTTAGGAGTATCCTTACTTTAAAAGTTTTCAGTTTGGGTTAATGCCAACTGTCCCTTTATCAACAGATAACCATTCTGACTACATCAAGGAAGTCTCTCTTTTTTATCTATATTTTGGGAGGGTTTTGGAAAAGGAAGAGAACAGGGTTCTATGCCTCTTATCTTTGACCCCACGATGTCACCCTGTCATGACTACCACAAAATGGGATTATCACCCAGTTCCCAGAAGATCCTGCTGGTTATCTTAAAATGCAAAGAGCCTCTATATAAAGGTCCAGTTTCCCAAAAGGAAGACTATTTATGCAAAGAAGATAAATACTTGTGGGACTATCATTTTGCTTGTCCAAGTGTTTCCTTTGTTTTAGTTACTGAAAAAAAAAGTGTTAAATTAATACACACTATCTCTTTTCTGAACATACAGAATAATTATTCATGCTAGCACTGAATTACTTCCCTTTTTGAAAAAATGGGCAAGGTCAGACACTATGCCAACACATGAAATAATTTCAATCAAATGTCCTTCTGTTTTACATCTATCAGAGAGAAACTCATAATATAAAGAGTTCCTGCAAACCAATAAGAAAAAATACAAATAATCTATTTTTTTTAATGGGCAAAAGACTGGAAGAGGCACTACATTAAAAAAAAAAACCTCTGAAAAAGTGTTTAACGTCATTATCCATCAGGGAAATGCAGATTAAAACCACAATGAAATACCTCTGCACACCCACTAGAGCATCTAAAATTTTGAAAGCTTGAGAAGAGCAAGACTTGGCAAGGACATAACTGGAACTCCCATACATGGCTGGCAGGAGTGTAAAATGGTACATCCAATTTGGAAAACTGTGGAGAACGTTCTAATTCTTAGAAGATATATTTTGACATATTTAGGCATGAGGGAGCATGATAAGCTGACTTATTCTCAAATATCTCAGCATAAAAATATGTGTGTATATTTATATAGAAATACAGAGATAAGACAAATGTAGCCATGTGTTAACAATTCATAAACCTAGGGAAAGAGTGTATAGGTAGTCATACTATTTTCTCCACTTCTCTGTGGATTTGAAAATGTTCAAAATAATTGGGAAAAATTAATAAATAAATGAACAACACATGATACTACTACATACTAAAATTTGGGATGTGCTTTTAGGGAAATATAGAAATTGGACTAGATGACTGCTGAAATGCCTTTCAAGTCTCAAATTCTATATTCCACTTCCAACCTATCAAAGATTTATGACTGCCAGCGTCACTCAGGGCTTTTGACCTTGGAACCGGGATAAAATTAGGAGACGTCAGCCAGCACTACATTCCTTCCGTAGACCATTAAAATAAAACTACTCCCGGGCTTCCCTGGTGGCGCAGTGGTTGAGAGTCCTCCTGCCGATGCAGGGGACACGGGTTCGTGCCCCGGTCCGGGAAGGTCCCACATGCCGCGGAGCGGCTGGGCCCGTAAGCCATGGTCGCTGAGCCTGCGCGTCCAGAGCCTGTGCTCTGCAGCGGGAGAGGCCGCAACAGTGAGAGGCCCGCGTACCGCAAAAATAAATAAATAAATAAAAAATAAATAAAATAAAACTACTCCGGAGCCAACTATTCAAAATGAGTTTGTGCTTTACTAATTCAAATGTAGCCTCAGGGTCTGACAGCTCACTGGGTGGAGGATGTATCATTTGGGATTCAGGGGCATTATGCCCATTAAGGAGGCTGATACTCGGTAAAACAAGGGAAATCGGACAGTTTATAAAGTGGGACTTTGTTCCAGTCTTGGTAGTGGTTAGTTAGGTTAGGATGATGGAATTCTGGGTCATCTCTCTCCTCTGCACCTGCTGGCTTCTCCCTGGATAACCTGACAGCACCTCCTCTCCATGACCGCTATATTTACCCTTCTCTGTCCTTAACCTTCTTGGTGCTCACCCAAGAGCAAACCCAGAAGTGTGATCACGGACTGCCCATGCTAGAAAGGCATTTAGGATCATCTACCAACATCCTCATCACACACGTAAGAAAGCTGAGGCCACTTTAAGTGACTGGGCCTAGTACACCTGACCAGTTAATGTGGGACTGAGATTAGCATCCAGGCCTCCTGATTCCTAATTTTATGTTCTTTCCATTTCCCCTTAGACGCCATCTTCATTTTGGTTCTCACTGAGCCATTCTTGAATATAAATCAATTTTTAGGCCACTTAGCCAGCTATATATATATAACCTCATAGATGTGTATATGTGTGTACATAAAATCATAAAACATATCTAAATTGTAAATCACATCATAATATGATCCTATATAATAATATGTTTTATGATACTATAAATATATAAGGTTTATATATGTAAGTAAATATATATGTGGCATAGGCCTGCTTTCTTCCATTATAGGCCAAAACCTATACAATTACATTTTCAGAATGGGCAGGTTTTAAATGTTGAGTCAAATTTAAAGTTTCCAAGTGAGTCACTGTACATCATCATGGAAGTGGTTAGTTTAGTGCATAAGAGTCTGACATTGCATGATACCAAAAGAAGAACTCTTAAAGCTCAAGATATTTGACCACTTAAAAAAATTGAATTTCTGTACAGTAAAAAAACAAATGAACAAACAACAACAAAAAAAACCCTGAACAACTGAAAAGCAAATTAAAAGGTATGAATATTTATAATATAGTATCATATAATTAAAGGTTAATATCCTTAATATATTTTTTAACCCTTTAGAATTAATAAGAAATATACAAACCCTCTCAATTTTTTTTAAACGGACAAACAATAGAAACAGCCAATTCTCAAAAGAAGAAATGCTTGCGTCCAATAAACATAAAAATGTACTGCTTCAACAGCATTTAAACAAATGCAAATTAAACAAAATATAAACTTATTCTTCAATACTTTTTTTAAAAAGATTTATAAAATGTATTGGTGAAGATTTGGGAAAATGGGCGCGTGGGGAAAAAAAATGGAGCTCTATTGGTCAGCAGTTTGATGTGGGCTATCAAAATAACTAAAGTCATTTGTAGGCTATATAAATAGAAGCATAGGAAAGTAACGTTGTAACTTTAAATGGAGCATCACCGGTAGGTGACCATGGAGCTGGGTGGCCCAGGCTTTTTTTTTTTTTTTTTTTTTTGCGGTACGCGGGCCTCTCACTGTTGTGGCCTCTCCCGTTGCGGAGCACAGGCTCCGGACGCGCAGGCTCAGCGGCCATGGCTCACGGGCTCAGCCTCTCCGCGGCATGTGGGATCTTCCCGGACCGGGGCACGAACCCGTGTCCCCTGCATCGGCAGGCGGACTCTCAACCACTGCGCCACCAGGGAAGCCCCTAAACCTCATTTTCTACATCTGGCAAATGAGGATAATGCTACCACCTATTTCTTAGGATGATTGGGAGATTAAATAAAATAATCCACGAACATTGCTTAGGGCAATATCCAGAACATAGGGAGCACCCAATAAATACTATCTAGTCCCTGTAATTCTGTACTTGTGGTTGCACCTGGAGAATGAACTTGACCTCAGGAAACCTCAAAGCTACAGCTAAAGTGAAGCCTGTTCAAAAGAGAGTGACAGGATGGCATCTCTCTTGGGGAAATTGTTGGAACTGGTAGGTTTTAGCCCAGAAAGGGACAGGCAGGGTAGATAAGGACTGTCTTCAAGGGTGTGAAACATTTCGATTGTTTTGAAGTCTCAGTAGGTAAAAGTTTCAGAAAAAAACATTTTGCTGCATAACTTAAGGGAGAAAGTTAAATTAGTGAGTTCCCTGGCACAAGAGGTCTTCTAGCACGCTTGTGAACAGAGTAGTAAAAGAAATTCAGGCCACAGATGAGAAGTTCAATTAAATGCTTATCAAAATATGTTACATTCCTTTCAATCCTCAGATTCTACACATCTGTTCTAAAAACGTGTTATTACTATTATGCCTTTAGTCTTCCAATTCCAGGTGCCCTTGCCTTCATCTGAACACTTGGGCTTCACCTGCAAGCAAAAACGAAACAAAACTGCAAAAAAAAAAAAAAACCCTCAAAAACATATTTAACATGAATATCTAAAAATGACCCCATTAGAAATTATTTTTTTAAGTTACTATAATATGAACCCCCGAGATTTTTTTGGTTTCTCTACAAATAATGATAGATAAAGCAGCTCCCATGCTTCAGACACTGGCCTGGGTGTTGGGGTATAAACATGAACAAGACGCCATCTTTGCTCTCAAGATGTTCACAATCTAACAGGGGAGAGAGTGACCTTGACCTGCAACTCCAGGGCGGTGTGATGAATGCACAAACTGAGACAGGCCTTCCTGCACATGTGTGGCTTCACAGAAAGAAGCCATGACTCATTGCCGAGGGAGGGGACAGCTTGATTGTGGTGTCGAGCCCCTCCCAGACATCTCCCACCAAGTGAAGACACCTCCTTTCACTTCTCCTTTTCTTCAAACTTCTCTTTTCCTATGTTGACATATAGCTAGAATTTAAAGGAAAACTATATGATGGTCAAAACGACATATTGAACTAAAGCAGAACTGTGAGTATCATCTCTTCTCCCACACTCATGGGACATGTTATTTTAAGGTGGTGTTGCTTCTATGAAGTCCTCATTTCTGCTACATCATAAATTGCTTCATCTAGTTGGCCAACCTGATCTATGACATCACTTGTGACCCGATCAATGGTCATTTTGTGCCAGTTTAAATACTTTGAAGGCAAGGAAACGAATCTGTTCAGTAGAATATTTTTTACATAAAAAAATTCTTCCAGGTTGGACAATTTCTCAATAAAAACATATTAGGTTAGCAATAGAAAAATCACACAAAGTGTCTAACAGCATGATTTCTGGAGCCTGAGGGATTTCGGTTCAAATTTCAACTTTGCCTCTTCTAAGCTGTGTGACCTTAGGCAAGCTACTTCATTTTTCCAAAACTTAGTCTCCTCACTTATCAAATGAAAGTAATAATACTACCAATTTCCCATTGTTCTAAAGATTAAATAAGATAATACACTTAAAGGGCTGATCACTATGCCTAGCTTGTAGTGGGTGCTCAAAAGATGGTAACCATATAGGCAGATAAGATGACACAGTTTTGTAGGCAATACTATGAAGTCATTCTGGCCTAAGGTTCTCCTGGGCACCACGCATCACAACAACAGTGCTTTGGAAAAGAAAATCACTGCAATCTGAGCCCATGAGGGCCACGTATAACACGGTTAGGCACAGCTCTCTGTGACACTGGGACCACACTGCTGGGTTCCAGTCAATCTCGGCCACTGAATAGCTGTGTGACCTTAGGCAAGGCCCTTTGCCTCTCTGTACCTTACTTTCCTCCCCTGTAAAGTAAGGGTAATAGTTGTACCCACTATATACATATATATATATATATATATATATATATATATATTGCATTAATGCATTAAATGCTTAGATCTGTCCCTGCTGCAGGGTAAGCTCTACATATGTTGGCTACTCTGATGACAATGAATCAATGTGTGCAAATCAAGAGGGATTATTTCATGGTGTCTGGAAGACAAGGTAGCCGTTTGAAAGAATTGCTGGGCAGAGACCCCTGAGTCCTGCTCTCTGTTTTGCCCCAGGCTTTCCTCCTTCTATCAGAACCAGCTTTTTTGCAGCCCTTTTCTTTCCTGACCAAGCCTCTTGTCCTTCTCTTTCTCACCACCCCGATTCCTATGCTTTCCCCCAGCCTCACAGGCCACCTAAATTCCTAATACACTCCTTGGGTCAGTCCTGCCACTCAACATGCTGGCTGTTGTCATAGAAATGAAAGTTGGCTGCATAAACCTCTAGGAATGAGACTGGTTGGTGACGTGACTTGGTGGAGTCTAGGTTATTGGTTGCGTGTAACCTGCTCCTCTCTCTTTTTTTAAGCTATGATTATAAACATATCCAAATCAGTAGTATATTTTCAAGGACCTCCAAAATATGTTTATTGGCTGGAAGTAACCCCCTAATCAGAGGAAAAGGGAGGTTGAGGTCACCACACACACTCTTGCCCACAGTACAGTTTGTCCAGGCCCCACTCTGGCTCTGCAAAGTTCATCTCACCTCCCTTTTGCTGGCTTGGGAAGCCTGCTTTTCAGAAGGCTGCCTGGGATCAACGAGATGGTGGGCTTTGTGGTTGGGCAAGCCTGGGTTTGAATCCCAGGTTGTCCTCTTACCGGCAAGCCACTTATTCTCTCTGAGCCTCAGTTTCTCATCTGTAAGATGGGGATAAGGGTATAGGGTGGATAGGATTGAATGAGATGGAGTTCATACAGTGGCTAGCTGCTACATGGCAGGCTCTAAGTGCTCTTTTTTTGAAGTCAAAGTGGCAAGACTTTGAGGCAAGAAAATCTGGGTCTTCTTTAGAATGAAAAAGCTGCAAAATGACAGAATCATGTATTTTCCCTCCTGCTCTTAACCATCAACCCTATTTAAAGATCTCAGGAGGGAGGCAAAGGAGGAAACCTGAACTGTGAAATGTGGACAGTTATCTTGCACAGAAGAAAAGCAGAAACATTATATAGTCGATACCATTGACTACCGACCCCAAGATTACTGACTTGACAAAATCCTTGTACGACAAAATCCTTGTACTAGCATATTCTAATGTTATATTTTTTCCACCCAAAACATCTTTATATCCAATAAAATTATTTCATAAAACAAGAATAAGGAGAAATATATTCTCTATTACCACCCAGATATCTTAAACTGCGTAAGAAGAAAAGGTGAACCGACGGAGACATATATTATCGCCTGTCGTGCTTTAACATCAATGACTATAGTCAAGGCATCTCCCAGCCTTGTCAGAGAAAGATCTTCATGCTCTTTTCTTCACTATTAACTTGGCAACCAATCCAGGAAGCAGGGCATATGACCAATAGCGTCTAGGAGAGGACTGCCTATCTACTGAAGTATATAGCAATACTGATATTAATAATCATTGTGACTTAGGTACCATCTACTGTGTGCTAGGTTCCTGACAAATACTTTTTAACCCATGTATATGAAGTACCTGAAAGAAAAAAGAATGACGTCTAAAGAAGTTAGGAAGTTTAGCACCTTACTGGGAAATTCTGACTTCAGTTCTGCAGCTGACAAAGGGAATCTCTGAATCAAGCATTTCTTTAAAATAACAAATTAGAGAATCCTAACACATTATAACAGAGAGTGTTCAAAAGGCCCCAGAGAAAAATGCAAAAAGTATGAAGATGTAAATTGTAGACAGGAAAATTATGGGAGATATAAACTGGAAAAATAAATATGAAATTTCACCATGTTTTTTTCTAGGTACTTTTTCTAGACTGACTTTTACAGGCTATGATCTGAGAGAATTACCCTCAGTGATTTAAAAATTTGTTAATTTAAGTCCATATGCTTGCCAACCCTAACTCTTTCATTGTCATATTCTAGTGGGGCAGATTCACTTATTAGAGATTGAGTCTTTTAATCATTTGTAATTTATAGAGTTTAAAATGTAAGTATACAATATAACAGCAATTTTAATTACAAAATGCTTAAATTGTTTTTTTAAAAAAACAAACAAACAAAAAACCTTTGCAGAAAATGTTTCCATTCACCTGTTCTTCTCAGGATACTAGCCTAAGTGACCAGGAAAGAAATGTCAACATTAATTACTGTTGGCTCTCAAGAGAGTATTAGTGCCTATTGCAAAGAGTCTACATACACCTCTGTGTATATACATGTGTCTTTTCCAAAGGATGTTTCAAAATATGGCTAGCTAGAAAGAATACCAGCTGAGGGCTCATTTATTCTCTGGCATCTACTCGTAACTCTCACGACCATAGACACATTACAAACCCTAACTTAGATTGAATTTACTCAATGAAAATCCCGGTGTACTGGACAGAGCTCAGTGCCAGGAGTCAAGGAGTGAGTTTCTGGTCCCAAATCTGTCACAGCCATGTGACTTGGAGCAGTCACCCAGCTTCTGGGTCTCAGCTTACTCTTGTGGAAATGAGGGAATGAGGTCAGACGGTCTAAGGCCCCTTCCAGATTTAAATCAAAACAGAATCAGGCAGCAATGTGAGCAGTTTAACCTCCTCTTAGTAGAATTTTCAGGTTAAAATGTTAAACCGTGGATGGCCTAAAACAGAGTCCCATTATGCTCTCATTCAATTAAAAACTGGAACGTACTGAGTTCAGTTCACTTCTAACGCCCTGAACTCACTTGGGTGACTGTGAGTTACATGTTCATATAGGTGTTGTCCACAGGATGCCAACGAGCCCTATGTGTGAACTCACCCTCTTGGGGAGTATCACAGTGACACAGCATACACCCACCATCAGGAGAAAAACCAGCAGTGCTAACGAAATTCAATTTCCTGATGCCACACCAGTGAAACCAAGCATTTTTGAGTAAACTTGTGTCTCTGTTTTCTAATCTTTAAAATGGTGCATCTACCTACCACCTTAACAGCACGTTATACAAATTCACTAAGAACTGTGAGTGAAGAGATTTCAGTCCAATAAAAAAAGGATGAATAAGCTACCATTACTGTATCATTATATCCGCTCATCTTTAATATTTTCTTCTTCCTCTTTTCCAAAAAAAAAAGAGGGGAAGAAGAATTTAAATAACAAATGAATAGTTTCTCCTAGTAACCTCTATAGAAGAAGAGTTTCAGTCTTCTAGCATAACACACATGTGTGACTCTTGAAAAGGATGCTTTAGATCCTGAAGGATTTCCAGACCCTGTCGTCTGGAATTCTCAGCCCCACAAAATCAAGCTGTGCTGACGCCTGAGCTGGATTCATTCACTTTTAAGAACCAGAAGGCAATGGAACACGTACTGGCTTCTCCGCACCACTCCGACCTTCTACAGGCTGCGATGCTCTCCTGTTTCAGCCCAATAGTTTCAGCAGGTAAAGAGTGCAAAGCTGGACTCCAATCCTCCCCCACCCTATCTCCAGGGACACCCTTGCAGGTGGCACTTTGCTTACCCTCTTCACAAGGTAGCCCTCCCTGATCCGCTTTGGTTCCATGTCGGACAGACAAAGAGATGGCCGAGTCCCCCCACAGAAGTCGCCTCAGGAGCTCGTCCTCCTCTGAGAGCTGGGGCCGTTGTGGGCTGCTTTTCTAGAGCGAGGGCCCTTTCACAGTTTCCCCTCTGCTGGCAATCGCGTGATCACATCCTCTTCCCCTCACCGGGGTGGAAGATTAGAATAAGGAACTGCAGAGTGAAACAACCCATTCTTTGCTAACATTGGAGATTTGTCAAAAGTACAGTTGGGTCGAATATTTACCTAAGGTCAATTTTTATTATCATAAAGGAAATAATTCTCCTAAAGAGAAAAAAATGGTGAACGGAAAAGGAAAATGAACAAGAAAACCCTACTAGTGGAAATTTTCCTGGCTTAGGAATTATATCCGAGAGTCCAGAAAGGCTGAATCAAAATGCCCAGAAATTCAGAACTGTCTGGTTAGCATAACAAAGGCAACTACTATTAAGTGAATGTCTACTTCTGTCCCAGGTGTTCTTCTAGGTGTGTTTCAGCCTACCTCATTTAGCATAGTTCTTATAAGAAACCCACAGGGGAAAGGATATTGTTGCCTCTATCTTAGACATAAGGAAACTCATGCTCAGAGAAGAAAGCAGTTGTCTTAAGGACCAGAAGAGCAGGGAGGGTCCTTAACAGGGTGCTGCTACCTCGCATCGGGCCTGTGATCTGTGTCACACACACCACTAACCCCACCGTAGAAAGAAGTTCATACCCAAACATGTTTGAGAAATTGTGTGTTACAGTCCCAGTTTGCTGGCTCCCTTTCAGCTTAACAAATTAAAGACCCTCCCAAAGCACTACAGCCGAGAATCCTACTGTAATGGTGGTTAATCCTGTGTTTTTCAAATTTATTTGACCACATAATTCTTTTTTTGAGCAATTGCTATCAACATTCTTGTGACGAGTTAAAGTGGAAAAAAACCCCTCAAAAACATATTTAACATGAATATCTAAAAATGACCGACCCCCAAAATAAGTCCTAACCCCCAGTACCTTAGAATGTGACCTTATTTGGGAATAATGTATTGTAGATGTCATCAGTTAGGATGAGGTCATACTGGAGTAGGTGGGCCCTTAATCCAATATGACTAGTGTCCTTAGGAGAAGAGGAGTGAGACACACAGAGAGAAACAGAGGCATAGATGGGAGGAATACCTCTACATGCCAAGGATTGCCGGCAAATACCAGAAGCCAGAAGAGGCAGGCTGGGATTCTCCTCTAAAGCAGCCATAGCGAACATGGCCCTGCCAGTTGATTTCAGACTTCTAGCCTTCAGAACTGTGAGACAATACATTTCTATTGTTTTAAGTCACCCTGCTTGTGGTGCTTTGTTATAGCAGCCCTAGGAAACTAATACACGTCTGAAAAACTTGTATTCTACAGAATAAACTTTGAGAATGTTAACCTGGCCATGTGAAAATGGGCAGGTTATTTAATCATCTGTGCCTCAGTTTTCTCATCTGTAAAATGGGAAAAAATAACATTTATTCAATGGGGTCATTCTTAGGTAAGTATTCTTAAATAAGAATACTTGTAAATGTTTAGAAAAGTGTCTAGAACATAATGTGTCCATAAACGTTAGTAATGCCTCATTTTCAAGGAGTCTCCGTTTCCTTACGGCTAGTCCTTTTCAATGATAAGTTCAACTGAGATTATAGAAGTAACATAGGACTAGGTTTTTGACTAGTTTCCTTCTCCCATTACATCAGTCAGCATTCTTTGGCTGCAGTCACGAAGAAACAAACTCTGGCTTATATAGGCAAATAGGAGTTTACTAGAAGAATGTGGGGTGGCTCATGGACTTGAAGGAAAAAATAAAGACTCAGGTCTTTGAAAGGATGGAAAACAGCACAGCTGTGGGATTCTACAAAGCAAGAAGTAATGGACGGTCTCTTTGAGACACCAAGTTGAAAGAAGTCCGGTGGTTTTCAGGCTCTACAAGAGTTTCCAGTGACCGGGCCTTTGGTTGGCCTAGCTTGGCTTAGTGCTTACCCCTCAGCCATCTGATGGGGGGAACACATGAACGAACAGCCCCATCCAGTCGGGGAGGGGCTCATCCCCCCAGGGTAAAATCAAGGCACTCTTAACAGTACAAGAGGGAAGGGCCCCTAGGCAGGCAAAAACAACAGATGTCCACAGAAGGCGTGTCAGGAGCCAGAAAGTCAAGGGCAGGGAGAAGATCTGTTCTTGGGGTTTTCTAAGAGCCTCCTGATTCGCTCTCCTCCTTCCTTCCAGCTGTGGATCTAACCCATAGTCATTGCCCCTCTATTTTTCACTTTTCATCTTATCCTAATCGATTCCTTAGAATTATAGATGACTTGCCATCAGTTTCTCATTGCACCAAAATCAGTAAGAAATTAGAAAGTTTTGGGGGATAGGAGTGGAAGAATCAACATTTGATGGCACCTGAGCAAAACAGAAACAAAGAAAAGGAGGACTGGCAGGTCCGCATTGAAACAAGTATTTTGCTGCGTTGGTGTTTGTACAGGCAATGGAAACTGTTCACAGATTTACCAAGTCTAATTTCATGGCTAAATGTATCTCTTTTTGTTTAATTAACCTAGTGACTTCTAATTTATAATGTTTTCTCCTTTTGTCCTAATATGACCAGAAGTCTTAACGAATCCTTACTCTGAAATATCATATCTCTTAGATGCCTACAGTGTAAAAGCACCCCCTGCATTCTGAATAATTCTTTTCAAGAAATATGTATTGAATACTTACCATGTGCCAGGCCCTGGACTAGGTAAAAATCTCTTGCCACCAATGAGCTTCCCAAATGTGTTAATCAGGTGAGCATTACCATGGCTGGATTAGATGCTGCCACCCCTGCCTCTCCGGCCAGGGGTCAAAATGCCTGCTTAGCGACCCCTAGTGGTCACTAGAGGGAACTGTCTGAATCAATGACATATTAGGACTTCCTTCTCTTACTGGACGGAGTCTGAGCAAATGCTCTTCTGCTCTGATGGATTCTATTCCCAGATCAGATAATTAGAACCTCTTCCAATATCTTTTTTATGTGTATATTTCTAGGCTTACTTTAAAAAATCTCTTTCTGTCCTCCTTTTAATTCTCTCACGTTGGATCAATACCTTGGAAACAATTCTTACAGTACATTTTATTGGTGTAAAGAATATTTAAGACTTTGGAATAAGCAAAAAAGATTACTGCATGTCTCCAGTGGAAAACTAGGCATCATTTACAGCACACCTTTCCAGGTTATCTGATTCTATGGAGTTTGTGCTTTCCATGTATTTGAATTGTTGTACAACTCTATAAATTGTGGATACCTGATAACAATGCAAATAATTCTTGTCTATGGACATGCAAATAAATTCTGTCTGGTGGAGGTTCAACCCCACCCTACTCCCCGTGGAAAAAGCCAGTTTTTTGTCCATTTGTAAATTGATTTTACCATTCCTTTACTCCATATCAATTTGCCTTTGACTTCTCCTTTGAACCAGTTGTGACAGCTGGCTGGCTCCCACTTTAATTCATGAGCTAAATAAAATTTTCCTTTTATTGTATGTGAGTGATGATTTTATTTTGAAACGTTTTAAATGTTTTTAATTTAAAAATTTAAAAACTTACTCTTCAGCATTGGTAACTCCAAAAAAGGCTTACATCTAGCTGAGAAATATCGGAATACGGTTAGTACTCAACCTAAATGAAGGTGTCAGAACCAGAGAAAAGTCTGAGGTTTACCTACGTGCAAGCTTACAATTAGTCTGCACAGTTTTGTGGAAGCTGCTGGAAGACACCAGACTTCCGGACCTTACAATTTGACAAAGGACTTTGTTACTCACAACACAGTAGGCAGGATAGGCTTCATGTCTGTGTTGCTCCTCTTGTCCCCAATTGCTGTGAGAAAAGACGGAGCAGCCTAGATGGATGCTGCACATACAGGAGCTCACTGAGCCCAAATCTTTGACCATGGGCTGCAAGCAAACCTGCCCAAACTTTGCCTCAGAAGGAGACATTATCCTTATTATACTGGACAGTAAACAAATCTGCCCTTGCACTGCAGAGAGACCCTATCTCCATCTCCCAAGGTTATAGTTCACTGTACAAACAAACATCCTTGAAAAGATAGTGTCTCTCCTTGCCAATTGTAAAGAAGCACAAGAGATCCATGGAGAATTATCTCCCAATGAAAGAAAAGCCTTAAGTTGTTAATTTCTTTAAACCCATTAGAGAATATCTAGTTGCTGCCCAGTGGACCTCCAGCTCAAAATGCATAACTGAGAGCACATATTAAGCAAATCTTCCCAACAGACACAGAATTCATGCGGAAATGATAAAAGAAATATAAAAGTATATATATGCATATACCCATTTGCTTCACATGTATTTTCTTGCTCTGTCAACTGAGAGCCTAGAAGCAACAACACCCTGGTAGCAGCGTTCACAGTGCTATGGACTAAGTGTTTATATGTCTCCAAAATGTCGAAATTCTAATCCCCAATGTGATGGTATTAGGAGATGGGGCCTTTGGGAGGTAATTACTCCATGAAGGTAGAGCACTCATGAATGGGATTAGTGACCTAATAAAAAGATACAAGAGAGCTTGCTTTCTCTCTCTCTGATCTTCTGCCATGTGGGGGTAAAATGAGGAGACAGCAGTCTGCAACATGGGAGAAGGCCCTCATCATAACCCAACTACAGTGACAACCTGATCTTGGATGTCTAGCCTCCAGAACTGTGAGAAATAAATCTCTGTTGTTTATCAGACACTCAGTCTGCAGTAGTTTGTCACAGCAACCTAAACTGATCAAGATACTAGTGCCCAGATCTTGATACACTATCTCCAATGAAAGGAACTAGGGGTCCTTGGAGAAACAGATGATTCTAGGACTGGGACAGGAAATATACAAGATGAGCCTGGAGCATCTTGTAGTGCCAGAAAGCAAGGAAGTGCTAAAAGTTTTTTAAATAAATAAATAAAACCACAATGATGGGTTATGTCAAAGGGACACAGGAGCCAACGGAAAGAGATCCCAATGGCCAAAGCTGGAACAATTCAAACAACAAAATAGATAAAGCACTACTGGACTATAGCCCAAAGAATAAAATAGATAAATAAATGATTGAACAGGTAAATAAATGAGGGAGAAAAGGCAGATCTATCCCAAGAATTCCAACTAATTTGTGTAAATACTCCACCCTCAAGAAGATGGAGCCTAAATCCCCACTTCTTAATCATGGACCGCTTATAATAACTTCCTTCCAAAGAGTACAGCATGGAAAGAGGAAAAAAAGAGTAAGTTTATGGTGGAGAAAACTGACAGACACAGCCTCAGCCTGGTGATCAAGGTCAACATCAACGGTGATAAGTCAGGTTGAAAGTATGCACTCTTGATATCTGATCATGTGGCAAGCCTCAACTGAGGAACATTCTGCAAACTACTTGACCAGCATTCCTCAAAACAGTCAAGGTCATCAAAAAACAAGGAAGTTCTGAGAAATTACCACAGCTAAGAGGAGCTTATGGAGACATGAGGACTAAATGTAACACGGGATGGGATCCAGGACAGAGAAAGGACATTAAGGGGAAACCAAGTAAGTCTAAAGAAAGTATCGACTTTAGTTAATAATAATGTATCAATATCAGTTAATGAATAGTGACAAATATGCCATATTAATGTAAATGTTAATAATAGAAGAAACTGGGTAGAGGGCATATAGGAACTCTCTGTATTATCTAAATTTTTCTGTAAATCTATAACTATTCTAAAATGTATTCAATACTGTGATAAAAAGAAAGCATTTCCGATTTATCTTCACCTTCTTAATTTTTATCCCATTCAGATGGAGATTCTGACGGAAAAATTTCCGTATTGTTAGGTTTACATCCTATTTGTTGAGAAAGGCTTTAAATTCATTCAGGACTGTTTTGCAGTGGAAACTTCATTTCATCAGTTCTTCCTCTCCCTCTAAAGATTATGGAGGTAGAGAACACTGCTTTTTAAAAGTGTACCTTTGTGATCTCAAGATTTTAATGCAGTGTGTAAGTCTCTAGTTGTCTAAAGATGGAAAGCACTCAAATTTCAGATTTTTAGAGATATTATTAAATAAAGGTCTTACACCAACAATGACAACCAAAAACTAAGAGGATAGGTCCCCAGAAGAATCCCACTAATACAGCCAAGCTGAGAGGACTAGCTATTGGAAGTATGGACTGCTGAAGGTCGATGCCAACCAAATCCCAGTCCTGCCAGCACATTCGGAGAAGTGCAGGAAAACAAGCACCGTGGAACAGCGCTGCTGGGCACTTACTGTCAGCCCACTCCTTGTACAGAGAGTGGATCTGAAGGAGGAGAAGGGGCAATGCTACTGCTGCCTGTAGATAGGGGCAATTGTTGGATGAAAGGGTGGGCGAGCGGGAGCTGCAGGCTCATAGAACACGTGGGCAGTTTGCCACGGCAGCAATCGGAGGTTGAGATTCAAGGTGTCTGACAAGACCTCCAGCATTGCTGCCCTGGGGAAGGGATGCCTTTTTCTTGTATGCAATAGTACCCTCCTCCAATTAAGCACCGTGATCCTGAGGTTGCTCGGCCCAGAGGGGGTGCCTTTTGCCATGAACAATAGACCCTTCACAGGTTAGCTGCAGCCCAAAGGAATTCCCCAAACAACTGCCAAGCGGCAACTCAAACAGAACCTTGGAGAAGCTCCTCGCTTCCATTTCCTTGCCGCTATCCCAAGCAAGTAGGCTTCTGGTCTTTTAAAACAAAACACTAGTAAATCTAACATTTTTTCTACTTCCTTGAAATGGGCTTGAAAGATATGAACAGGGATAGAGCTCATTTCAACTCTGACACTGAGAGATATAGAGCTCTCTCTTAAAGAACAACGAGCAAACAAAAAAATCAGTACATTTGAAAAGATTTGATAGTGCCAATTGTAACATGTTCTTGAAGGAGCTAGACCCAGTAGGGTACAATCACAAAGTACCTATTCTTTTTCTCAATGTTCCACTCTGACAATCAGTTAGTTCCTTCTCGGCCCCTTGGGTGAAATCTTGGGCAGTTTCCACGTATTTCCCAAGAACTCTTAGCTTTAAAAACAAACAACCCAAATCAGCCTAACGATCGTATTAACTGTAGTCCAGTCTAATATTAAACACTCCAAACATTTTTGTTTAACTTACAGAGTTTCCCCAGCCCCAATTTGAACCCTGGAGTGAAGAGGGAAGTTTCTGATCAGCTTCTTCGCCCTATTCTTCTCCAATCTTATTTGCTAGGTCAGGTTTTCTGGACTCTCCGGGATCTAAGGGGGAGGTAGATATGGCGAAAGAGACATCATCAGGCCTGACCCTGGGTCAAACATCTGGGACAGCTGCCTTAGCTCCTGGGCTTAGGGGGAGGGGAGAGACTATTAGGCACTGTGCCTTAATTCCTCAGTTTTGTACATCATTAAAACTATTTGAAAAACTCTGCTTTTCATGATAACCTAAAGGGCATGAAAGATGCCCTAACGGTGCAGATTCCTTTCCAGTAGACTCACCGTGAGCAGCCCTGCTCATTCAGTTGCGCTGAGCCCATTTGTGTCAGCCCTGGACTGGGTCCTGCCTGACTGGCACAGCTACCAGCTGGCACCGGAGCTTGGCAGATGCACTGTGGCTGGCTCCTTCTCTCCCAAGATGTACATCCCGGTTCCGCCATTGCTGATGATGGCAACAATCCCCTCCATGTGGACAAGGTCTCCCTCCTGGATGTTCCCTGCCATTACCCCGCAGCCTCTGGAGTGAGTTTCACCAGATAAGCTGTCCTTAAAGGGTCCCTTCATCCTTCCTGTTGATCTCTGTGGAAAGGATCCTTCTTAAGCTACCCCAGGCAGGCTTCCCCTCAAGGGGTCTGCATCTGGCCCCAGAATCCAAGCTCTTGGGCCTCCAGGCGGAGAGACTGCAGCTTTGCTCCAGTGCATTTCTTTCATCTCTGCCTCCTAGTGAGAAGTACTCTACCCATGGGCTCCCTTCTTTAAACACTTCCGGTTTGGAGCGCTCTGAAAGTACCTCTGAATTCTCTCCACTTGGTCCAAGGTGAAGGGAGCATGTCCTCCCTTTCCAAATGGGGGATGGGGAAGTGGGATGGGAGTACAGCACACGGACGGCTTTCCAAGGAAATCTCCCCAACCTTTCCAATCTCAGTACTCAGGCAGGAGCCGGGCGATCACTGATGGGAGTAGAGCTTGTTTGCCTCTTTTACAAGAGCTCTGTGAATAGTCTAGCACAGGGGTCAGCAGACTACAGCCTGTAGGCCATAGCCCCCTTACTACTTGTTTTTCGTAGGGCCTATCAGCTGAGAATGGTTTTTCCATTTTTAAATGGTTAAAAAAAAAAAAAGGGAGATTTTGTGACATATGAAAATTTTATGAAATTCACATTTCAGGGTCATAAATAGGTTTTACTGGAACAGAGCCACTTATTCATCTCTGTCTTGTTTACGGCCACTTTTACATTAAAAGGTAGAGTTTGGCAGTTGTGACAGAGAGCATGTGACCCACAAAACCTAAAATATTTACTCTATTGCCTCTGACAGAAAATGTATGCTGGGCTTCCCTGGTGGCGCAGTGGTTGAGAGTCCGCCTGCCGATGAAGGGGATGCGGGTTCGTGCCCCGGTCCGGGAAGATCCCACATGCCGCAGAGCGGCTGGGCCCGTGAGCCATGGCCGCTGAGCCTGCGCGTCCGGAGCCTGTGCTCCGCAACGGGAGAGGCCGCAGCAGTGAGAGGCTCGCATACCGCAGAAAAATAAATAAATAAGTAAAACACATAAAACAGAGGCTTAAACAAGATACATTTATTCCTCTCTCATATGACAAGCTGAACCTAAACAATCCAGTGTTGCAATACAGCTCTGGGGGGTTGGGATCCAGACCCCCTTTGATCTGGTTGTTCTACGTCCTTGACACATAATTTCCATCCCATGGCCTGACATGCCTGCTCCAGCTCTCACCATAAGGTGGATGTTTTTCAAGGCTGCCCATAACACAGACCCTGAAATCTCCTTTCACACAGATGGTGTATTCAAGCTCCAGCTCCCACCATAAGGTGAATGTTTTTGAAGGCTGCACATAACACAGACCCTGAAATCTCCTTTCACACAGATGGTGTATTCAAGCACCACCCACGCGCACTCACATTAATTTTTGTTTCCAAAAACAAGAGTAGGTAGGAGGCAGGATGTGGTCCAGAACAAGGAGAAAGGGGCCTTGTGAGATACAAGTGTCCTACAGACTCAAGGGTCCCATTAGAGACTGACCAGCGCATAAATGCCATATCCCACTGTGATGCACGGGCAAGTTTAGGATGGAGGAAGGGAGTTTTCTAAATAAGCAAGGTCAGAAAACTGGGTGGGGCTTAAAGGAGCTCAGGAGGCCTGAACACAAAGCCTTGTGACTCCTGCAGTTCCTAGCAAGGTCTTCCCAAGCCCTCCTGAGCTCAGCCAACCCTGCTGAGAGCTCCTCCATTTGGGAAAGGTCCTCAAAGTGGGAGATGCTGGGAAACTGTAAGAACACAGACTTTGGAGATAGATTCACTTTCAGATTCCAGCTCTACCTCTCACCTTGGGCAAATGGCCTGACCTCTCTGAGCCTCCATTTCCTCATCTGTAAAATGCAGATAGCGACGGCACCCACCTCTAGGACTATTGTGAAGATGACAGGAGATGTTGGGTGATGCCTGCAAAGAAGGCCGTATGGAAGAGTGGCGAAGATTATGGCACCAGACCCAGCTGTCTGGGTTCTAATCCCAGCTCGACTATTCCCTAGCCATGTGGTCTAAGACTCTTGTTTCCTTGTTTTTAACACTAGGGTAATAATAGTCCCTGCCTCAGTTAGAAGATGCCAACTATTATATATAGAGTGGACAAACAACAAGGTCCTGCTATATAGCACAGGGAACTATAGCCAATATCCTGTGATAAACCATAATGGAAAAGAATATGAAAAAGAATGTATATGTATGTATAAATGGATCGCTTTGCTGTACAGCAGAAATTAACACAACATTGGAAATCAACTATACTTCAATAAAATAAATTCCTAAAAAAAAATAAATAAATAAAATAATAGTCTCCATCTCATAAACTTGCTATGGGAAGGAAATGAGGTAATGTATGCACAGCTCTTAGGTGAGTATCTGGTATGTATTGAATAGTAAGTGCTTAGTAAATACTAGGGTTTTTTTTTTTTAAGTGAAAGCATAAATGACAAACTGGAAAAATATTTGAAATAAGTATGAAATACAAAAAGTTACTCTTCATAATACAGGAAGGACTCCTACCAATCTAGTAGAAAAAAACCCAAGAGAAAAAAAGGGTCAAAAGATATGAAAAAGCATTTCACAAAATAAGTATAAATGACCAATAAAGATGAAAAAATTCCCACTTCAGTAGTAATTTTAAAAATGCAACTTAAGAAACAGCAAGGTTTTACTGTATAGCACAGGGAACTATATGCAATATCTTTTGAAACTATAATTGAAAAGAATCAGAAAAATAAGAATATAGATATATACATACATATGTATAACCAAATCACTTTGCTGTACACCTGAAACTAACACAATACTGTAAATGAACTATACTTCAATTAAAAAATAAAATGCAACTTCAAACAATTAGGATGTGCCATTTTTTGCCCATCAGACTTAAATTTTTTTTTATAATGGTGAGAGCATGAGTGCACTTCCATATACTGTTAGTGAAAATATAAATTAGTAAAAATCTCTTTGGGGAACAATGTGGTTGGTACCTCTCAAAATTTAAGTACACAAACATCACCATTGACAATATGTGAATGAATGAATGAGTGTAGATATGTGCCAGTAAAATTTTCTGTGTGAACTCTGAAATTGAGTTTCATACCAGGTTCGTGTATCACTAAATATTAATCTTCTTTTGATTTTTCTATTAAAAATGTCTTAGCTTGCGAGCCATTTAAAAGCAGGTGGCAAGCCCAGTTTAGCCCATGTGCCTGCCATTTTGTCCTCTCCTAATCTGAGGGAGGGAACTCCTACTTTTTGCAGGTTAGGGGAACAGGCTACAGTATGATCCTTTGTCCTTAACTCTAGACAGCAACAGAAAACCCCTCAACTAAATTTCTAACAGTTTTCTCAGCACTCTGTCATATGCATACACTATAATAAATATAACAAATTTCTTTTTTATAGTTTTGGGGAACAGGCGACATCCCTTAGAGGTCATCCCAATTCTAACAATTTTGTAAATATACTCATGGATTTTTTTGGATTATCAAAATAGTACAAACCAGTAAACATTTTAAACAGTACAGAAAGGAATGAAATAAATATGGAAATGAAATAGGGTGAATTGATATTTTAAGTGTTTTCCATTAAAAGCAGTGATTTTATATTTCAACAGGGTCTTTTTCATCACATCAGAGCAGGTAAATGCCAAAGTCTCAGAACTGCCTTATTCTAGGTGCACTGCTCAGGAAAGTGGAAGGAAACACACAAAACTGTTAACCTTGGGAATTCCCAGGCGGTCCAGTGGTTAGGACCCTGTGCTTTCACTGCAAAAAACTAAAAACTAAAAAACCAAACAAACAAACAAACAAAAAAAAACTGTTAACATAACCCCAAATGTTTTAGGAAGTCGGGGAAGTCAGAAGGCTTTCACCTTCCACTTTAATCACTTACGATTTGAACTTGTTACAGTGTGCATGTATTCTTGCAGTAATTACATATAAATGAAGTAAGCATTTATTTTAATGATTTACTCAGAGTTGTCAAGAGCATGGTAGAAGTGTAAATCAGTCCCACCATTGCAGAGGGCAACTAGATCGTGTATAGCAAAAGCCTTAAAAAAATACAACTCCTTTGACTCAGCAATCAGGAATTTTCCCCCTTAAGGAAATAATTATAGTTGTGAGGGGGAAATATAGCCATGAGGATGTCCTGTGCAGTGTGGTTTATAATATGAACCTCCATATCCACAGGTTCCAAATCCAAGGATTCAACCAACCGCAGATAGAAAATACTCAGAAAAAAAAATTCCAGAAAGTTCCAAAAAGTAAAACTTGAATTTTCTAAGCACCAGCACCTATTTATTTACATAACATTTACTTTGTATTAGGCATTATAAGTAATCTAGAGATGATTCAAAGTATACGTGAAGGGCTTCCCTGGTGACGCAGTGGTTAAGAATCCGCCTGCCAATGCAGGGGACACCAGTTCGAGCCCTGGTCCGGGAAGATCCCACATGCCGTGGGGCAACTAAGCCTGTGCACCACAACTACTGAGCCTTCGCTCTAGAGCCCATGAGGCACAACTGCTGAGCCCGTGTGCCACAACTACTGAAGCCAACGCGCGCCTAGAGCCCGTGCTCCACAACAAGAGAAGGCACCCTAATGAAGGCCTGCGCACCGCAATGAAGAGTAGCCCCTGCTCACTGCAACTAAAAAGAAAGCCCGCGAGCAGCAACGAAGACTTAACCCAGCCAAAAATAAATAAATAAATGTATTAAAAAAAAATAAAGTATAGAGGAAGATGTGCATAGGTTATGTGCAAATACTATGTCATTTTATATAAGGGATTTGAGTGTCTGCCAATTTTGGGTATCTGAGAGGGGTCCCTGGAACCAATTCCCCACTGGTACCAAGGGACCACTGTAATGAGAAGTTAGGGGGAAATCTAAATGTGCAAGAAAAAAATGTTGGTTAAATGAATTACAAAGCATGTATAGACTGAAATAAAGGCATTCAATAGAAATAAGTGGGAAAAAAACCAGGAGTGAACCAGTTCAAAACTTTATGTGCTAATTTTTGTAGAACAAACTTGGAATTTTTTTTTAAAGGGAACTTTATTTTAATTTTTTTTAATTTATTTTTGTCTGCGTTGGGTCTTCGTTGCTGTGTGGGCTTTCTTTAGTTGCAGTGAGCAGGGCGCTACTCTTCATTGTGGTGCGTGAACTTCTCATTGCGGTGGCTTCTCTTGTTGCAGAGCATGGGTTCTAGGCACGTGGGCTCAGTAGTTGTGCGCACGGGCTTAGTTGCTCCCCGGTATGTGGGATCTTCCCGGACCAGGGCTTGAACCCGTGTCCTCTGAATTGGCAAGAGGATTCTTAACCACTGCGCCACCAGGGAAGCCCCAAACTTGGAATTATTATTAGGCTGCAAAGTTGTTGAATTCTGTGATGATCTAGGTGCTGTGGAATCAACTGTCGATATTTTAATAAGAGCATGTTTAATAATGGTCTATAAAAATTTTAATAGTAACAGGTATAGATTGCTGGAGATTTGGGGGTATAGCTTTGGTGTCCAATGAACAGATAAATATGCCCTCTGGTTTGGTGTTGCTTCAGCTACACTGAAGGCTCCAGAAGACTAAGCACAGCTTGTCAGGGACTGGCAGTGGCACCCTCTGCAAGTGGCTACGCAAGTGGGGGAAGTGCTCTCAGTGCAGACATCAGCACCTTTGGCATTACGAATCCCCAGCCTGAATGCAGCAGACCTAGGGAGGCATGGCCTGCCGCGGTGGCAGCCTGAGCTGCAGGAGAGAATGCTAAGAAGGGCCAATGGGGGAAACACACGGTAACTGATAGAGCTGTCCATGAGTCCCCATGAATCATTTCCTGCAGAATTTCCAAAATACACAGGGGACCAGAGAAGGGAGCCAGAGCTCCCATCACAGAAGGTATGTGCAGAGCTTGAGAAATACCATGTACAACTGTTGTTGCATAGCTAGATTTTCCCCAGACTTGCAGGGCTGGGGATACACAAGTTCTATATCTACATCACGGTCACTTGATACCAAGTGTATCTTCAATCTTCAACTTGTTCAGACAAGTTCTTTCCTAAAATGGGCTTCTGGAGATATAGCTGCTTGGAGTTCCAGTTGTCACCTATCCTTCTTACATTTCCTGCCCATGTCTAGATGAGCTAAGTGGCATTAAGTGTAGCTGAGGTCACGGAAGAGATTTTTAAATAAGCTATTTTAAAAGTTACTGACATCATCAACTCAGAGCTGTTATTCCCGGGTCCGCACAACGTCCTCTCTGCAGCAGCGGTAGTGGTTGCTGATTACTGCCTGACCGTGCAGGACCGCAGTGGGTACCAGGTCTAAGTGGGTGCCAGGAGCGCTGCGAGATCTCCCGCCCTCTAGCAGTTAACCTCCCATGAAAGTTGGAGGAAAGCGTTTCCCAAAAGAATTAAACCAAGTGAAATATCAGACCCTGATTTGGTTCTGAAAATATTTGACAAATTAGAAATAATAAATATACATTTCGTTCCGATTCAAACTGACTTCCCATTTCTTTCAAAAGACACCTTAGGGCTTCCCTGGTGGCGCAGTGGTTGAGAGTCCGCCTGCCGACGAAGGGGGCGCGGGTTCGTGCCCCGGTCCGGGAAGATCCCACATGCCGCGGAGCTGCTGGGCCCGTGAGTCATGGCCGCTGAGCCTGCGCGTCCGGAGCCTGTGCTCCGCAACGGGAGGGGCCACAATGGTGAGAGGCCCGCGTACCGCAAAAAAAAAGACACCTTAGTCTCATTTATAGGGGAAAAAGTTAAAATTGGGGTTTGTTTAAATATTTAGCAAATAACTCTGGGAAGGGAAACTGGACCAAATAACATCTAAATTCCTTTCTGACACCTAGATTCTATGATTCTATGAAATGAACAGGATTCACTCACATTTGCTTTGTTTGTTTGTTTTTTGACAGTTTGATCTTTTTCAAGCCCCTGGTTTCTAGGATGTTAAGGACAATAGCAAAAGAGAAATAATTCAGCTCCTCCTGGGAAGGACAGATGTCAATGCATCTAAGACTTACGTTAATCTTCCAAATGCTATAAACCATTTTTAAAATGGCATACTTCTTAACATTTTGATCAACACGAATCAATAATAATAATAATAAGCTAAGATTTACTGAACGCTTACTATGTTCTGGCATTGTGCTAACCCTTCATTTATTTTAACCTCATCTAATCCTCCCAATCTAACGAGGCAACTGTTATTATACCTGGCTTGCGGGTGAGGCAGTGAGCACAGAGAAGTTATGTGACTTGCCTAAGGACCTAGAGATTATCATATTAAGTGAAGTCAGTCAGACAGAGGAAGACAAATATAATATGATATCACTTATATGTGGAATCTAAAAAATGATACAAATGAATTTATTTACAAAACAGACTCAGACACAGAAAACAAACTTATAGTTACCAAAGGGGAAAGGAGGAAGAGCTATAAATTAGGAATTCAGGATTAACAGATACACAGTATTATATATAAAATAGATAAATAACAAGGACCTACTGTATAGCACAGGGAACCATATTCAATATCCAGTAATAACCTATAATGGAAAAATATCTATATATATGTATAACTGAATCACTTTGCTGTACACCTGAAACATTGTAAATCAACTATAGTTCAATTAAAAAATTATTTAAAGGACAAACATTATTCATAAAAATAAATGAGAACACTCGGATAATAAATAAATAAACAAATAAATAAACAAATGGCTTGCTCAAGGCAGCTCAGCTCATAAGGACAATGGGATGGGATTTGATCCAGATCTGTCTCATTCCAGAGCCTACAAGCTCCACACAATACCTGGCATACCGTCCCTCAGGTGCTTGGCAGCCAAGAGAAATCAATTATTAAATTCACATCAACCCCACCCCAAAAAGAGTCACCATTTCAAAAGCAGAAACAAAGCGTCATTGACTCTTCATTTAAAAAAAAAATGCTTACTGTGTTTTTTATACAGAAGTCACTGAATAAAATATCGCTACGATAAATGCAATCTTGGATTTTGTATAGCAATTTCTTAAAATCTCTCAACAAATGTGAGGTAAGGAAATAAATGCTCACCTTCAAAGGGCTCACCCTGGTGGCGCAGTGGTTGAGAGTCTGCCTGCCGATTCAGGGGACACGGGTTCGTGCCCCGGTCCGGGAAGATCCCACATGCCGCGGAGGGGCCCGTGAGCCGTGGCCGCTAAGCCTGCGCGTCCGGAGCCTGTGCTCTGCAACGGGAGAGGCCACAACAGTGAGAGGCCCACGTACCGCAAAAAAAACCCAAAAACCAATAGGAGTTATATATAAAACTCTCTGTCTTAATGCAGAAATAAAACTTGAACACACACACACCTATATAAAATCTCAGAGGAATATCCTTTAAACAATCTTCCATGTAAATCATCTTTCATCAAAGTGCTTAAGATAAAAGTTTAGCAGTAAAAATTTCAGGTTATAATCTTTGGCAAAGGCCTAAAACGTGTATATTCTAGGTGGCCAATTAAGAGCAGATGTATATGCTCTGAAATTATATCAAGTTGTTATTCAATAAATCAAAGCGATGATAGACATATAGAAAAAGCAGATATATATATTCTACAGATATATATATATTCTACATTTCACACCTTATGTCAAAATAAATTCCAGAGATGGATCAAAATATAAATACTAAAAATGATATCTGGAAATTCCTCTCAGAAAATATGAGATAAAATTATTTTTATAATCCCAGAGTGGTGATGCCATAAGAGGTTGATAGATTAAATTACATAAAAGTTAAAAAAAAAACTATGTATGAAAAAAGCATCACATACAAAGCAAAAAATGTGTCAAATCGAAAAAATATTTTATTACATATCCCAGGCAAAAGACTTATTTCCTTGATGTACTAAACATTCACACAAAGAAATAAGGTAAAGACAATAGAAAATGGTTAGAGAACATGAACAGGTCATGGGAAAGGAAGTTCAAATGATTCTTAAACTTATGAAAAATGTGTGAACCCGAAAAAAGATGAGATGCAATTCTTTACATATCAGATGGCTCAGAGTCAAAAGTTAGATGGCATCCTGTATTGCTGAAGATGTAGGGAAATAGGCACGTGGCTGGTAGGAGTATAAAGGAGAGCAAACTCTACAGAAGAAAATTTGGCTAAATCAAAATTCCAGAAAGCTCATATTCTTTGACCTGGCAAATCTGCTTTTGAGCAAAAATCCTATGGATATACTTACCAGTGTGCGAATAACAAGTATACAAGGACTCCCCTCCTCAAAGTATAAAGTAGCACCTTGCACCATCCTCTATTTCTTTCTCCTTCTTGGTCATCACAGCACCTACCGATATACAATTTGTTTTGTCTGTCTCCCCCTCGAGTGCATGTGTGTAAGTAAAGGGTGAGCAGCAGACTTGCTTGAGGAGCTGATCCTGGTTTTGCTTTCTCACAGCTCTACTTCCTTGCATAAATGTGGACCACTACATACTACATTTTTGTTATCTGTCTTGTTTACTGAGAGAGCAGCAAATGGGCACTCAAGCCTTGGGCTGACATAACTGGAATCATATAAAGAGACAGGAGGGGAACTAGGGCAGAAAAGTCTCTTTTTCAAGATGAATCGCACATACCCTGACCTTGTTCATGGAAACTATGTTTGCACTCCCTGCTGGATCACTGATGAGCCCAAAGAAGTTTGTGTGCTGCTTTCCATGACCTGTTTCCATTGACAGAGTAACCTTACTGCTAGACTCAGTCCCATTGAGTCCTGCCAATTGGATTGCCAGTCTGAACGTGGAGCTACTCTTGGTGGCAAGACAAAGCATCATAAGGCAGGCTACATGCCCAGCATCTAGAACAGGACCTGGCACATATTAAGAACTCTATAAATAATATTTAAATGATAAATGAATGGATGAATGAGTATGTTGCTAAGTGGAAAAGAGCAGGGTACACAACTATGACACCGCATATTATCCTTTGTGTAAAAAGATTAATATTTCTTCCAAAAAAAATATTGCTTCCATCTTCACAGGCTAACTCCAGTCAAATGCACAAATAGTTCACACCTTACAGATGAATATACCACTTCTGCATTTGGTGGTTGCAGGGTTTTTTTATGCCAGGACAGAGATTCTTCTTGGAAAACAGTTGGTGGTCCACTCTACCATATATATAAATATGTGAATGATTAATCAAGGTTGTATATCATAGGCAATAGTGATTTTGAACTAGAAGAGTACAAAAGCAGACATTACTAGGATAGCTCTATTATCTGCTTCCCGAAGTATAGTGTTCTAGATGCTCTTAGGGACATGAACATGCCACAGTAAGAAAAAAAAGGCCCTGAACAAAGCTGGGAGTGGGATGCAGTAGATAGGCGGATGTTAAACAACACAGAATCATAGTGATCCCACTAAGACAGAAGATTGAAAAGTAATATACCAAAAGTAATTAATCATCTTGGTCTTCCCTATGAAGTTGTTGAATACCAATCAATAATTTTGAGCGGAGGGATGCTGATAAAAAATAACAGCTTTTAAGGTGTTTGTATTAAGCTTTCTGATCATAGTTAGATAACAGCTAAAAGTACATATATTAAAGCAGAGAAAGACACATTTTTTTCTATTTCCTATATAACAAATGGACAGATGAGGAGAAGCTTACAGCTGATCCAAAAATTGTTAAAATTCATTGAGAAATAAACTTAAAAGATAGGGTTACAGCATTGCCTATCTTTATATCACTCAGAATGATCATGAGATTTAATAGAAGACGGTTCCTGCTAACCGGTTATCATAGGGTGGGCTCTGTATCAGGGCTCTAATTCAGACAATACTTATCTACACAAGTTTTTTTTTTTTTATAGACTTTGGCCCATTAACTGCTTATTTTCACCAAATCAAAGGTAATGTACAACAAAGGAGCTGCAACTATTACAAGGTCTTTCCACTCTGGTTGCTAGCAATGCAAACCATTCCCAGCCTTGTGTGAGTTCCAGGAATTATTCAACCTAGTGCTTTCTGGTGGTTCTTTCCTCATCTCATGGAATTTCACTCCACACGATCAGTTAGCCAAAGATTCTCAGCGACTGCCCTGCAGATATCCAGAGCATCCTCATTCTCTCTCTCTCTCCCCACCCCCCGTCCCCCTGCCAATCCCCCCCTCACTGATATTCTGCCCTGCAAATTCTAGCCAGTCTCCAATAATTCTGATCTCTGCTCCTCAATCCAGTGTGTCCACTAGGCTCTGTTTCCATTCTCCTTCCTGCACCACAGCCTGGAAGTGGCCACAGACGGCAAGCTGGGACTCTACCATAGGGCTCCCCTTGTGTATTTCACAGTCCTATGCTACCTGCCATCCACTGTCTAGCAATAGTTGTCACATATATTTTGTTTAATTTTCTAGTTTTTTATTACAGGAAAGAAATTCTTGTTGCAGTTAAACCTTCATGAGAAGAAACACAAGTCAATAATTTTATTCTTCATAATTTCTCCAAGAGTGATGAAGGGTATCTCCAAGGTCATTGTAAATGGTATTGTGGTCCTGTTTTACACACACACACACACACACACACACCCCGATTCTTATCTTTTAGGGATTCTATTGAATTATTTATGGACTAAGTGATACAATTTCTGGGATTTGCTTCAAAAATATGGGTGAGGGTGAAATTGCAAAGAGGTAAACTTTGGCCAAGAATTGATAATTACTGAGGTTGGGGGATGAGTAGTGTCTACTTTTTAATGTTTGAAATTTTCCATAATAAAAAGTTTTCTGAAACCAATTCTAAGAAACCTCTAAGTTTAAGGCCCACTACATGACTTCTACTATGTCAGCTGAGTAAGAACAAATGAGCTAAGAGCAGGCCTTTGATGGTAGAAAGGGCGGAACACGAAGGCATGTGATGTAAAAAAGAAACTGAAGGATAGTGAAACAAAAGCTAATGGCAATCTTCAACTGCTATATCTTATCAGTCCAGAAGACAGCCCCTCCTAAAAAGGGTACAAATGAACTTATCTACAAAACAGAAATAGAGTTATAGATGTAGAACACAAACTTATGGTTACCAGGGGATAAGGGTGGGGCAGAGATAAATTGGGAGATTGGGATTGACGTATACACACTACTACATATAAAATAGATAACTAATAAAGACCTACTGTATAGCACAGGGAACTCTACTCGATACTCTGTAATGGCCTATATGGGAAAAGAATCTAAAAAAGAGTGGATATATGTAAATGTATAACTGATTCACTTTGCTGTATACCTGAAACTAACACAACATTGTACATCAACTATACTCCAATAAAAATTAAAATAAGAAGACAGCACCGGGACTTCCCTGGTGGCGCAGTGGATAAGAATCTGCCTGCCAATGCAGGGGACATGGGTTCAATCCCTGGTACGGGAAGGTCCCACATGCCGTGGAGCAACTAAGCCCGAGCACCACAACTACTGAAGCCTGTGCGCCTAGAGCCCGTGCTCTGCAACAAGAGAAGCCGCCACAGTGAGAAGCCCATGCACCACAACGAAGAGTAGCCCCCACTCGTCGCAGCTAGAGAAAAGCCCACGCGCAGCAACAAAGACCCAACGCAACCAAAAAAATTAAAAAATATATATTAAAAAGAAGACAGCACCAACCCAGGCTGACAATAGCTTCTCCACTTACTGTGTGACTGAGAGGTTGCAGAAGCTCTACCCAACACCATGTTGTTACTGCTGCCGTGACTGCCTGGTCCTTATTTTAGAGAGTGAGATTTCACAAATCGCAAAACCAATCTGTCCTGTCACAAACTCTGGCTAAATGGAACCTGGATCACCATGGTAACAGCAAAGGCAGGCAGTGGAGGAGGGATGCTACTTTGTCACAGAGACGAAGAAGCTGGTGAAAAGCAAAAGTCAGAGAAAGCATCCCATCCATCCCTCAAGATCCAGCCCCGAATTCTGCCTCCTCTCAAGCCCCATGACCTCCTCCAAATAACTGGGTTTATAAAGCACCTAGTCTGTGCATCCAAGGAAGGTATAATTTTCTCCATTTAGCAGAAGGGAAATCTGAGGCTCAGCAAGACTAAGAAACTCTCTAAAGTCTGATAAGCACCAAAGCTGGGATTGAAGCCCAGACCTACCTAGTGCCAGGACCCATGTTCTCCCATCTCTGATCCTGTAGCATTTAGCATTTGAGAGTGCTCATTTAGAAATTATCTGTATTTGCTTTATACTATTTGTATAAAGCAAACACAGTGGACAACATCAAAAAGGCAGACGTAGACATAAAAATAATTTTTAAGCATTTAAAGGTCCAGAGTGTTTTGAGAACTCCTATTTCATTTCCCTCCTCTCCCAAATTTCAACCAAATAAGATCAAAATATTAGAATATAATAATAAGGGGGAAATCTCTTTCCATCATGGAAACCTGAGAGGAGACACATAAACAAAGAGATGCATTAAGGGACCAGCCAAACAAGCAATATGCTAAGACATCGATTTAAATATCACCGGGATAGAAAAAATTATACTGTTCAGTTCAGGTCTCCTTAGATAACTCCTCAAACAAAGAGTACAATGTAAGTTGGTCTTATTCTTGTTCAGTGTCTGTAATAAATCCTTTATTTAAACATTTTAAAAGGTGGTAGAGAAAAGAATATTTATCATCACAAACTGGTTTCTAAGGAAGGTGTTTTTGTTTGTTGTTGTTATTTTGGAACATTGTTTAGGGATTTTTTATGTTTTGTTGAACACAAATATAATTTTTATCTTCAGTACAGTTGTCATACTTGAAGACAGAAACCTAGGTGCTCTGGAAGGAATACTACGGCCAAGAGGCTGCTAGTACAGAGCATCCAATACTAACCACCCCTGCAGCTGATAAATTCTCACTATATTTTGGTCTTTGCATCATTCATTCAAGATTTACATTTTTATTTTTAAAATGTATTTTATTGAAGTATTGTTGATTTACAATGTTGCATTAATTACTGCTGTACAGCAAAGTGATTCAGTTATACATATACATTCTTTTTCATATTCTTTTCCATTATGGTTTATCACAGGATATTGAATATGGCTCCCTGTGCTATACAGTAGGACCTTGTTGTTTATCCATTCTATATATAATAGTTTGCATCTGCTAACCCCAAGCTCCCAATCCATCCCTCCCTCACCTCTACCTTTCCCCTTGGCAACCACAAGTCTGTTCTCTATGTCTGTGAGTCTGTTTCTGTTTCGTAGATAAGGTGATTTGTGTCATATTTTAGATTCCACATATAAATGATACCATATGGTTAAACCTTAAATTTTTTAAGACCTATGACTCACACCTTATATAAAAATTAACTCAAAATAGATAATAACTCTAAATGTAAAGCTTAAAACTAAAAAACTTGCTGGGCTTCCCGGGTGGCACAGTGGTTAAGAATCTGCCTGCCAATGCAGGGGACACAGGTTCGAGCCCTGGTCCAGGAAGATCCCACATGCCACAGAGCAACTAAGCCTGTGCGCCACAACTACTGAGCCTGTGCTCTAGAGCCCGCGAGCCACAACTACTGAAGCCCGTGTGCCTAGAGCCCGTGCTCTACAAGAGAAGCCACCACAATGAGAAGCCTGCGCACCGCAATGAAGAGTAGCCCCTGCTCGCCGCAACTAGAGAAAGCCGCGCACAGCAACAAATATCTAAGGCAGCCAAAAAGAAATAAATAAATTAATTTAAAAAAAGAAACTTGCAGAAGAAAAATAGGAAAAAATTTTGTTGAGATCTTAGATTAGGCAAAGATTTCTTAGATATGACAGCAAATCATGATCCAGAAGAAAAACGAATTAGAATTCTTCAAAATTAACAACTGAGGTCCTCAAAAGGCACCACTAAGAAAATGAAAAGACAAGGCATCTATCCGGAGAAAACATTTGCAGATCACTTCTGTATTAAGACTAAAACAGATGAAGAAATCTCAAAACTTAATAAAAAATACAAAAATTGACCCCCAAAAATTAAACACTTTGCAGTAAGCTGAACAATGGCTTCCCAAAGATGTCCACAGCCTAATCCCTGGAATTTGTGAATATGATCCTATTACCTTACATGGCAAGAGAACCCCTGCAAGTGTGATTAAATTAAGGATCTTGAAATGGGAGATTATCCTGATTATTCAGTTGGGCCCAGTGTAACCACAAGGGTCCTTGTAAGAGGGAGGCATGAGGGTCAGAATCAGGAAAAGGCGATGTGATGACAGAAGCAGAGAGAGACATTGGAAGATGCTACGCTGCTGGTTTGGAAGATAGATGATGGAGCCACGAGCCAAGAGTACAAGTGGCCTCTAGAAGCTAGAAAAGGCAGGGAAAGGGATCGCCCAGAGCCATCAGAAGAAACATTTTGAGCTCCAAACTGTAAGATAAATTTATGTTGTTTTAAGCCACTAACTTCGTTGTAATTTGTTACAAAAGGAAAAAGAAATAAACTCATACGTATACATAGACATGTATATATACATATGCATATACATATGTACATGCATATACATATATACATGCATATACATATATACACACACATTCACTTTGTAATTTTTCTTTAAACTGTTTCTATGTTTTATTCACTACTGGGTATATATACACATATATATGTATATATGTATACACACGTTTTAAAGAAAAACATTAAAACTTTTTTATATATGAATAAAACATAGGAACAGTTTAAAGAAAAATTACAAAGTGAATGTGTGTGTAACCATCACCCAAGTCAAGAAATAGGATATTCTCAGCAGCCTAGAAACCACATACGCCCTTCCATAGCATAAACTTCTCCCTCTTCCTGGAGATGACCATTATCTTGACTGTTTGATAATAACTGTGTTTTCCTTTGTAATTTATATGCACATGTAAATGCACACACAGAAGTGTATCTCTAACCACTATAGTTTTGTCCGTGTTTATGCCCAAGAGTGGGATCGCTGGATCATATGGTAGTTCTATTTTCAGTTTTCTGTGGAACTTGCCTACTGTTTTCCACAGTGGCTGCACCTTATTGGCCATTTTTATATCTTCTTTAAAGAAATGTCTATTCACGTCATTTGCCCATTTTTAAATAGTTATTTGAGTTTTTGTTGTTGAGTTGTAGAAATTCTTTATATATTCTGAAATATTAACCTTTATCAGGTATATGATTTACAAATATTTACTCCAATTCTATGGGTTGCCTTTTCACTTTGTTGATTGTGTCCTTTGACACAGAGAAGTTTTTAATTTTGATGCAGTCAAATTAATCTATTTTTACTTTTATTTCCTGAGCTGTTGGTGTTATATTCAAGAAATCATTGCCAAATCTAATGTCACAGAGATCTTGCCCTATATTTTTTTCTAAGAGTTCTACAGTTTTAGGTCTTACATTTAAGGCTTTGATTCATTTTTAGTTAATTTTTTATGGCGTTAGTTAAGAGTTCAACTTCATTCTATTGCATGAGGATATTCAGTTTTCCCAACACCGTTTGTTGAAAAGACTATACTTTGCCCCACTGAAAATCATTTGAGCATATATGCAAGAGTTTATTTCTGGGCTCTCTATTCTATTCTATCGTCTATATGTCTGTCTTTATGCCAGTACCATACGGTTTTGATTACTGTAGCTTAATTTTGCTTGTTTTAGAACTATATGGAATCCTATTATTTGTATTTCTTGAGGATCTTGTTTCTTTTGTTTGGCATTGAGAGATGCATTTATATTATTGCATATAGCTCTAGTTTTTATTGAAGTATGGTATTTCATTGTCCAAAACCTATCCATTCTACTGCTGGTGAATATTTGATTCTATCCCCAAATATTTTTTGGAAAGGGATTGCTGCTACTTGGTCTCATTGACTTTAAACTTCTTTTTCATAGCCACCTGAGTCTATTTTATAGTCTCTTTTGACCTACCACATCATCGTGATTTCATCTTTTATTTCTTTAGACATTTCATCCATAGCTATTTTATAGTTGTTGTCTGATATTCTAATATCTGGAGTTCTTGGTAGTCTAAATTTGTTGTTTATTGTTTGTATGGAATCTCATTGTTTTCTTTTATCTAGATGGCTTTGGTGATCTTTGATTGTAAGCTGACATTGGGTTGATATTCATCTGTTTAAAATCTGTGGCCCAAGTTGAGGATGCTTCCTCCAGATATGATTTTTATTCACGTCTTCCAGGAGCTTGGGATTGCTGCGAACCTGCAACCACTTTTAACCCATATTTGGAGCATCAGGAGTCCTGGGCTCATCCCTCCCTTCCTCTCCCTCCTCCATCTTGCCACTGACCTAACAGCTTAGTTTCTGGATTGCAGGGCTGATATTGTGATTTCATTTCCCTCCTGTTCCACTCTGTCTTCTCAGAGGCACGAGAGTCACTGAGGTTTTGTTTTTTCCTTTGGAAAGTTCTCTGTTTGCTGTGATACAAGCAATATAATAAAAATTGTGCTTTTTGTAAGTTCTGGTTTTTTTTGTAAGAGGAGATATCTGGTCCACCATCATGTCAAAAGCAGAAGACTTTCAGATCTCATTTCTTGGTAGGTTGGTAAGGCATTAAGGGTCTTGCTTGAGAACAATAAATGGAAATTATTCCACTAACCAAACTAGGCTTTTGTCTCATTGAACAAGACAGACAAGAGCTGGATTGTCTTCAACTGAGGACAAAAGCTAAACCTGGAACACAGAGAGTATTTGTAGTAATCTGGGGAAGAGAAAGGACAAAATGGAGTAACTGGAAAGAGGAACAAACTCTACTGGATGAGTTTGATTAAGTTCTTGCTGTTTGGTGAGGGATGTGAATCACAAACCAACCACAAATATGTCCATTTTTTATAATAATGTGAATTTGGATCTACTTTGGAAGAAGCAATGAAATTCTGAATTTGGCTCTGAGGTAGGTGAGAGTGGGAGCCAGGGCCTATTACTTGTATCGGGTAATATCTGGAGAATGAAACTTACTTCGATCTTATTATTTTGGTCTCTGGCAGAAATGTTTCCACCATATTAAGATGTCTCATAGTTTTTACAGCATGCTAATATAAAAAAATCATCTTAAGAACATTCTGTCTTTTGCAAAAACACATCTTAAGATATCTATTAGATTACTCAGTGTACCTTAAACAAGAACCCACACATACAAAATTCATCCTCAAGTTCAGTGCCAGGAAAAACCTTGTCTTCTTAGAAAAATATGTGTCCTTCTTTTTATCAGACTAAATAACCCATGTGTTTCCTGTCTCAACTTTTCTCCTTAACTCCCGAAAAGGTCAGATCTAAATTAAAATCACTTGTGGTAACCAGTGCATCCCAGCTGCCCGGCCCCATCTCTGTCTCTGATCCCAATTGTAAAAGTAGTTTGATTATCTTTTCATATTGTATCATAAAAGCAATACATTATTGCTTTTATGATTATATTTTCATATTGTATCATAAAAGCAATACATTAATACAATATTCATTATTCATTGTGGGAAATATAGACACAAAAAATGAAGAAAAATAGCAACTGTTACTTTTGAAACATTAGTGTACATTCCCTGGTATTACCATCCCCACACCCATCCCAACTTCATTATTATTATTTGGTTGCCAGTAAGAAAAACTGACTCTGACCTATGCAGGGGAGGAAATTTTCGTTTTCTTCTACTCATCTTAGGTTCATTGACTGGGATCCTGCAAATTAGACAGACAAAGATAGGTTAGCAGGGGAAAAACAAACAGAGGCTTATTGACAGGCATATCACATTTGTACCTGGGAATACACAGAGAGCTTATATAGCATCTTAGCAAAGAACAATAATTTTCTAGTGAAGTGACAAGATTAAAGAAAAAGACTTTGGGTTTCTAGGGGCAGGCAGCAGATTATGGGAAGGCAAACATATGGGAAAGTCAATAGTGGATAAGAGCTAATTTCAGCTAGGTTCGTTATGTAGATTCTTCTGTTGCCTTCTCTGGGTTGATAAGGGTCTAGAATAGTCTCGGTGGTTAACTTCTGACCTTCCTGATAGAGAGAGGAGTGGGGTACATCTTTGTAAACTTATGTCCTACTTTTAGGCAAATAGGGGAGAGCAGAGAGCTTTTCTTGTATCAGTTCTTCTCAGATGCCTTCGGCTCAAGTTAATCATTATGCCAAAGTGCCGTATCTGGGGGTGGCAAATCCTGCTACCCTTCAGTTATTTAAATAATAAAAAGTATTTATTAGGAGGACACTAGTAAGTTCCCATAGTTCAAGTAGAATGCTCAGGCCTCAGAAAGCACGGGAACCTTGGTGGCCCTCAGCCCGCAGCAGTGAAAATCACAATCTCCCTAGGACTCATCTCCAAACTGCTTTTTTTCCCTGCATGTCGGCCAGCACGGAGCACTGTATTTGGCAACCCCACTAAGACTGCAGGGAATCAGGCAGGGCCTGAGAGCCCGTGCAAATGGATGTGCGGTGGTTCTGTTACAGTCAAAGCAAAGTGGATAAAAAGGAGTGTTTCAAACCACTGGGCCACCTGTTTTTCCTCCTTTGTGTGGTCACAGCCAAATGTTCATGAATTTATGTTGCCCCGCACCTATCGCCACTGCTGTGAGAAAGAAACCCTGGGCTGACTCTCATTCTGGTGGATTTCCTGATTGGGCATCAGTTGCTTAGGACTGTGGTTTTCTGCTGCCTCCATGCCCTTCCTGCCTCTCATCCCACCAAAGATAGCTGGGTGACCCAGAGGAGAGAAGAGGGAGTCCACACTGGACGGGAGGCCACAGTCCCCCTAAGTACATTACACATAATTAAAACAAAATAGAGGTTGATTCTATTTATTTTAAAACTTACTAGTAGATGATGTGAGTCTATTCTAGACCCTCAACAAATGACACTTAAAAGAGAACATCCCCAGATGTGTATCCAACACAGTATTTCTCAATACTTATGGGAACACTCATTTATAGAACACTAGTGCAGTCGGTGATATTAATATTAATTTTGAGGAAAGAGTTTTGGCAGTCAAACTACATTTGGGAAACACTGCATACTATATTATATTTTTGGATATGCAAAATGTACTGTATCAAACTAAAGGCTCTAGGAAATGTTACAATTTCTGTCCTGTCTCTCTAATATATAAATATATACACTAAAATATACAGTGATTATATTCCACAGGGTAAGTGAAACTGTAGACATTTTTTCTTTGTTTTGCTTTCATTATATTCTGATTTTGATATTATACTCTGATTTTTCTGTAATACATATATTTAAAAAGTTAACAACTTATACAAAATAGATGACAATTTAAAGATTATTTTTTAAAAAATAAAGATTAAATAGACGTTAAATACAACAAATAAGGAGAATTTGTTCTCATCAAACACCAGAAGTGTTTAATAATGCCTCCCATTATCTATTGAAGTATAGCACATTGTCCATTAAATATCTGAATTGGATATATGCTGAATGAACATAGAAATATCAGAGTGCCTATAAGAGTTAATAGACTATTCCTATGTCATTACACAAATATTAATCCCTAAGATATACTCTACTATCAATTTTTAAAGTTCTTCATATTCTTTTGCCAATATGAGTAACAAGGACATTATTTTAAATGTTTTTTTTAATCAGGGATTGGCAAACTTTTTATGCAAAGAGCCAGATGGTAAATCTTTTAGAATTTGCAGGCCATACAGTCTTGGTTGCAATTACTCAACTCTGCTATTTCTGAGTGAGAGCAGCCGTAGACAATACCTAAACAAGTGAGTATAGCTGTGTTCCAGGAAAGTGTATTTATGGACACTAAAATTTGAATCATGTCCTTCTCACATGTCATTAAATATAATTATTCTTTTTATTTTTTTCCAACCATGTGAAAATGTAAAATCATTCTTAGTTCATGGGCCATGTGTAGTCCCTTCCCATATCACAATAGCATGTGGGAGAAGTGATGTTAAACGTCATTTCTAAGATGAAGTTATAAAGACTATAAATTTCTGTCTCGGATGCATGCTCTCTCTCTCAGATCTCTGCCATGTTGTGTGGTGAGGCCCATATGGCAAGGAACTGAAGCCTCCAGCCAACATCAGAGAGGAACTGGGGCCTCCTGACAACACCCATGTGAGTGAGCTTGGAAGCAGATTTTCCTCTTCCAGTCGAGCCTTCAGATGACTGCAGCCTCAGCTAACAGCTTGCATGCAACCTTAAGGGAGAGGAGACTCTGCAATAAAATCATCCTAGAATCCTAACCCCACAGAAATTGTAAAATAATCAGTATGTATTGTTTTTAGCTGCTAAGTTTGGGGGTAATTTTTTATGCATGCATATTAATACAGCATCTATGTTAGACCAAGATCTGTTGGGCTCCTAACACTAACCCTTCACATATTGCTGCTCTCAAGACTCCTCTGCTCTGACTCAAAACCCAACCCCTTGTCTGGGTGCCCAGCCTACGAACCCTGCTGTACTAAGACACTCCCTGAAACCAAGACTTAACTCCAGCCTTTGGAATGTCTGTGCGTCACATATGGAACTAGTAAAAGAAGAGGGGGAATTTTTTCCTGCACATTATTTTCCATAAAACACTGGTCAGATTTTCTGAATTTTGTGGTTTAAAGCATCTTTCCCTCTCAAGAAAAAAAAGTTAATTCACTGCTTCTTAACCTGCTGTGTAACTCTCCAGTTCTCCTCAATCACTCTTTTCAGTATCTTTGCAGACAGTATATGGTGCTTTAAGTGACAACGCACAATCTATCCCACTGTTTATTGCTTCTTACTTGTCAGTATTAAAGGTCCTGTGATTGTTCAAGATGACATTTTGAAAAACATAAGGCAGGAAAAGCAAGAAAATAATGATCACTCTGCCAAGTCAATCACATGATCCTAACAGAAGCTTGGAGCCAGGCCAGCCATTAGCAGGAAATCATCGCATTGTATTCTGTGGTTTCAGGGCACTGGAACTTCTTTATGTCCACAAACACGTCCTATACATTTAGAAAGTGACTGGGACTGTGCATTCTGTTTCAGTGTGAAGGGGTTTCAGTCACCTGAGCGTGTGGGCACATGTGTGCAGAAGGAGAAGAGAGACGAGGGGTGGGAAGTGGGAAACACCCAGTTGTTCTAACTTCCCTTATTCAATTTGTTTCTTAATTAATCAGAGAACTCTAAATGCAGAATAAACTTCAAGAGATCATCAAAAATTCCCATTTGGTCTTTGAACTCCATCATCATATTTTCTACAAAGTTAGGCAGGGTCAAGGGAGCTGAATCTGACTAACTTGACAAGGGCTATCCATGATGACAGGGTTACCAGGCACTAGGCTCAGAGTTCGGGCACCAGAGTTAGACCCTCTCAGCTCAAATACCCCTCCATCATTTATTTTTGTTCTTGTATTTTTTTTCTTTTTCCTGCCCAGCACCTTCACTGGGCCTTCTTTGGGAAAGAGCACCCCTTATTTTGGGAAATGATTCTCTCTCTCCAAACATTTGGTTCTAAAAATTCTAGTTCCAGTTATTCCTGAGGTCCAGTTGACCCTTTCCCTCTGCTATATATTGCTTCATCCACTCTGCCTTTTGTTACATAATATACCCAGACAGTCTTTCCCTAAACTGGTTAGAATTGAGTTACCTTACTTGCAACCACTTGCAAATGAATCCCATCTAATTCAGGTGTAGTATTGTGGTGTAAGTAAAAGAATAGGAAACATAAGTCATACTAAAAAGAAAAAAGTACAGAATTATGTAAGAGTCTGCAAATATAATTATTATAGTAATCAATTATCTGGTGGAGCACTATGTGGTTTTCAGCTAAAGTGCATTTAAAAATACAGTATTGCATTTGTGAAAAAAATTATTAAAATTGCCATAACACCTGCATGTTAAAAGACATCTGTTAGTTATTATCATGTGCCTAGTATTAAACACCTCACCAATCAGATACAACCTATAACACTGTGTTACAGCCAGACATTCTGCCACTGTTCTGAGCATTCGCTGAGTAAGAAAGAAAGTTTGAACTGGGGAAGATGAAAACATTCTGGAGATGGATGTTGGTGATGGTTGCACAACAGTGAATGTGCTTAATGCCACAGAACTGTACACTTTAAAATGGGCAAATGGGGCTTCCCTGGTGGCGCAGTGGTTGAGAGACCGCCTGCCGATGCAGGGGACACGGGTTCGTGCCCCAGTCCGGGAAGATCCCACACGCCGCGGAGCGGCTGGGCCCGTGAGCCATGGCCGCTGAGCCTGCGCGTCCGGAGCCTGTGCTCCGCAACAGGAGAGGCCACAACAGTGAAGGGCCCGCGTACCGCAAAAAAAAAAAAAAAAAAAAAAACCAAGGACAGAAATTCAATTCAACAAATATTTACAGAGCACCTACTATGTGCCAGGCACTACTCTGTGTATTCTAGGGATCCAGCAATGAATGACACAGGCACAGATGCCTGCCCTCAGGCTTCCACAGTTTGCCACTGTGTAGCTGCCCCAATTTTATCATTAATAGTTTTAAATATACATGTTTGCCAATAGAACATACAACTTATTTTTAACAGTGGCATAAATCCATAGTATGGGTGTATGAGAACTGTTCCAGCCATTTATTCATTGGTTAGCATTCAGTTTATGCTTGGTTTTGATTTTCACAATCAATGCTGCAATAAACACCCATATTACAATTACATATATCCAATTATATACAATGTAATGATGCCTTTATTTCTTTTGAAGGGCAGGTTTTTTTAAAGCAGGATTTCTGACTCAAGATATATAGATAGATATAGATATATACACATATATATGGTTTAATTTAATAAATTCATCGGATTACTTCTAAGAGGGCAGATTTCCCTACATCTTTACCAACATTGAATTTTAAGTCTTTTAAAGTTTTGCCAAGCTGATAGGCCAAATAGTTTGATATTACTGATTCAATTTGCTTTCCTCTGGCTCTTCTGCTAGCGATGGTGAGCATCCTTACATATGCTTATCGACCATTTGCATTTCCACCTAATAATAATTGCAAATATTAGAGTCAGGCACTGCAATGTGCATTCTCTCATTTGATTCTCACAACAACCCTACCAAAAAAGATAGCATCTGCTTCCCTCCCTCCATTTTACAGATGAGAAAACCATTTCCAAGAGACAAATCACACCTTCGAGATGATGCTATTTCTAAAGAAAAGTAGTACTACCTTGAGTAAACAAAAACCACCAAATAGACGCATCCCTACCCATTCGTCCTCACTAACCCGTTTCTCCATTCCCCAGGTGTGCTCACCGGCCCTGGTACTATCCACCAGGTGGTGCTGAAGCAGGTGATCACGCTCCACTATCTGAAGTCATTCCCAGTGGAGCCATAACACCCTTGGTTTCCCCTTGTCTCCAAAATCGCGAGCTGTCAACTGACTTCATGCTTAATATGCAAACCTAAACTCTGCGGGTGTCGCACCGGGTGCCCTGCCATTAATCTTTTGACCGATCCCTCCCCTTGGCCACTGTCACCACCTATGTATGCCTTAGAGACATGCCAGTTACCTGTGACAGGATTAATAGCTCATCCTACAAGATCTGTGTAAATATATGTGATTCATTACACGGTGTCATTCTTGAGACAAGGATATGCATAATGGAAATAAACACCCATGAGAAGATGTAGCCCCTTGAATATATATTGGTTATTTTCTTTTTCTTGCACACATTCCTAGTTCAGCATGGCGTACAGTCCACATTAGATGGAATTGCGCCTTCCCTCAGCCATGTCCCCTAAGCTTTGGAAAGACATGTTTCCTGAGATTAAAATCACTGGCTAACGGTTTCCAGCCCCGCTTCCCGTCTCCCTTTCGCCTCTCAGCCTCCTCCTGCCTGGTTGGGGCTCGATCTGCAAGCAATGGTATCCGCAGTCCTTCGCTGACAGAGGGGGTGTCCAGATTTCGAGGTGTCGCCCTTTGGTGTAGTGCCACTTAAACCCAGGACCTACCCCCTCCCTCCCAATCCTCTCCTCCCCCCGCCCCGCGCCGCTCTAGGAGGAGTCAAAATGTCCTCTTCCCCAGCTGGAGGGGATTGTAGTGCGTAAACAGGATTAACTCTCTCCCACCCAGCTGCGCTGAGCAGCCCGCGGCCTGCGGGCCAGAGCGAGCCCCTTGGTGCGCGGAGGGCGAGGCACGGGAAGCGGGGGATGGTGGAGCTCGGGACCTCGGAGCTGTCCCTGGGGCACGCTTCCTCGCCAAGGGGGGCGGGGGGGTCACAGCCTCGGGAGCTGCTCCTCGGAAGCCGGGGCTGACGGGCGCGACGGCTCGGGCTCCTAGCCGCAGCCTCTCTCCACCACCTCCCTCTCCCTCCGCTCGCTTCCTCTCCGCCCACCGCGCTCTAGCCGCCGGGTCGCAGCCAGCGCAGTCCTCCGCCCCCCCCCCCCGAGCCGCCGCGCCCGCCCTCCCGCGCCCAGCCATGGGGGACCTGCCGGGCCTCGTGCGCCTCTCCATCGCGCTGCGCATCCAGCCTAACGAAGGCCCGGTCTTCTACAAGGTGGACGGGCAGCGCTTCGGCCAGAACCGCACCATCAAACTGCTCACGGGCTCCTCCTACAAGGTGGAGGTGAAGATTAAGCCCACCACGCTGCAGGTCGAGTGAGTGCGGGCGCGCGCAGCGGCTGACCGGCCCCACTTGGGGTACGCGGGGTGGACCGAGGCCCCCGGGACAGCCTGAGCCTCTCCTGGGCACCTCTTGCCTCGCACCGCGCCCAGCGGGCCCAGGAGGTTGGCGGGGAGGAAGTGGGGGGCGGGTATAAGGTCAGCTCCCCGCACCTTAGGTCCCGTCCTCTGCCTTACACTACTGTCTCCGCTGTTCTCGCTTCCCTCCACGTCTCGCGGGGTGGGATGTTTAAAACAGCGACAGGAAGCCAGGGGTTGGGGGCTTTTTCTTTCCTTGTAGAATTTTCATCCCTTATGTGCAGCCATCGGCGCGGACCCGCAGGCGGCCGGGGTGGGGCAGAGGGGACAAGCTCGCCGCGGGGTTCACTTACCAAAATCTCGGTCCTCTGCCCCGTTCTGTGAGGCTGAAGGAAAGAGAAAGGCTGAGGAATGAGGTGTAAAGTCGGGGGCGGGTGATTATTGGGGCTTCCTGAGGGATGCTCCCCATTCCTCCATCAACCCTTATGAGCCTGGGACCCCGGAACTGGAAGAGCACGACGGAAGGCAGCCTCCTCTGCTTAGGCCTAGTTTCCCGGTTTTCCTTGCCTGGTGTTTTTCTTTTTCTCCCGAATTGTCTGTTCAGCCTGGTGATTAGCAACATCCTGACAACAAAAGGATGGTTTTTTTATACTTATTTATTCGTGGCAGGTTTATCTCTTCTCTGCTACCAGAGGTTGATGCATCCAGTAGGCTCTGGCTGGCAAGTCAGTGTAGGAGGGTGCAGTAGCTTATGGGGAAGTATCCAGGACTGGAACCCTTTACCTCTCAGCTTCCACGTAAGCATGGTGTAAAGTCCAGCGTGGAAAGAGGAAATAAACCATCCTGTACTGTATCTACCTTTGGCTGAGCTTGGGAGGTGGGGTGGAGAGGGCTTTGAATCCACCTGACACCTTTTATAGCTTAAGTGTCCTCCAGTAGTTGTTAATTCAACAAACTTGTATTGGCCTTCTAGATGCCAGGCTCCAACTGAACGACCTAAAGCCAAACCTGAGTTGTGTCTAATGCTCTTGGTCCATTTACTTGTCCCCATCACTGATAGCTCCAAGCACCCGTTATCCTCACATTCCCCAATGTTCTGTGCATCTGGTTATAATGCAGACTTTTTCTTTCCCTTCTTTCCTGGCAAAACCCCTTCTACCAAGTTATCTGTTCTATTTCCTTCAAGATAGTTCTCTATTTTTCAAGTTAATGTAAAAACAAATTTGTGTTAATGATAAAACTATTTTTTTTGTTACACTTTAATTTTATCAAAGTTTTTCAGTGCCCTAACCCAGTGGTTCTCAAACTTGAGTCTACATCGGAATCACCTGGAGGGCTCGTTAAAACACATATGGCTGAGCCCCATCCTAGATGTAGTAAACTCTAGTTTACTATATCTAGAGTGGAGCTTAAGAATTTGCTTTCTGATGGTTGGCAGGTGATACTGATACTGCTGGTCCAGGGATGACACTTTGAGAACCATTACCCTAACATGAAGAAATGATGCCAGTGAGAATTTTTGGTGTGTGGCTGGCTTGAGGAAGAGTACCCCAAATTATGGGACCCCTGATTGTTGGAACAGAAGAAAAAAACCATTAGAGAACTAGTTCAGTGATTCTCAATCCTACCTGTGCATTAGAATCACCTATGCAACCTTAAAATAAATTTTCTAGTGCCCAAACCACACCCCAGACCAACTGAATCCTATTCTCTGGGGTTTGAGATGGGGTGGGTGTAGGTAGGTTTTTAATAGCTCCACAGATGAGAAACTAAAGAGGAAGACCATTGACAGAGTATAACTCAGCCTTGTGCAAGTACTTTGGATGAGAATATTGATGTCAGTCCAGAGAGATTAAGTAGTTGACCTAGGGTCACATGACTGGTTAGCTGGGTAAGTCAAGCCCCCTAAACTCTCAGAACTTTCTGCCACACCACAGTGTCTCTGTTAGCCACACCCTATGGGGTTTTTGCCTGGAGTTGTGGTCCAGACCAGGACAGGGTGCCTAAGCTAATTCCTACCATATGTGGTCAACTCAAGTCCATTGCAGGAACATTTCCATTGGTGGTGTGCTTGTCCCGCTGGAACTGAAGTCTAAAGAGCCTGATGGGGACAGAATCGTATATACAGGAACATATGAAACAGAAGGTGTGGCCCCAACCAAGAGTGGAGAACGGCAGCCCATCCAGATCACCATGCCGGTAAGGCCTACTTGGGATTGTTGGACTGTGGTGCCAAGGCAAGTGGAAACCATGGAAAAGAAAATATGAAACATTATTTCAATTCATGGTTTCATATTCGAATATATTTGTTCATAATGTCCAAGTACAATTAATTAAATGATCCATGCTTCTCCAGTGATCAGTTTCATAGTAATTTCTTATGTGGCAAAAACTTAAGTCTCTCCCTACATTTTTGTAATCTGTTCCATTGATCTGTCTACACTTATGCCAAAGCTGCATTGTTTTAAATACATTGCTTTTACAGTACGTGTTTGTGTATTTTGTAATTGGTCACCTTACTGAACTTGCTTACTAAAATTCTTCATTCGATCTTGGGTTTTTCAGGTAGACAGTCATAATCTACATATAATTGTGTCATTTTTTGATTTTTTTTTCTGGCCTTCCTGCATTGGCTAATGTTTCTAGAATAATGTTGCCTACTAATAGTGGTAATCCTTGTCTCCAGGGTTTCACTGTTAGATACAATGTTAGTTTCAAATATTTATTATGTTAAAGCATCCTGTTTCTAGTTCACTAAGAGGTATTTTTTTTTAATTGGGAGGTGTGTTGAATTTCTTCTAATTCCTTTTCCCATCTACGGAGGTAGTTTTTCTTCTTTGATATATTAATGGAATAAATATAAAATATACTTTGAAATACTAAACTTCCATTTATTTCTTAAAATAAACCCTACTTAATGTCATTTATTATTTGTAATATGCTAATATTTCATTTAGGGTTTTAAAATTTTTGTTTGTTTGGTTGATTTATCGGCAAATATATAAGGATTTCCTATATATATCAGGCACTGGGAGAAGAGTGGTGAACAAAATAGATATCCCTGGCTTCATGGGGCTTCTTATCTAGAGGAGGAAAACATACTTTATACATGATTATCAATAATAAAGTAGATAATTGTTATTAGACAAAATGTACTGAAACAGTAGTGGTACCCTTGGGATATATACCAGGGGTCTTAGTCTAGCTCAAGATTTAGGGGATGGCTTTCTTGAGAAAGAACTAAAGATATGTAAGAGTTGAGGGAAGAGGGAGCATTTGAGGAAAAAGGAGGTACAAGGATCAACAGCTGGGGGACAGCAGAATGTGTTTCAATGAATGAGTAGAAGCCCTGTATAGCTGGAGCAGACAATGAGGCAGAGACTGACTCAAGAGTAAGACGGAGTTAACACAACATTGTAAATCAACTATACTCCAATAAAAATTTTAAAAATTAAAAAAAAAATAAAGATTAAGCTGGAGAGGAAAGTAGGGTTTAGATGTTACAGGACCTTCTTTCCTTATTGAATTTATCTTAATGCCTGTGGGAATTCATTGAAGGTTTGTAAGTCAACTTTGATAAGCAATTTACATACAAATTGTATGTAAATACATTAATACACCAATTTAAAGTATTCAGTTACATAGATTTTAACTACTGTATAATCACCACCCCAACAAAAATATAGAACATTTCTGTCATCCCAGAAAATTCCTCCAGGCCCATCTGTAATCGATGGCCCCAGGCTTAGCCCTCTCTGACCTTTTTGTCTCAATAACTTAGTTTTAACAGTTCTAGAATTTCATGTAAATAGAATCGTAGCATTGTGTCTGACTTCTTTCACTTAGCATAATGTTCTTGTATAACGTCATTGTAGCATAAGTTGTCACGTAAATAGTTGGTTCCTTTTATCACTGAGTAGTATTCCATGGGAAGGATATACTACAGTTGATTTGTCCCTTCGCCAATAAATGAACAGCTGGGGTGTTTTCAGCTTTTGAGGTTATGAATAAAGTTGCTATGAATATTTGAGTATGAGTTTTAGAGTGAGGATGTTTTCATTTCTGTTGAGTAAATACCTAAGAGGAGATTCAATGAGTCACATGGTAAGTACATGTTTAACCATATAAGAAATATCCAGACTGCTGTACCATTTCATATTTCAACCAGCAATGTATGAGAATTCCAGTCACTTTACATAATTATATATCAATCTTTTAAATTTGGAAATGCAAAAGACGTAGAAGAGCCCAAACAATTTTGTTTCATGGTCTATAATGTAGTCTTTAAATCAGATAGCCTAAATCTTCCCTCTTTGTTTACTCAGTTATTTTGACTATTCTAGGCCCTTTGCATTGTTATATAGATTTTAGAATGAGCTTGTCAATTTCTCCCAAAAATGGGGTATTAATTGGGTTTGCATTAAATCTATATGCCAGTTTGGAAAGATTTGACACTTTATTATTGAGCCTTCTGATACATGAATATATCTGCCTATTTAGGTTTTCTTTAATTCCTCTCTATAATGTATTACAGTGTTCCCTGTACAGATTTTATACGTACTTTGTTAAATTTACCATTAAGTATTTCATATTTAAATGCTACTATAAATGGTTTATTACTAGTATGTAGAAGTAAAATTGATTTTTTTCTATACTCATCTAGAATCCTGAGGCCTTGCTGATTTCACTTATTAGTCCTAATAGTTGTTCGGGATTTTTTTTGGTAGAATCCCTAAGCTTTTCTATGTATGATACATTTTTTAAAAAATATTTATTTATTTATTTTTGGCTTCAGCGGGTCTTAGTTGTGGCACGTGGGCTCTTCGTTGCGGCTGGGCTCTGTAGTTGTAGCGCACGGACTTAGTTGCCCCATGGCATGTGGGATCTTAGTTCCCCGACCAGAGATCAAACCCGCGTCCCCTGCAATGGAAGGCAGATTCTTAACCACTGGACCATCAGGGAAGTCCCTCATTAACATTTTATTGAGGATTTTATATCTGTGTTCCTGAGGAATATTGGTCTATGGTTTTCTTTTCTTGTCATTGTCTGGTTTTTGGTATCAGAGTAATAATACTAGCTGCATAAAATTATTTGGAAAGTTGTTCACTCTACTGTTTTCTGGAAGAGTTTGTATAGAATTAATATTATTCTTATTTAATGTTGGATAGAATTCACCAATAAAAGCATGCATTTCACTTTGTCTAAAGGTTTTTAGTTACAAATTCAATTTCCTTAATTGATATTGGGCTATTCAGGTTTTATTTCTTGAGTTAATTTTTTTAATAAATTTATTTTTGGCTGCATTGGGTCTTCGTTGCTGCACGCGGGCTTTCTCAGTTGCAGCGAGCGGGGGCTACTCTTCGTTGCGGTACACAGGCTTCTCATAGCGGCGGCTTCTCTTGTTGCGGAGCACGGACTCTAGGCGTGAGGGCTTCAGTAGTTGTGGCACGCAGGCTCAGTAGTTGTGGCTCGTGGGCTCTAGAGCACAGGCTCAGTAGTTGTGGCGCATGGGCTTAGTTGCTCTGTGGCATATGGGATCTTCCTGGACCAGGGCTCGAACCCGTGTCCCCTGCATTGGCAGGTGGATTCTTAACCACTGCATCACCAGGGAAGTCCCTTGAGTTAATTTTTGTAATTGGTCTTTGATATCATTCATTTATTTCAATTAAATTGTCAAATTTGTTGGCACAAAGTTGTTGGTAATAATCCTCCACCATACTTTGATGTCTTAGGATCTCTAATGATGTCCACTCTTTCATTCTTGATATTAATAATTTGCCATTCCCCCCCCCCACCAACCAGTCTAGCTAGAGATTTATCAATTTTATTGGCTTTTTCAAAAACGCAGCTTTGTGTTCATATGCTCCACTGGCCTATTTTTCTGTTTCATTGATTTCTGATCCTAACTTTTTTTAAAGTTAGTTTTTATTTGTATGTTTGTTTGTTTGTTTATTTATGGCTGTGCTGTGTCTTTGTTGCAGCGCATGGGCTTACTTGTGGTATGTGGGATCTTAGTTCCCCGACCAGGGATCGAACCCAGCTCCCCTGCTTTGGGAGCCTGGAGTCTTAACCACTGGACCATCAGGGAAGTCCCCTGATCCTATCTTAATTATTTATTTCCTTCTTTTGTTTGCATTAAGGTATTTTAATTGAGGCTATACACACACACATATACACACAGAGTAAAATGATCTCTTTGTATATTGTACAGTTCGGTTTTCCATAGTTGGACTATATGCACTGAAGTGTGCATTTCTTTGAATCTTTTCTTCTTGGGGCTCACTGAATTTCTTGAATCTGTAAGTTAGTGTTCTTCCAAATTTGGGTATTTTTAACTGTTATTTTGTTTCAAATTTCTTTTCAACTTTATTCTTTTCTTGTAGTTCCTCAATTACACATTGGACAGCTTGGTATTATCCCACAGATCTTTACAGTCCTGTCCAGTTTCCTAAAAGAAAAGAAAATTGGTTGTTCAAATTAGATCATTTCTATTGATGTATACCTCAAGCTCAGTGATGTTTTTTCTTCTGCCATTCCCAGGCTACTCTTGTGTTTATTTTCTGAAATTTTTTCTGTCATTGTACTTTTCAGCTCTAGAGTTTTTTATTTGTATTTTCTATAGTTTCCATCGCTCAAGATTCCCTATGTTTGCTCATTGAGACCATGTGCCCCTTTACTTCTTTGAGCATATTTATAATTGCTGGTTTGAAATACTTGTTTGGTAGATCCAGTATCTGGCCCCATTTAGAGTAGGAATGACTTTTTTTCCTGAATGTGGGTCATGCTTTCCTGTTTTGTTACATGTTTGATAATATTTGATTAGAAACTAAACATTGTAGATAATATATTATTGATTCTAGTTTCTTTTATTCTTCTGAGGATTAGTCTCTTTTTAAATTCTAGCAATTCTAGTAACATTGCTGGACTCAAACTACAAATTCTGTCTTCTCAGCAGGGTAGCAGCTGTTATCTCTGCTTAATTTTTTTCAACTTCCAGTTGCTGCTTTTCTAGCCTGGTTCCCTTGTTCCAGTGGAGTTTAGCAGTCAGCCAAGGAATTGGACAGTTTATACTAAGATTTTGGGATCCATCCACCCTGAGGTTTCTCTAAATTTCCAGCTGCTCTGCCAGTCCTGAGCCCTTTGCTTTGATACTTTCAAACCAGTAAGACTCCAACTTCTCAGGTTTGGGAACGCATTCAATTAGAAAAACAAAACAAACAAACAAAAAAAAAGTGAACTTACAAATCTCATTCAGCATAATTTTCTCTTTCAAGAATAAAGTCTTCTCTTAGACGAAACCAACCCTGCTGACACCTTGATCTGGGACATCTAACCTCTCAAACTGTGAGACAATAAACTTCTGTTGTTTGGAAAAGAAAGAAAAAAAGAGACTCTTTACTGGTTTGTCTGCTTTTTCAAGCAGAAGAAGCCCCCTCCCACCAGCCCATACAAGCAGTTAGGGAAGAATTATGGCAGAGTTATAGTCAGATTTTGGGTCTCACCGCTTCCGTAGCTCTCTTGTTTCCAGGATTTTCTCCCTAAATTTCCAGCTGCTCTGCCAGCCCTGAACACTGTCTTCTGCCACTTCTCGCAGGTAAAGCTGCCATTTACATGGGCCAGAACTGCCAGGGGATTGGGGAGTACCCTCAAGCAAAAAAGCCGCACGGACAATTCTTAACTGTTATAGTTGAGATCTTTCAAGGGTAACTCTGGTTTCTGTCCTGCTTTTAGTTGCTTTTTAAAGCCTTCAAATAGTTTTTGTTTATATTTTGTCAGATTTTATAATTCTCTATGTAAGTTTCACCCACCAACTCCCCATTTTTAAAAACATTTCAATGTAGGACTTCCAGTTCCTGGTAATGTGACAAGATTTGCATGTTGTCAAAATCGGTCTAGTAGCAATATGTAGGAGATAGGCAAAGGACAATTAGAAGGTTCTTCACCATTTAAGATGTGGTGTTAGGGTAAATAACTTAATAAAATGAATTGGGCACATTTTCATAGTTTGTGCTCTGAAACAATTTACATAGCATAGGACTTAGCTGTTACTTGAAAGTCTGACAGAATTTCCCCATAAAAGTCAGGATCCAAAATAATGGTATTTGGAAGGAATATCCCTAACTTTCAACTTAGTCCATAATGTTTGCCCTTGGGGGGCTTTGAAGATTTTACTGAGTCAATTTTAGTTGTTTTTCTGAGGAAATCATCCATTTCTACAGAAACACATTTTAAAAGGTATTTTTAGACTTCTAGGAAAATATTTGAAGATCACACATCCAACAAAGGGCTGGTGGATCAAAATAAATCTCTTTTAAATCAAATAAGTGTCCTTCTACCGTAGTGTATCGAGAATAGCATATGTAATTAGAGTTGAAAGGAAACATTAACTCGAAGCAGAACTGCAAATACTAAAGTTATTAGAGGGCTTGCCTGGTGGCGCAGTGGTTGAGAATCTGCCTGCTAATGCAGGGGACACGGGTTCGAGCCCTGGTCTGGGAGGATCCCACATGCCGCGGAGCAACTAGGCCTGTGAGCCACAGCTACTGAGCCTGCGCGTCTGGAGCCTGTGCTCCGCAACAAGAAAGGCTGCAATAGTGAGAGGCCCGTGCACCGCGATGAAGAGTGGCCCCCGCTTGCCACAACTAGAGAAAGCCCTCGCACAGAAATGAAGGCCCAACACAGCAAAAATAAATTAATTAATAAAAAAAATAAAGTTATTAGAATTTTATTTTTGTTTATTTTTTAAAATTTTGTTGAAGTATAGTTGATTTACAATGTTGTGTTGATTTCTTCTGTACAGCTAAGTGACTCAGTTATACATATATATAGATATATATATTCTTTTTCATATTCTTTTCCATTATGGTTTGTCACAAAATATTGAATATAGTTCCCCACGCTATACAGTATGACCTTGTTGTTTTTCCATCCTATATATAATAGTTTGCCTCTGCTAATCCCAAACCCCTATTCCTTTCCTCCCCTACTCTCCCTCCCGCTTGGCAACCACAAGTCTGTTCTCTATACCTGTGAGGCTGCAGTTTCATAGATGTGTTGATTTGTATAGTATTTTAGACTCCACGTATAAGTGACATCGTATGGTATTTGTCTTTCTCTTTCTGACTTATTTCACTTAGTATGATAACCTCTAGGTCCATCCATGTTGCTGCAAATGGCATTATTTCATTCTTTTTGATGGCTAAGTAATATTCCATTGTGTGTATGTATGTATGTATGTATGTGTGTGTATATATATATATATATATATATATATATATATATATATATATCACATCTTCTTTATCCATTCACTGTCAATGGACATTTAGGTTGTTTCCATGTCTTGGCTATTGTAAATAGTGCTGCTATGAACATAGGGGTGCATTTATCTTTTCAAATTATAGTTTTGTCTGGGTATATGCCCAGGAGTGGGGTTGCTGGATCATGTGGTAGTTCTATTTTCAGTTTTTTGAGGAACCTCCATACCGTTTTCCATAGTGGCTGCACCAGTTTACATTCTCACCAACCGTACAGGGGTTCCCTTTTCTCCACACCCTCTCCAGCATTTGTTATTTGTAGACTTTTTAATGATGGCTATTCTGACTGGTATGAAGTGGTCCTCATTACAGTTTTGATCTGCGTTTCTCTGATAGCTAGTGATGTTGAGCATCTTTTCATGTGCCTATTGGCCATCTGTCAGAATGTTAATGAGAGCCCAAGGGCCAGTGAGCTAACTTGAAGTTGTCCATTCTTTCACTGAACTGGCACTGAGCACTGGGTCAAGTGCAGGAGCGGTCACCATAGATGAGACTGTACCCCATCTTCCAGGTGGTCACAGAGCAGGAGAGCAGACCTCCCCTTCTCCCTGGAACCAGTATGGGCTGAGGGGACCAGAGGTATAACTTGCTCTGGTTTTAGAAGGGTGGAGTCCTACTTCTTTTGCTATAGGTGTAAACAGAACCCTAGGGAGGAAGATTAACTTATTTTAGAAAGAACTCAATTAAACACTTCTTAATTGGATCTGTAAAGTGAGAACTTCTACATAATTTTGAATGAGAATGAAACAAAGTTATTTTTTTAATGTGAGAATGATTTAGACCGAGTCATGAAACGAAAGATTTTCTTACTCACCATAAGTCTGGATTGCCTGTCCAGGCACGGCTGAAAGGTTGGAGAGCCTTTAGATGCTTTGGGAGGATGTTGTAGTGACAAGGATCTCTATGCTGTAACTAATGAATCCTGAGTCCCAACAGTAAAACCTAGATTCTTCCATATAATTTCCACTCTAGAAGAAGCAGGTGATTGATAGTTGATTGTTCCAACAATGATCACACAGCGTTTGGTTTGAGCATTGGCCATGCATTTGTATCTTATTTGTAATAGGCTGATTCTAAGGAAAACAATTGAAATTAGAGGTTTCCTGATCATGTCAGCGGCTCTTCTGTTAAATTCAAATGTTCATTCTAGTGGTGAAGCTTTCAGCTAGCCTTCATCATTATCCTACAATGTTTTTAAGTTACCAATATTTCAAACTTAAGTTTTAAAAAGTATGGACATACCCCATTCTCACAGACAACACCAAAACATTGAAATATCCAGGTAAATGCAATCAATTAAGCAGGAAGCTCCTGGATTATTAAATTTACATTCTTCACCAAGGGAAACATCGGTGCTATGGGTGCCTGAGGAAACGTCTGGAATGTCAGAATTAGAACTGGAAGTTATGAAGGTATTGGGATGCCATCTACTTCTGTAATTAACTGTGATCCCAGGCAAACCTTCATTCAATGGGCCTGTTTCCTCAATGCAAATAGGTGGATTCCACTATCTGATCACTGAGACCACCGTCAGCCCTAACATGGTGTGAAAATTACAAACTTACCTTTAGGGGTGTGGTACTAATTATTTGCTGAAGAAAGTCAGAGTCTCAAATACTGTCATTTAGGATCACACCAAATAGGACTGAAATCCCATAAATTTAGGTAGGATTCCTTTCTGGTTGGGCACAGACTCACAGAGAAGTGTGGGGATGCATCCCAGCATTTCAAGGGCTTTGCATGATTTTCTTAAAAAAATTGTAATATATCATGACAAGGTTCAGAAATGTGCATAAACTTTTAAAGCACCAGTAATCCCTACATTTTGGTATGGCTCATTTTCAGATTACCTTCCACATATATACATTCTGTAGTTGCAATAGCTTTTAATACATATTTTGTACAACTTTCTACATATTCATTTTTATAATTTTAAGGGTAACATAAGAGTCTATCACAATATATCATAATGATTACACTCTTACCCAGATATTAGCTGTATTGATTGTCCCATCATAAAAAGTGCTATAATGTAAAGTTTTGTGCATATAGTTACCTCAATCTGAGTAAAAATACTTGGTCAAAAGAACTGAATCTTTATGGCTGTTCCCACATATGGCCTTTTTGGTGGGTTTTTTTTTTTTTTTAAGATGTACATACCATTTTACAATGTTACTAGCAATAAAGTCTACTGGCTTTGTTAAAATTATGACATCATTGAGAATTACTTTAAAAAAATAGATTTTCTATTTTACTTTTCACTATCACAAGAATGAACATTTCTACATGTTAATTTAATTTTGTTTCTCCTTGTGTATATTATTCTTTCATGTTTCATCAATACTTCTGTTGGAAATTATTTTTTTAAAAACTCAGACTCCTAATAAAGATAAACAGTCTGTCGTATCTGTCATATTTCTCTCACTATCGCTTTATTTTTATTTTCCATTGTGTAGAAATATAATTACATTAAAAATTTTCATTTTCTGTTATGATTTCTTCTTTTAAAATGAAGACGGTTATTTTTTCCACAGAGTTGACAGTCTATTTTGGTTTTCCCATAGTTTTGGATTTTATGAGATTTAACTTTCCTCTTATTCAAACTTGATTTATATGTTTATACTGTACATCATTTTCCGAAAGATGTAAGCTGGTATTTAGCATTTTATGAGTCCCAGCAGCAAAGCCTAGGCTCTTAAATATAATTTCCACTCTAGAAGAAGCAGGTGAATGATTGTTCCAACAGTGATCGCACAGCTTTTGGTGTGAGCATTGGCCATGCATTTGTATTTTATCTGTAATACGTGATTCTATTACAATTGAAATTAGTATTATTTTTAAAAATTTTTATTCATTTATTTTTTGGCTGCATTGGGTCTTTGTTGTGGTGCGCGGGCTTCTGATTGCGGTGGCTTCTCTTGTTGTGGAGCACGGGCTTCAGGTGCACGGGCTTCAATAGTTGTGGTGTGCGGGCTCAGTAGTTGTGGCTCGCAGGCTCTAGAGCGCAGGCTCAGTAGTTGTGGCGCACGGGCTTAGTTGCTCTGCAGCATGTGGGATCTTCCCGGACCAGGGCTCGAACCCATGTCCCCTGCATTGGCAGGCAGATTCTTAACCACTGTGCCACCAGGGAAGTCCTAGAATTATTATTAATTGAAATTAGAGAAGGTTTCCTGATCAAGTCAGCAACTATAATGTTAATTGAAAATTTCATTCTAGTGATGAAAGCCTTACATATGTTTTAACACTATTTTATGACTTTTGTCAAGCTTAAGTATTGTAAATTACAGACACAACCACTTTCACAGGTAATAAGGAAGTCTTGAGATCCCCAAGTAAATGCAGTTAGTCAAGTAGGTGAATCCAGCAAGGGAAGCTGAATTAAAGGTACACCAAAGCAACTTCTTACGAGTCTAAGGTTACCTCAGAGTAGTTTGTCAGATTTTTATAAATCATTGGCTAAATGATGCTAGGGTAATTGGCTATTTGGAGGAAACATCACTGCTGTTCTTTCTGGATGCCATACTTCAAAAAGATATTTCAGATGGATCCCAGGGTTATCTGTAAAAAGTCAGCTTTGTAAAAAATCAAAATGAAAAGAATTAATCTAAACCTTAAAGAAATGGAAGAAATCCAAAGGTGAAAATGGAAAGCTTTGATTACATAAGTGTAAAATTCCTGTTAAACATTGTAAACAAAGTTAAATTTTCCTTAAAAGGCAATTTAAATTAAAAGGCAAATGATGGTTGGTGAAAAACTTATTTGTAACATGGATGGTTAAGCTGTGTTGCCTCGATTTGCCACTGCGCCACTAGGGAAGCCCCAAGATGCTTATTTATACTGATTTTATTTACTAAGGAAATAACATCATGTCTCTATCAATATAATCTCATTCTGTGCTCCCAAGTCAGTGGATTTCTAAGTGACTCTATTCTTGGTGAATTTCACATGTCTTCAGTGGATTTGGGTGGAATGGTGAGTAGAGAGAAGTACTCTGGGGATTCTAGGGCATCTGGTTGTAAGACCACCCTGGAAATTGTTTAAAACAAGTTCTTCAGATTCCTCATTTGTTACTGAGCACAACAAATGAGTCTCCTCTCTTTGGAAGCTGATGGGTTCTCTTTCACATTGGTTGTGAAATAAAAGTGTACCAAGCCTTGCAACTTGTAAGAACACTAGGGCAAATAAAATGTCCAGGTACGTAGTAGAGTGTCAGTATCAGAATAGACTGGGTGGCTTAAACAGCACATATTTATTTTTCACAGTTCTGGAGGCTGGAAGTCCAAGATCAAGGTGCCAGCAGACCTGGTATCTGGTGAGAACAATCTTTCTGATTCACAGACAGCTGCTTTCTTGCTGTGTTCGCACATGAAGGAAAGCAGAGAAAGAGAGAGATCATCCCTCTCGTGTCTATTTTTATAGGGGACACTAATCCGATTCATGAGGGCTCCATCTTCACACCCTAATTACTTCTGGAAGGCCGCACTTCCAGATACCATCACGTTGGGGATTTAGGCTTCAACATATGAATTTTGGGGAGCTACAAACGTTCAGTCCATAGTAGTGTCCTAAAGCACTCTACACACGGCAGTTCATAGATGTTCTTCTCACTCAGGGAGAAAAAAGAAAAACCGTTCAGTACCTTTTAGCTCATTTGCTTATATAAATAATTTGGTACATTGATTATAGTTTCTAGATAGGAATTAGGAAACCTAGCTTCTTGACCTGCCTCTAGCATTAGCTGGCTGCACGGTGTAGACCTAGGCCAACTCACTTAACCTCTCTGAATATTAGTTCTTTCATCCTTAAAATGGAGATGTTAAAACCAGTCACAACACCAGTGTGGAATGACATATGTGAAAGTAATTGTATTAAAAAAAAAAAAGAGCTGGGCTTCCCAGGTGGCGCAGCGGATGAGAGTCCGCCTGCCGATGCAGGGGACACGGGTTCGTGCCCCGGTCCGGGAAGATCCCACGTGCCCCAGAGCGGCTGGGCCCGTGAGCCATGGCCGCTGGGCCTGCGCGTCCAGAGCCTGTGCTCCGCAACGGGAGAGGCCACAACAGCGAGAGGCCCGCGTACCGCAAAAAAAAAAAAAAAAAAGAAAAGAGCTATTAAATGCACAGAATTACGCCATGTATAATTGCATTACCTGGGAGCCTGCCTGGGTGAATTTTCCTTGGAAGGCACAGATGGGTTGGGAGGGAATGGAGAGCTTGTAGTTGCTTCCTCTGTTCTTCAAGAGTAATGTCAGCTTTGGATAGCACATCTGTTCTTAGCCAGAAGAGAAGAAATCCTGAGTTAGGTAGAGAGATGCCCAGGAAATAGAACTCTAGAAGGAAGAATAGGAAGAAGGTTAATGGGAAGTTAAAACAACTAAGGTGTGGGAGAGAGGAAGACATATGCCTATTTAGCAGCAGTTAAGTTTACTTTAATAAGACCTTGGGTCCAACATTAATAACAGAGAAACAAAGTAGAAGCACCTAAACATCCCATATCTTTAGCTGTGACTTGCTGTCAACAGACTTCTATTTTGGTCTCCTGTGTTACTGAGAACTCTTAGATTGAGACTTTATTAATTTTAAGGTCATTCAGGTGTAAGTGTAGTGCCTTAAGGCTTTTTGTTTTGTTTTTTTTTTTTGCCTGTGGTCGTGATCATCTTTGTTTGTTTGTTTTTGTGACCAACTTTTATTTATATCTGTTTCAAAAAAGGTATTGTCTTTCCCACTTACCTAGCCTGATATCAAGCTGCTCCCTCAAAAGTTTAGCTGGTGTTTGTAAAATATTTTTATAACTTAATTTAATTCAGTTGCACTTAAAATGTACAGTGTCCTGTGCTGGTCAAAAATAATAATGTCATCTTGGTGATTTGTAAAATGAGATGTCGGTTTATTATTACCACCGTTACCCTATTGTAAACAAAGTTGTAATATTTTCATTAGCATATATGTATCCTTAATAGAATTTATTAAATCCCTAGGGTTCAAGGGATATATATGTTAATTTTTCAGGGGTGATAGATGCATTTCACCACTTAAAATATTCTTTCTGATTATAAAAGTAACTATTTATTGCAGAAAACCTAAGTAGAAAAGATATAAAAACAATTTCTTAGAGAGCTATTGTTAATATTTTTTCATTTTCTTTTCTCTATACATCTTATTTTGTGTATTTGAACTCATAATGTATATAAAGTGTTTTAATCTTTTTTCTGTTAAAATTGTAATCATTTTCTTTCATCATTAAAACTAAATTCCTGTTTAGTGATTATATAAATTCATAGTACAGATATTTCACCATTTTCATAATAATTTCCTGAAGTTGGATGCTTAAATTGCTTCCAGTATTTGGAAATGTTTGCTAAGCTGATAGGTGAATAATATCTCTGTAAAGTATGTATTTCTTTAATTACTAATAATATTACATTTGAATATTTTTCAGATGTTAGCCAAGTTTTTAATGAACTGTCCAGTTTTATCCATATGTTCTTAGTAGTTCTTACTAGTTAATTCATATATTTTATATTAAGGATATTAGCTATTTGGTAATACTTGTAAATACTTACAATTTGGCTTAACATTTTTTCTGATTATGAAAGTAAAATTCAATCATTAAATTTTTAAAGTACAAATAAGTACATAGAAGAAAATAAAACTTATTCCATCAGCATTCACATGTGTAATTTTAATGGAATTAACACTAGACAGTCTTGTTGGTACTCTGCTTAGTTCAGGTGACAATATAGAATATACTAGAAAAATTTTATTAAATATTTACATTTAGAATTGTTACATAGTATTCCACTATACACATATGCCATAATTAATTAAGGATGGAAAGTTAGTGTTCAATTTTTCACTACTCGAAACCCTGTGGTATTCTTAAGATAAATTATAAGTGAAATTACTGGACCCAAGTATGTTCACACCTTTACTTGATACAAATTACCCTTCCGGAAGGCTATGTAATTCAGTTCCCACTGGCAGTGTTCAGAATACCCGTTTCCTTGGTGCTCACTAAAAATCCATAGTTCTAATTTTTAATCAACTTTATTGTATAGTTTACATATAATAAATGTACCCGTTTTAAGTACACTGATCAATGAGTTTTAACAAACACATACATATACTCTTGTAACCACCACCCCAATCAAGATGTAAAATGTTTCCATTACCCCAAAAAGTTTCCTCTTGCACATTTTCATCAATCATCAATTCCCTCCTCCTACCCGAGGTAACTTGGGTAACCACAGATGTTTCCTGTCAGCATAGATTATATTCTATCACTATAAGTTATATGGATATATATATATATATAAATGGAATCATATAGTACATGTATTCTTTGGGGTCTAGATTCTTTTGCTCAGCATGTCTTTGAGATCCATCACTGTTGCTGCCTGAATCAGTATGTTCTACTATTGAGTAAAAAGCCATTTTACTGATATACCAAAATGTGTCTATCACCAGGTGAATGATGAAACATTTGGGTTGATTCCAGGCTGGGGCTTTTGTGAATAAAGCTGCATATATGTGCACAGGTCTTTAAGCTATGACTCTCTAAAAAGAGATCCTTCATTTTCTTACCTGGGAGAAGATTTGTGGACTCTAGGTATATCACCTACTGTTTCAGGTCAAGCAGATTTCTCAAAGGCAAGCCATACCTTGTTTTAGGGTCCGATTAGCAGGATGAGGCAATGGGGCAGGCTATGATTTTGAGAGCATCTTGGAAGGCTATCTGGGGAGCACCTGATCTCCCTCCTCCTGTAGCAGCCGCAAGCATAAGGCTCCTATTGCTCACAGCCCTCCCCCACGATGTCTTCTGGCTCCTGACAAGTCTAAGAACCCTGCTAAGTCAGGCCTGGCCTCTTCCCGTGACGGGGGGTGGGTCAGAGGAGAAAATAACGACAGGCATCATGCTGTTTACTGCCACATCCCCTAAATAGCTCCAGGAGGCAGTGGCAGGGTCAGGCTACCCTACAGGCCACTTGAGCCCCTGCCCAATGGCCTCTAGGGTATTCTGTGCCCTCTTCTCAGCTACATGAGAATTGTGTGCTCAGGACTCCGTAGAATTCCGTGCAGTGTTTGCAGGGCCTGCCTTCTGGAAGTGGAATGCAAACTTCTTGAGAGCAAAGGATCACGCCTTATACAAATTTTTCTATGTACGAGGCACACAGTAGGTACTCACATAGGGTTTTGGGTAATGTAAAATCAGAACCTGAGACATGGGCATGGCTTATAAACACTCAATAGTATTTGAAAGTTAAAGTAGGGTCTTTAACAAACAAATGCTTCCGATAACATAGTTTTCCCTGGAATTGAAATTAGTGATGGGAGGGCAGTTGTAGCTTTTGTTTCGTGTGGTTGTGCACATGTTATTTTGTACAGCTATTTTTCGAAAAAGAAACCAAAGACAATCATTAAACACCATTCCCTCTCTTGTCTTCCCAATCTCCCTTCTGCGGCAACCTCTGAAATTCTGAGATTCTAAGAGAAGTTTCCAGAACCTAAATATGGGAAACAGACACGTTTGGGGAGTTATTTGTATTTAAAGGCAATATGATAACAAATGCCATGAGTGGGATGGGAATAAGATTTTATAGAGAAATAAATGGTTTACAGACAGCTTTTCAGGAAAACCTCTCTCATAATAAAGGAAGATAGTTCATTAGACTAAGGGCCTAAACTTTCAGACCACAAGAGCCTGGAGTCATTACACAGGTTACACCTCATTACACAGTACATCTGTTACTAAGTCTAAAGTCACTCTGCTCGCTGCATGACAGGCAGCAAGTCGGGAGACAAGTTATTGGGGGAACTTTATTTGGAAAACCAGCAGACTGAGAAGGTGGCCGACTAATGTCCTAGAGAACCATCTTACCCCAGTCAGAATTCAGGCTTCGTTTATACTAAAAGGTGAGGGGCAGGGGTGAAGGGGGAGTTGGTTGGTGTAAACTTCTTGGTGCAGGAATCCTTTGTTCTTGCAGCTGTCCATGTAGGTCAGGTCACGATGTTCCCGTAAACCTCCAACAAGACCAATGTTATTTTCTGTTCTGCACTTTTCATCTTTATGTGAATGGGAAAGTGTTGTACTCTTAAAGGTCAGAGCCTTGAGAATGGGCCGTCCTGTATATTGCAGGCTATAGGCAACATTCTTAACTCGAAGCAAAAGCAATAGAATACAAAGGTTGAAGTAAAAGAAACAGATCTAATATGGAGTCAGATTTGTTCTTCCCTATTATATCTCTTTCACGAACATCAACTCTTATGTTTGCTCATGGCAGAATGAGGTTTTGATGGGGCGTGTTTCTCTTCCCTCAGTTCACTGACATTGGGACCTTCGAGACGGTGTGGCAGGTCAAGTTTTACAATTACCACAAGCGAGATCACTGCCAGTGGGGAAGCCCCTTCTCCGTCATTGAGTACGAATGCAAGCCCAATGAGACCCGCAGTCTCATGTGGGTGAACAAGGAGTCCTTCCTCTGAAGATGGCGCTTTCTGATGCTGTTGGACAGTCTCTTCGAAGATCCACTTTTAGATAACCCAGCACAAGCCTTCACCACGGCACACCACTCCGTTGCTGTCTCCCATTGGGTGCCAATTACCTACTAGCCCTGATTATTCTGAATGTGTAATTCCCTTCTGATGCAATGTCCCTGACATAAAAGGTCATGATGTACCCTGCCCGAGAGACTCCCTTTCTGTATTCTGTGTTGGTGTTCCTGCCTCCAGTTGTTCTTGGTCACGCTGGTGGCCACTTGGAGGAGCTCTGTGGAATCCGCAGGCTGTGTCCCACACTTAACTTTTCCACTGAATGACTGTGCTGTTTTGTTTCCAAGTTGAGTGCTTCCCTCTTTTTTGTTAAATGTTAAATAAAAAATAACAGTGTGCTTGGGTTCCATCCCAAGTGTGCAAGGGTAACATGTAACTTGGGATGTTTTCCATCTGTGTCAAAGTAGCCTTTGTGAAAATGTGATGCAAGCAGCAGTCAATGGGACTCAAGTGTTGTGCTTTCTATAAACAGCTCGGCTATTTCAGGGAAGAATAATGACGAAAGAAAAGGACAAATATTTAAGAAGTGTTTATAACGTATTACAACTCAAATAATGTAAGGTATTGTGCTGTGGCCTAGTGGAAGTGGGAACGAGCCTTGTGTGGACCACTGTTAAACAAGGTGACCAAAGTGACAGGGTTAACTCTTTGGCAAGTGACTGTGGTGTCCAAACAGGCATGCTGATGGCCTCCCTACATTCCCCTCCACTTGAACTTTGTAAAACTGTGTATGGAACTATAATCAACTTTTGATATTTCTTAATAAAGGCATTGAAAATCATCCTTGACTTGCCTTCTTAATTTGGGCAATATCTGTCTAGCAGGTGGACCTCTGCCCCAGGCCAGCTCTACTAAGATTGCTACTGAATCCAGGCAGGTACCACTCACCACACGACAGGTCAGTAAATCAAGAGATGAGGTGGAGGGGCACAGAATAACGACTTTATTCGGAAAGCCAGCAGACCAGGTAGATGGTGGACTACTGTCCCAAAGATTAGAATTCAGGCATCTTTTATATTAAAAGGGGAGGTGGTGTGGCTGTTTGTTGCAAACTTCTTGGTGCCGGAATCCTTTGTTCTTGCAGCTGTCCATGTAGGTCAGGTCACGATGTTCCTGTAAACCTCCAACAAAACAAATGTTATTTTCTCTTCTGCAATTTTTTAATCTCTCTATGATTGGGAAAGTGTTACACTTTTAAAGGTCAGAGCCTTGAGAATGGGCTATCCTGTATATTTCAGACTATAGGCAACATTCTTTTACCAAAGGTGCAGAGCCAGCATGACCAAGCACAGGCAACAGAGCACAAGGATTAGAGCTAAAGGAATAGATCCAATATGGAGTCAGGTTTGTTCTTCTCTGTTACAAGACCACCATCTATGTTGCAGGGTGAGGGGGATATACCTGGAGTAGAAATAGCACACTTAACTCATAGATCAATTCTGACCATTAAACAGGGAATACTCTACCGGCTGCAACAAAGCTAGCACAGGCTTGGGCTCTTGGTGGACAATCAAAAAATGCTTGTTCCTGTCCTCTCTCCATTCCTCCTTCCAGGGTGACCACACCCCTATCAGCCACCTATATAGCTGAGCAGCTTTAGGATGTGGTGCTGTAACAGTGCATGTGCATCAGGATGGAGACCTCCTTGCCTGCTCCCAGGCACTGCAAGGTACCTGGCACAAAGCCTGTACTCCATGTAGATTGAGGATGAATTCCCTAAGAAGCAAAGAAACATTCTCTTGAAAGGTAACAATATTGTAATGTTCACTTGGGAAGCACAAATCCTATTGGGTTGGAAAAAGTTAGTTGGGGATTTGTTTTTTTGCTGCCTGTGAACCTTCCATGTAAGAATATGCAAGGTTAATGGGACTATTGCAAAGAATCAGTTTCTTGTGGAAATGAATTTGGAAGGCTGGCCCCAAACCCTCTGCACCTGTGTTACTTACCTGCAATGAGGCTGTGCTTCCAGCAGGGTGCAGTAATGCCTTGGATTTGGGCTAATCGCGAGCGGTGTTAAAAGAGAGGAGTATGCTTCTCAATTCGCTTGTTTTTCAAAAACGATAGTGTCTATTAACTGCTGCTAAATATAAGCACTAATCCGCTCCTAATTACTGTATTTTAAAAGCCAACACTCTTCAAACACTGAGAGATTTAAAGCAATGGGTTTACCATAGACAGAGGCTTAAGTTTTATTCCAGGATATCCAGTGGAAATGCAGGTATTAGAAGGTGGGCAAATGTGAAAACTACATATCTTAGCCTATTGAAACATTTGATGAGTAAATATTTTCATTTGGGAAACAAGGACTCTCAAGCTAGTGACTCATCCATCAGAGTCTTAGTATTTGCTTTGAGGGGTGGAAGCAATATTGCAGCTTTTGCCCATTTCCATTTTTGAGTTGGGAATGACTTAAGGCAGGGCTGGGGGAAACATGGCCCATGTCACTGGACACACCGAAGAGCCCCAGCCCAGAAGCTGGAGCATCAAAGTCCCAGAGACACACTGGGTGAGTTCAACTTTTCACCATCATTCTGCTTGTGGGTAAGATGAGTTCGGCTAGTAGACTTCTAAAGCACATTAAGATTTATGGTCTGTACCTCTACTTTATTCTCCTTATTTTGTTTAAATGTGTGTGTCCGCGCATGTGTGTATGTTTCCCTTGAGGCTAAGAGGTAAGGTTGAATCAAGGGAGGTGGGGAGGGGATGGAGATGAAGTAAACAGGAAATCTTAACAGCTAATCTGCCACCTTAAGTGATCTCTCCTGGCATCTACTGTTCTACTTATGATTGGACTCAAGCCCAGTCTCTCTGGCTACTTCTCAGCATAGCTCTCCTCCTACTTCCAGATTCAAGTGCTCAGCTATATCAAGCTGCTGAGTTGTAACTTTGCCCCTCAGCCATCTGGAAGCCTATTTTTATACAAGTTGTAGCCATGTCTCTCTACTTCTAAGCATCGGGTGGCTACCCAGAAGCTTGAGGAACTAGGCCATCCTTCTAATTATTATGATGACTGAAACACTTTGGAACAGGTGGGAGAGTAGAAATGCCTTGAATTTCTATTTTGTGACACCTTGCTTATTGAGAAGTCACTTATCCAACCATCTAAGCCATCCAGATCCCAGTTGAGAACAGAAAACATGCCAAAAAGTAAAGATCTCTGTTACAGATGTCACCAAGTCCATCCACTAAAGGCTTGGGTCTTCTCTCAAAGCCTCATGACTCATATTTTAAAGACGGTTCTAACTTATAAGGTGATCTAGTGTCTGGCTCTTAGGAAATTGGACGCAGAATAATTAGAGGAAAGAAGGCAATTTGTAGAGACAGATATACTGAAAATAAATTTTTTTCACAGAGAGGGGACCAAGAAAAAAGTTGAAAGAAGATAAAATAAGTTAAAAACTATAATAGATAGGGACATAATCCTGAATTAAACCACAATAGTTTCTGTGGATATCAAATAAAAATTGATATACATCATCATGACTCTTATTTAGGAAGATTATCCATTATTTTCACAAATGTTTCATCATGACCCAGTGTTTAAGAGTTCAGATTCTGGAGCCAAGATGCCTCAATTCAAATCCTTATTAACTGTGTGACCTTAGACAAGTCACTTAATATCTCTGCGCTTACATTTTTTAAACTAATTAATTATTTTTGGCTGCGTTGGGTCTTTGTTGCTGCGTGCTGGCTTTCTCTAGCTGCGGGGAGAGGGGGCTACTCTTCGCTGCGGCGCGCGGGCTTCTCATTGCGGTGGCTTCTCTTGTGGCGGAGCACGGGCTCTAGGCGCACGGGCTTCACTAGTTGTGGCACGCGGGCTCTAGAGCGCAGGCTCAGTAGCTGTGGCGCACGGGCTTTGTTGCTCCGTGGCATGTGGGAATCTTCCCGGACCAGGGCTCGAACCCTTGTCCCCTGCATTGTCGGGTGGATTCTTAACCACTGCACCACCAGGGAAGTTCTGTGTTTAAAGTTTTTCACTTGGAAAATGGAGATAATAAAAATATTTACTTTAAAGAGTGGTTGTGAGGATTAAATACGTTAATGTAGATAAAATTAACTGTGACTGGCACATAACATTATTACTTGGTACATTTTGTTTAAAAAGTCAGAGAGGACAAAATACATTTTTAAACAAAAGTGTTAAAAATGCAAAGAGGAAAACTGAAGGTGTTTAAAAGAATATTCCATGCATGGGTGATGGTCAAAGCTTGTGCTCTGGTCTTATACAAAAAATGAAGAAGAAGAAGAAGATGATGAAGGAGAAGGAGGAAGAGGAAGATGAGGGGGAGGAGGGGAAGGAAGGAGAGGAGGAGGAGAAAGAGAAGGAAAAGAAGGAAAGAGAGGAGGGGGAGGGGGAAGAGAAGGAGAAGAAGGAGAAGGAGAATGTATGTAGAGACAATATTTTTAATTATTTAAAAATAAATAGTTTGAAGTAATGTATTTTAAGGTATGTTAGGGAAAGACTTTCTCCAAAAACAGGCTTCATACGCGCAGGCTCAGCAGCCATGGCTCACGGGCCCAGCCGCTCTACGGCATGTGGGATCCTCCCGGACCGGGGCACGAACCCGTGTCCCCTGCATCGGCAGGCGGACTCTCAACCACTGCGCGCCACCAGGGAAGCCCATAGAGTCTCTTTTACAAAGACCCAGTTCTTAATAATATGCAAACATCCGGACAGAATCAGAGAACTTAAAATCTGAGAAATGTCGAGTGATGTCATAAGTTCTATTTGTTATTTCTTCAAAATCTGATAAATGTCAGGAGTGATGTCAAAAGTTCTATTTGTTATTTCTTCTTTTTTAAAAAATAAATATTTATTTTTGGCTGTGTTAGGTCTTTGTTGCTGCACACCGGCTTTTTCTAGTTGCAGCGACGGGGGGCTACTCTTCATTGCGGTGCGCGGGCTTCTCATTGTGGCGGTTCCTCTTGTGGAGCACGGGCTCTAGGTGCACGGGCTCAGTAGTTGTGGCTCACGAGTTCTAGAGCACAGGCTCAGTAGTTGTGGCGCACGGGCTTAGTTGCTCCGCGGCATGTGGGATCTTCCTGGACCCGGGATCGAACTGTGTTCCCTGAATTGGCAGGCAGATTCTTAACCACTGCGCCACCAGGGAAGTCCGTATTTGTTATGTCTTTTAATCCTCCCAACAGTTCTGTGAGGTAGGCAGCGCATGTCATATGTCCGTTTTACAGAAGAAAAATGTCTCAGATTTTGAAAAATAAGGCTCAAGTTTAAACAGCTGATTTTACAAGAAATGACTTTATTTGATCCTCAGTTTTCTCGTTTGTGAAGTGGTGACAATACTATCCACTTCAGAGTGTGTTAGGATTAAATAATGTCACAAGCAAAACACCTTCCTTCTCTTCTCCTCATCACCCTCCTTCTGATGCATTTTATTTAAAACGACTTCATCCTGTGCCCACACTCCCGCCGTGTTTGTTTTTTTAACCGGTGGTTTTGCCTTCCTTTATTTGCAGTCTACTAGATCAATGCCTTTCCCCCCCAAAAATTACTGTGAATTGATTAAGTCTATATAGATGACTCTAAATTATTGTCAATAAATAAAAGCATTCCATTTCTAGAAACTCTGTATTCAGTTAGAAAGCTATAGCTCTCTGCACAGCAAATTACTTGAAGAGGACCTTGACTATTTGAAGTCATAGGAACTAGTGTTCGAGCACTAGATAAGACTAATTCTGTTTTTTTTTTAGCAAGTATGGTATTTTATTCCACATTTACTGACCAATGAAAAATATGACAATATTTTTGGCCTCACTCTTGTGCTGGAATAGTAATCCTGACAGGCACTCTAGCCTCTGCCCACAGTGGATTTCTGATTCTCCTTCAGGTATTCAGAGCTGGGACAGTCTCCTTGACACTGCACAGCCTGTACCCTCTGCTTGGAATGCCCTGCTCCATTTTCTTCCTAGCAGATGCCTTCAAGTGCCAACTTAAATGTCACGTCAGCTATGAAGTCTTTCCTGACTCCTCTAAAATGTCGAGTCAAGAATAATTTTGAAATCGTGTTTATTCAAATATTTTCTTTGATGACCCCGTTTCTGAAAAGCGTCACCAGCTTCCATCTAACTTCTGCCTTTCTATAGTTCTCTGGATGGCTTCCACGTTTTCTGACTGACTCAGTGAGAATGAGCTGACTCAATAAAAAAAAGTGATGAGATTCTAGAAAGAGCTAGCTGGATGGCTGACTGGCTGGGGAAAAAAAAAAAAAAAAAAGCCAAGGAGCTTGGAATATATTAGCCTTTAATGGGTTAGTCCTGCTCCCTTTAAAGGAGACTGAAAGAAGGCAGGTAGATGAGTAAGAAAAAGCATCTGAGTTTTCTCTCTGATGTTTCTTGAAGTGAATATGCCTTTTCATGTTAGTGTTATTAATGATGACAGGGTTAAGGTGTGCAGTGCTTTGAAGGAGTCTATTTACGTCAGGGTCGTCATTTTGTGCTGCCCACAAAATGTTTCCAGCCCTCCCCTGCCTAGGCACATGACAGGACTGCACTCTCATGACTGGGGTAGGGCCATGTGAGAGGAGCTCAGGCCAATGAGTTGTGAGCTGAAACGATGTGTGTTGCTTCCAGGCTGAAACAGCCAACCGCCTGTGCAATACCCAGCAGAGCTCTCTTTCCCTTTGCCATGGCAACCATCTGCTTTCAAGATGATCCATCATCCCGCATACTGGAGTGAGAAGACATGAAGCAGAACCCTAGCCAAACTTTACTGGACCTAGAACATAAGTGAGAAGTAAACTTTTCTCCCTAAACTTTTATTGTGGAAAATGTTGAAATAGGCAGAAAAATTGAAAGAAGTGTACAACTGAAATCCACAACCCATCACCTGGATTTTATAGTTAACATTTTGCTATCATTGCTTTATTACTTATCTATCCATCCATCCATTCCTCTATGCTACATCAATCCCTCTTTTTGGAGGGGGGAAGAATGAGAAACTATTGTAAAACACTACTGAGATTTGGGGGTTGTGTATTATCACAATGTAATCCAGCCTTTTCTGCTCTACAGCATCTGAGTTGCCCCGGCCAGCTACTCTCTTTTTCTGCTGAGGACCCTATAGTGGAACTACTCCAAAAAGAAAAATTGTTTTAAGTTGGTTTTAATTGTTTTAAGTTAGTTCTAAGAAATCATTTCCTGCCAGGGAAAGTTAAAAATCCTGGGATGAGTTAGAAGAAAGATTAAGCCATCTTTTTTCTCTTATGGGCTTAAAAATAAGATAAACTCTGACTGAGCTAGTTTGGATAGGGTTCTGTTTAGAGGCGGGTTGGGGGGGGTGGATTAAATGGGGAAAAGAAACGCAAAAAATCACATTCACTGTGCGCCTGTTTTGTGGCAGATGTTCTATGTATAGGATCTTGTGACATCCTTCAAACCACCCCATAACATACATAAGATTTTCATTCTTAACATGAGGATATTAAGCTCAGAGATGTTAATATCACAGCTAGTGTGAGTGGAAGAGGCAGAATGAAAACCCAAATGATTCCAATACATTTATCCTCCACTAGAAGTCAAGGAGGTATGGGGATATATGTATATGTATAGCTGATTCACTTTGTTATACAGCAGAAACTAACACACCATTGCAAAGCAATTACACTCCAATAAAGATGTTAAAAAAAAAAAAAAAAAAGAAGTCTACGAACCCTTGATCTCTGACAGCCCCAGAAGCTGACATTTCCCTCCCACTGAAAGGGCTGTCCACAGAGAGACATGGCCCATGAGCTAAGTAGCTCTTGCTTGTCTGAGTAGGAAGGGAGAGCTGAGCCAACTTGCTTGGGAAGACAACCTAAGAACCCATTTAGAACTTGGGATTGTGAGAATCTGTCCTCATCCCGTAGAAGTAACTCAATCCTGAATGACCATTCCCTTCAAATATTGAACACAGGTTATCTTCTTTAACTTTGCTATGGAGCTTAACCTTTCCCTAGTGATCTTTATGAGATTTAAGGCCTTAAAATAAAACTTGGATACTCAAAGGGATAGCATGAGGGAGTTTCCTAGGGGATGGAATTGTTCTGTATCCTGGTAGTGGTGGTATTTGCATGAATCTATAAAGGTGTTAAAACTCATAGAAATGGACGCAACACACACATACACACACAGAGGTAATTTTACCGTATGTTTACTTTTTCAAAACCTGAAGACACTGATGCAGAAGGGCGCCTGAGACTAGAAATCAAGCTGTCGGGGTCAAACCATCTCCACAAAGCATCAGGGAATAAAATTCCAGAGGGCAGACCACTGAACAGACTTCCAAGGGGTAGGTGCCAGTGCAGTCCTCTCCTCTTTCCTTCATTTATATAAATCCTTCCGGAAAACTGACAAGTCAAATGTTCCTCATAAACCATCAGAGAAGAGTTCAGTGTTTTCCACAGACGGTCTGCTGATCCTCTGTGTGTCTTCATCAAGGCTGGAGTCATGAGGCTGAAGACCAGGCAGGCCAAGGAGGCCACGCCTGAGAAGGCAGGACCTAGCAAATGTGGGTCAGAGAAGAACCTAAATCAGAAACTGGGTTAATTCAACTGGGTTAACCTCAGTGGATCTGAGGATATCAGAGTCTGTAGAGCTGAGAGGCGTTTACCAGAAGCAAAGTCACAGGAATGAGAAGTCAGGGCAAGTCTAGGCAGATCCACGTGGCCGAGTCTGGAACGCCTGCACCCCAGAGAACTGGAGCTCTGCCCCCGGTGGACATTGGCTGCCTGAAAGTCCCACCTCTGCACAGGAGCCTAAGCCGTGTCCACCTCTGTCTCTGCAAGAGACCTTTGCTTAGTGGTTTCGAGCCTTCACTTTGGCCAAATACATGTGGTCCTTGGCAGTCCCACACTGTCTAGAGCCCGTGAATCTTTTCGGAGCTCATTTATCTCAGGAGGGAAATTGCCTAAGCAGACTTGAAGGCAGGGGTGGGAGCCACCTGCTGAAGACACCAGGGAGCATTTGGCAGGGTGGGTGGGGAAAGGAGATGGAACAGAGGAGAGGGGGCTGGGAGTTATCCCACTCTTTCCCTCCCTCCTGCATCTGGTGCCCCAGGAGCTGCTCTGAGCAATGCCTCTCGAATGCGTTGGCGTGAACTTGTACTTGTTCCTCCCTCAGGGAATGAGAGAAGACAGGCTGAAAGCTGCTAAAATGCTTGGAGAACATCCAGGGAGAGGCTTGTCAGAAATGCAATGTATTAATGAAAACAGCTTGGGCCTGGCTAAATAGTGACTCTTGGAACAAAACAAACAGATGGGAGTTGACGACAATTGATCTGAAAAAGAAAGAGTCCAGCCCTTGTATACATAGAGCCTGGTGCTTCGTGAGAGTCTTCACGGAGTTCACTGCACCGTGGTCTTCTTCAGCTTAGGCTAGTATTCATTTATTCTCAGGAGCGCCAACAACCACTACATCAAGGCATCCCTTATGGGCATAAGCACATTCTCCAGTGTCTGCCATCTCCAGGAACAAACGTTCTTTGCTTTCTTTTTCTTTTTTTTTTTTCAGATTATTTGCTTTGCATTAATCTGCAGGGGCCTCTCACAGGCCATCGGAGTGATCTCAGATGCTTGTTAAAATGTAGATTCCTGAGGTCTACATTTTCACACCTGGGAAATTAGGTGGACTCTCTGAGAGTCATTGCAAAGCATCTGCATGGTGGTTACCAAGGGGGAGGGGGTCGAGGGAGGGATAGAGTAGGAGATTGGGGTTCGCAGGTGTAAGATATTATGTATGCAATGGATAAACAGCAAGGTCCTAGCACAGAGAACTATATTCATATCCTATGATAAACCATAAAGGAAGAGAATATTTAAAAAAAGAATGTATATATATATATATGTAACTGAATCACTTTGCTGCACAGCAGAAATTAACCCAACATTGTTAATCAACTATACTTCAATAAGAAAAAAAAGCACCTGCATTTTAACAAGCACCGCCATGATCCTTATCGCAGTAAAGTTTAGAAACCACTGCCCTAAGGTCTATTGACTGTAGTCCTTCTCTTTAATGTTCATTTACTTGTTCAACAAACATTCGTGTGCCATCTACTCTGTGGGACGGGAAATGGTGAGGGTACTACGATAAATATTCCAGTTGCTCATCGCCGAATTGTTATAATTAAATGTGGTGAACGCTCTGCTAGAAGGGGATACAAAATACATGAAAGGATAGAGGAGGAGCCTGCAGGAGATGAAGGTGGCTTCGTAGATGGTATTGGAGCTGCATCTTGACAAATGATTCTCTTCGGGAGGATGAGAGAAAGCACATCTGGGGCATAGAGGGGGTGTGACAGGGTATCGCAGGTGAAGGCATATGATTTGCTCCAGAAGAAGGGATTCTGGAGCACAGGGGATGGTGGAGGAGGAAAGAGGCAGAGCCTTGACCATGGGGAGCTTTGCACAGAGGCTGAGCAGCTTTGCCTTTGCCCTATAGAAAATGGGAGCTGGAGGAGTATTTGAAGCACAAAGTGACCAGATGCTGTGTGTGGTAGAGCGTGATCTCCCTGTTTGGAGCAGGGAGAGGAGAAGAGAAGCATCTGCCACGGTGAGGGGTGAGGAGGCCAAACCCAGACAACTGCACGTGGGGGCAGAGAGGTCTCTGAGGAGAATACGGAGAGAGCTCAGGCCACAGGATGGAGAGGTAGAGGGGCTGGAGCTCAGGACAGGGAACGAGGCTGGTACACATCCAGCAGGGGACGTGATAATGGCCATTCTGAGTCAGGAAGCTCATCCAAGGGAAGGTACTTTCAATGCTCACATACCTCCTCCAGCTCAGAATTTGAAAGCCAACCTGACATTGGAGCTTGTGAGCATATTGTCATGTCTGGGCCCTTTGGTGATAGTTTCTGCTGTGCTAGGGAATAGGTTTAAAGATATCTGGTAAGTCAGACAACAAGGTCCCACTGTATAGCACAGGGAACTATAGTCAATATCCTGAGATAAGCCATAATGGAAAAGAATATGAAGAAGAATGTACATATATATATGTATAACGGAGTCACTTTGCTGTACAGCAGAAATTAACACAACATTGTAAATCAACTAGACTTCAATTAAAAAAGATATCTAGGAAGTGGAAAAAAATCACCCCATAATATTTAGTTTGATTCCATCTCTTTTTTTTTTTTTTGCGGTACGCGGGCCCCTCACCGCTGTGGCCTCTCCCACTGCGGAGCACAGGCTCCGGACGCGCAAGCTCAGCGGCCATGGCTCACGGGCCCAGCCGCTCTACGGCATGTGGGATCCTCCCGGACCGGGGCACGAACCCGTGTCCCCTGCATCGGGAGGCGGACTCCCAACCACTGCGCCACCAGGGAAGCCCCTCCACTTTTGTTTTTAAAAACTAAGTGCAGGGAGACAGACAGATTGGGAAAGAGACAGAGAGAAGGAGAAAGAGAGAGAGAGAGAGAGGTCGGGATTTGAGGAAATACATAGCAAAGGCAGGTTACTATTAATAAGAATAATAAGGAAGAGCAGTGGGGTTGGGAGAGGGAACAGAAGGACCCTTGACAATTTACTCTGAATTCTCGCGCATTTTTAAACTGGTCTTAACAATGAGTTCTACTGATGTACGCTTTTTGTAAGTTTTTACAGCAATTTTAAAAAAGATACTTACACATATTCTTGGCTGCCACTAGGTGGTACCGGCGGCAGGACAGACTGGACGACCTTGAAGCTTCTTGGGCTCCTCCATGACACCTGAATGTGGGTCTAACTTCCTAACTTCAAAGAGTGAAACAAATTAATGCACCAAGTATTAGAGCTCAGGGCTCCAAGCCCCAGACTTCCCTCTTATTCCTCTTTAGATGTGAGAAGAGGATTTTCTATTTAATTGGTATAAAAATATTTTCAAGTAAAAAAAAGTTCTTTCCATATCAATCTAAGTTGTACAGTTTGGTTCACATATATTCAATCATCTCAAGATCTCCACCTTACAATGATATTCCCAAGTCAAATCTTAATCAGATCCATGAAAATAATCGAACTCTTCTCTGTGATGCAACCTCATCACCCGAGGTTCCCTAATTCCAGGACCAGGCCTTTCTTTCCATCCACTTACCCTTAATTCTCTTGGGCAGTCACATCTTCCATCACCTCAGTTGATGTGGGCAGAAGACAGAAATGTTACACGTATCTTCTTTCTCCATCCCACGATAATGCAGCACTTGTGATTTCAACAGGGCTCTTCAGCAGGGCTTATCTCCTCTCCTATCCTGGACTGGTCTAAACTAGCTAATGTTTTGTTCTTTCTTCTAAAGCAATATTTCATTCCAAAATCACGTGCCTAAGATTCCCAATCCCCAAGATAGCATAGCCTAGCAGGAAGCAGTGAAAATACGTGCTCTCTTCAGGACACCAATGTGGCCAGCCTGGCACACAGAAGCTACTCAGTCCCCATGGGTGGAATGCCAAGAGGTGTCTGCAGTGGCTCTCGCTTGGCTAAGGCATGCTTCTCATCGTAATCCCCACTGCACCTGGCATGATTTTTCACCTTTTTATCCCCAACTCCCACCCCATCCTTCCCGCAGGGGCATTGTGCTGAGTTGGTCTCTGGATAAAACCCAAGAAGGGCACCAAGGTTACAGAGCTGTACTTGACACTCCCTGTGTGGCCAGTTGAGCCACAGATAAACACCAGAGGGGAGAGTCAGGAACATTCCATGCAAAGGACACTAGATATTAAATGAATATTAGCCACTATCCATCATTAATAATAGTAAAGACTACTGTTCATTCGAGTTCTTGCTATTTGCCAAACCCTGTGCTAAGTATTTCATACATTTCATCTTATTTGATTTCCTCAACCACCCTGTGGTTGAGCATTATTGTTCCATTTTACAGATATGGGAACAGAGACTTGGAAACTTTCAAGTGACAGGCTCAGGTTTATCTATTTTCAAAGCTTGTCTTCTTAATCCTTATCCTGTTCTGAAGCTAGTGAAGGGCTCTGATTGTTCAGAGATCTGTTTACACCCCATTTGAGAGACTACTGAGAAGCCCAAGTCTTCCTCCTCCCGACCCTGTAGTTTATTATCCTCTCCAAGGGGAGAGAAAATGTCAAGGCGAGAAAGTGAATGCAAACATCCACATGCTTTGTACTAATATTTAGACTTCATCATACACTTTTTTTTTTTTTTTTTTGCGGTACACGGGCCTGTCACTGTTGTGGCCTGTCCCGTTGTGGAGCACAGGCTCCGGATGCGCAGGCTCAGCGGCCATGGCTCACGGGCCCAGCTGCTCCACGGCATGTGGGATCTTCCCGGACCGGGGCACGAACCCGTGTCCCCTGCATCGGCAGGCGGACTCTCAACCACTGCGCCACCAGGGAAGCCCCGTCATACACTTTTTAAAGGTAAGAACTATGCTTTTCCGTTACTTCTTGTCTCCCCTCAGCACCTCCCAATATGCTCCACCCACAACAGTTTTTTAATACTGTATTGCCTCAGTGACTGGCTGGCCTCTTGTTCACATCTGGGGTCAAGAAGGTTAGTGATAGGATATAACCCAAGGTTTGTGATTTTCTGTGGCTCAAGATTATTTTTCCCATCTGTTTTCCCTTACCATGAATGCTTGAAAAGGAAATGTCATTTGGTTTCCAAATTGAAATATTTCATCTAATCAGATGAGTCTAATTTCATTATTTTAAGAAAACCTTTTCAAGTGTGGTTGGTTGAAAGGAGTAAACAAGAATAAATCTACCACTACCTTCTCTTTCCTAGGAACTTGGAGCTGGAGCTTGTTTTCATGATATAATTAGGCAGGGACTTCTGTGACTTAATTTAAAAGCCTGAAGTATAATCACCTTTCTTTCTTTTTTTTTTTTTTTTTTGTTTCAAAACAGTTTTCTTCTCTGCTACCCCCGGGTGAAACTGGCTCTGCTTTTCCAAATTCAGTGATGCCAGGTCAGCAGGGAGCAAATTTGAGACTGTACAATTCCCATCAGCTATTAGCTGGGGACATCTTTCTGTCCCTAAGGTCTAAGTTAGTTCTAAAGGACAGGTTTTCTTTTCAACAAATATGGTTATCCCTATTAATGGTAATGGGTGTTTCACGTGAATGGGCAGAAGACTCCGTATTCCTAAGTTTTTCCCAAGCCTGAGTTACGTGAGGCCAAATTAAACACAGTTTGAATCTTTGGCTCCGTCCTCCTTTGTGTTCAGATAAACGTTGATACTCGAATAAGATTCTAAGTAATGAAATGCCAATACATGTGGCTTCTGCATCTGTCATCTAAAGGATGTGCCTTTAAAAATGGATTCCTTTCTTCTCTGTTTAATTCTTGGCCTGGTAAACCACTATAACCCTGCGAGGGAGGCAAGGAGACATTTCTGAACAGTTTTTTTCTGCTCCAACATCAAAAAGCTTGTGCCAGTGAGTGAGATATACCCAGTACTGCATTAACATCCTATTCTGAAATGCTTGTACCCTAGGCTACCTCCATTGATTTGATCAGTATCAGATACTCTGACGTCATGAAGTGAAAAAGAGGCATGAAAAAAAAAGCGACTGAAATATGAATAACAAACTGTTCAAGAGGAGACAGCCAGTTCTAGAGGACTGGCTCCACTCACTTAGAGGTGTGTTACCAACGCCAAGTAAGACGAAATAAGAGGCAGCCTTGTTTGTGTAGTAGTTAATAGGCCCCAGAGGGGAAAGGGACAGCTCAATGAAACAATCTTGCCTAATTTTTTCTTAGGTTCTTTACTCTATTTCATGTAACTCATGATTTAGAAAGGTCTCTAAAATATGACGGTTGTAAGAACATCAATTGGCCAAGGCTCCTGAAATGTATGTTAACAGCTTTGATCTCGTTGTCTATGAAGATATCTATCGAAGCAATTTCACATGTATTTAAACTCAGTAACTTCTACAAAGGAAGGCCTTTACTGGCATTTATAAACTCTTCACCGGAAAAAAAGTGGGAAATAATATGATTAATAGTGAGCTGAAGACTTTCATTTCTTCTGAAATTATTTTTAAGGATATAAACAACTCACCCCCTTCTTTGCTGGTATTAACCTACAAAACACAAAAAGTCAAATTGTGGTTATTTTTTCATGACGGTTGACCTCAATTCCTGGCTCAGGAAAAAGCAGTTCAACTGGTTTTGTCTTGTTTGAGAAACTAAAATTAAAATCTCAGGCGTTATTTATTTTAATCCACAAACAGGAAGGAAAGCGGTCTGTGAGAAAAAGTCATAAAGACAATTTCCCAAATGTGTGGATCTTTTTAACTTAGTACCAGTCTAAAAAAAAAAAAAAGGTGCTTTTTAAAAATATTTTTAATGTGGGTTTTTTATGGCTCTCTCTAGTTGCAACTGGACACTTTAGGTTTTATTCTCATCTTTCAGCTACTGGCATGTCATAATCTACTCTAGGGAATGACTGCCTAAATTACTATATCCATAAATATTCTAGTGGAAAACATTTGCAAGGCTTATTTTCAGAAGTATGCTGCAGTACCTCGACGCTGAATCCTAGCTCATAAGAACAAATTCAATAAATGAGGAGAAAAAAAAAAAAGACCAAATTCAATTCTATTTTTCTGTATTATAGTCAACAATTTCCAGGTGTTACTTTGAACACGGCAACTCCAAAAGTATAACAGAAAAGAGTTATATGGATGCTACATAAACCAATATTGCAGTTTATTATGGAAAAAAACCTACCCAGTGATGCTGATTTCCATCTTTCATACTACCCAATACTGATGATCAAGGACCCTCTGTTATTTACTCTTGGCTAGGATCAGTGATTTTTTGGAAGACAAAATTTGGACAATGTATGTTTTTCTGACTCTTGACACATTCAATCTCTTTCTGTTTTTTAAAAGTCATACATCAGACTCCTGTTGTCAAAGTTTTATCTTTTGAAGAAGAAATCACACGAGGTGTTTATCAAAGCTAACTGAGTTGAAGTCATAATGGCTAATTCTGGCTCATTCTTCTAATCACAACTTACTTGGTTAAACCAGTAAATGTGCTTTATTAACTGAATATTTGAATAAGTAGCTGTGTATACACTGTGTTATCAATTATAAAACTTTCTATACTAGTCACTGGTCGATCTATAACTGGGAGGGGTATCTGTGTTTCAACCAGTAAGTCTTTACTGAGTGCCCTTTAAATACTCAGAAGAGGAGATTGTAAAATAATCTGTGGGTTACCTTACAAGTTACAATGTTGAGACAAATATCTAAAAGTAAAACCACAATAAACATGTAAATCACTTATCTGCTTAGGGAGAAAATCTTTTATTTTCTTTGTTGCTTTTGATTTTTATTGTTTTTATTAAATTCCATTTTTAATCCATTTATAGGAACAATCTGAAATTTACTAAGTAAATTTAGAACTCAAAGTTGGAAGTGTTAGTACTACCGACACATGATTTGTGATTGCAGGTCCTGGAAACAAATAGCTAACATTTTTGAGAGTCTCAGGAGGACACATAAACCACTTTCCCTCAACTATATCAATCTGAAGAGAAGCAGAAATGTTTTTATACGTAAGGAACGAGTCTCTTCTTAACTTGGAAACACACAGGGCTCTGATTCCAACCTTCTCTGATTCCCTTTTCTGGCTGGGCAACTTCTTCCACATATCCCCAGGGTAAGTCGCTTGGCCTCATGGAATCTTTGCTTCCCTGCCTGTTAAAAGGGGAGGAGGGGTAATAAAGCTGTTACCACAGGGTGTTGGTAAAAATTAATTAATATTTATAACGTGCTCCATTAATGTCCTCAGGTAATTCATAACTCAGAATTATATGGCACTTGATCACTGCTTAAAGTTTTTCAAACTGTCCTTGGTTTTTCGATTCAGGCAAAAAATATAACAAATCCTTATACTTCAAACAGTAGGGTTAAGCGTAGGAACACTTGTCTTTCCTAGGAACAATTATTTTCCTGAGGTGAAAATATTAGCATGTTACAAAAGCTTATTTCCTCAGCTTTAGACTATGAATAGAGTAGCTTTCATTTATAGCTGATAAAAGCCAAAGGAAGAAGGTTTTTTTTTCTTTATAAAACCCATTTTAATAGCTTATTCTGCCATCTTTGGGGATGTTTTCAACTACTTACTATTGAAAGGGAATTGGTTCGTCTATTTTACAGTGATTTAAGTCTAGCATTTAAAGGACATCCAAGGGGTCGTTTGGTTGATGTCTCCTGCCTGCAGTAATGGTATTGAGCACTTACTCTGCAAAGCCACATTCTCGTATTAGAGATGAGGAAACCGAGGCTCGGTGAGCTAAATAACAGAGCAGAGATTGAAACCCGCACAACTGGACAGTCCATGCTCTTTTCACCACCTGAAACAGCCACTTCTAAGAAGTTATACCAAAAGTTCCCCTGCTCTGTACAGACATGCGTTTCTTCTCTGTTCCCATCTTCTCTCTGAACTTAAAAATTAAACTAAGATATTCTAACAGAACTTCAATCCCATCCCCAGAGAGCCCAAGAGCACCTCCAAATCATGTGGTAAAACTTACTTTGAAGGATAGACAGTTTATCACTTTAAAAAAGACACTTTGGGGCTTCCCTGGTGGCGCAGTGGTTGAGAGTCCACCTGCCGATGCAGGGGACACGGGTTCGTGCCCCGGTCCGGGAGGATCCCACATGCCGTAGAGCGGCTGGGCCCGTGAGCCATGGCCGCTGAGCCTGCGCGTCCGGAGCCTGTGCTCCGCAACGGGAGAGGCCACAACAGTGAGAGGCCCACGTACCACCAAAATAAATTTTTTTAATAAAAAAGACACTTTATAAATTTTTATTGAAGGAAAAATAAAAGCTACCTAAATCCTTTCTTGAGAATTGACTTAGCCCACTCAGTCTTAGTAATTTCTTTTATCGAATCAAAATGCATGTTATATTATCAGTCTTTAAACTTTGTATTGAAGCATAATACACATATAGAAATAAAGTATACTTAATTTTTGAAATGTCTAAAATCCATCCCATCTTCACCTTGTGAAGACAAGATGCCATTTCACATCTCAGAAAAATGTATATAAGGAATAATGAGCTCTAATGATGTATAAATTAGCTCATATACCTAAGAGTGCTTTGAAAGGTTAAGCTCATTATTTATATTAAGGCATTGTTGGTAAAGCATTATTATAATTGCGATTATCACTTACATGATAATATATTTTCTTATGTCTTTGGACAGCAGGCAAGACAAGATAAAGATAATTAAACAGTTGTAGGCACACTATCACTATCTTTAAACAGTGATTAACAACCTATACAATGTATAAATACGCACAAAATTTACCTCCACATAAATGGAATAAATCATCTTCGTTGCCTATTATTGGAATGATATGGCCTTAAAGTGCAGAAGTACCTAAGAATTTGAATAGCAATTGAGAGAAGTCAGTCTTAAGTAGATATTCATCTTTGTCCTTTCCTTTCGACTCATATTCCTGTTTAATATTCACTCACAATTAAATGGGTGGAGAGCCTTTATCAAACTCACATCACTGTTGTAGGCTGGTAAATATCAGACCCCCAATTATGGAGACTCAGTGATGCTCCTGGACTGGGAACACATATTTATTGAAATATTACCCATGAGCAGAGGTCTTTTATTGTAGTTGGTTGCACTCCTCTTTTCTCTAGACAATGAATCAACTCAACCCTACCTTTAACTTAGGTAGAAGGACAATAGGCCACCAAATATCCTGCCCTATGCCAAGACTCAAATTAAATGAAAACAAAGTAGCCATTCCCCATATACTACCTTGAAAGATTGGCTTGGACTTAATCCCTATTCTCAGTGTCTATTGTGGCAGGTACAACATCTAAGCGGCCCTCTGGGTACCATGTCTCAGCTGTGCAGCTCCCTTCTGGTCATGGGGCTCTGGCACCATTAGCAGAAAACACCCCGAGGAGATCCTCTGAGGGCCTGAATTCATCTTTTGTCTGCCTGGTGAAAAACATAATTCTTCTCCAACAATTCCCTTAGGGTTTTCCCCAGGGAGTATCATATAACACTAAACCAACTCAATTTGAAGGACAAGTTAGCTAGATGAGAAAAAAAACAATGTTCCATAAACTTACTGACTGAAACCTCAGTAGTTTGAATTTAACCTGCTATTAGAAGTTGATTAATTATACTCATAACACTAAATCCTGGCTGTAAGATTTCAGGGAAAAAAATCATATTTTTAAAGAGTATTAAATATAAATGCAGGTATTTAAAAGATCATAAAAACTTTTTTATTTAAGAGCTTTGTTGAGAGTAACTTATTTATGAAATTTATAGTCCAATATAATGACTTATTTAAATCATTTGATATTCTAACTTCTCTTTAGAGTTGAAATTTTTACACTGTTTCAGTTCCCTCCCAAATTTATTTATATAGAAATAAGTTTGGGACTTCCCTGGTGGTGCAGTGGTTAAGAATCCGCCTGCCAACTCAGGGGACACGGGTTCGAGCCCTGGTCTGGGAAGATCCCACATGCCGCGGAGCAACTAAGCCTGCGAGCCACAACTACTGAGCGCACGCACCACAACTACTGAAGTCCGCGCGCCTAAAGCCCGTGCTCTGCAACAAGAGAGAAACCACCGCAAGGAGAAGCCCGCGCACCGCAACAAAGCAACAAAGAATAGCCCCCGCTCACAGCAATGAGAGAAAGCCCGCGCGCAGCAACGAAGACCCAATGCAGCCAAAAATAAATAAATAAAAGAAAAAGAAATAGGTTTAAAGGTCTTCATTTTGTAAACATTATATGGTCGCAGAATTTAAAAAATAAAACAAATAACCAATTTAAAAAAGAAGTTACGGGGTGAGGGTTGGAGAGGAATTAGAATTAATCCATTGGTCATATAATACGTCCTCCTGCTAAATCAGACAGAGGAATTCCGGGTCAGTGGATAAAAGCTATTCCAATTTCCCTTATAAATGCTTGCTATCACTTTAACAAATCCCGTGGTGGGAAAGTGCTTTCAAGTATCCAAAATCAATGATCAAGAATGAGGGGTCATTATCTGCATAGAAACACTGTATTTTTGGTACAATTAACTCAAAAATGAAATTCATAAAGAAACTAAAAATAAGTAAACAGAAAGTCTTTATGAATCTATTTCAGAGACAAGTCTTTTGACTAATTCAGAAAGTATTGGCCTTCCCTCCCCTTCCAACACTCACTTGATTTCCTTAACTCATCTAGTTACATAACTGATTCTAAGACTTGTAAACAAACAGCCCCATTGCTTGACAATTCTGGATCTGTGGGTTTGTACTGCTGTTTCCCTGTGGAGGTTGAGAGCTGTGTAATGATTTATTCTTTCCCCGCCCCTGCCTTCTTTTCCTATTTTGCTCCTTTTTTTTTTCTTTTCTTTTTTGTCAAAGTAGGTTAAAAAAAAAAATCCAGGGGAACTAAGTAAGTGTGAAAACAAACCCTGGTGCTACAGGATTGAGGCCACCAATTTAAACACCCTAGGTGCAAGGAATGCAAAATGTGAGGGTCTCATACTCAGATGAGCTCCCCAGAAGGAGACTACTAATATGTAGTAATTTTCAGCATCCCCTGGACTCCAAATCATATGTTTTTGTATAAGGCAGCTTTAATTCCCCTGATTTCCCACGCATGAAGCTCTTACAGCTTCAAAGAGAGCTCTGCATGCAAAAGGTACATGGGGGTGTAGTTCAGGAGGAGAATGGGGCTAGTAGGCAGAACGTGGGTGAATTAACATTCAGGTCTATGCTTTAATTCCAGTGCTACCTTCCAGTGGTGTACCCCAGTTATAACACTGACTGCTGGCAAATTAGAAGTTTTCTATTTCGGTAATTAGACCTAATCAATTACCTGGAATTAAAACACACCTAATTCCACCATAGAGAAGTTAGATTCCAGATTGGTTCTTAGGTTGTGGATTCGATTTATGTTTGATAGCATCGGTTAAGAACAATTTATAATATGGCGTGTGTGCCATGCACACACTGTGTCACTGATGGAATCTTCAGGAAACATTTTCATTGCGTAATAATTTAATACAGATAAAATAAATACAGAATAAATTAAGTATTTTGAGTTTTTAAAAATCTAGAAATTTATGCAGGCTTAAGTGAAGGAAGACAACAGAGCCTTTAAATACCTTAAGTGATTACATGAAATTTTAACTAATTCTCCTTTTGTGTGTGTGCTTTTCTTAGGAGACCTTTATTTATAAAGATTTTCAAACTGTTTTCTCTCCCATTTATCACCTACTCTTTTAGTGGTACGGGCATTCTAAATTATTTCTACGCCAAAGATTCTCTTGGAACATTAGAGTCTAATCTACTAGTAGACTTCCTTCTTTAAAAAAGCTCCAGGGGACTTCCCTGGTGGTGCAGTGGTTAAGAATCCGCCTGCCAGTTCAGGGGGCCCAGCTTCGATCCCTAGTCATGGAACTAGATCCCACACGCCACAGCTAAGAATTGGTGCAGCCAAATAAATAAATATTTTTTTAAAAAATTATTTTATCATGGGAACTTTTTTCTATCAGTATGTTCCCTAGCTTTAGTTTTTAAATTTATTTTCAGGTGTATATCCTGAATAAGAATGCCTGATTCTCTCTGACTTTGATCCATGTGATCCTGGTTGAAATGAAAGTGGCAGGTCCCAGTTTTGCAGCCACTAAAATGAGATTCTGAAGTGAAATAGTTACTGAGCCCAGGAAATAAAGAGGATCCTCTTTGTTCTCTCAGAGGCTGCAGTTGGAGTTTGCTGGGTTTTGTTCTGGCAGGTTCACAAGGTCTGTTAGAAACAATGGAAGCATAGACCTTTAGAGCTGGAAGGAATGAGGCTTAGTCCTCATTTATTCTAAATCCTTCATGTTAGAGATGTGAAAATGCATCCCAGATAGGGATTGTGATCTCGAGAGGCATGTTTTCTATTTTTATTTTTCTAAAGCCATTTTTAAAATTCCGGTTCATTTCAACAATATTTATACCCTACTAACACACAGGGACCCCCAAATTTGTTGTGATTACTCCATCCACATGGTGGAGGAATTGGAGGGAAGGACTATTTTGCTCCCCTGAAAAAAGCGAGCAAATGCAGAGCAAAACTCTGGACAAAACTTAAGGACCTGGATCTGATTCACCAACCTCCATATTAATAAAATACACTCTCTGATGTACTTTATATAATCACAAACTCCAAACATGAAATATAAAAATAAAACAGTATTATGGAGGACTACATGTTCAAGCAAGGAAACCATAGCTGGGTTTAAAATGAAAAAAAGATAGTTTAAAAATTCACTTTCTTCGTATATCTGCTTCCTGTGTATCTTGGAAACACATTTATTTACTGTATAAACAAAGTTGTGATTTTTTTAAAGTTTACTGTTACATATGATTATCTAATAGGTAGAAACACTAGTTGAGAAGACAGAGGAGAAGATTATATTTCTGCTATTTCTGCATAATACCCCATTCCAAATAAGAAAAAAATTCCAAATGAGAAAAAGTTGGTGAGTCTGTGGTCATGAATGTTCCCAAATGTATCCATGATTTGGCTGTTTTTACAAAGTCAGAGAAGTTGGACCATTGTCTTTTCCCTCATCTCAACTTCTGGGCTTGCTATCTGACAGACTAAAGGCTCAAGTCATTGGTAGCTTTAGTATGGCCTTCTGGGATGATTCTTTATGGAGGGAATTGACCTTTGTTTAAATATGCTTCTTAGGCTTAGGGTTGGGGCCCTGGAACCATTGTTACCAGAGCTCTCCAAAGCCTAGTGTGTTACATGAACAAAAGAGTTACAAGACAGAATGACCTTATTTTATTTGATTATTAGTTTTTAACTTTTTTATTGGGGTATAGTTGATTTACAATGTTGTGCTAGTTTCTGCTGTACAGCAAACTGATTCACTTATACATCTACATATATCCACTCTTTTTAGATTCTTTTCCCATATAGGTCATTACAGGTATTGAGTAGAGTTCCCTGTGTTATATAGTAGGTCCTTATTAGTTATCTGTTTTATATAGTGTGTAAATATAAATCCCAATCTCCCAATTTATCCCTCCCCTCCTTTCCCCCTGGTAACCATAACTTTGCTTTCTATATCTGTGACTCTATTTCTGTTTTGTAAATAAGTTCATTTGTACCATTTTTTAGGTTCCACATATAAGTGATATCATATGATATGTTTTTCTCTGTCTGAATAACTTCACTTAGTATGATAATCTCTAGGTCCATCCATGTTGCTGCAAATGGCATTATTTCATTCTTTTTATGGCTGACCATTGTGTGTGTGTGTGTGTGTGTGTGTGTGTATACATACACTGCATCTTCTTTATCAATTCATTTGTCAACGGACATTTAGGTTACTTCCATGTCTTGGCTATTGTAAACACTCCTGCAATGAACGTTGCGGTGCATGTATCCTTTCAGATTACGGTTTTCTCGGATATATGCCCAGGAGTGGGATTGCTGGATCATATGGTATTTCTATTTTTAGTTTTTTAAGGAACCTCCGTACTGTTCTCCATAGTGGCTGTACCAATTTACATTCACACCAACAGTGTGGGAGGGTTCCCTTTTCTCCACACCCTCTCCAGCATTTAGATCCTATTTTATTTTATTTTTTTGATAAATTTATTTATTTATCTATTTATGGCTGCGTTGGGTCTTTGTTGCTGCGCGTGGGCTTTCTTTAGTTGCGGTGAGCGGGGGCTACTCTTCGTTGCGGTGCACGAGCTTCTCATAGGGGTGGCTTCTCTTGTTGCGAAGCACAGGCTCTAGGGGTGCGGGCTTCAGTAGTTGTGGATAGTGGGCTCAGTAGCTATGGCTCACGAGCTCTAGAGCACAGGCTCCGTAGTTGTGGCGCACGGGCTTAGTTGCTCTGTGGCATGTGGGATCTTCCCGGACCAGGGATCAAACCCGTGTCCCCTGCATTGGCAGGTGGATTCTTAACCACTGTGCCACTAGGGAAGCCTAGTTATTATTTTATTTTAAAAGGAAAATCAAACACATAAAAACGGTGAATGTGTGCATACACACACACACACACACACACACACACACACACACACACTCACACAGGCATACACCATGGTTATGCACCAAACAGCAGTATAACATAGTGGTGAAAAGCTTGAGTTTTGGAGTCACACAGACCTGAGTTCTACTTCCAGGCCCAGAACTTAATCTCCACTCTTCTTAGACCCACACAATTATTTTCAGTCAACTAAAAAGATTAAAAATATGGTACGAGTTTCAAAGTGCTTAAGTTTGTATCTTTACAAATTGTTCATACTCATTCCCATGCCCTTCCAGTAACACCTATGATTCTCTATACCCTGCTAACCAGCCAAGCTCAGATCCCTTCTTGCTTCACCAACGCTTGGTACTGGAGCACTCTTTTGGGGTTCACAGCTCTTAAACTCAGTCTTTATAGGGCCTAATTCTTCCACCCACCACTGTGTAAACATCCTGCAGACCCTGCCTGTCCAACGCCTATTCATTCTATGACAGGAACATGCGCACTTCAGCCACTAGTTGATTTGAGTCTGCTGAGCCCCCTTTCCTGATCTCAACCCTCTAAGTCCTTACTCTTAAACACACACCCTTTGAGCACCAGGACCACTTTGTCTTCGTCCTCCAAAGACCAGTCTTTTCCTCAAGGCATCTGCTAAAGGCAAATGATGAATTTCAACATCTCTGGTGTCCCGATTAATGAGGTTTTATTCTACACTGAAAATATCCTTTACTAATCAGATCTTGACATATTTAGTTAACTTAAAATGACTATTATGCAAAAAGTTTTCATTTTATCAAACACTTCTTTATCCTATATCATTAAGAAGAGTTTCCTGTATTGCTGCATAACTTAGAAAAGGTAAAAATGAGAGATATAGTCACAGTTTAAAAGGACCATAGGGTTTCAGCCTTCTCTGTTAGAAGAAAGTCTTTCTTCTATAGCATCAAAATTGTTTTGTAGTGAATAGCAGATTAAAATATATCATGGTGGGTTGTGCTCTTACTTTGCAATTTATTCAACTGCATGACGGACAGGTTCTGTTCAGTCATAGCCAAGTATTTCCCCAGCATTTAGACATTGCAATCAATTTTAAAGAAATTTCTGTAACCTGCTTTCTGCAAATAAAGCCATCCTTTGGCTCTTGGGTGGATACATTCTAATTGCTAATTTTAGTGTTTTATAGAATCCCATAAAAGGAAACAAGGAAACAGGGAGACCCAGGGACTGACTGTGGGTTGGAAGAGAGTGTAAGGTGAGGATATCAAAGCTCAGAGCTTGAGATTAGCGTAGGGGCGAGAAAGGAGGGGGTGGTGAACAGGAAGAGCACAGTTAGAATCTGGATTTCTGGGTGGACCTGGACGCAGTTGTTATGCTGGACCGGAGGCTCTACTGTTTCCTCCTTCTATTACTCTTCACTGTTCCCCACTGCCTTTTGCAGAGTCCTTTTGTTTCTTGGCAAACTGTGCTTCTAAGGCTACTGATGCTGACGCTGGGAGAGGACAAAGATCCTGCTAATTGTAAATGCTTTGATAGTGAAAGAGAGAGTCTTGTCTGCTGAGAAGAAGTAATTAATGATTATAGTAGTGTCTTGCAACTAATATGAGCAGCTATTTAAGAAAAAAAAAATGGAAAAAGCTAATTGAGACTAAGCACAATCATCATTGACAAAATTTGTGTCTAGGGTGGAATGGGCCCTGAAACTCAATTGCTTCTGGGCAAAGGTGATCTGCTTGTAGTTAACCTCTCTCTTCTTTTTGATTTGTCACTCAGAGTGGTTAAGAGAATGTTATCTGATTTTATGACGACCTGAAGATGCTCTTTAAAATCACGGAAAACAGAATTCACTGGACGAAACTTATTTACCAAACATTTCAGCCTTACTCAAAAATATACAACATTTTAATTCAAACACTTTCCTAGAAATACAGTCAACTTCCGCAATCTGACAAAATGCATAAAATATATCTACACTGCAATTACAAGCTATGACCTTGAGAATTTTAACACTAGTTTAATTTGCCAATTTTACGGAACAAGTTCCATTTTATAGTATTATAAATTTTTTGTATCTCATATATGTTCATAAATTCTTTTCAAAAGAGGAGATTACTTTTTAAAAAGCATACTCAATTTTTATGATACAGTCTTGAATATGCAGGCATGGTTCATTTACTGAATGTTCTTAATTTACAACATTACATTGTATGTTTTTATTTCTTTAAAATATGCCTTTTTGGGTTTCCCTGGTGGCGCAGTGGTTGAGGGTCCGCCTGCCGATGCAGGGGACGCGGGTTCGCGCCCTGGTCCGGGAGGATCCCACATGCCGCGGAGCGCCTGGGTCCGTGGGCCATGGCCGCTGAGCCTGCGTGTCCGGAACCTGTGCTCCGCGACGGGAGAGGCCACAGCAGTGAGAGGCCCACGTACCGCAAAAAAATAAATAAATAAATAAAAATTAAAAATATGCCTTTTTGTTTACTCTTACATTTTCTGGAAGAACAGCATTATAGAGAATATGCTAGTGAAAAATTCAAATTTTTGTTCCAACCAGTTTGTCCTGAAAAAGCGAATTTCTATGATAAATTAATCATTACAAGGAAAACTGATATAACTAGTCAATTCTTTTTTTATAAAAAAGATATTTCTTTTTAAAAAAATTTATTTATTTATTTGCCTGCATTGGGTCTTAGTTGTGGCACGTGGGATCTTTCATTGGGGGGCGTGGGCTTCTCTCTAGTTGTGGTGCATGGGCTTTAGAGATTAGTTGCGTCGCGGTATGTGGGATCTTAGTTCCCCGACCAGGGATCGAACCCATGTCCCTGCATCGGAAGGAGGATTCTTAACCGCTGGACCACTAGGGAAGTCCCCAAAAGATATTTCTAATTTAAAATATTGCACAAGGAAGAACCCATTCCAGCAGAAAAACAGAATGCGAATTAACTACCCAGAATGGATCTTGGGCTTATGACTATATTTAGTTATGATGTTACTTTTGTTGAAGCAGATTGTTTTCATGTATTCATAAAATGTAAATGTAGAGGAACTATGTTGCAGTTACATTTATGTACAAATAATAGGCTGGTTTAATTTTCTGTAAGTTACCTTACTTAGGATACCATGGAGAGAAAGAAAAATATGATATACATTTTTGTGTAATTTTTTGAGTAGTGTATGTACTTGATAGAGAAGAAACATAAAGTAATGTGTATCCCACATACCATTTTATAACCATATACATTGTATAGGCTATGTGTGCAACTGATACAAAATTATGGCAAAATAATTCACACAGTTGACCCTAGGTCACTGACAATTTCAGAAGGTATCTTCAGCTGTTTTCAGTCTCTGAAGATTTAATTTTTGGTTGCATGTATAGTTCATTACCTGGCTTTGATGCAACATTTTCATACATTACTTTCCTCTTCATTGAAGAATATGATTGACAGATCAGTTTTGCTTCTCTTTAAGGTCAAATGAAGTTTTGAATGAATTGGATTCGCTATTCAATAGAAAACAGAGTAAGTAGCCACTGTCAAGTCAGCCTTAATTAACACATACTCTGTAAGTAAATAGTGGTTGGTAATTTACTAGTCTACCTTCCAGTTTAACCATTGAATATATATTCTATAATGTTCAGCATAGGAGAGATAGATTAATTATATGAAAAAAGTTCTTACTTAACTAGAAGGATATTTATATATTAAAGGTATGAACTTTTTAATTGTCATCCACATGTTATTTCCCCCCCATATGCAGAATGGAAAAATCATCTTTAAAAATGCCACAAACAGAATCAAAATTCAAACTACAAGCTTGGGGGAAATCATCCTAACACATGATAAGGGGATCATATCCTTCATATACAAAAAGTTTTTATAAATCACTAAAAATGACAAATTTCCCCCAAAAAAGTGAGCAATGAACAGGCATGTCACAGGAATATATTCTCAGCAGTTGAGTTAAAGATCAAAACTTAAGAAAAATGTTCAATATTACCAGTAAACTAAGAAATGCAAATTATGATGAGGTGCCAGTTTTTTAAAAACCTACATTTAAAAGAAATCTCAATACATAGTTTGTACAGTTGTTGTGCACTGCTGGTGGGAGTCTACAATGGGTACAAACTACAATGGGTACAAACTTTCTTGAGAGTAATCTGAGACTCTGTCTCTCTGTCTCTCTCTATATATATATATTGTACAAAACCTTTAAAATGTTTACACCCTTTGGTTCTATAATTCCACTACTATGAACGTATCCTAAAAAAACAATCAGAGATGTGCACAAAGATTTACAAAAATGTTTAATATACTGTTGTCTGTAATAGGAAAAACTGAAAACAACCAAAATCAAGTTTTAGAGTCATTAAATAAATTATGGCATACATTAACATTAGTGAATATATAAAAATTAAAAATCACATTCTTGAAGAATATGTATAGGTGTGGGAAAATTTCCAAAATAGTAAGTAGAAAAATATAAGACAGTAGGTCCCAATTTTTAACATATATATAATATACTTATATATTATATACACTTATATATTATACATACATAATTTTTTTCCTGTGTATATACATAGAAAAAAGATTGGATACACATCCAAATATAAATAATGATATCTCCTGCTAACATGATTACAGATGATTTTTCTTTTTTGTAATTTTCTGTATGTAAAACATTTTCCATAATAACCATGTTACTGATCCAATGGTTTTCCCCCAGGGGCCATTTCGAATTAAGCTCTTCCATTTATGTCACTAAACAATTACCCAGAGTCCAGTGGCATGCAAAAGCGAGAACCAGGCTTGCTCAAAAGTGGACCGTTCAGAGTAGTTCCCTCTAGTGGAAACGATGGAGGTAAAGGACAGGTTACTAATGCCTCGTATTGAGCTTCAGAGTTCCCCACTCTCCACACATCCGTCTAGGAAATGCCATCCTAAGCTATGCCCCAGATATGGTTTACCATACCGTAAGGGCACGGTTTTCCCTTAATGGCACTGCAATGGCATTGCATTGCCTCCTCACTCCCAGGAGAAGTCTGGGGGCACTTCTGAGATCTGCCATCTAAAATGAGTAATCCCTAGTACCTGTGGGTTATAATCTGCAAAACACTGTTTCCTTTTCTAGGGCTTAGCCTGATCCTTGTGTGCCTACCTTTTCATATATCAGCTGGGTTAAGTCAGTGAATGGATAGTCTATGCCAAACCAATCTTGTTTTGCCAGCTTACTCCTTTCCTTTCCTTTGGAAGCCAAGGCCCACCTTGAAAATTCCCTGAGAAAAACCCTGGTCATTGAAAGAAGAGGATTCAGTATGCTGTATGCTCGAAGTCCTGATTCAGCACTAAGGAATGTTATTTTTAGATGGAATATAAAACTGAAACCCTGATCCCTTATTTACTAAAGATCTCTTAGGAATCTCTGTGAGATGACAGGTTTCATACTTTATCCCTTATACATTCGCTTTGCATTTTAAAACTTCTCTATAGTGTCCTGATTGCTACCTGAAATCTGTATTAATGCTGTGGATAAAATATGGAGATCAGATTACAGTAGAAAATAAAACTCTTTCGGGCTTCCCTGATGGCGCAGTAGTTAACAATCCGCCTGCCAGTGCAGGAGACACGGGTTCGAGCCCTGGTCCGGAAGATCCCACGTGCCGTGGAGCAACTAAGCTCATGTGCCACAACAACTGAGCCTGCACTCTAGAGCCCGTGAGCCACAACTACTGAGCCCATGAGCCACAACTACTGAGCCCATGAGCCAAAACTACTGAAGCCCGCGTGCCTAGAGCCCATGCTCTGCAACAAGAGAAGCCACCGCAATGAGAAGCCCGCGCATCGCAATGAAGAGTAGCCCCTGCTTGCCACAACTAGAGAAAGCCCACACGCAGCAACTCAGACCCAACTCAGCCAAAAATAAATAAATAAATAAATTTAAAAAAATGTCTTTAATGAAAACAAAGTAAATTAACTATTAATTCTATGCAGTTGCTAAAAATATTTTTATAACTTTAAATTTTTTATTATGTTTGTCGCAATACAGTTAGATGTTGAAAAAGCTACGTTAAACATTTTAATATAGAATATATGCATTTTTTGTCAGTAAAAGTACTGACAATAATCTTTAAATTTTTAATTTTTCAGTCTCTCTCTCTTTCTAATATATCCACATTGCAGTTTTTTCCTGAGATTAGTACATTTTCATCATTTCATTTTCATCATTTCAGATATACTTTTCTGTTTTGTGTGTGTGTGTGTGTGTGTGTGTGTGTGTATTACATGTTTGTTCAAATGCCAAGGGCACCTAAGCTAGTTTCAATTAACTTGTATTTGAAATTTGCTTACCCTCCTAATAAACAAACATTATTTACTGGTTGGTGATGAATATTTTCAGGTAAAGGACTTCGATGAGTGCTGTTCGATAGGACTTTTTTTGATGGCCAGTATGATACCCATTAGATATACAGTTATCAAGAACTTGAAATGTAGCTAATGAGACAGAAGAACTGAATTTTAATTTTATTCAATTTTAATTAACTTAAATGTAAACAGCCACAAGTGGCTGGAGGCTACCACACTACACAACACAGACTTAGATTTAAACAACTATCCAAAATTCATAAATGGAAAATTCATAATTCATTCAGAAGTGGACTGGAGCCAGAGGTGGGATTAGAAGTAGGGTCTCACTCTAGTGCTACACATTGTCTTGTGTGGAGCATGTGGGGATAATGTGAGTGTGCAAGTATATATGAGAGTTAACAAGTATGACAAACAGGTTTTCTCTAGTGTGATATCTGTTTTTCATTTAAATCATATTTTCTGTTATGTTTAGGTAAATACTGTTTAGGTAAATGCTATAAGGTAAATACTCTTCGTAAACTAGTAAAATGGAAATACTATCAGAGTCCAAATAAATGGCTTTTTCTTGGTCCTCATTTTTATGTGTAAGAGAGCAAAGAAATAAGAGAATTCTAATTCAGAAAAACTATTTCAAGACACACTCTAGGACATCTCAATGGATATGTATGAATGTAAACCAATTCCCTGCGCTACTCCATCTGTCTTGGTCCTCTTTGACCACACTGCTGGACCACCCCTTTCTCTTGAACCCCTCTCCTTCGGCTTCCTGAGCATCCTTGCTGGGTCTCCTGCCCTTCTGCCTAGTCCATTTTCTTTTCTGTCACTTCTTTCTCTTTCAGCCACTTAAGTGTAAATGTTATCTTTGGTTCTGCCCTTGGTCTTGCCCTATTGCTTCTATGCTTTCTGATTTCTGTCCTCTTTCTCATGGTTTCAACTGTCATCTTTATACAGATAATTACTCAATTGTAATGTACTTATCATATAGAAAAATAATCAGTATAGAAATATAATAAAGTGCATCATGTAAAAGGTGTTAACATATTGCCTTTAAAAACACTGGATTTTTTGTTCAGCACATGGAATTAGATGTGGATTTAAGAGGTTCCGGAATAAATCTCTGGAAGCTCCTTCACCCCCTTTCCTTTTTTGTCCAGTATATAATACAGGAATAACTTATACAGCCAATTTACCACATAATTTTTGGAAACTTTTCCTAATTAAGAAATATTTCTAATCTGGATTTCATCTGAAAAGTAAAATAGAGAAGATTTTATTTTGAACAGATTCAATATTATTAATTCTCTTTACGGGAATTAGAAAAGTTGCATATGCTCCATAATTTAAAAAGTAGTTATGCTTAAAATTAAAAAAAAATATTCCATCCAGCACTTGGTATACATTTCCCTTAAACTCATTAATTCATAAAGCTATATATTTTTAACAGCACTGTTTTCTATCATTGTGTTTTTAATAGCAAATACAGAGTTTCAGCTACATTATAATTTAAGTAGGCTTTTGTTAAGAAGGCCATTGTTTATAGAACTCTCTGTGAAATGGTTTCTATGGAGAAATGAGTTTCCCAGATGGAACTCAGAATCCTTGGCTCAAACCTCTGCTGCTTAGCAAGAGGGGAGCTAGCCACTTCCCTGCCATCTCAGGTGCCAAGGAACCTTTGCTCAACCACACCTTGGAGCAGGGGGCTAGCTGGCATCCCTGCTTTCTTCTCAGTATAAAAAGGGATTCTGGGAAGGAAGGTGATTTCTTCCCCATGCAACCTTGGTGCCCACAGCAAAGAGAATTGTGTGTGAAACTAGGTGGCAGAAAGGTACAAAATATTCTTAAATCTTGGCTTCTTGAGCTGGGACATATATATTTTATCTAGGAGGAGAGGTAGACGTTTCCTCTAAATGTATGTTAACAGATGTGTACTAAAAAGGAACAGACATTACTGATAAGTTGTTTTAATTGAGTCTCTTTTTCAATTGGCATTTTCTTCCCATGTACGCGTATAAAATTAAATGTGGTTTCTCGTTAACATTAGTCAATATAATCATGAATGAAAGTAGGTATTTTAGGGTAATACCGCACTGGAATATCTTAAATAACTACAGAAGTGGTAATTTAGCTCCTCTGCCACTCTTATATACGATATATAAGTAAATAACAGCAATCAGACCTTTATTATTAGGCAGATTTCTGGATATCACAATGATCTGGATAAAATTACCTGTGACATATCTAACTTCTTAAAGATAACCATGGAGATACTGAAGCCTAAAGCTGCTGTGGTCAAATATGACTGTAAACATTACTCTCTCTCTTCCTTAAAACTTAAAAAATTTTTTTTCTACTTAGCAACTTTATTACGATCTTGGGGTCCTTTCTTTTTCTTACCACTAAGTGAGGGGACATTTGAAGATTTCAATTACAATCTCTATTTTTCAGTTGATTCCCACATCTCTCTCCCTTTCTACCCTGCACCTCCGGCTTCTTTCTACTTGGGTGCTTCCACAAAGATATCTCACCAGCAACACAGATTTAGCATTTTAAAATCCAATCTCATCTGTTTCACTCAGCAATCAAACTTCTCCTGATTTCTTTATTTTTCTCAATGGTAACACTATTTTCTGTCATCCAAACTAAAACTAGTCATCTTATATTTCTCCCTCTTTTTGTTCCCTACACCTGCTAAGTTGCATAGTCAGTCCATTTTTACTCCATGTCTTTCCTATTGACCCCTTCCTTTGTCCACCATTGGTACGTCTCATTACTGCATGCCTAGCTGTTACCATTCTTGTAACTGGTAACTCTATCTTAAGTGTCTCTCCTTCCAACTCACCTCCATAATGCTTCCCAAGAATCATCTTTTGGTTGCTAAGTTTTCTAGGAATAACAATCCACTTATTAGATATGTCCTTTGCCTCTTCACTTTTCTAATCATTTAAAAACATGTGCGTTTTTGGCAGGGCTATTTGGTACCTGTTGCCTTAGTGGAAAATGACAAAAAGGAGAATGATAATTTATCATACTTTCTTTTTTGACCTCAGGGGAAAAACAAGGATATTAAAGGTGCATTTTGGATTTACCTCTCTTAATGGATTCCGAATAATTTGTTTCAGTGTCAGAGATGTTACCTGCTACGTGTCTGTATTTTATGCAGTATACACAAAGCTGGGAGAATGTAAGTGGTGAACTCTGGTACCTTTGCAGGATGGGAAGAAACAAGTGAACTGGCCTTGTGTCTCTTGCTTTCATCAGTCACAGAGGCTAACCAACCTTTCACAGTGCTGAGCTCCTGAATTCCTGATTTAGGTTCACAATAGATATCTGTTAAATGATTATACTCTGAATTGGCTCAAATCATGACAAAATTATGGGTTACTCTAAACCTACTGCATCCCATATAGCTCAAATTCCTTCTTAGTATTTAATCCTCAGTCAAAATGATAAATTTGATTTTCACTAAATATGTCTGAGGGACACACAAACGCAGTTACAGTGATTATATTATCTCTGAGATGTGGAGCTGAGGGGGAGGAATGCTTAAAATATTGCACTTTTAAAAAATGAGCCTGTCTTAATTATATGATGAAAAACTAATTAAAAATAATATACCTAGAAAACGTAAATGACAATTTGCCTTAGGGATTTCCCCCTGTTTTGGAATACATTTTAGAATCTAAATAGCAATATATCTAAGTCAAGACTCTTAGATTAAACGGTGGAAGAAACAGGGTCATTTCTTGGCCTTTCCTTGATACATTCACTGTGTGATACAGCTTGTCATCAAAGTTACTTTTCCTTATTTATTCTGACACGGAAACAAAGTAGTTCTTAAAGAAACGGGGGGGGGTGGGGAGACAGCGCACATCACTGAGCTTCTGTTACAAAAGATGAGTGCTTATCACAGCGCATAAGAATAAAACTCTCACGTAAGGAGCTTTAACAGACTGCCTTTAAAAACACTATAGCTTTTTATAAAACTACTCAAAAGGATTTGTCGATAAGGAGTTTCTGACCACTCAGTAAACATCTCTTGCTCTATTTCACTCACACAAACGCACACACACACACACACGCACGAGATTATCCAGACTTGAAAAGAAGTGGTTAAAACTGTTGCAAAATGTTTTCTTCATTATGTTTATCACACCTCTCCTGGCAGCTTTTTCATAACTTTCCTCCTTATGCTTTTCTGTACTCCATTTCCCACCGCTGTCTGAATTTTCCGGGAATGCTAATTGCCACCACAGTGGATACAACACGACTAAAGGGGCAAGTGGTCAATCTGTTTTATAGCGTTTTTCCAAAACAAACACTGCCTCCCCGCGTCAAAAGGTAGCCAGGAGGGTTTAAGGAAAATCCAGAGCTGGCTGACAAGGGCTTTGCGGCAGTGGGAAGCATCCCCTCTACTCGGTTGTCCTGTGACTCCCAGCGCCTCAAGCTGCGGCCAACTCTGGCTCTTCTGTCTTTCCAACCCGGCTCCTGACTGCCAACCCATATTGGAGTGTGGGCCTGCGGGTGCTGCACCGGGGTGACAACTGTCTAGATGCGACATGCATTCTGTAGGGGGTCCAAGCCATCCCATTGGTGCAAAGATACCTGTCTTCGAGTGCAAACTGATTCCCTCTAGCCCCAGGACCGGGATTGTCTTTTTTTTCTTTTTTTTTTTTGGTGAGGAACCTGGGTGGTTCCGACCTTAAGGCCGCTCATCTGCTCCTCCTCCCCAACGAGGCTCCCACTCCAGGGTCCAGGGCTCCCTTCGCCCGGTGCTCGCGCACCCCTCGCATTTCCTCCCTCCCCGGGCACCCTCGTATTTCCTCCTTCTGCTCCCGGCCCTGCCTCTCTCCCCTTCACCCTCCAACCCCGCCCGCCTGCAGCCACATGACAGGAAGGGCTCCGCCACACGACGTCACCAACGTCCGCGCCCCCGCCCCCGCGCTCCCCCCGCCCCGCACGCAGGGGCGACCGGCGGAGGGCGAACGTGGTCGGCGCGCTCCGAGCTCCCCAACCAGAGCTCGCCAGAGCGCCGCCACGGCGGCCGCCGCCGAGCCGGCGCGCGGGTTCCCGGATGTGCGGCGCTCGCAGAAGCTCCGCCCCCGCTGCCGGCTCCGCGCGCGCCCCCGCCCTCCGCCCAGAGCGCCGCTGCGCTCCGCTTTCCCCTCCCTGTCCCGCCCTCCCCCTTTTTCGTGCCTTGAGGTTGCGGGTCAGCGCGAGCCACTGCAGTGAGTCCGTTACGGCTCCTGCGCGGGCGCGAGCACGAGCGCGAGGCTGCAGCCCCCGAGCCTCCTGGCCCCCTTTCCCCCCCGTTTCTGTCTCTCACCCTTCTCGCCGTCTCTCCTCCCGCGCTCTCCTTCTCTGAATCTCGACCTTAATTTCTCTTTTCCTTGCCCGATCCCGCGTGTGCCCAGTCACCCGGCCGGCGCGGTCTCCGCGGCGCCGCTTCCCCTCCCCCAGCCCGCACCCCCTCCCCCGCGGGCGTCCCGAGGGCCGCAGCCGCCCCAGCCGACCGTAGTTGGGCCGCCGCCGCCGCCGCCGCCGCCGCAGCTTCCTGCGGGAGCCAGTCTGAGCGCCGACACTCCTCCGCGCGAGCGAGCCGCCGACCGCCCAGCAAAATGGTGAGCCTTTGGCTTCCCCACGCACCATCGCTCCCCGCCCGCCGCTTCCAGGGGCGGGGGCGAGTCCGGACGCCCCGGGGCGGCTTCCCCCGGTGGAAAATTCGAGAGACCCGAGAGAGCCCCATCGGCCCGGGGGCGGCGGGCGGCCTATTGACAGCACGGCGGGGCCCCGCCGCCCGCCCCCGGGCCTCCGCGGGGCGCCCCTCCGCACCCCCCCCGGCGCCCCCGGGATTCCGCCCCGGCCTCGACACCCCGCTGCCTGGGCCGTCCGCTCCGGACAGCCGTCAGATCGGCCTGCCTTCCCTTTCTCCGGACCCTCTTCCACGTGGAGCCCCCCCTCACCCCCAGACTCACTCTCTCAAGTTCGGGGAGATTCCGGAATCCTGTGGAAATCATGTGTGGCAAATGGCCCTTTATATAAGACCCACTTTCTCTCCAGGGCTGCTCTTTCTCCCACTCACACTCTGTTTTCAAGCAACGAGCCTTGGAAGGAATTCTGCCTTACTTCCCCCTCTCCAGTTCGTGTTTATTTCACTGCTGTTTGCAAACGTACGAGGTTTTTTGTTTTTTGGTTGTTTTTCGCTGCTGCTTTACTCTGCAGTGGCGAACCGGAGAGGTCTAAGGTGTAGATTCATGAAAACAAGTCTAAATTCGGTTTGTGATAAACGGAGATACTTGTTTTTTAGTGCTTACTTACTGCCAAGGGTTTTTCGTTTTCTTTGTTACCTTCGTAAGTCTCTCCTGTGCTGATTGTTTTTGAATCATGGCGATTTAAATTTGTCTTTCCTTAGCCTCACATTAATCCCTAGGTAGAATTCACTGCTGTAGTGTTTCCGACCGACGCTAGGGGTGTGTCTCCCGCCTCTGTCACTGTAGCCAAGAAATCAACGACGCCCTTTTAGCCTGTTACCCTACCGGTTTTGTCGCTCCGGCTAGCCGGTGCAGTTTCCTCTTTGTAATCAAGAATTGCATGCATAGTAGAAAAAGTATGCAGTGCTTTTTCATCTATATCAGATATCCGAACAGGTGATATGGTCGTTAGGCTTTTTCTACAAGTCTTTAAACAGTTGTCCGAAGATTTTTCGACGGATTGCTTGGCGTAATGTCTTGCACCTTGTAATTGCATTTATTTTCACCTTGTATGTAGATATTAAGCATTTCAAAATAGAGCGGTGGGTGAGTGAAGAGAGAAATTCTGTGGACTGCAACTTGGGATCAATTTGTGTGATTGGGGGGGAAGAAAGTGACATTAGTCACGTAAGTCAGCTTTTATTTAAAACAGGACAAATGATTAAGTGCACCTATTAGTGTCCTTAAAATTCAGATTAGGAGCAGATTTAATAAACGATTAGTGGTTTTGATATGTAGAGAAAGTTTTACCCTGCCAACTTCGGAGGCAGCTCAGAGACGATTTTGGCCTTCCGAGTCAAAACTTAGGCTTTTCGAGACTTACAGAAAACAAGTTAGAGCGGAGCCATTCATAGTGCAGCCTTTTTTTTTTTTTGCATAATCTTTTGGAGTTATGAATTGAACTTTAGTGCTTTAATACAACTTCTCTATACATGTATTTTACCTGAAGGTCCAGATCTTGAAGATCTTTGTCCAGTGTTTTTACCTTTATTTATAAATGATACGTTTTGAGGAACAGTGACCTAGTCTTGTTGTTTATGCAGTGTATAGCAGAATGATCTGCTTTCCAAATAGTTTTTTTTTCTTGAACAACAGGCTGAATTTTGAAAATTCTCTTTTAGGTCTTAAATTTATCTTCCTGATACTCAGTATTTCCTTATTTTTCAAAAATATTTTAAAATCACCGTATGAGATTTTTTTCTTCCAGGTCATTATTTCTCTCTTCTTTACAGTTTCCTTTTTAGTATTTATTTTCTGATTCACTCTTGGCTTTTTTTCCTGCCGTCCTCTCAATAACATTTCAGGACATAATTTGTTGTGACAGTGGCCCCTCAACTTTTAGGATTATGTTGGTCTGCTGAATATAGCACTGGTTCGAAAGTGTCAGGACTGTAGCTCAACTCTGCCATATGGAATATTGATTAATTCAAATAAATTGGACTTTGGAGTGATCTGGTTCATTTATCTTGTTAATTGGGCATACAGTTCTGAAAACTTTCATTCCCTTTGGAAAATCTTTATAACTTTTACTGAGTGTTATGGACGTATATTTTTGTCAACAGATTTTAATTTATGAATATCAGTGATTAATTCAAGTAAGGGGAAAGTAAAAAGGCTTAGAGATTGAATTGAGCCTATCAAGAATCTTTTTTGACAGGTATTAGTTTTACTTGCTACCTTAAAAGTAGCCTACTTCTTGTTTCCCTGTTATATCCCTTCATCTCTATTTGGGTCATATTAAACTGTTGAGCAGATGGGCTGAAAATTATGCATATGCATATAAAAATGTGAGTACTGAGCTCCAAAGAATTTTTCTTGAACCATTACTGGTCATTTGTCTATGATTAAATAAATAAATGGATGTTTATTTATTGAAATAAGTATATCATCACAATATTTTCTCTAGGTAGGTATGTATAGTTTTAGATAGAGTACTTAAGTGTTACACACAGAGGTAAAATAAGAATAAAATAATCAAGTAGAATGTTTAGATCGGTGTGATTGAAAACAGTCTCTCAGTAATTTTTGAAGGAGTAAATTTTGTAGGGGCATTTTTAGAAACAGTTAACTTTTTATGTATCAGATGTAGTTTTTACTATGTCATTACTGTAACTCAGAAATATGACCAGGTGTTTTGGTATATTTTTTTCGTTGGAATAGGTAATACAAATTTTGTTTTGGATTCATATATGAACATAGTGCATAAATAATTAGCTATTCTTTTAAGTTTTGTTTCTTAGGCCAACCTTACATATCATAAGTGACCTTTTTTATGTTTTTGTGTTTTTAAACTTTGTATTACAATTATCTCCACCATCTGTAAATAGAACCTAAAACACATTTATTGCTGTCTACAATAACTACACTTGGAGTTGTACACAGCATATTTTAGTTTGAATTCTCTGACCAAGAAAGGCTACTTCAGAAAAAAGCAAGCAACCTGTCTTATGGCCAGCAGAATTAAAATTCAGATCAATCATAAAGAGAAAATTTCTCCATTTACTATGTCCCATAGTGGTTAAGAAAATAAAAGGGTTTAGAGTACAAGGCAAAGAAGCTGACTAAGGGTCAGTCAGCAATGAGAGAGGGACAGACAAGTGTGCGAGGATCAGGCATCTGTCATAGGTTGTAAGGCAAGCAAAAGTACAAGGCAGTGTAAGAAGTCAGCTTGGGCCAGGAGGATTAAGCGAGTCAGACAGACCTTGGGCCCAGAGTCGGGGCAGTCTGCAGGGATTCGTTCAGATGAACAAATACTTGTAGGTTTCGTCTGCATTTCACTGGTTACTCTGCCAGGTTGTGGAGGATATCAAAATGATTAAGGCAGGTTTCCTGCCTTCATTTAAGTAGAGAACATGAGACAACTGCCAATAGGTGTGAAAGAAAGTTAGCATGTTACCATATGAATAATATACACAAAGCTGGACAGAAATTGAGGAAAGAGCAAAATCAGTTTCTTTGGGGATTAGGGGAAGTTTTATGAAGGAGGTGACAATTGAGCTGGGTCTAAAAAGATTAGCATTGCAGTAAGCAGAGTTGGAGGTAGCTAGGAAAAGACTCTAAATCCTGGAGCTAGGAAGAGAGAACATAGATTTGGAGCACTGACACTCAAAATGTGATTCCTGGACAGCATCAGCATCATCTGGGAACCTGTTACGTCCCACCCTGAACCAGCTGAATCTATAACTCTGGGGCTGGGGCCAAGCAGTCTAGATTTATATACCTCTGGGTAGTTCTGATCTATGCTAAATTTTGAGAGCCACTGTTTAGAGAATAGCATGGAATGCATTTATTTAAATTTTAGTTGAGTGTCTGTTAATATACCTAGCATTGACTATACAAACAGAAGACATAATTATAGTTTCCAAGGAACTTAATCAACTAGGTGAACAAGACAATTATTATGCAGTGTGATATGTGCTATTAACAAACTAAACATGGGGTCCTGTAAGAGCACATGGCAGGGGAGAGGTGTAATCCAAACTGAGGTGGGGATTGGATGGAGAGATGAATGAATGTCACTCAAAGAAAGCTTCATGGAAGAGATGGTGCCTGAGCTGAGGCTTAAAAGGATGAATATTTAGCCAGTGGGAAAGACACTCTAGGTAGAAAGCTTTATGTTTAAAGCCACTGAGGCATGAATATATAAGCCAGTTCAGCATGGCTAGAGGGTAGGGGGGTAGGGTGGAATGGAGAGGCAGAGTGGTCAGGTAGATTGATGCAGGATCCTAGAAGGGTTTGCATATCACATGAGGGAATTAATATTTTTTTCCTTAAAGCCTGTGGGAAGTTATTGTTTTCAAGCAGGAGAATGACATCGTCTCATTTACTGTTTTAGAGGGATCAATCTTATGGTCATGTGGATAAAATAGGATAGCTGAATGTAGACATGGGGACCAATTAAAAAATTATTACTGTAAAGTGAGATATTAAGGACCTGAAAGAACGTAATAACAGTGCAGATGGAGAGGAGGGACCAGGTATGAGACACATTTAGGAGGCAGAAGATAGGACTTGGTGACTTGGATTATGGGGAAGGAAGGGGTGAATCTTGCTGTGGCTTCTGGCTTGGGTGACTGGATAGATAATACTGCCATCCACTCAGCAAATATTTATCAAGAGCGTATGTACTTGGGTAAGATTTGATTTGAGGGATACACTAGAATGCTATTCCGCCCTCAAGAAACATCCAGCTTTCTGGGTTGACTGTTGTTTCATCTCTAGTCTTCTCTCATCATTTGGTAATTAATGCTCAGAATGCTATGTTGCAAGAGTCTAAGTTCAATAAGATAGAGTGTTGTGAAATATTAACAGTGCCTGCTGCATAGATACCGTGGTCTAGGAGATAGCAGAAGGAACCTGACAGCCTGGAGGTAGGAAGAGGCAGCATATGTTTGAGCAGTGATTCCCAGAATATGGATCCTGAGCTAGCAGCATCAGCATCATCTGGAACCTTGTTAGAAATGCACATTCTCTGTCTAGGAGATACAGGAGAAGTAGATTTGGAGGAGTGGTGATGATTTCTACCTTGGACATGGTGAATTTAAAGTAGTCATGGGGGGACTTCCCTGGTTGCACAGTGATTGGGAGTCCACCTGCTAATGCGGGGGACAAGGGTTCGGGCCCTGGTCCGGAAGGGCCCCACGTGCGATGGAGCGGCTAGGCCCGTGTGGCATGACAGCTGAGGCCCGTGCGCCTGGAGCCCGTGCTCCGCAGCAGGAGAGGCCGCGGCGGTGGGAGGCCCGTGCACCGCGGCGAGGAGTGGCCCCCGCTCGCCACAGCTGGAGAAAGCCCATGTGCACCAATGGAGACCCAATGCAGCCGAAAATAAAAATTTATATAAAATAAATAAAATAGTCATGGGTCACCGAGGTGGATATGACCAACAGGTAATTGGCTATATCTGGATCTGGAAGAGAAATCTGGGCTTATATTAAAGATTTGAGTGTTGTGTGTATTTGTTCTAGGTAGTAATAGAAGCCATGAAGCTGAATGAAATCCCATAGAGAAAGAACATAAAACGATAAGAGAAGAGGACAAACCCTAAAGAACACTGCATTTAAGAGGCAGGTAGGAGATGAGGAACCTGTCAGTGTTGTCTGAGAATAAATAGGTAGTTGGAAAATTAGCAGAGTGATGTCATATTTGAAGGAGTCAGCAGTGTCTAGATTTTGCGGAGATCAGGAAAGAGAAGAACTTAAAAGTGTCTTTTGGGGACTTCCCTGGTGGCGCAGTGGTTAAGAATCTGCCTGCCAATGCAGGGGACATGGATTCGAGCCCTGGTCCAGGAAGATCCCACATGCTGCAGAGCAACTAAGCCCGTGTGCCACAACTACAGAGCCCGCGCATCTAGAGCCCGTGCTCTGCAACAAGAGAAGACACGGCAACGAGAAGCCCACGCACCGCAACAAAGAGTAGCCCCCGCTCTCTGCAACTAGAGAAGGCCCACGCGCAGCAACAAAGACCCAATGCCACCAAATAAATAAATAAATAAATAGTGACTGTACCAATTTACATTCCCACTAACAGTGTACTAGGGTTCCCTTTTTTTTTTTTTTTAAATGTCTTTTGGAAGGATCAGAAGAGTTCTGGTGACTTTGGCAATAGTACAGAAAAACACCGTTTTGTACTGGTAGCAAGGAAAGCAAGGATGCTGTGAGTTGAGTAGTAAATGGGTGGCCAGAGATTGAGTATAGACTGTTCTTTAATGCTTTGACTTAAGGAGAGATGATGTAATCTAGAAAATTTAGGTTTGAGGAAGAATTTATTTTGGGGGTTAAGGGAACAAGCCAGGAAGGAGGGAGCAGTTGAAGACTCAAAGAGAAAAGTTGGAATTCTTAATAGTTTGAGGGCCCCAGGGAGGTAGGAGGGTATATGAGTCTCCTTAGACAAGAGAGACTTTTCTCATCCATTAACATGGGAGAGGAGATAAAAATGAAAACTATTATAGAGGTTATAATCTTTGAGACAGCAACTTCAATTAAGCCCTAGGTAATGAAAATAAAATTGCAAAGAAATGTAAACTGAGAATGCAGAGGCCTTGTCTTTGTCTTTTCATTGTTATATTCCAAATACTTGATATATGATAGATAATTAAGTAGCGTTTGAAGAAGGAACATGTGGACAAACAAGTAGAATAAAGGAGTAAGTGCTGATGAGACAGTGGAGGCAGTGAGCGTCAGTTTTGAGACATTTATGGAAAAATGGACAAAGAAAAGTTAACTCTAGTGGTCTACAGTTGAGGTAATTCTTTGCAGGATAGGAGATGTCAGTATTTTTATTTTTATTTTTTGGCTGCGTTGGGTCTTCGTTGCTGCGTACGGGCTTTCTCTAGTTGTGGTGAGCGGGGGCTACTCTTCATTGCGGTGCACGGGCTTCTCATTGCGGTGGCTTCTCTTGTTGCAGAGCACGGGCTCTAGGCACATGGGCTTCAGTTGCTGTGTCACACAAGCTCAGTAGTTGTGGCTTGCGGGCTCTAGAGCGCAGGCTCAGTGGTTGTGGCACACGGGCTTTGTTGCTCCGTGGCATGTGGGATCTTCCCGGACCAGGGCTCGAACCCGTGTCCCCTGCATTGGCAGGCGGATTCTTAACCACTGAGCCGCCAGGAGAGTCCCAATGTCAGTATTCTTTAGAGTTAGAAGAGAAGCAGGGAGAGGGATCTGTGAGGAAGAGGATGATTAGTGGAATGAGCCCTAGAAGTGGTAGAAAGAAGATGGGTAAAAGGAAAGGAGGGACATCAAAAAAGAGGGAAAAAAACAAGGTGAGGAGAGTAGGCCATGACGACAGGTATGTTTTAATAATGGAGTTCAAACTGGGTGACCTAAAATCACCTCAGCAACTGGGGATAGTTTGAGGCAAGATCATCTGCTGAAGTTGAGAATGAGGCTGAGGTGAATGAGATGAGGTTGAGGGTGAGGAGTATGGAAAACAAACGATTACAGTATAGATTTTGAAAGATTTGATAGGCAGTTAACAGGGTATTAAGTAAACCTTATTAAATAGTAGGTGGACCCAGGACTTAGGAAATTAATCTAGGAAACAGGAATTTTAACAAGAAACTAGCTTAATACTTTGTCAGTCTTTGCGTTAGTAATTTCTGATCAAATTACATAGTTCTAAAAGGAACTGTTTTCTGAGTTCAGGTTTTATGGTAAGGGGAACATCTAGTTGAAGGTTAATACTCTTAAAACTTTTGTAAAGTTCTAAGCACACAATACATTTGCTTAAAAAATAATACCACACTGAAAGGTATACAGTGGAAAGTCTTTCCTGGCCATCCATTCTCCTTGTGTTGATCATTGTTAAGTTTCTTGTATATTCTTCCAAGAAGTTTTTTTTGGTGTGTTCCCCCCATCCTTTTTTTTTAAGCTATGCCAGTGTGTGGATTTATTAATCTTTTATAATTTAGCTTTTATTAAGTAAGATTAAAAAGGTCAGACTTAAAGAGATTTTTAATGATGTCATGCTCTAGTTTACAAATTACAGGCAGTTTTATTCCAAGGTAAGCATTGAGTCAAAAACAACTCAGCATAATTTTTTAAATTAGCTAGCAATTTCATAATGGTTGAGGTTGATACTTCAGCTAGGGTCTGAACTATGTCAATATTCTTATGAAATTACTCTAGGGAAAATACTATTTTACTAGAACACTTTTTGTACTTACTTTTCCACTTAGCACCTTATTAACAACATGGATAACAATTTTTTAAATTAAAAAGAGAAAATGATCTCTGAAGTGTAGTGGAGAAAGCATCTATTTTATTTCAAACTTGCCAGATTAAAATTTCTTCCTCACTTTTGCCCTTCCAAATAAACTTTTTATTCAACAGTCCAAATTCATTTTCTCCCTTTCCTGATTTTTCCTTGGACTCCCATATCCACTTGTGGTCATGGGTTGACAGTAATTATAGCTAATGTATAGATCTGGTGCAGGAATGAAATTTTGAAATGAAATGTGACTAATTAATGTTTCTGGGTTTGTCTTTGGTTTTTATAGTCTTGTACTATAAAAATATTTAAAACATTTGAAGATTTCGATAGGAAATCCTTTAAAGTTTAGCACAGGTAATTCAGCAAGTCATAGGTTCTTATAGGTTACTTTCTCAGAGTTTTGTTTTGTTAGTTAAAGCCCTTTCTTACCAGTATCATCAGGAGGGCCACGTGGTAGCCCCATTGCTATCCCAGAAAACATTTCTGTAAATGAGATAGCACTTTGACTTGTGTTCTGGGAGCATTATTAAATTCATCTGTGCTCTAGCCAGGTCTCTCTTGACTTTTGTGAACAATACAGAGAATTCATTTTTACTTGTATGTTAGAATTAGGTATGCAGGACTTCCCTGGTGATGCAGTGGTTAAGAATCTGCCTGCCAATGCAGGGCACGCAGGTTCAAGCCCTGGTCTGGGAAGATCCCACATGCCACGGAGCAACTAAGCCCATGCGCCACAACTACTGAGCCTGTGCTCTAGAGCCCACGAGCCACAACTACTGAGGCTGCATGCCACAACTACTGAAGCCCGTGCACCTAGAGCCCGTGCACCGCAACGAAGAGTAGCCCCCACTCGCCGTAGCTAGCGAAAGCCCGCATGCAACAGCGAAGGCCCAATGCAGCCAAACATTTATACATACATACATACATTCATTCATTAAAAAAAAAATTAGGTATGCAGTTTAAAACCTAGGGATGAGAGTGTGAAGCACAGCCACCTACAGAAAGAGTCAAACCTTTACCATTGGCATTGTTAGAGCTGTCTGTTAGCACTTTTATTTATTTATACTTTATCTAGTTTCAGGGATGGTTTTCTTTCATATGCTCCTGAGTGCAGTGCCACAAGCAACCTCCTACTATAGGCATGCAGTAAGCTGGCATCCAGCTTATTGCATGCCAGATTGTAAGGCAGTCTTTAATTATTTGCTTATAAGGTAATCTTTAATAAAAATTAGAATGTCAGGAAAAACAAGTGCTAATAGGTAAATAAGGGAAATCTGTGATTTTATGTGTGCTCACGTTGCAACTGTTTTCCTAATAAATAGAATTTCATGAATTATAAACTAGCTCATAGTAATCTTTCTCAAATAGTGAATTTATGAATGAACAGGTATACTTCAGCTCTGCCTTCCTATCTAGCTGTCATTCTTTCGTTACCGTCATACTTTTGACTCATCTGTATTTGCTTATTTTCTTGTTTTTCAGTCTTCTGCAGTCTAGATCTGTGATGTCCAGTTCAGTAGCTGCTAGCTACATGTGGCTATTTAAACTTTAATTTAAATGAAATAAAATTGTGAATTCAGTTCTTCACGATATCTGCGTTTCAAGTGCTCAGTAGCTGCTTATGGCTAGTAGTTACTGCATTAGCGCAGATATAGAAGATTTCCAGCATTGCATGAATGTCTGTTAGATAGCACCGGTCTAGAATGATTTCGCATCTGCATTCCACTGAAACTTACTATGTTGGCAGTACTCTTCTAATTATCAGCATGAGGTTGGGAGTTGGGAAGATTTGACTTTAGATTCTGGTTCTGCCATTTTCTAGCTGAGTGACCTTGAACAAATGCTATAAACTCTAGACCTTGTTTAGTACATGTGTAAAATGGGAATCACAGCACCTGAGATAGTGGTGACAATAGAGAGTGTCTGGAAATCACTCATTAAATGTATTTGGTTCTTCATTCTTCTTACTTGACTTCTTTGTTATGTTGGGCCTTGTAGGGAACTCTTCAAATTCTCTCCTCTTCCGGCTTTTGTAACGTTTTCTGCTAGTGGCTCCTCTACCTCTCTGACCATTTTTGATCTTTGTTGCTTGCCTCTCATCTGGCTTTGGTCCAGGGCCCTCTTAAATATGATTGTATCACTTTCCCATTTAAAATCTCATACATTGTAGAGACTAAATCCTTAGCATAGCCTGTAGACTTCATTCGTTCTACTTGCTGTTTACTTCAGCTTCTTCCACCATGTTCTGCTTTCTCTATACTGTAGCCACTTAAACCTTACATTTATTCAGTATTTTATGCTATGTTTGTTCTTCCATCTGTTTATTCTACTCTCAGAGCCTTTTGCATGGACTATGTTTGGAATGCCTCAAAAGTGCCTCAAGTAAGTGACTGAGCCTCCCACCCCCATGCCAGGTCAGGCCATGTTCCTGTGTTATACTCTTTTAGTACCTTTTATGTCTTTGTAGCACATGCTTAATTAGCTCTATGGGTGTTTGGCTGTTTTCTGTCTCCCCATGATATAATGTGAGTTCTGTGGGAGTGGGCATCATGGCTGTCTTCTTCCCTCTTATACCCCCCTAACTGCCAGTGTAGGCTCGTATATATTATATAAATATTTATTGAATGAGTGAATTGAGTAAATGCATGAATTCTTTGTTTATTCTCAAAGTTTCATCATCTATGTACTGATGATTCATAGTTTCAGCCCACATCATTCTCTTCTTCTCTAGTCCAGAGCTCTAACTGCTTAGTTTATATTTATCGAAATAAGGATGTCTGTAAGACGCCTCAAACTCAACATAACAAAAACCACATGCATTATGTTATCTTCATATTCATGCTTCATTATTCCCTAATTTTCCTTAATGGAAACAGTATCTGTCCATTCACTCCTATCTGGAAACCTGGTGTATATGTTTTACTCCCCTTCACTAGTACCTAAAGCAGTCATCAGTTACAGCCTGTACTAAAAGTATGACACAGAACACCTCCTGACCTGGTTTGGAGGTGGGAGGCTTAGTCACTCACTCGAGGGGCTTTTGAGGCATTCCAGTCTGGCTCACATACTGCCCGTAAAGAGGAAAATGTACTTAACAACGTTCCCAGCATATCAATGCTTCCTGCCGTAAGCAGTGGCAGCTGAATCTAAAATACACCAACACAGGTGAAAGCAGCAAGCTACTGAAGAACAGAGTTCTGTGTACTCTATCCATACACCACATTCTTCCTCTTGACTGATTTTGGCCATTTATCTGTGTTGAAAGAATTTATTGCACATTTCCCCCAGATGTTTGTGCATTTTTTCTTTGTTTCTGTAACTTAGCTTCAAATACCCTTTACACTTTTTTCTATTACATTTGATCCTCGAACGACGTGGGTTTGAACTACGTGTCTACTTAATTAACACGTGAATTGTTTTCAGTAACTACAGTACTGCGAGCGTGGGGGTTGGTTGAACCTGCAGATGCGAACCGCAGATACCGAGGGCCGACTATGGAGCTGGAGCATCTGCGGACTTTGGTGTCTGTGGCAGGTCCTGGAAGCAATCCCTGTGAATACTGAGGGACAGCTGTACTTTGTTTGAGCTGTGCCTTTAGAAAGTGCCAGGCTTATTAGTTACTTAGCACATCTTTAACTATGTTAATATGCTTATTAGGATTCTTGTTGGTTTTGTTAATGCTCTGGTTACAGAGTTGCACAGGTTTTGAGTGTCTTGCTTCCAACTCTTTTCCTTAAGCCATGTTATTTTTAATGTGCAACTGTTTGTTTTAATGTGTAGTTTTAAGAACATGGAGATTTTTCAGGAACATAAGTATCATGTTATGGTAAGTGTGTCCTGTCATTTAGATCCCCAAATATCTCTTGAGTCAAATTCTTCTTTATCCCCGCTGCCACTGGCATCATTGCAGTTTCATTTATTTCTCACCTGGACTATTTCTATAGCCTACTTGAGGCTTTGCTCTTTTTACCTCCCAAGTTCTTCTTCATTCTGTCTTCCATACTGCCACTAGGTTTTCTTCTGAAAAGGAAATCTAGTGTCACTACCTTATTTTAAAGTCAGTGACATATCTTCAGAATTAAACATTTAAACTCCTTTTCATGGCACTCATGTTCTGATCCTTATTTCTAGCCAGGCTTATGCTGTAACCAAGTCAAACTACTTGGTTCTCAAATGCCTCATCATTTTTTACTTATTGGTGCCTTTGTATGTACTTTTTTTTTTCCATCTGAATGTCCTCCTGCTTGCTTTCTCTGTCTGGCAAACATCAAGATCCCGTCCCAGTTGCATTTCCCAGCTCCTCCAGGCAATCAGTGGCCATTTGTAAGTAACTGTCGTTATAGTACACCCCATATTTCATTGTGTTTCATTGCCTCCTCTGCCAAGCCATGGGCAGAGCATACATTTTTATTCATCTTGGTAAAGCCAGTTCCCTGTGTAGTATCTCTCATGGAATGTAAATGCTAATGCAGGATGGGTAGGTAGGCACTTGTCCTGGTGGCTTGGGAAGCTGAGGTGCAACTGAATTAGTTATATCTGTCGTCTAGGGATAGGGAGGTCTTTGAAAGTCCTGTGAATAAACAGTTAGAAAGCACAAGTGTGTTAGGCACAACGGGAAAGCTACCAAAAAGGAAATTGCTGTTGATTCTAAAAGTTATAGGACTCTTTTATGCTTTAAGATTCTTTTTACATATCTGAGTAAAGTGTCAGTTATATGTGAGTGTTACTTTCATTTGTTAAATGGTAAGCAAACTTTTTCATAAATAACACTCAAAATTTATAAAGAACGTTTAATTTTGTTTACTTAAACTGATTTATCTTAACATTTTCTAGATGTATTCTAGAACAGCTGGTAAAGGGGGGCTGAGACTCTAAATCTTTGATTTCTTAATCTAGCAAACATACTACATATATCAAACATAGTGTTAGGTGCAGAGATGTCAGGAAAAAATAAATAGCCCCGAAGACTTCACAGCATAGATTGAGTCAGGCATGTAGAGGGAAAATTTTTAATACACTGTAAGTGCTTCAGTAGAGCTATTAGAAGGTGCTAGATTTCTTCTGGTCACTCTGCTTGCCCAGTTTAAACTTAACATTAGCAGCTCTTTGGACATTTTATTATTCATTTTAGTCACTTTACTCACCTCATAGAGTTGTATAATGTCAAGCAGTTATTTAAGTGCTGAAAGAATACTGCAAGCCTTTTGTTGTTGATTATGGTGCTTTTTTTGAAGTGTAGTTGATCTACAGTGTTGTGCCACTCTGCTGCACAGCAAAGTGACTCAGTTAGACTACTCATATAGACATACTATTTTTATATTCTTTTCCATTATGGTTTATCGATTATATTGCTTTTAATGCATTATATTTGATACTATGAGACATACTATGATGTGGTAGAACACACATGGGATATAGAATTGGAAGACCTATACTGGAGGATTATATATATATATATATACATCTGTAAAATAGCCACAAGACTGCCTGATTTAGAGTTCTGGTGGGTATTGGGTAAGTTAGTACCTAAGATGTTTGATAAAGTGCAAAATACTGTTTACATTTTTAAAAATCAAACTACTGAAAACTAGTATGTAGTGTTCTAGGCAGATCTAGCTTTCATAATCACTTCATTCTAATTTCTGTATAGCTCTGTCCATCCAGTAATGTGCTTATTGACAAAGTAGAAAATGTATCAGAATGTTTTGGATTACAAGTAACTGTATCCTCCCATCTAAAAGTGGCCTAAATAATAAGGAATGTATTATTTCACAGAATAAGAAGCCCAGAGCCAGACAGTTACAGGGTAGTTTAGCAGTTCATCAGTTCCATCAGAGACATAAGTCCAGTGTACTTTACAGCTCTGCGTGTCAGGAGAGGGCTGTCATAATTTGACACTACCATCTGGCTGAAGAAGAGCAGGGGACACTTCCTCAAGTTCTCTTTATTAGAGAGGAAAAACTTTCTTGCAAGTCTCATAGCAAGTTCTTTCTTAGGTCTCGTTGTGTTTTTCATGTTTCTTGCATACCACAAAAAAGACCAAATTCCTTATTCAGGCAGCTGAGTTTTTATTAGCTGGCTAGCTTACTTTACATCACCAGAGGATAGGCCTTATAGTACTAAAAACAGCCTCATCAATATTTTATTTGGTACTCGGAACAAAAGTCGCAGATTTTTGATGGGAACATTGGCAGTGAGAATTATATCTGGCTTCTGATATTATACTGTACCTCTTCCCTCACCAATACATAGCTGCCACCCCGTGTTGTCTCGTTAACACAAATATTTTCTGTACCAAGTTTACCATAACCAAAATCGTAGATCTGATAAGATACTTCTACCCAGAATATATAACAAATTCTTAAAACTAAACAATAAAAAGACAGCCCAACTAAAAAATGGGTAAAGGATTTGAATAGACATTTCTCCAGAGAAGACAAACAGATGTCCAGTAAACACATAAAAAGATGCGCAACATCCTTAGTCATTAGGGAAATACAAATCAAAACCACAGTGATATACCACTTAACACCCCACTAGCATGGCTGTAATCAAAAAGACCAGGTAACTGTTGATGATGTGGAGAAATTGGAACCCTCATAACATTGCTGGTGGGAATGTAAATGGTTGTAGCTGCTTTAGAAAACAGTTCCTCAAAATGTTAAATACGGAGTTGCCGTAAGACCCGGTAATTCCATTCCTAAGTATATACTCATAAGACATAAAATGAAAAACACGTACACAAATGTTCCAGAATAGCCCCCCAAATGGGAACAGTTCAGATGTCCATTAACCGATGAATGGATAAATAAAATGTGGTATATCCATATAACGAAGCATTATTTGGCCGTAAAAAGAAATGTATTGATTTTTGCTTCAACATGGATGAATCTTGAAAATATTCTGCTGAGTAAAAGAAACCAGTTACAAGAGAACACATATTGTATGATTCCATTAATATGTAATATCCAAAATAGGCAAATATGTAGAAGAGACAGAAAGTTAGATTAGTGATTGTCTATGGCTGGGGTGAAGCTGGGAAATGGGAGTGACTGCCAGTGGATGTGGACTTTGTTTTTGGGGTGATGAAAATGCTCTAAATTTAATTGTGGTAATGGCTGCAGAGCTCTGTCAATGTACTAAAAACCACTGAATTGTACACTTTAGATGGTTGAATTGTATGGTATATGAATTATATCTCAATAAAGCTATTATTAAAAAAAAACCCTTACAAATCTGTAGTAATCAAAACAGTATGGTGTTGGCATAAAAACAGACACATAGATCAATGGAACAGAATAGAGAGCCCAGAAATAAACCTATGCATCCATGGTCAATAAATTTATGGCAGAGGAACCAAGAATATAAAATGGGGGAAAGGACAGTCTCTTCAATAAATGGTGTTGGGAAAACTGGACCACTATCTTACACCATACACAAAAATCAACTCAAAATTGTTTAAAGACTTGAACATAAAGCCTGAAACCATAAAATTCCTAGAAGAAAACATAGGCAATAAGCTCCTTGACATCAGTCTTGGCCATGATTTTTTTGGTTATGACACCAAAAGCAAAGGCAACAAAAACAAAAATAAACAAGTGGGACTACTAAAAAGCTTCTGCACAGCAAAGGGAACCGTCAACAAAACGAAGGAGACCTACCAAATGAGAGAAAATATTTGCAAATTATGTATCCAATAAGGAGTTAATATCCAAAGTATATAAACTCACACAACTCAATAGCATAAAAACAGTCTGATTGAAAAATGGGCAGAGAATCTAAATAGACATTTTCCCAAAGAAGACGTACAGATAGCCAACAGGTACATGAAAATGTGCTCAGCATCACTAATCATCAGGGAAATGCAAATCAAAACCATAACGAGATATTACCTTACACCTGTTAGAACGACTGTTAGCAAAAAGACAAGAGATACCAAGTGTTGACAAGGATATGGAGAGAAAGGGACCCTTGTGCACTGTTGGTAGGAATGTAAATTGTGACAGCCACTATGGAAAACAGTATGGAGTTTCCTTAATAAATTAAAAATAGAACTACTGTATGATCCAGCAATCCCACTTCTGTGTATTTACTCAAAAAAAATGAAAAAAACTAACTCAAAAAGATATATGCGTCCCCATCCATTGTAGCATTTACAGTAGTCAAGACATGGAAGCAATCTAAGTGTCCATGGATGGATGGATGAAGAAATTGTGGTATATATATTTGTATATGCAATGGAATATTAGCCATAAAAAAGAAGGAAGTCTTGCCATTTGCAATATTATGGACAGACCCTGAGGGCATTTTGCTAAAATAAGTCAGAGAAAAACAAATACCTTATCTCACTTATATGTGGAATCTCAGAAACAGAAACAAAACCCCAAAACCAAACTTACCCATAACAGGTAAGAGTTGGTGTTTGCCAGAGGCAAGGGGTGGTGGGTGGGGGAAATGGGTAAAGGTGTCAGAAGGTACAAACTTCCAGGTATAAAATAAACAACTCATGGGGATGTAATGTACAGCATGGCAACTATAGTTAATACTGTGTTGCATATTTAAAAGTTGCTGGGAGAGTATATCTTAAAAGTTCCCATAATAAGAAAAAAAAATTATTAACTGTATATGGTGTTGGGTGTTAGCTAGACTTATTGTGGTGATCATTTTGCAACGTATACAAATATCGAGTCATTGTGTTATACACCTGAAACTAATATAATGTTATATGTCAATTACTTATATCTCAGTTAAAAAAAAATACTTGAGGTGGTAGGCCTGATTTGGCTACCTAACAGATTATTACTTCTAATTTCTCCTGCAGAGTCATTTCTTCTGACTGAACGTTCCTTATTTCTTCTCATTGTTATCATCTGACATCTTTCTGGATACTACAGTTTTTCATTCAGAATTTAAGTACCTGTGTCATATTGTCCCTCTAGGCTCCACTATCACTTTGTCTTCATGTACACCCTTGCTTTAGCAACATTAACCTCCATAACCCCATATACTTTCTCTCTACTAAAACTATATCCTATGGCCATAGGCAGGGTGGTGTCTTACCATAATCCAGAACTCTTCCACAGCTAGGACTTTATTTCCTCTGTTTTGAGATTATTTTCTCAATTATAATTACTGAAAATGCTATGACTTTAGAGTTTTCTGTTTTGGGATTGTGTGTGTTTTTAAATTAAAATATAGTACCAAATTAGTATTGTTCTCTACAAGAAGTTGTTGGACAGTTTGTTTCCATGTAAAGTATTCCATCCCTTTACTCCTCCTCTTCTCAGCTGTCTCCACCTATCTCACACCCTCTCATTGTCATGTTTCTGTGATTGTTACTACTGTGTTAGATATATGAACAACACATTTTTAAATGGCTATGTGTGAGTTGTCAGCAACAAGCCACTTGAATTTAAGTGTTCTAAGTTGGGATGAAAACAGTTTCACTAACTTACTTCTTCTCTTGTATAATACAGAAAGCGTGTGGCTTTATGATATATTGGTAAGAATACTATGGGAATTATATTAGCTTGAGTTCAAATTTGATCTCTACTACTACCAACCGTGTGACCTTGTGCAAACTGTTTAACCTTGACATCCCATTTACCCAGAAGATTGTTGGGAGGATAAATGAGAAGGTATATAAAGTCTCTAACAGAGTACCCAGCACATAATACTTTTTTTTTTTGTATTCTGTGATGTTAACTTTCCTTTTTCCATCCATGTCTGTGTTCACAAAGCTAACTTTTAAAGATTGTTTTCTAGATCCATCAGTTTTTACCTTTAAAAAAATCTATTAGAACTTGACAGAGTAACAACATTTATTGTATTGCATTTTTAGTTTGTTTGTTTGTTTGTTTTCATGGAAAGGCATTTTATCAGCAGTGTGTACATGTCAATTCCAATTGCAGGGACCTCCCTGGTGGTGCAGTGGTTAAGAATCCGCCTGCAGTTAGGTGCAGGATGTAATTCACAGAGTCAGAGTGTTAGAGGTTAGCTTTGTGAGGGACAAATCTAGTTACAGATAATACAGACTAGTAACAGTTACAAGATAACTAGGATTGATTAACTCTTTCAGGCCAGTTTATGCTGCTTCCCTAGCCTGTTCACTCTTCCCTTTATTTTCCTTGTTACCAGGAGAGGAAAAACCTCATTTCTATTTTTTTGTTGCAACAGGAGCATTCCTTCTTAGATAATGTTAAATGTGTAAGTGGTAACGTGAAATATTTTTAACAGTTTTTCTCAGAGTTTTGAAACAAGGATCATAGTGCAATAGGATAGAATGTTATTCCTTGAAAAACTTTGTATGTGTGTAGAGTTAAGAAGCAGTTGTACGTTTATGATTTAATAAAATAATTCTAAAGGAAAAAAAATCTGCCTGCCAATGCAGAGGACATGGGTTTGAGCCCTGGTCCAGGAAGATCCCACATGCCATGGAGCAGCTAAGCCCGTGCGCCACAACTACTGAGCCTGCACTCTAGAGCCTGCGAGCCACAACTACTGAGCCCATGTGCCACAACTACTGAAGCCTGCACACCTAGAGCCCATGCTCCGCAACAAGAGAAGCCACTGCAATGAGAAGCCCGTGCACCGCAATGAAGGGTAGCCCCTTCTCGCCACAACTAGAGAAAACCCATGCACAGCAACGAAGACCCAGTGCAGCCATAAATAAATAAATAATAAATAAATAATAAATAATTTTAAAAGAACCAAAGTTAAAAAAAAAACCCCAATTGCATGTTTAGTTTGAGCTAAAGTAGTTACTGAAATTTAGATTGGTACATTTAAAGTAGCTGAAGGATTTTAGAACTTCATGTAAATTGTCTTAATTTGAAGAAAAGTAATTTCATTGTTAGAATAAAACCAGATGAAAAGAGCCACCAATTAAGATCATTTTAGAGATAGTTTTGTAGGGCTAGTGTTGGTAATTACTCTTTGTGTAGCAATCTGCATAACTAAGAGTTGTTACTGAGCAAATTAAGGTTACACCTTGCCTTTTTTTAAAAAAATGTATTTATTTATTTATTTATGACTGTGTTGGATCTTCGTTGCTGCGCATGAGCTTTCTCTAGTTGCAGCGAGCAGGGGCTGCTCTTCCTTGCGGTGCACGGGCTTTTCATGGCAGTGGCTTCTCGTTGCGTAGCGTGCGCTCTAGGCACATGGGCTTCAGTAGTTGTGGTACATGGGCTTAGTTGTTCCGTGGCACGTGGGATCTTCCCGGACCAGGGCTTGAACCCGTGTCCCTTGGGGTTCATTGGCAGGCGGATTCTTAACCACCGTGCCACCAGGGAAGTCCTACACCTTGCTTTTAATAGTATGACTTACATAAAGTCTGAACCTACACCCCAAAATGGGAATAATTTTTATTTGTCTCCTTTGTGACTCTTAACTCCCTCTTAAAATTTTTCCTTGTATGCTTTCTAGAACAATATAAGAATATGATCCATAATAGAAACAAAATACTATATATGCTCTATTGTAGTCTAAGAAAACATTATGGAATAATATAGATTATGATAAAGCCATAATGGAATATTAAACTATTAAAATAGATCCTTATTCTACTGATTCTCTTTCTGTATTTAATAATTTGCTTTATTCTTAGTGAATTTCTCATATAATTTTTTAAGTGTTAGTATTCTCCTATTTTTTATTTCATTTTCCCTTTTTTAATGGACTCTCCTTTTAGTGGTGAAGGCTGTTATCTGTATGCTGATAATTTCCAAAATCGTATCTCTTGTCACGATCTTGCCCCTGAACCCAGGTTCTGTACTTGCTGGATATATCTACCTGGATGTCCGTAGCCCCTTTACAGTTTCAAAATTGTATGTTTGGGGGACTTGAGAATCTGCTGTGTTTATACTTTGATCATGCCTAGCATGTTGTATGACACATGGATGGGCATTTCCCCCTCTCCTCACTAATTGTTCTGTTAAAGGGTATAAATAGCAGGCTCTTTACGTGCAGAAAAATACTTCAGAATATTCATAAAGCAATATAAAAAGTTATAAATTCATATAGTAAAGCTATATTTATATTCAGACAGCTCAGTAAAAGAATAATCTGGTGTGTTATGAATTAGTCATAGTGTAAAATAAGAGATGAATAAGTTAGACTGCATTAAAATGAAGAACTTTTCTTCGTCAAGTGGTACCATTAACCATTCTCCGCTAAAAGAATCTTGGGCTCCTTGGAGAAATAGCTGATTTCAGGACTGGGGCATGGAAAGTACAATGTATACTTGGAACGTCTTGTGCCAGAAGGTTAGGAAGGCCCATAGAATGATGGGAATACATTAAAAGGACACAGGAACCAGCCTGAAGGGGAAGGTTCCCACTGGCCAAATGTGGGACAATTTAAACATCAAATTAGATAATGATAAAAGATTATAGCCCATTGAAATAAAATCCATTAAGTCCACACTGAAATACCTAAGTCCATATAGATAGGGAGGAAAAAGAAATCTTTCCCTGCAGGAGGAAGCCAAGTAAAAAATGTTGAAGGGGGCTTCCCTGGTGGCACAGTGGTTGAGAGTCTGCCTGCCGATGGCGGTGGACACGGGTTTGTGCCCCGGTCCGGGAGGATCCCACGTGCCGTGGAGCGGCTGGGCCCGTGAGCCATGGCCGCTGGGCCTGCGCATCCAGAGCCTGTGCTCTGCAGCAGGAGGGGCCACAGCGGTGAGAGGCCCGCGTACCACAAAAAAAAAAAAAAAAAAAATATTGAAGGAATGATGAAATTAGAAAACTATCATATGGCAATTGTATCAGTTGCCTATTGCTTTGTAACAAATTACCCCAAAGTGCAATGGCTTAACACACATTATTTCACAGTTTCTCTGGGCTTAACTGTGTTCTCTGCTTCATGGTCACTTGTGAGGCCTTGGGTTTGTGGTCTCACCTGAATGCTTGACGGGGAAGGATCTACTTCCACACTCATTCATCGGTTGTTGGCAGCATTCAGTTCTTTGTGGGCTGTTGGCTGGAGATCACCCTTCGTTTCTTGCTCTGTGAGCTTCATTAAAGTGTGCAAGCTGAGAAAGTTATAGAAAGACTTGTTGGCAAGATGGAAGTCACAGTCTTTTGTAACCTAATCACAAAACTGATGTCCCCTTGATATTGTCATACTCCATTGGTTAAAGGCAAGTTACACAAGGGAAGAGAATTATACAAGGCTGTGAATATCAGGAGGTGGGAATCATCTTAGAGGCTGGCTATCCCAGCAGCCATTATAATATAATTGATTCAGACAAGAATCATCAGTGGATGTTTAAAATGAGTGGATGAAAGTTTGAGGAGTAACTTGGATCTTTACATAGACTAAAAATATCTTCCCACAAGATGTATTAAATACAAAGAGGAAAATGCAACTTTATAATGGAGAAATCTGGCAGAGCTTATCTAAGTGATCAAAGTTAACATTACCAGTAATGAGAAAAACCAACATTATCTTTTTCCTGATATCTGGGAAGAACACATTACCACCTTTTTGGTATTTTACCAGAGGGGTATAATCTGAATCAAATCCTGAGGAAGCATTAGGTAAACCCTTTGAGGGACAGTCTACAGAATAACTGGCCAGTATTCTTTATAAATGTTGAAGTCATGAAAGATATAAACAGACTGAAGAATTGTTCCGATTTAAAGTATGCTAAAGAGAGCCATGACTATTGAATACAATACATGATCCAAGATTTGTTTTTTCTATAAAGAATGCTATTGGGACATATGTATTGTAGAATAATATAGAATATTATTATGGAACCATAATAAAGTATTAGAACAAATAGAAAATAGATCCATAGTCTACTGGTTTTGTTGCTGTATTGGATTGCTTTCTTTTTCACTGGTGAATTTCTCTTCAAATGCTAATACTCTCAATTCGCAAAATTTAAATATGATCTTTGGATTGGATCCGTAGTTTTCAGAGTGGTCCATGTATACCCGGGAAATCCCCAAGGCTCTTTCAGGGGGTCCATGAGGTCAAAATGTTTTCATTATAACACAAAAATAATGTTTGTTTAATCCACTCTGTTTACATTTGCACTGATGGTGCAAAAGCACTGGCTGGTAAAACTGCTGATACCTTAGCATGAATCAGAACAGTGACACAGTACTGTACCAGTAATCATTGTATTCTCTGCCGTGCAATTGCAGTTTTAAAAAATACCAGTTTCACAATATCCTTGGTAAAGCAGTAAAAAGTATTAATTTTATCAAATCTAACCACTCCATGTGTCTTTAATACCCTGTATGACGAAATGATATGTATAAATCATCACTTCTGCATATGTAATTTATGGCGGTTGTTTTAAGGGAAAACAAGCACTTATGTGATTTTTAAGCTGAAGTAGCTATCTTTTTCATAGAACACCAAAATTGCTTGAAAACAACTGACAAAATCTGGTCATTCACACTTGAGTATTTGACAGACACGTTCTCAAAAATGAATAGTGAGGCTGTCATTTCAAGGAAGATAACTGACACGTGAAACATGAAATATAGAAAACCTCAGCAAAGAAATAGAAGATATAAAGAACAACCAAATGGCAATTTAGAACTGAAAAACAATAATTGATACAGTGATGCAGTGTGTAAACTCAACAGAGAGCAGTGTGTAAACTGATGCAGTGTGTAAACTCAACAGACAGAGGAAAGAATCAGTAAACTGGCAGATAGAGGAAAAGAAATTACCCAGTCTGAACAGCAGAAAGAAAGCAGACTGATAAAAATAATCTACAGAGCCCCAGGGAACTGTGGGACTATGAAAAAGATTTAACACTTGTGTCATTGGATTCCTGAGAGAGGAAGAAAGAGGGCTTCTATCTCAAGAACCAAAAAGAAAGAAAAATCTACCCAAAGGAAGGGAATAAAGAAAAGTGAAATTGAAAACAGAAGAACAGTAAAGCAAATCAGTGAAAGAGCTGGTTCTTCAAAAAGCTCAATAAATTGACAAACTTCTAGCAAGACTGAGAGAAATTAAAGAAAAAACGAAGTTATCAGTATCAGGAATGAAATAGAAGGTATTGGACTTACCTGGTGGCGCAGTGGTTAAGAATCCGCCTGCCAGTGCAGGTGACATGGGGTTTGAGCCCTGGTCCAGGAAGATCCCACATGCCGCGGAGCACTAAGCCTGTGCTTCACAACCACTGAGCCTGTGCTCTAGAGCCCGCGAGCCACAACTACTGAAGCCTGTGTGCCTAGACCCTGTGCTCCGCAACTAGAGAAGCCACCACCATGAGAAGCCCGTGCACCGCAGTGAAGAGTAGCGCCTGCTCGCCGCAGCTAGGGAAAGCCTGCGCACAGCAACGAAGACCCAATGCAGCCAAAAAGTAATAATAATAAATAAATTTTTAAAAAAGAGAAAGGTATCACCATAGACCCTGCAGATATGAAAAAGATAATAAAGGGAATACTATGAACAACTCTACAAACATAAATTTGACAACTTTGATGTATGGACCAGTTTCTTGAAAGATACAGACCACCACATCTCACCCAATATGAATTAGGTAGTTTAGCCCTATTGCCTTGATACAAAAAAAAAAAAAATCCCAAGAAGAAAACTGTAGGTCAGTATTACTATATCAATGTAGATGCAAAAGTCCTTAACAAAATATAAGCAAATAGAATTTATGGCTCATTGCAGGCAGGGATAGAGCAGGGCTGCTTCACTATTTGAAAATCAACTAATACACCATATTAACATGCTAAAGAAGAAAAATTACATGATCATATCAGTTGATGAAGAAAAAGCATTTGATAAAAGTCAGGACCCATTCATAATTTGAAAAAAAAAACATTTAGGAAAAAGATACTTAGGGGGAGCTAACTCAGATGAGGAACATTTATAAAAACCTACCTTATCCTTAATGGTATATTGGGAGAATCAAATTCTTAAAATTTCAGTTATTAAAAAACTTTAGATTTTTACTTTCCTTGATGCTCACTTTTATCTTTTAAGCATTTATATGCACTTCAGATAAGCAAGCAGTTACTCTTATTACTGAAATAATATTTATACTTCACAAGGAGAGTCTATAACCAAATAAGACAATGCTGTCACTTCTTAAAGTCTGCTAGATGAAGATGAATGTCTAAATATTCTGACAGCATGCCCTTTGAAAATATTCTAAACTTTACAGTATGCATCTATAAAATTTATTTTGGTTTTCTCACATCTTGACAGTTTAAGATCAAAGAAACTCTAAACAAAATGAGATAAAAAGATCCAAAAATATTTTTTTCATTTCTTTGCCAGAAAATTTCTTTAGAACATATTTTCATATTCTTACTGATTTTTTTGTATACCAAAATTGATAAGCATAATAAATATATTTTTAAAATGCTGAATAATATGGACTTGAGGAAAAAGAATCAATCCAAATGTCTTTATTTGCTGAAAGACAAAGTTTGCCAATTTACCACAAATCAGTTTTTTTTCTAGGATAAAATCAGACCATCTTAGTTACTTCTAAAACAGATATTCTTTATTCTCAGAAGTATAAGACAAGCGTTAAATCTTTTTTATAGTCGCACAGTTCCCTGAGGCTCTGTAGATTATTTTTTTCAGTCTTTTTTTCTTTCTGTTGTTCAGACTGGGTAATTTGTTTTCCTCCATCTGCCAGTTTACTGACTGTTTCCTCTGTCAGCTCTATTCTGTTGAGTTTACTTACTGCGTTACTGTATCAATTATTGTTTTTCAGTTCTAAAATTGCTATTTGGTTCTTTTTTATATCTTTTATTTCTTTGCTGAGGTTTTCTATATTTCATGTTTCATGTGTCAGTTATTTTCCTCAAAGTGACGGGCTCACTGTTCAACACATTGATGCTTAAAATTCCACTTAAACCAAGTTCCTTAAGGCTATGTAGATTTTTACATGCAACTGTAAAACTCTTCCTTCAATAAATTGAGGATAATGTTAAATCTGGCTAGGGATATAAAAAGATAATAAGAGATTGTTGCCATCCTGGACTTTATAATCTGAGAAAGGGACTAAATAACGGATGAAAAAAATTATAAGGGTCAAGATTACTAATAAATAGTTTCTGGTTCCTCATGATACTACAAGATAATCTGAAAAAATATATAATTTGTTATCTTGAAATGCATATGTGTCTTATAAAAATAAAGATCCCATATGGTTTTGGAATAATAGCATGACCGGAAACTATATTGTTATTTTTTAAGAAGTGATAAGATTTTTATCTTAACTACAGACTTAAATTTATGTGTTCTGAAACAATTCCATTATACCTGGGACTCCTTATTAAGTTTTTAAAATCAGCTTTATTGAGGTATAACTTGCCATATAATAAAGTTTACCAATTTCATGTATACAGTTAATGTGTCCTGATAAATGTATATAGTTTTTTAAGCATCACCACAATCAAGATGTAGAACATTTCTGTTACCCTCAGATGCTACTTGGTACCCCATTGCATTCACCCTCCGATCCGTGGCAACCCCTGATCTTTCAGTAACTATAGTTTGCCTTTTCTAGGATTTATAAGTGGAATCATGCTGCATGTAACCTTTTGTATCTGGGTTCTTTTAACATAACTTTTGAGAATTATCTATGTTATGTGTACCAGTAGTCTTTGCCTATTCATTAGTGAGTAGCACTCCATTGTTTGGATACACCACAGTATTATCTATTTGACGGCTGATGGACATTTAGGTTGTGTCTTCTTTAGGCTATTAACAATAAAGCTTCTATGGACATATGAGTACAGATCTTTGTGTGGCCATGTTTTCATTTTAGTTCCCACCAGCAATGTATAAGAGTTTCATTTTTAGTTGACACTTGATGTGTCAACATTTTCCTTTTAGCTACATGTACTGTATGTCTGGGTGTTAGTTTTCTATTGCTGAGTAACAAATTACCAAAAACCTAGTAGCTTAAAACAGCACCTGTTTATTGTTTCATAGTTCTGTAGGTCAGAAATTTAGCATGGGGTCCTCAGGGATCACAGGGCTGAAATCCAGACTGGGTTCTTATCTGGGGGTTTTGAGGAAGATTCTGTTTCCAAGCTTATTTACATTATTGGCAGAATTCAGTTCTTTGCCGTTGTAGGATTGAGATCTTTGTTTCCTTGCTCACTGTCAGCTGGAGGCCACTCTCAGCTCTTAGAGACTCACTCCATCTTCCTGGTGTTGAATTCTTAGGCTTTGAATCTCTGACTTCCCCTCTCTCTTTTTAAAAGGCTCTTATGACTAGAACAGATCCACCTGAATAATCTTATCCTAAGATCAATTGTTTTGGAACCTTAATTACATATACAAAATCACTTTGCAGCGGTACCTAGATTAGTGTTTGAATAACTGGGAGATGTTTATATACCAGAGGCTGGAAATTTCAGGACATCCTGGGATTCTGCGCAGCACACAACCATTTGTTCTACATTTTCAGTAACACTTGGTATCTCTGTTTTTAAATTTTAGCCACACACAAACACACACTAGTTGCACATGTAGTGGTATCGCATTGTAGTTTAAATTTTCATTTCTCTAATATCTAATGGTGTGAAACATCTTTTCATGTGCTTATTTGTTATGTATATATCTTTTGTTGTAAAATATCTATTCAGATCTTTGGGGGTTTTTTTCTTTTTTTTTCTTTTGTATACTGCTATCCATTTGTTTTAGCATCACTTGTTGCAGAGGTTTTCCCTCACTGAATTACCTGGACATCTTTGTTAGATATCACTTGACTCTGGGTGTTTATGTATTTTTTTTTTTTCATTTTATTCTGCTCCATTGAACTTTATGTCTACTCTTACACCACTGTTACTCTGTTGATGACTTTAGATTTATAATAATTCTTCAAGTTTTAAGTCCTTCAACATTGTTCTTCTTTTTCAGATTGTTTGCTGTTTATATCCTTTGCATTTCCATATACATTTTAGAATCAGTGTATTGACTTCTATAAAATATTTTACTGGGATTTTAATTGGGATTGTTTTTTATCTGTTAATCAGTATGGGAAGAATTGCCATCTTAATGAGTCTTCTGATCTATGCACATGATATAGCTTTCTGTTTTTTTAGATCATCTTGAATTTCTCTCAGTTATGTTTCATGGTCTTCATTGTACAATCCTTGCACATATTTTACTAAATATTTTGTATTTTTGATGATTTTCTAAGTGAACGGGATCCTAATTTCATTTTTCATTGCTTGCAGAATGTAGAAGTACATTCAATTTTATATATTGACCTTGTATCCTGTGACCTTGTTTCATTCATTTATTAGTTCTGATAGCTTTTTTGTAGTTTGTCTAGGATTTGTCTACATGTACAGTGATGTCATTTGCAAGTAAAGGCAGTTTAACTCCCTTTTTCCAATCTGTATGTCTTTTATTTCTTTTGTCTTGCCTTATTGCACTGGTGCAGATAACTTTATGTTGTTCCTGATCTTGGGGAGAAGGCATTCCTTCACGATATTAAGTATGATGTTAGCTGTAGGCTTTTTGTAGATAGCCTTTATAGACTGAGAAAGATTCTTAGTTTACTGAGTTGTTCTTGTTTTGTTGCAAAGGGGTATTTAAATTTGTCAGATGCTTTTATTCTATCTGTTGAGATGACCATAGGTATGGCATTTTTTATTCTGTTAGTATAGTGAACCATGTTAATTTTGAATATTAAACCAACCTTGCATTACTGGGATAATCCTCAGTTGGTCATGATTTTTATTCTTTAAAATTTTTTTCTGGATTTAATTTCATCAAACATTGTTAAGGATTTTTCCATCCATGGTCATGAAGAAATATTGGAGTAGAGTTTTCTTTTTTGTAATGTCACTGTCTGATTTTGCTGTCAGGGTAAGCTGGCCTCATAAAATGAGTTAAGAACTATTCCTTCCCCTTCTGCTTTCTGAATGAATTTGTATAGGATTGGTATGTTTTTCAGACTTTGAATATATGATAGAATTGACCAGTGAAGCCATCAAAGTCTTTAGTTTTCTTTGTTAAGAAGGTTTTGTGTGTTCTTTTTAACTCCAGTTCGGTTTATTTTAATAGCAATAGAGCTGTTCAACTTTATTTTTTTCTTGAGTCAGTTTTGGTAGATTTTATTTTTCAAGAAACTTGTCCATTTCATCTAAGTTATAAAATTTATTTTCATACTTTTTTTGAATATCCATTTATTTTTCTTTTAATGTCTGTAAAATCTCTAGTGATTTGCCTGGGGTGTTAGTTATTGACCTTTTCCAAAAAATGAGTTTTGGTTTTACTGATTTTTCTTTCTGTTTGTCCATTTTCTAGTTCATTAATTTCTGCTTTTTTTCTCTTTTTCCCCTTGCCTTGGGTTTAATTTATTCTTTTTCTAGCTTTTTAAGGTGGGAACAGATCACTGTGTTTTGGACTTCCCTTGTAATAGCGTTTTCCTCAAAAGACTGCTTAACCTGCATCCTTTAAATTCTGATAGCTTCCGTTTTTACTCTGTTCAGAATATTTTCTGATTTCTCTCATCATTTCTTCTGTGACTCATGGGTTATTCAGAATTGTGTTGTTCATTTTCAAATATTTGGATGTTTCTAAATACCTCTCTTGCTTAATTCCATTGTAATGAAAAAATATATTCTGTATGGCTTCAAACCTTTAAAGTTTATTGAGACTTTTTTTTAGGCTCAGAATAATGTCTGTCTTCGTGAATGTTCATGTGCAGTAGAAAAGAATATTTTGTTGTTTTAGGACATCTTGGTTGATAGTGTGTTGTTCTGATCTTCCACAACTTATTTTTTCCTTTGGTCTACTTATTTTCTGTTATTTACTGTGAGAGAAATGTTAAAATCTCCAAATATGACTGTCTATTTAACTTTCAGTTCTCTGTATTTGACACATTTAATTTTGAAGCCCTGTTATTAAGTATATACAGTTGGCCCTTGAGCAACAGATGTTTGAACTCTGTGAGTCCACTAATACAGGGATTTTTTTCAAGAAATACTGTAGCATCGATACTACATGATCCAAGTGAATGCATGGATTTGGGTATCTGCCAGGGTCCTGGAACCCATTCCCTGTAGATACTGAGGGATAACTATATATGAAAGGGTTCTGGGACCCAGTTACAATGTATTTTTCCCTACACATCCACAGAATTCTCAGATAGCAGCTGGGTGTCCTACAATTCAACTCAATTCTGACACTATCTAGAGATAGCATCAGCTTCCGCAGGTTAAGGGCTCAGCCCTACAAGACTGTCCCCTCCCCCGCTCCTTTAGATGCGAATTGCAAGTCCAGGTTGTTACCTGAAGTTCTGACCAACCGGTTATAGATTGGAGGTTCCAACAACCCCCACCTTGAGTTTGAGTAATTTGCTAGTGCCACTCAGAACTCAGAGAAACATTTTACTGCCTAGATCACTGACATACTATAAAAGGATGTAACTCAGGAACAGCCAGATGGAAGAGATGTCTAGGGCAAGGTACATGGGAAGGGGTGTGGAGCTTCCATGCCCTCTCCAGGTGCTCCAGTCTCCCTGCATCTCCACATGCCCCCCAACCAAGAAGCTCTCCAACCCCATCCTTTTGGTTTTTCTGGAGGCTTCATTAGATAGGCATGATTGATTAAATCACTTATCAGTGGTGATTGAGCTCAGCCTCCAGCCCAGCTTAAATCATTGGCGAATGGTTTAACCCCTAGCCTATCTCTCTTCCCTAGAGATTGGAAGGTGGGACTGGAAGGTCCGACCTCTAATCACATGATTGGTTCTCCTGGCCACCAACTCCTACCTTTAGTCCTTTCCTATAGTCACCTCATTAACATAACAAAAGAAATCTTTATAGCTCTCCACACTTGAGACATTCTAAGGAGCTCTTGTACTAGAAATGAATGAGGACCCAAGAATATTTCTCATTATATATCACAATATATTTCGGATTGTTACATCTTCCTAATGAATTGACTCTTTTAAGGTTATGAAATAGTCCTTTTTATCCCTGGTAATATTCCTTGTTCTGAATTCTACATTGTCCAGTATTCTTAGCCACTGTATCTTTCTTTTGATTATTACTTGTGTGGTATATCTCCTCCTGTCTTTTTAGTTTCAGCCTATCTGTAAAGTAGATTTCGTTTAGATAGTATATAGTTGTATCTTCTTTGAATTGGAGTTATTAGACCATTTACGTTGAACGTAATTAATATAATTCTCAAAATGCTTGGATTTAAATCTACCATCTTGCTAGTTACTTTGTATTTTTTTCCTCATTTGATTTTTGATCCTTCCTATTTATCTGCCTTTCTTTGGATTGAGTATTTTTATGATTAATTTTTTTTTTTTTTTTTTTTTTTTTGCGGTACGCGGGCCTCTCACTGTTGTGGCCTCTCCCGTTGCGGAGCACAGGCTCCGGACGCGCAGGCCCAGCGGCCATGGCTCACGGGCCCAGCCGCTCCGGGGCACGTGGGATCTTCCCGGATCCGGGCACGAACCCTTGTCCCCTGCATCGGCAGGCAGACTCTCAACCAGGGAGCCACCAGGGAAGCCCTGGAATAATATTTTTTAAAGGGTATTTTAAAAATTTAGACATGAAAGAATATGTGAGACAGTAAAAGATAGGAATCATGGTAAGAATCTTAAGGTCAATTAAGTAAGGTGCAAAATAAGTAGAACTCCATCTCCGCTAATTAATAATGTCATTTTTATTAATGTTTGCTACTCCTGTCTCTGTTTTAATATATATTTGATGTTTAAAGTGACCTAAAACTAGATTAACCAGTTAAATTATCTGCTATAATTTTCAAGGAAAAGACTAATTATTGTCAGCAAGATAGGAATTAAAGATGCTAATTTACTGATAAACTTTTCTCAGACCTTAAGTTTACTCAGAATAAGAGATACTTTTAAGAGTTTAAAAGCTAGCCAGCCACACTAAAATGGTACTTCTTATTTCAGGCGGCACTCAATAACTTCTTAGGATACATAGGTATATTCAAATATCAATATTTAAATGTTAATCCCATTGTACACTTGCTGCTAGACAGGGTCAAGATTAGATAGATGGGATATACGATGCATGGTATACTCAATCTATTGTTGAACTTTAAAAATTCAATTTGTATTACTTTAAATTCTGTAGACTTTTAAAAAGATTTTCTTCATGATTTTTACTTTGTGTGCGTCTGTTATACTTGGAATTTTTACAGTTTTAGATTTAGAACTACTTCTGGTTCCATTGCTAATCAAATGGTGTGAACTTTCACCAGCTTAACTTGACCTCCCTGGACCCAGTCATCAAGAATTTTAAATGTAGGCATTGGGTCAGGTCTGTAGTTTTTCTAGAGCACTTTTAGGTAAACTTTTTGTAAATTAGGAGTTCAGGTGAATTATATTAGAGTTTATCCATGAGATAAGACTTCTCATGAAAAGAAAAATTTGGAGTTCAAGTGGCTGGCTGTCTTACATTGGACCTACCTTCCTATTAATATTTTTCTTATTTTTGTTGCATAGCGTACAGAACATTCTGTTTCAATGCAGGTATAAAAGGATTTTTGTTTTCTTAACAGCTTTGCAGTCTCAGTAAACTCTTCAATTAAATAGAAATGGCAGGAGAAGCTTTATTCTGAGCTCTACCCAAAAATGAGTTCATCCAGCAAGACAATTAGTGCACTGACAGTCTGTAGTGTGTTAAAATTTGATATACAGTATGTTTAGGGTGTTAAAAATATTTAAAATAAATTTTAATCAAATCTTTGCATAAATCTTAAGTGACAGGGCCACAACTCAGGCCTGTTTAATGCAAGAGCTTTTTCTATCATACTGTATAATTTTTTTATCAAAAATATTTATAGATCTAGACACATTTCGTTTATGGCTTATTTCCCAATGTTTTGTGACTCAGAATATTTAAGTTCAATCTTTTAAAGACATTTGTGCCAATTTTATGACTAATTTTTTTTTTTTTTCCTCCAGGGAAATGAGGCAAGTTATCCTTTGGAAATGTGCTCACACTGTAAGTCAAATATTCTTATCAAGAACTTCTTTTATTTTCACATTCTATATATGTATGTATGTAAATCTTACGCCTCTATAAATTTATATAGCGAAGTTAGCCCTTAACCATTTTAAATGGCAGTGAATTTGACTTAGAGCGTTTCTGAGTTACCAGAATAGGGAAAGATTTTTTTATAGACCTCTTTATTATTAATGTCTGCACTATGTTGTAATTACAAACCGACCCTCAAATCTCAGTGGCTTAACCCAACTGAAGTTTTTCAGATTAACAAAGCTGCAAGTAAACAGTTAACTTACTTAACTTGTGGTTATGTAAAATGAAGTGCTTATTGAAGGCAAAACTGAGAGACTAAAGAGCTATCGTACAAGACATTTCTGAGGAGGAGGAGTATAAGAAGTGTGGGTGGGCTGGCTGTTCTGACTATACTGGAGAACATAAAGAAAGAAAATGACAATCTTAGAAATTCTTGATTCAAGGATCAGAGGACCAGGGAGCTTAAATAAAAATCAAAAGGTCTCTTGTGTGAAAGTACAATGATTGGGGAAGAGGGAGATCATGAGAATTGGAATGGGGACGCTGGTAAGTTTAGATACCGTCCTGAGGTCCCAGAATTCCCAAACTCTTCTGAACCTTCCTTGCCCTTTCTGCCATCCCTGTTTGATGAAGCTGGTCCTGCCTTGTTTGGAGACATCTTACTTTGCAATGAGATGTCTCTTCTTTTTTGTCTTATTAAAACCATTTCCCCATTGCTCATTGTTTCATTAGTCTCCTTTATTTTCCCAGAACACTTGTCAGTTTCTTTCATTCTCATCAACACCTTTGCTTGCTTATGAGCTCTGGATAAATGCTCTTCCATCAGCTCTTTTCTTGAGCAACTTCATCGTCTTTCAGATCTCAGCATAAATGTCTTCTATAAAATGTCCCCTCTTTGGAGATGTTTTCTCTTTCTATGCTCTCTTCAGATTCTCTCTAACATGGGCAGTACCCTGTTTATTTTCTTTAGAACAGTTACCATAAGCTTAAATTACTTGTTTATTAATCCATTTTATTTTCCATTTTGTAATTTCTACAGTTTTTTAAACTTTTTTTTTATGGTGATACTCTATGACCAATGACCCATAGTTTGGCCATCCGTACTACTATTTACATTTTATTTTACTGTTTCCTCCCAGGCTTTCCTTTATGAATTTCTTATATAATTTTGATCATATGTAGGTGTGTATTTCTGTTTTAAACATGAAGATAAAATGTTGTATCCAGTGTATTGTTAGAATTGACCAAAATCAAATCTAATTATGACTCTGTAGACCAGAGGTTGGTAAACTACTGCCTTGCCTACAGTTTTTTAAATAAAGTTTTATTGGAACACAGCCATGCCCATTTGCTCACATTGTCTATGGCTGTTTTTGTTTGACCTCTGAAATGTGGTCAAGATAGAGTACTTACAGACTAGTGCTCCAAGTGTTATCTAGATCTATAATTCTTGTCTGTGCCATAATTGACATGTCAGTTGTATAGTTTCTTTAGAATTGAAAGAGTTCTGCTCAGAATTGTGCCTTGCCACTTACTGTTCAGCTTGAGCCTGTGGTGTTTTCCTCCTGTTGCTAGTGGGCAAGAAGGAGGTGTGTAGAAGCCTGTAATTAGCTAGGATTCAGGCTGCAAGTAGAGTTGGGGTAGGCTGTTGGGAGTACAGCTCTGAAAAGTATGAGGTACTAGGAGGTTAGTTTTTGTTTCTTGGTCAGGGAACAGAGGTCCTAAGGGGGCAAGATGTCCCAGGTTCTTACCTTCTGCACTCCTTTAAGATCTGGGACTGAGGGTCATTTACCTGATTGCAAAGAAAAATGTACCAGGGCAAAAGGCAAGATGGATGTTCCCCTCGGCACATCCAGGATGGTGAAAGCCAAGTTTTTTTAAATAGTAAGTATTTGAAATAGATTTCATACACTGTTAAAAGCTATCTCTTTCCGTTTTATCTTTAGAACTTAGTAAGTCTTCTTTCTTAGGACTTCATCTGTGCTTTGATGAAATTTGAGCCTTGTCACTAAAGATCTGTACTTGTCAGTGATTGTTCAACTAGATATGAATCTGTCTGAATTCTTCTGTCATCCAGTAAAAATGTAGTTTTCCTCTATTTTCTAATTGGTTTACTAGAATATATTTTATACATGATTTGGATGAATTTGAACTTATTCACATTAAAACCACCACTTTTTTCCCCACCCACACATTGTAGTAAGTCTTTTTTTGCTCATTTGCAAAACTTCTTTATTAATGGGAGAGCTTAGTGTTATTTGTAAACAGCTGTTACCATGTATAAAATGTTAAAACCAATCCTTGAGGCACTTTACTTTTTACACTTCCCCTGTTCAAGTTGCGCTTTCTCTTCCCTTCCAGACCTAGCTCAGGTCTGTGTTCTCTGTGAGGCCTTCAGTAGTCCTCTCACCTTAGTAGTTACTGTCTCTTATGTTCTTTTAGTATTTAAATTATGCTATTTTTTAAAACGGTAGTAAGATTCTAAATTGTATGCTGTAAAGTACTGTTTTTAACCCTGTGACACACAGATAAGTACCCACAGAATGCTTACAGTCTAGCTACTGGGAAAAAGAGAAGAAATGCATTAATTTTTACAGTGGAAACAAACCATTATGAGCAATAAAAGCAAAGGTTCCAAGGAGGGAAAATTACCTTTGGTTAAGAAAATTAAGAAAAGCTTCATGGAAGGGGTGATGTTTGAAATTGTTTTTTGAAATCTATATAAGATTTGAATGCTGATTAATTCTTTCACCTGTCTGGTCATTTGTCCCTTTCAGTTTCCTTAAATTCCATCCAGATCTTCAATATTTTATCTAAACCCCCTGCATAATTCTTTCCAGTACCCTACTTTTAATCAGTGATTTTCACCTCCGAATGCTTAAGAAAACTGAGAACATTTTAAAGTGTTAACCTCATTACCTCCTCACCCCATCACCCCCTGCCTGCCACACACGGAAATTTTCCCATTTTCGTACTCATACTTAATAACTCCTTCCTTTCAATATCAGAGTTTAGGTTATACCTCTCTTATTCAAGGTCAGCCTTGGCACTTGTGCTTTTGATCTCATCACCTCTCATCTCTAGGACCTTATGTTTTTAGTTTCTCTTTGTTTTTACCTGAGTCTCCGCTTCTTCATTTTTCTTCACGTTACAAACATAATCAACTCCCCTTTGATCGTGATCCTGCACGTGCCTCCCCGTTCTTCTCCTTTCTTTCTCATATTTGAGCTTTGCATGAGCATATACAGTGATCTCCGTTTCCTTATTTCTGCCTGCTCAAATCTGGCTTTCATCTCCTGCTACTTTGCTGACACTGTTGTTATTAAGGTCACCTTCCTTGTATTTATTTATTTTGTTTTATTTATTTATTTTTTGGGGGGGCCACACCGTGTGACTTGTGGGATCTTAGTTTGCTGACCAGGGATCGAACCTGGGCCCTTGGCAGTGAGAACACAGAGTCCTCACTACTGGACCACCAGGGAATTCCCATGGTCACCTTCATTTTATTGACACATTGCCTAAATTGCTAAATCTGATGGAGTGGAAAGACCTGTAAAATCATTTGTGCTATTTGGGAAAATTTGAGCACTGATTATTTAATATCAAGGAATTAATTATTAATAATTAATGTTTTAGTTGTAATAATACTGTGGTTTAAAAGGACAACACCTTAGAGATAGATGATATAAGGACATGGTACGTCTGGGATTCGCTCTAAAATAATTGAAGTGGGTGTATAAATAAGATTCTAATGTGTCAGTGGTTGAAACTGGGTGATAGATATGTGGAATTCATTTTATGAGTCTCTCAACCTTTGTACGTGTTTGAAAGTTTCCTTTGTAAAGTTGTTTTTCTTTTAATGAGTGGGAAAAGGTGGGAAATAACTAAGAGTAATATCAAGGAGAAGTAATTATTTAATTATAGTTAAGTATGGCATGCAGTACAGCAAGCCTTAATAATAAGAGGCGGTTGAGCTCATTTTCACCTGTAAAAGATTTGAGGTATTGACAGTGGAAGTGGAAGTGCGATGCCTGGCATAGAGCAGGTACTGAGTAAGTATCTGTTGACTGAATAAGCTAGTAAGGGCTCAGAACTGGACTGTAGAGACAGCTAGCTGGATAATTTTAAAGGCTGTATCTTTAGAAAAACCCAGTAGTTACCAGTCACCCCACTTGTTTTCATAAATAATAACAAGGACTTACGTGGCATTAACACATGCCAGGCACTGTTCTAAGCATTTCACATACGTTTATTTACCTTCTTAGTCCTCACAGTAGCCTCATGAAAGAGGTATTGTTACTCTCCCCATTGTATAGATGAGAAAACAGGCATCGATAACTGGCCTGAGATCACACAGCAGCAGGTAGAGTAACAAAACCATGATTTAATCTCAAGCAGTCGTGCCCTAGAGTTATATTTTTAATCACAATACTGTACAGCCTCTCTTATAGTAACTCTTACAAGTTTAATGTTATGTTTGTCTACATGAACGATTTTAGGCAAAACTGGACTTGTCTAAGGCACAGTTAGGTATTCTCTGATTTTTTTTTTGTCTCTTAATTGAGTGTTTGTTTTTTGTTGAGTTAAATTATTCTAGGCCATTGTGACTTTGTTTCTGTCTGTTGGCTAGCCTGTCTGGAGTAGGAAACGTATACTCTGTTGGGGTGATTTGCTCAAAGTTGAGGCTGTGGTTGTAACTTGGCATGGTAATTTGGAAAAGTGGCTGAGTGCAAGATACTAGGTTAGATAGCTCAGCAGAGGGCTAGATTGGAGCACGGGAGGAAGTATGAGTGGAAAGTCAGATTCAACTAATATTTTTTTACTGTTGATAAAACCAGTATAATTCTGAATAATTTTGATAAAGTTGGCGAACAGAGGGACTATTCTGTAGATTTTATGTAGATGAAAGACTAAAACAGCCTTTTATCTGAAGAGCTTTCTCAATTTTCTTTCGTTAGAAGGTGAACCAAGAGGAGCTTGGCAGCCTCTGAAGGAACGTTTCCCTTTGCATAATGAACTATCTGTAGAAACCTTGAAGACACCTTTAGCCATTAGGACACTGCTCTCATTTTGAGTAAACAGTGTCATTCAGTCAGTTTTGTTTCTGGTTTAAATACTTACAAGTGACTTGAAAACATAGAGATATTGACTTCAATTTGTGCTGTTAATTTCTGCTCACAGTCAGTTGTCTCAGGGAGGTTTACATGTTCATATTCTTTACTTAGACTAGGGTTTTTCTTTGTTTTGAAAACAGAAAACTTTTTCACAGAAAAGGTTAATCTAAAGTTAATTTGATTTCCTCCTTCATTTCTGCATTCTTTTTTTTTTGAGTTTGCTTTAAATATTTTACATTTATTTTTTTCTGCATTCTTTTATGTTTTCTTTCTTATATGTACTAGCTTAACTCACTTTTTTTTCTTTTGTTGCTGAAATGATTTTAATCTATAGGTGAAACACTCCTTAAATGATACTCAGAATACATTACAATTTGGTTTTAAGATAGATTTGAGTTTAAAACAGGTCTTACTCACAATGATTCCAGTAAATCAAGTGCTCCAGAACACAATTCGGAGATGTAACAATTATGTGATGACTTCTTAATTGTCCAAGGGGATAAAGATCTTCTTCAAATATGGAAAGAAATTAAATCATTCTGTAGTACTAACCTCTAAGAGTTATTCTCCTTTATAGACTACAATATTATTGTCAGTTTCATATGCTTTTTTTGTTTGCTGTACGCGGGCCTCTCATTGTTGTGGCCTCTGCCGTTGCGGACCACAGGCTCCGGACGTGCAGGCTCAGCGGCCATGGCCCACGGGCCCAGCCAGCCGCTCCGCGGCATGTGGGATCTTCCCGGACCGGGTCACGAACCCACGTCCCCTGCATCGGCAGGCGGACTCTCAACCACTGCGCCACCAGGGAAGCCCTCATATACTTTTACTTTATGAAGAACTCCTGCAGGAAGAAATTTCTGAAGGTCTTCCCAGATATAAACAGCTACATTTTCTGTCGTCTTACGACATCTGCAAAATATGGCACATCCAGGTCCAGCTTCTTATGATCAAGGGGCTTCATAATTGCCTCCTGTGGAGCCAATGGGTGGCACTAAAGGAGAGCAGGCGGGACACTCGCGCCCACCGTCGAGGGCCCAAACCCGCTTCGCTCATGGTTTTGCAGGCCCACGTCCCGCCAGCGCCTCCTGCCCTCCAGTTCACTTTAATTTTTCAGTGATGTGTGTTCTAAAGAGTAATTTCTGGTTTACTCCCAAATCTTCATTTATCATCTCAGAAATCTTTGGAGGAAACTTTTAATATCCATAAAAATTTTATGTCACTAACTTTGAAATTGACTTGTACACTTGTTACTTTAGATTTACATCTTCATAAATGTATCAAATAATTCATGCTGCTTAATCTGCCAGCCATGATTTATCATTTACTTCGTAATTAGTGATCCTGAACTCTAATTTATTTCACCTAGTCCACTGAGAATTACTTATATTCTGTTTTCTTTCAGTAAAGCTTTATTGCTGAGTAATGAAGTATAGTGCACGAACTTGAACGCCTAGGCTTGAAGTTGCTACCTTGTTTTACCATCACAGTACCTTTTTAGAAAACAATGCCTGGATTGTTTACTGTATTCTAAAAATTTCAGGTTTTTAGATGAGTAGTTTTGAGAAAAGTGAAGTGCTAGCTCTGTTTTCTTTATCCATACTGTCAAATTTTGGCATCATGGTAGCACTTAACAAATTGGTAGTTTCAGCAGTGAAGTCCGTGGCATGTAGTAGTTTCATAGTCTGCCACAAAATTGAGTAATTTTGTAGCTGGTGTGTAGAAGACAGTTACTTTAGCTGGTTTAAGAAAGCCTAGCTAGCCATTTAGCAAAAGTATAAATTCTTGGATCTCCCTCAGAATGTTAGAGCAAAAGAGATGGAAAAATACGCAAGAAAAGAGGAACTTGAAGAACAAATACAGAATGTAATAGCATCTGTCTAAAAGACATCTCAAAAATTATATTACATGAAATAAAAGCAAAAATAATCAGTGAAATAGTAGGAGAAAATTTTCTTCACCTAAAAAATCGTATCTTCTGATTGAAAGAGCATTCTGATACTCGGGAAGTTTAGATGAAAAAAGATCTCCATTTGGTGTCAACCTCTCTTGTAGTTCTAAAAGTCCAAGAGCAAAAAGAAAATCCTAAGAGCTGCTTGACAGGGAAAAGGTTGGCCTCAAAAAGAATAAGAGTCTCTACTGGCATTGGATTTCTTAGCGGCAGCAATAGATATTAGAAAGCAATAGGGCAGTTAATTCAAAGTTCGTTCTGAGTTCCTAAATCTAGCATTTGATAGCAACCAAATGATTACTCAGGTGAGAGGCCAAATTAAAGACATTTCCAGAAATGTAAGGACTTGGGAAATTTACCTTTCATAGGTTCTTGAATATGTACCCAGAAAAATGAAGGAGCAGCTAGAGAAAAAAGATGAAACAAGATCCAAGAAACTAAATCTCTTAAGACACCAGTGAAGATCCCGGGATAACAACTATGCCAGGGACCTGGAAAGCAGGCGGTTCAAATTAGAGCAAGAAGCCAGAATTGTCTGTGGAAGATGTCATCAAGAAGAAAGTAAAAGTCATTATATAAATTGTATGCTGGAATTTCTTAATGTTAAGGGTAAAAGGCAAGGCAGCAAGGGAAAAAAGCAGAGACTGGGGATGCAGTATTACATTCTTGGCGATAAACCAGATTGAGCTCTCTTGAGCAGCCATAAATAAGTCTTTTGACTAAATGGGGCTGAAAGTAAAAGGAGACTCTTGAATATGCATGCTTTTGTGAAAATACCATATTTTGGGGGGAGTTGGTGGTGGGGACTGATAACAAAGCTAAAGAAAAGTGCAACTAATATGTTTAACTGCAGCACATCATAGGAAAAGATAAAAGAAAAGCTTGGAGAATGTGATATAATGGGTTAGGGTTGGATTTGACGTACAAAAACAGTGGAACTCTTTGAGAGCCAGATCTTTTGATTAAGATATGTTACTGACCTACACAGTATACTTAGGTTAAAAGAAAAAAAGTGTGTGACTTTCAAGCCAGGGTTATTAATAACTTAGTGAGAAAACTTGAAGATGTGCTTTTATGATCTTACAAATATATGCTTATTGCATATTCTCATTTGAACCACAATGTAAATAAACCAAAAAGAGAAGAACACCAGCAATACAAACACCTTCAGCGGGAAAACCAGTAGGAGAACATCTTAAAAATACGTTGTTTGATTTTTATCTACCTGAAGTGGAAATATTCTTATTATTCCCTTTTCTCCATACTTGGCCCAAGAGTGCAGGTTGAGGAACAACAGTGTTTAGTATCTCTTAGCCTAACCTTCTATGTTAACTCTTCTGATGTAACTAACAAGGAAAGAAATTAGATCGGAAAGTATTTCAAGAAATCCTGTCGCCCAGCTGTTGCCATCAAGCTTTACAGACTGAGCAACTTACTTAACTCTCTGGGTCTTTATCCTCATCTGGAGTTTTTCATCTCCAAGGTTTCTTCCAACTTTTTATGTTACATGGCTTTCCTATTACAGATTTTCTCCCGAAACTCAGTGAGCTTTGAAGACAATTCTAAGAATGTATTTTTAGGATTAAGTGTGTAGCTTCTTTTGTGACATCTTTGGACAGTATTCATTTGCCTTTGTGAGTTTTGAGGTGGTGAATCATTTTTGACTGTATCTTTTACCTAAGGTAGGAGGAAGTTAGTGGTACATAGCATTCACATTTTGAAGAAGCATTCTAGAAGAAAGAAAGAAAACACAGTTAACAATATTAGTAACGAAACAACTGACATCACTTACAGATCCTACAGATGTTAAAAGAATAACTAGGGAATTTTATAAACAGTTTTATTCCAATAAGTTCTACACGTTGGATGAAACAAGACAAATTCCTTGAAAAAACGAATACAGGCAGACCTCTTTTCACTGTACTTCACTTTATCGTGCTTCACAGATACTGTTTTTTGGCTTTTTAAAAATTTTTAAACAAACTGGAGGTCTGTGGCAACCCTGTATAAAGCAAGTGTATTGATACCATTGTTCCAGCAGCACTTGCTCACTTTGCGTCTGTTTTGTCACATTTTGGTAATTCTCGCGATATTTCAAATTTTTTCACTATTGTTATCATATTTGTTATGGTGATGTGTGATCAGTGATCTTTGATGTTTCTGTTACGACTTGCTGAAGGCTCAGATGATGGTTAGCATTTTTAGCATAATTTATTAATTAAACTTAGCATAATTTAATTTACCTTTAAATTAAGGTATGTACATTGTTTTTTTTAGACAGTGCTGTTGCCTGCGTAATAGACTACAGTATAGTGTAAACATAACTTTTATACGCATTGGGAAACCAAAGAATTCATGTGACTTGCTATTTTGCAGTGGTCTAGAACCAAACCTGCGATATCTTCAAGGTATGCCTGTTCCTAAAACTGACACAAAAGGAAATAGAAAATCTTAATAGCATTATATCTATTAATGAAATTGAATTCTTTCCCACAAAGAAAACTCCAGGGCCCAGATGGCTTTACTGGTAAATTCTAGCAAACATGTAATGGAAAAAAATAAAGAATCCTTAAGAAAATAGAAGCTAGCATTATACTGATAGCAGTACCGAAGACATTATAGAAGACTGTAGACCAGTATTCAACATGAACATATGTGTAAAAATCCTTAAATATTTGTAAGTCAAATCCAGCAATATGTAAAAAGGACAACAAAGCATGGTCAGGTGGAGTTTATCCCAGGAGTATGATTTTATCTAGAAATATCAATTAACGTAATTCACTATATTGATGTAATAAAAGAGAAAAAACATCTTCTCAATAGTTGTAGCAAAGCATTTGTTTGACAGAGTTCAGTAGCCACTCATGATAAATAGTCTTGGCAAATTAGGAATAGAAGGGAACTATATCAACCTGATAAAGGGCACCTACCAAAAACCTATAGCTAACATCATACTTATTTAATGATGAAAGACTGAATGCTTTCCATGGGGAAAAAAGTAGTTTTTCACTCTGACCAATAGTAGTCAAAACTGTACTAGAAGTTCTAGCCAGTACATTAAGTCCAGTAGAAGAAACGTAATACGTTCAGATTGGAAAGGAAGGAGTAAAGCTGTCTTTATTCTCAGATGACATGGTTGTGTATGTAGTAAATCCTGTTCCTAGAAATAAGAAGGCAACTTATTAGCAAGATTGTAGGATACAAGGGCAATATACAAAAAGCAGTGGAATCTCTCTATAACAGCAGTGAACAATTGAAAAAAAAAATGAAATTGACAAAAATACCATTTATAATAGGATAAAAACATTGGGATATTCAAGTGTAAATTTAACCAAATATATGTAAGATCTATACATCGAACTATGAAACATCACTGAGAGAAACTTAAAAAGACCTAAGTACATGGAGGGAGGTACCATATTCATAGATTGGAAGACTTTGATACTGTTAAGGTATCAGTTCTACTCAGATTGATCTGTAGATTCAAGACAATCCCAATTGTTTTCAGCAGGGTTTTAATAAAAATTACCAAATAATTGTTAATTCTATATGGGAACACCCAGGTCTTGGAAGAGCTGGCACAATTTTGAAAAAGAACAACGAAGTGTGAGGACAGTGTTCCCTGATTTAAAGACTAAAACATAAAACTGTGGTACTGGCGTAAGATGAATCAGTGGAACAGAGTAGAGGGTATAAACCCATGTGTGTGTGTATTCGATTGATTTTTTTTTTTTAAATAACTCTAGTCTTTTATTCAGGTATACTTTAAAAACATTTTTTCTTTAATTAATTTATTTATTTTTGGCTGCGTTGGGTCTTCGTTGTTGCGAGCGGGGGCTACTCTTCGTTGCGGTGCACAGGCTTCTCATTGCGGTGGCTTCTCTTGTTGTGGAGCACGGGCTCTAGGCGTGCGGGCTTCAGTAGCTGTGGCACACGGGCTCCAGAGCGCAGGCTCAGTAGCTATGGCGCATGGACTTAGTTGCTCCACAGCATGTGGGATCTTCCCGGACCAGGGCTTGAACCCGTGTCGCCTGCATTGGCAGGCGGATTCTTAACCACTGCTCCACCAGGGCAGTCCACTGATTGACTAAAAAAATTTTTTTAATTGGATATTTGACATGTAACATTGTGTAAATTTAAGGTGTACAACATGTTACTTTATACAGTTAATTGATTTTTGACAAAAACATCAAAGGTACCAGTGTAAGGGGGAGCCTTTTGAACAAAATAACTGGAATAAAAGTTTACCCTTACTTATGTACAAAAACATGGGTCATAAATTTAAACATAAAAGCCACAACTATGGAACTTCTAGAAGAAAACACCAGAGAAAATCTTCACGACCACCATAGGCAAGGATTTTTAGTTTATTTGTAAAACATGAATCATAAAAGAAAAAAATGGGTGTCATCAAAATTGAAGGTTTTTGCTCCTTAAAGGCAGCTTGTAAGCTGGGAGAAGATACTTGAAATGCCTACACCTGACAAAGGACTTGCACCAATCAGTATAAAGAGAGAATCAGACAACTTTTTAAAGACAGCCCACCTTTTAAAAGGGTACAATATTTGAAGTCACTTAAATGAAGATAGATCAGCTGCCAATAACCACATGAAAAAGATGCTCAAGATAATTAATCCTCAGAGGAACGCAGGCTAAAACTATAATCGCATAGTGCTGCCACCAGCAGGGTGGCTAAACTTAGAAAGACTCACAATTTCACGAGTTGGCAAGGAGGTGTAGAGCTCCTGGAATTCTCAGATATTGCCAGTGGGAGTGTAAAATGGTACACCACTTTGGAAGACTTTTTAACAGTTTCTGAAAGTCAAATGTATGCTTACCCTATGACCCAGCAATTCCAGGAAAACATTTGTTTACAAAAAGACTTAAGTACAAGTATAATATTCTTAGAATCTTTATTCCTAATAGTCCCAAACGAAACAGTAGGAATGTCTGTTAACAGATGAATGCGTAAACCGATTGTAGTATATCCGTACAGTGGACTATGTATATACTACTGTGCCATAAAAAGGAAGAAACTACTGACATATGAAACAACTTGGATCAATGTCAAAAACTTAATGAGAAAAGGAAGATGGACGCAAGAGTACGTATCTATGATCCCATTTATGTGAAATTCTAGACAGAATTTAGTTACAGAAAGCAGAACAGTGGTTGCCTAGGATTGTGGTGGGGAGGGGGTTCGGTGTGTTTGTGATTGACTGGAAAGGACCTTAGGAAACATTTTGGGATTATAGAAATGTGCTTCTGCCTTGATTGCAGTGCTGCTTACGTAGGTGTATATGTTTGTCAAAACCTGTAGAATTGTATATTTAATAATGCGTTTTTGGAATATCAGTTATTTCCCAAAGTTGGTTTAAAGTTTCTTTTTAGCGTTTTGATTACAACTTGATAATTCTTTTGTTGGTGCTGATGTGTAGCTCTTGTATATTTGATAATTAATAATTTTTAAGTGTGTAATAATTTTAATCTAGAAACACCAAGAGCATGTGTTGCCTCTTGCATTAGAAAATTATGATATACCTCTAGAATCTAGACCTTTTAAAGTGCATGAAAGTTTTTCATTTGTAAGGAAAAGACACAGCACATATGCCCATTTTTCATAATATGCCTTTTTGATTCTCTTTCAGTATTAACAGGGAGCTTTCTTTGCTTTGTTCTGTTAAAAGTATTCTGTGTAGAATATAAATATTAGACTGCTAGTGTAATCACAAGGTGGTTATAAAATTAGGCAGTTTTTTGGAGCTGCTTATGAAGGTTTTATCTGCGCCCCCTGGTGGTTTTGATTTCTTATTTGGGATAACATTGGAAATACAGTCATTACTTTTGTAGAAGATGAATTTTACAGAAGACTTTAAAACTTTTAAATTAATCTTTATGTTGAAAAACTACCCAATAGCGTCTATTGACCACACTATAAGGCTTTATTCTTGTGCTAGTCTTTACAAGGTTATTCAATACATGTGTTCTCGGGGCTTCTGGTGGTACAGTGGTTAAGAATCCGCCTGCCAATGCAGGGGATACGGGTTCGAGCCCTGGTCCGGGAAGATACCACATGCCGTGCAGCAGCTAAGCCCGTGCGCCACAACTACTGAGCTTGCGCTCTAGAGCCCGCGAGCCACAATGACTGAGCCTGCGCACCACAAATGCTGAAGCCCGCACACCATAAATGCTGAAGCCCGCGCACCTAGAGCCTGTGCTCCGCAACAAGAGAAGCCACCGCAATGGGAAGCCTGCGCACCGCGACAAGAGTAGAGTAGCCCCCGCTCGCCGCAACTAGAGAAAGCCCACACGTGTAGCAACGAAGACCCAACGCAGCCAGAAATAAAAATAAATTAAAAAAAAAAAACACATGTTTCTCCATAGGTAATTTTATCATATCTGAGAGCTCTTCCCACAGTACCTCTAAGATCCCTTATTAGGGATCTATAGTTTTCATTCTATAGCATAGTTCTAAATATCCTGCCATACAAACGAGATTGGGGCATATCTTCTTAGAAATACATAGTCAGGATGAGAATGGAACATTCTGTGGTGCCAGAAAATAAGGAAATGCTCAAATTGGGGATTGTTGAAAAGTCACCCAGGAGCCAGCTTGAGGTAGTACCTAAAGAAGAAAGCTGGAATAATTTGGTTAACAGGTAATGACATTGGATTTTAACCCATAGGATAAAATAAGTACCCATGAATCCATGCTGATACGAATAATTGAATAAAGAAACAAATAGGGAAAGGGGACAGGTTTGTTTTGTTTTGTGTTTTGACGGGAACAGTCCAGTTAATAATGAGGGAAAAAGAAAATCATTATTAGGCAATACCACAGTAATAAAATTTTGCAAACAAGACCTACCTAGATGATGCTCCAATTAGATCAGAGTTTGAGGAGAAAGTAGGATATTTGAATAGTCTCAGAGTATTCCCCCCCAGTATTTTTTTTTTTTTTGCGGTACGCGGGCCTCTCACCATTGTGGCCTCTCCGTTGCGGAGCACAGGCTCCAGACGTGCAGGCTCAGCGGCCATGGCTCACGGGCCCAGCCACTCCCTGGCATATGGGATCTTCCCGGACCGGGGCACGAACCCGTGTCCCCTGCATCGGCAGGCAGACTCTCAACCACTGCGCCACCAGGGAAGCCCCCCCCCCAATATATTTTAATACAGAGGGAAAGATAGTAGATTTATAGTGGAGAAACCTGGCAGAAACTACCTTGGCCAAGTGATCAAAATTAGCATCACTAGTGAAAAGACATGTTGACATCATGAACCCCTTGATAATGACGCACTGAGAAGGACATATCGTTTCTATGGTATTCTTGCCTCAAAGCATTCTTGCCCCAAAGCATTCTAATCATGAAAAAAACATCAGCAACTCACTCTGGGAGATATTTTACAAAATACTGGATCAGAAGTTTCAAAGTCATGAAACACAAGGAGAAAAATTAAGAGCTGTTACAAATAGGAGGAGGCTTAAGGAAAAATTACAAAAATGTTGCAAAAATCATAGAGTTCCCAAATATCACTCACCCAAGCTTCCTCTGATGGTAACATCTCACAGACTTAAAGTGCAATTATCATTATCAAAATCAAGAAATTAACATTCTTACAGTACTGTTAAACTATATATTTTAGGGAAAAAAGAAATTGTGACACTGGAAAGTTTTTCTTTTCCAGAATTCTATTCAGGATCCCACATTGCATTTAGTTGTTTCTTTGAAGATACTATTATCACTAGGAGGATTTGATAAGACTTGCTTTATTTTGTTTTAAATTGTTTATGGACTAATAGGTAATAAATTATTTATAAAGTGGCTATTAAAAGAATTTCCTGAAGGAGTAGCCTTGTTGCTACTTATTACTGTTTTACAAATTTGGAGAATTGGCTAAAATTTGAGGAAAATTTATTTTTCTACCATTCTGCTTATTCCTTTTCCTTTTCATTCTGAGAAACCTCAAAATCACCTAACAGTGGAGTAGCAGCTTGGTGTGTGTGTATAGTAATAACAGTGCTTGAAGAGCCAGAGGCCTGCATCTCTTTGCTACTGTTGGGAATCTCTTACATTCTTTTTTTCTAAATGATAAAAAATATATGTATAATAAAGAGAGGTGGTTAATGTTTCTTCATCTGAGAAGATGATGAATGAATAAGCAACCTTTCTATCTCTATTAATATTATATACTCTCTAGCGTTAATATGTCCAGTTGGAAATATTTATTTAAATTTACTGTAGCAACGTGAGCTCTCTAAAGGCAACTTCTTAATTATTTTATGTGGTAATATTAATAAGATTCTTGAAATCACTTGTTAAAATAAGAAACCATCTAGATTTCACATTTATTCCTGAGTATATTCAAGGGTGCAGTGATCTGGGTATGGTCTCAACAATTCAATTTGCTGTTTTCCATGTAAACATTCCATAGTAATACCTATATTATTATAATATATACCTATATTATAAACTCAGACTAAAATATCTAAGTTTTTAATATCTTAAATTTTAGAGACATACATATATGTATGACTATAAGATTAACTATTACAATACTTTGTATAATATAATGTAAATTGAATATGTAGGCACTTCCAACTACTAAAAAAGATAATCCTCCCAAAGGTATCCTTACAAAAAGTGGAAAAATAACATGAGTTTCAGCTTGGCAAAACATATGAAAAGCAGTATCTCTGAGTCACAAGATGAGTCAAAAGGGTGAGGTTTGTTTGTTTTTCGTTGTTCATCTGTTTTAAGGGAGTACGATCCCAAGTAGCAGAAAAAAATCTTTGATGAAAGTTGGTGCCAAAAGTTGGAATTCTTTATATCCTTGTGCGAAGTGCAAAGCTGAAGCACTTAATGGTGCTGCCAAGGTGGGTTGGATCTGTTTTAAAGATCTGTGCCTGATTTTTAGGATATTGGTAATAACTGTAAACGGATAGTAACCTTTAAAAATTTAACCTTTATAAAATTTTTTCTTAAAAATTTAATTAAAATCTAAAAATGCTGGGTTTTCTTTGCTCATATTTGCAAAGAATATCTTTAGAAGAATATTCAAGAAGCTGGCAACGTTGGAGGGAGGCTTTGAATATTGAACTTTGTTCAAACCATGTTCAAATTTTGAACGATGAACTGCTAGAAATAAACTAAATTAAAATTTTACAAGATAAGTGAAAATTAGAGTGCCTGGTACACAGAGATTGATTTAGTCTGCCTGGTAGGAACCACCTGACTGCCATGATCAGCTTAGCAGTGTTAATCTTGTAATATCTTACTCAGCCTACAGTTGGTTGTATGTTATGGCAGGTGCAGACAAACAAAAGGGTAACAAAAAAATTTTATGATATATTTTCTTTGTTATAAGAAATTAGTCAATCGTATATGCAACTCTTTAAATTGGAAATTAAACTCTTGGATAAGTGGTGAATTTTTTTCCTATAATTGTCACAAAATCGTTTGGTAAATCTTGCTGCCTCTTTTTGTTTGCTTTTTAGTTGATGCTGATGAAATTAAAAGGCTAGGAAAGAGATTTAAGAAGCTCGATTTGGACAATTCTGGTTCTTTGAGTGTGGAAGAGTTCATGTCTCTGCCTGAGTTACAACAGAATCCCTTAGTACAGCGAGTAATAGATATATTTGACACAGATGGGAATGGAGAAGTAGACTTTAAAGGTAAGGAAGTAGTTTTTTTTTAAACTACCAGTTAGATAATCTGTGAATAGCGTCTTACAGCTCTGTGTACAAAAATGTCTGAAAAATTCAGTTTTTCTTGAATGTGTATTACTGGTTTTCTTATAAAGATAGATTACATTAAAACCTCAAAATCTGTGATATATGAACCTTAATGGGCTAATAAGATCTTTTACTTTTGGGGTCGTAAATGATCAAATTGCCCTTTAAGGTAATCTGAAAAATGGGATTTAGAATTTCTTTTGTTGTTCGAAAATTAGTCTCACTTTAGGGAAACTTATAATATTAGAAGCTACATTTTTAAAACCTTTTATAAAAGAATGAGACTTAATACTAAGTCAGCAATAAAAAGTAAGCAGAAGTAATAAGGATATGAGTTTCATCATAGAAAGGATTAATTTAGTGAATCTAAGATTTTACAAAGACAGTAGTGCTTTTGCTAATATTAACCATATGATTCTACACTTTAAAGTAAATAAACATTTCATTTCACCAGGGAATCAACAGATTTTGTTATTTTAGTTTGAGGAATTGGATTATAAGTGAAGGGCTTTAAAACTGGGTATGATTTAGTGTTTAGCAGGCAGTGAAGAAAAATGACCATTTGTTAATGAAACATCCAACAGTTTATTTAAATGATTCTGAATTTTGGAGCCAGAAATCCAAAATTTTTTTTTTTATGCCAAACAATGTAAATTTTTTAAAGCCTCCTTTTGTCATATTCTAAGAAAAAAGAGTTAAATAGCTTAAAGAATATTTATTTTTGAGTGTTATGCTCTGTAGCGTAAGTATTTGTTTAAATTGATTTGACTTTAGAGAACTCCAGGTTCAGATTAAAATGTATATATCTAGAACCTCGTTTGTTGCGAAGTTTCAAATTTTTTCAGTTTTAAACACAGCTAGTAATATTTTCTTTTGCAGCAAGAAAATATCTTTTTGTGAACCTGTAGGGGTTTGTGTGTGTGTGTGTGTGTGTATGTGGGTATGTGTTGTTTTTCTTTGTAAAAAATTGAAACTTCTGATTTGTAAACATATTTTATTCTTATTCAGAGTTCATTGAGGGAGTCTCTCAGTTCAGTGTCAAAGGAGATAAGGAACAGAAGTTGAGGTGTAAGTATTTCTCTTCACTGAGTTCATTCTCCCTCTTAAGACCACTACCCCATACTGCATTATAACCTCCTTTTAAAATATTCTAAAAGATGTCTTTTATTCTAGATCCTTAGTAAACATAACAAAAATTTTACATTCTGGAGAAAATCCTTTCTGGACATTTGCAGTTTGCATTTTTTAATGATGTGTCGTTGTTGCTTTTAGTTGGATAGAAGGAAAATAGAATTTCCTTCTACAGCCATATGAATTACATGTCTTAGATAAGAGATTTTTTTTAAATTGAAGTATAGTTGATGTACAGTGTTTTATAAGTTACAAGTGTACAATATAGTTATTCACAATTTTAAAGATTATATTCCATTTATAGTTATTATAAAATGTTGGCATGAAAGTGAGAAGAAATGCTCTAATATGATTAGGTTAACTTCATTTACACTTGTTGTATTCAGAATTATTTAGCCAGAAGTCCACTATTTTGGTTTATGTAGGCTGCCTCTATCATAGGGAACATCTGATATCTTTTTAAAACATTCAGCTCTTAACTAGAGAGACGTTGTATTTATAACAGTTCTCTGAGGTGCAGGCTATATGCAAACATCCTTTGCAAACGAACTCTTTTTGATATAAATGAGAATAATAGTAATAGCATTTGCTGTCTTTGATTGTGTATTATCTCATTCGGTACTGTCAAGAACCTGAGAGGTTAGAACTATTATTAGCCCCAATTTTATATGTGCAGAAAATGAAGCTTAGGAAGGGTAAATAACTTACCACTAGGCTACACTAATTGGCCAAAGCAGTCTTGATTCCATAGCTCATATACACTTTTTTTTTTTTTTAAGATTTTTTCAATGTAGACCTTTTTTTTTTTTTTTTTTTTTTTAATTTTTGGCTGCATTGGGTCTTCATTGCTGTGCGTGGGCTTTCTCTAGTTGCGGCGAGTGGGGGCTACTCTTTGTTGCAATGCATGGGCTTCTCGTTGTGGTGGCTTCTCTTGTTGCGGAGCACAGGCTCTAGCACGCGGGCTTCAGTAGTTGTGACACACAGGCTCAGTAGTTGTGGCTCACGGGCTGTAGAACGCAGGCTCAGTAGTTGTGGCGCACGGGCTTAGCTGCTCCGCGGCGTGTGGGATCTTCCAGGACCAGGGCTCGAACCCGTGTCTCCTGCACTGGCAGGCGGATTCAGGGAAGCCCAACATGGACCATTTTTAAAGTCTTTATTGAATTTGTTGCTTCTGTTTTATGTTTTGGTTTTTTGGCCATGAGGCATGTGAGATCTTAGCTCCCTGACCAGGGATCAAACCCACCCCCTGCATTGGAAGGTGAAGTCTTAACCACTGGACCACCAGGGAAGTCCCATAGCCCATATACTCTTAACCATTTTCACCTAAAGACATCTCTGTGTAGGAAGGAGCTGTCCTCATAGTAGAATTCTAATTGTTTGGCAGCTTATTGTTCTCTCTCTCACTGAAAGTATTCGTTTGTGATTGCCTTTGATTTTGCCATTGATTTTCCTTACTCTCTTTTTAGTTGCTTTCCGTATCTATGACATGGATAAAGACGGCTATATTTCCAATGGGGAACTCTTCCAGGTGCTGAAGATGATGGTGGGGAACAATCTGAAAGATACACAGTTACAGCAAATCGTGGACAAAACCATAATAAATGCAGATAAGGATGGAGATGGAAGAATATCCTTTGAAGAATTCTGTGCTGTAAGTACATTCATTAGTTACACTTCATGAAAACATTTTTAATACCACTTACTAGAGGATTCCTTTATTTTGCCCTAGACATTTCTACTTTTGATTTTGCCTAATTGCTCCATATTCAAGGTTTTGAAATGTTCTTTGTTGTAATTGTTACTGATTTTATTCTCAGTGATTGTCTGATAAAATGCCACAAGAATGGTACTAGTAACTTTTACTTACTATTGGTAGCCTCCCAAATGAACAGCTAGGTGGTTTGAAAATACTTTTGTGGGAAATATGAGTTCATGAGTTTCAGCTAGGAATCCAGAGGCTTGGTTTCATGAGGACGACAGAAACGGAGTCCCTGTCCGTCTTAAACTCAGCAGCTAGGCCTTGTAAAAAGGTGATTTTATTTTTCTGAGCTACTGATGGGTAGTTCTTGTAATCTGGGGCAAGGGCTCCACAGAGGCAGGGGCTACAGTTGTGGGAAGGCCTCGACAACTAGCTCTAGGTGGAAACTGGGGCAACGGCTTAGCTTCCAGTGTACTGCTTCTCTTCTTTACTCCTGCCCCTAAAGCAAAGATACTAACTTTTTGATGTGTTAAAAGCAGTTTTAACTGTAAGCTAGAGATACTGAGCAATGCAAAGGAAAGGCAAAGATAACAAAGAAAAAGTTTTGAAAAATTTCAGTCATGACTGGGAAATCTTTCTATAAAAGACTTCCCTCCTCTTCTTCTCATTTTTTACTTAGATGACACCAGGGAAAACAAATTACTTTGTTTGTGTGTTATATAAGGACTTAAGTATCTACTTCAGCATTTAAGTAGAAGTTCACGTGATCCTTTAAGGATCTTTCTTCATCTCAAGGGAATACTATCTTTGCATTTTGTTTCAAAAAGTAGGGTGGTGCTCTAGTTTAAAGAACACTCGAGGTCTTTTTGGAAGATGTTAGATAGGCTTGAGCCTTGAGATTTGGAACCCATGCCAGGTGGTACTGCTCTGTGTCCTGTCCCTCCGTTGTGTCTCCTCCCTCACTGTTCTTTTAATAAATTAATTAATTTATTTTTGGCTGCGTTGGGTCTTCGTTGCTGTGCACGGGCTTTCTCTAGATGCAGCGAGCGGGAGCTCCTCTTTGTTGCGGCGCATGAGCTTCTCATTGCGGTGGCTTCTCTTGTTGCAGAGTGCAGGCTCTAGGCACTTGGGCTTCAGTAGTTGTGGCCTGTGGGCTCAGTGGTTGTGCCTCATGGGCTCTAGAGCGAAGGCCGAGTAGTTGTGGCTCATGGGCTTAGTTGCTCCGCGGCATGTGGGATCTTCCCGGACCAGGACTCTAACCCGTGTCCCCTGCATTGGCAGGTGGATTCTTAACCACTGCGCCACCAGGGAAGTCCTTCCTCCTTCACTGTTGCCAGTACTTGCTGAAGGACTCCCGTGGGCGGACGTCGCATTGTGTGCGACCTGGAGACCATGGTGGTAGCGGCATCATAGGTAGCAGCCAGTTTTCGAAAGAAGGAAAAAAAATTAATTCCAAGACTTGAGGGAACAACACAAAACAGAGAAACTCTTGACTGGAGTGTTAATGGAAAGGATGTATATAAGTGAAGACTACTTGCATTTAGTAAATATAAACTCAAGCTTGCATGTAAATCACTTACCAGTGAAAGGAAATTAAAATACATCCCTAGGTATAGAAATGATACCATTTACACTGAAGACATAAGCTAAGCTTTGAGTTTGTTTTTCAGCATTTTGTGATAAATTGCCTTTACTTGTATTTTTGGAGGGCATAGTTCAGGAATGAAGAAAAATGTTTTGTGTATTAAGCCAACTTTTTGGAACATTTATCAAGCTCTTAACTTTGGCTTCATTGATTTCTCTTTATTCTGATTTCTTAAGCTATAACAGTGAAAGAGAAAGGACAGTTTACGTATGTATGTATGTATGTATGGCTGCATTGGGTCTTCATTGCTGTCCACGGGCTTTCTCTAGTTGCGACGAGCGGGCTGTACTCTTCGTTGTGGTGCGTGGGCTTCTCATTGCAGTGGCTTCTCTTGTTGCGGAGCGTGGGTTCTAGGCGCATGGGCTTCAGTAGTTGTGGTGCATGGGCTCAGTAGTTGTGGCTCATGGGCCCTAGAGCGCAGGCTCAGTAGTTGTGGTGCATGGGCTTAATTGCTCCATGGCATGTGGGATCTTCCCGGACCAGGGCTTGAATTTGTGTCCCCTGCATTGGCAGGCGGATTCTTAACCACTGAGCCACCAGGGAAGTCCCAAGGAAGTTACTTTAAATAAGATCACATACTACATACCTACTTTAACATTTTCAGAATACTTTACCATGCACAAATACTATAAATGATCAGTGACAGGATTAAAGTTGGTGGACTGAACACATCTATTTACTTTTGCTTCCTCTCAAACCTCCACTGAAATTAAATCGGTTAAAAAGAAAAGGTTATAAACCCACAAGGGCCAAGTGAATAGCAGAGAGGATAGTTAACTAGATTTGGCAACTTATAAAGTTGAATGGTTAATTGGTTTAGCAGACAAGAGTAAAAATTCTAAGCTAGAAACTTGGAAAGCTGAGAAGTATCTTGGTTTATAAGGTGGAATCCCTGAAAGGCTCAGTTCCCTAACCTGATTCCCTGGCAGCTAGACTTGTACCCTCCAGGCAAGAGGTGGGACAGCCCTCTTTGGGAAATCTGATCTCCAGATACGGTCTTAACTGATCACTCAAAGTGCAGTCCACAGTCAACAGCCCCACTTTGTATGTGGAGGATCTAGTGCCCTTTCCACAGGAGCAGAGAGCCACGGATCACCAGACATTCAAGGAAAGCCTCTAAAATGGATTATAGAGATGAGATCACACCTGAAAAAGAAGCTTGGAGACGCAGGCTATGCAAGGCCAGTGACAACTTTCAAAGTAGAACAAAAATCTGTCATGGTTATCCTCAGGGATATAATATATTGGATTTTTGAAACAAAAATTGGAGAATATATAAAAGAGCTCTCGGACATTTAAACTTTGAAATACATTCTAGGAGGTCTAACACCCAGATGCTAGGGGTCCAGAAAAAAAATGCAGGGAAGGAAATGTCTAAAATGAATCAAGAAAATATGTCAGAATCAAAAGTAATGAGCTTCTTTGACCAAAAGGACTTACCAAGTACCCAGCATAGTATATAAAAATGTGGGCCTAGGCCCATTGTCATGAAAGTTTAAAGCAAAGAGATGGTTCTACAAACTTGCAAAGAGCTAAAGTAGAGGGGTAGGAGGGGAAGGGTGTCATACAAAGAGTCATAATGGTGGCAAATTTCTCAGCAGAGTTGGCAACTAGAAGGCAGTGGAAGCATTGCCTTCACAATTTTGAGGAACAGTTATTTCCAAGTGAGAACTCTCAATAAACTCAAACTAGGTGGTAGAAGTAAAGACATTTTCAGGTATGCAAGGCCTCCCTTTTTGGGAAACTACTAGAGGCTGTGCTCCCACTATAAAAAGGTTATAAATCAAAAAAAGAAGACAGTGTGGGATCCAGGAAGCAGAAGGTCCACCATGAAAGAAGGAAATCTCTAGGATGATGGTGAAGGAGGATCCATAGATGACAGGCCTGGATTGGAGCAGGTTGGAAAGCTCTGGGAGTGATTTCAAGACAGTCGAATTGATAGAATTACATAATATATTTAAGTGCGTTTAGAAGAAAGTTTAGGGTTGAATTAATGATAAATACATAGAACACCTGGCAAAGAAAAAGATCAGTTATTAACTGTAGCAAAACAAATGTGCAGGAAAGAAAAAGTAACTATAGTACACAATTCTCTTCTGCTGTAAGTAGTATTCTATATAGTCATAAATAAAATGCTGAATTTCTGCCTAATCAAAAAAAAAGATACAATTATTTGAAGCGTGGGAGAGGTGGGAAGTATACGTGGTAGGAGACAGAAGGGAGAGGTGTGTGTGAGAGTATAATCTTCATCTTCTGTGGTGGGAAGTCAGTGGATGATGCCTAAAACTTTGAATCCAAGAAAAAGCAATGTAGGGGTGTTACTTGGAGACCTATAGGTAAATACTGAGAATCAGCTGAAAATTCTAAATGATTGCCTCTAAGTAAAACGAAATTTGAGGGCAGGATAGCAAACTGCTGTTTTCATAACAGAAGTTGTAGAACTAGCTGGCTGTTTAAGCTTTCTTTTTCAAAAAAAAATTTTTAAGGTTTAAAAATAATACAGATGTAGCTATGCAGAACAACATGGATGAATCTCACAAACAACGCTGAGTGAAACAAGCCAGACCCAAAAGATTTCATTTATAAAATGTATAAAAGCAGACCAGAGTAACCTGTGGTGTTAAATCATGATAGTGACCACCTCTGGCGGGCGATGGCTTGGGAGGAGGGAGGTGGCCAGTGCGGGAAGGGGGCCACGGAAGAGCCCCAGTGATGCCCTCCCTGGCTGCTGTTTACTTGGGTGTTCGCTCTGAAAATTCATCAGGCTGTGAACATTTATGGTTTACTTTCTTTATATAGGTTATACTTAATAAAACTTATGCCCCAAATAATAATACAGGTAATTGCACTTCACATGGCCATGTCAGTATTCACTGAGGTGTCTGTAACAACTTTACAAGTATTTGACTCCATGGGAAAGTAATGTGCAGAAAATTTTATTCATTTATTACTTTCTGATATATTGTAGAACAGACTGACAAGTGAAGCCTGCATTTGGTTTCTGACAGTTTTTATGGTAACGTCTGGTTATCATTTAATATTAAACTACTAAAGGCCATGTCGAAACGACAGACGAAAGAGTGGGCCAAATCCTGCATGTGGCCTGTTTTGTATGTTTTTGAGCTAAAAAAGTTTTTTCATTTTAAAGTGGTGTTTAAAAAAAAAAAAAAATGGGAGAAGAGAATTCAAGAGAAACTATATACATGGCCTACAGAGCGTGAAATATTTACTGCCTAGCCCTTTACAGAAAAATCTGCCAGCCCTAGTGATAGAACACAAGAAAATGTTATCCTAGGAGAAAGAAGCCATGAAAGTTCTAACAAAAGGCGATGCAGGTTTTTAAAAACAACAGCTTCTGGAAATGGCTAAAGTAGTATGTTTTTGAAGCGGTAGTTTTGGTAAGGTGGTGAGACTAGTACAAAGGAGTCCGTCGAACCTGGTCAAGTTTGACTTGTTCTCTCTGTTGCAGGTTGTAGGCGGCCTCGATATTCACAAAAAGATGGTGGTAGACGTGTGACTCTTCTGTAAAGAGTACCACCCAACACTTTTGCTTTCTTCTCCATCTCTGAAGATCTGCTCAAGACGTCCAGCAATGCTCTCTGTGTATTTAAATGGAAGTATTTTTCTCTGTGAAGCCACATTTTCCAACATGAGCCTCATGAAGCCAACTAAGTGTTATTGAACTCTTATTCTCTCAATAACTCAGTGTAGCACTTTAAAGCTGAAGGACAGCAGCATGAAAAGAGCATATCAATGTGGTGAAGAAAGGGAAGGGGTTGGCTTTTTAATTTATTTTTCTTCATCTTTTATAACAAGAAAGTATCTATATATACATATGTAAATATTTATATATAGATATATGTAGCTTTCTATATGTGTAGTAGGTTGGCTTTAATTTAATATACTTGATTCAGAAGCAAAATGATAGAGTACAAAAGTGCCAAGCAGAACATTCAACATCCTTACTTTTATTTCACACAGTTTTATATATAGATTGAAGATTGTACAATTTGAGCCAGGTGTTAGGCCAGCTATTTTCCTTGTCCTGCCCTTTCTCTTTTGAGAGATTGACAAAGCATTTGTTAACATCTTATTATTTACCTTGATTACATTTTTGTAACAAAGGAGTTTGTAACTTTATTTATACCTGTGATATATTTCCAGGGACTGTGTCTCATTGCTGCGCAGCTTTGATGACGTCTCTGCTTGAGCAGAAAGTATAGTTCAGCGCTGCTGCTCTTGTGTTCATATAGCAACAGCACAGAGCTTATGGCCACCTCATTCTGTTACTTCGTAACTAGGAGCCATTACATTCACTAGATGTCCCTGAGTAAGTGTCAGTTTGTTGTGATTTTATTCGCAAAGGACAGAAGCTATCTGAGGCAATCCTGATTTATCTCGGACATGACTTACTGAAGAGTTCCTGAAATAATCATGTAGCTGCTTAGGATATCCGTTTATTTGTTTCATTACATGGGTGGTAAATTGTCATTAAACTTAGTTTAAACCATAAGTTTCCTTTCTCTGTTTCAAAAGACTTGCAGCTAATCTAAAACTGGTGGTATTTAATGTGCATGTGTGTATCTCTACACCCACATATACTTATTTATGACTTACATGGGAGAAACCTTACTAATCTCTATGCCACAGAAGAGCAAAATGATACCCAAATTTATACCTCTTACATTTCTTTACCACAAGGCATAGAGAGTGCATAATGGTGTTCTTGATTTGCCCACATACGTAACAGGTAACTTAATAAATTTGTGTGATATAAAAGTAGTTTACCATGTTCCACCACTTGATATTATCCCTTCCCTTTTCTGCAAAGGTACTATTGGCTGGAAGAAGACATTCTGGTTAGCTTTGTAGGACTGTAGTCTTTCCCTATATAGTTTTTCTAGAAAACTGGTTTTATAATCATGAGTGGGAAAAGGCAGGTTGAATCAAGAGGAAAGAATCTTAATTTGGGCACACCCGCCTGCCATCGCTGTTCCTTCAACTGAGTGCTGCACGCCATGGGCTCTGTCTGTGAGAGAAATCCCGGTGCTTGGTGTCCTTGCATGACATGGAGTTTTGCATGTAGATCGATTTAAAATATGTACCTCTTGTTTACATAATTTGCATAATTTTAAAACATAATGTTGCCAAACTTTGGAAATGTTAATGTTCAAACTGAAAATCTCCACTACATGTAACTTTCTTCCTCTGGATCAGTACGTGGCTTATAATCCCAGCCAGTGGTTCGATCTGTTCCAGTGTCAACTGCCATGTGCTCTGCTTCAAGGGGGGGAACTAGTCTTTTGTGAATTTTTTGTACATAAGTATTTGTTACAGATATTTTAGCAAATGCTTTCTATTTCTCTTGCTTGTGCATATCTTGGCTGGCATTACAGAAAAATAGTGCAAACATTATTTCCTTACTGGGGACTGAGGGTTTTTTCTTTTTCTTTTTTTTTTTTTTTTAGCGTGCGTGGGTGGGTGGGGAGGGCTGGTTTATGTTGAATGTTTAGTTTTTCTTCTGCATGAAACATCATGTTGTGGGATCTTTAGAAAACTTCATACTGTATGAATAAGAAAATAAAATATTTGAAACTTGATGGAGTGTATTCACAGTGGTCTTCAGGCTTTCCCAGCCATTGGATAGTCTTTTTTCACTCTTTCAGATTTTTTAAAAACTCTAGTAAGTTGACATTTGATCTTTGACTATGAGCCATAAGTAAGTCTGCTCTGTCACTGGGTGAAAACACAAGTCATCACAGTGACCTGCAGAACCCGGTGTGTCACCCACCCTCCCTCTGCTTCCAGCCTCCTTTGCCTCCGTGCTTCCCCAAGCCTTTGGCATGCTTCCTCTGTAGGCCTGTGCACCGTCTCTTCGCCCCCCAGGCTACCCACAGGGAATGCTTCCAAGGGTTTCAGCCGTGTCCTGGTTCAACAGGAACTCTCCTGGCCACCATTTAAACACACTAATACACCTGATTCTCCTTTACCCCACTCTGTTTTCTTCCATAGCGTTTAACCTCTTCTGACATGATTCATTTAAGCATTTTGTATTTGTCTTCCCCGGTTATGGAAATGACACGAATGAAAGCTCCCCAAGGGCAGGGGTTTCTGCCCCTTGTTCACTGACAGACCTGGTTGCCTAGATTCTGCCTAGTTCTTAGTGTTTAATGAATACGTAATCAATGAATTAGGTAATAGGAGACACCTTGTTTCTACAGGTTGTGATGTTAAATTCTATCCACTACTTTCTCACTTCATAAAAGGTTAAGCATCAGTGTAATTTTGAGACTTTTATTCATTCAGCAACTCTGGAGGGCTCCCACGCCAGGCCCGCCCTGTAACAAGCACTTGAGGTTCTTGTGACGGGAAATGACGGCCCACGTGAATTATGGGCTCTTGGTGTCCTATACCCAGAACACCCATATTGTCAGGCATGCACTAGTTATGAGATACTATGCACTGGATTCCCTGGCTCTTTGAACTAGGAGTATAGGTTAGTTAGGCCTAAACCAACAGTTAACATTTTAAACCCTAGGTCTCCCTTTCTTTACCTAGTTCTAATGGTCTTAAGAGTAGAAAAGATGACGAAGTGAAACAGCAATGCACGGAATGGGAGAAAATACTTGTAAATCATGGATCTGCTAAGAGATTGCTATCTAGAATATGTCAAGACTACGACTCAAAAACCACCTGATTAAAAAGTGGGCAAAAGGACGTGAACAGATATTTCTCCAGAAGGATACACAAATGGCCACCACCACATGAGAAGATGCTCAGTATCACTAGTCATCATGGAGATGCAAACTGAAACAAGATTACCACTTCATGCCCGTCAGCACTGCCATCAGCAAAATAAAAGTGTTGGTAAGGATATGAAGCAGCTGGAAGGCTTGTGCATTGCTGGTGTGGATATCAAATGGTGTAGTCATCGTGGAAAAGTGGTATAATGGTTCCTCAAATTAAACACAGATTTACCATATGACCCAGAAATTCCACTTCTGGATACTTGCCCAAGAGGAGTGACAGTAGGGACTAGAAGTGTTGGCACACCCGTGTTCACAGCGGCATAATTCACAGTAGCCAAAACTTGAAAGCAACCAAAACATGCATGACAGATGGATAATCAAAATGTGGTACATACATACGATGGGATGTTACTCAGCCATAAAAGGAAATTTTGACACATGCTGTAACACACATGAACTTTGAAGACATGCTAAGAAAAAAGAGCCAGTCACAAAAGAACAAATACTGTTTCTCTTTTTTTTTGTGGCACGCGGGCCTCTCACTGTTGTGGCCTCTCCCGCTGCGGAGCGCAGGCTCAGCGGCCATGGCTCACGGGCTCAGCGGCCATGGCTCACGGGCCCAGCCCCTCCGCGGCATGTGGGATCTTCCCAGACCGGGGCACGAACCCGTGTCCCCTGCATCGGCAGGCGGACTCTCAACCACTGCGCCACCAGGGAAGCCCGATACTGTATTTTTTATATAAGTTCCTGGAGTTGTCAGACTCATAGAGACAGAAAAGTAGAATGGTGGTTCCCAAGGGCCAGGAGGAGGGGGAGGTAGAGAGTGTTGAATGGGTACACTGTCAGATGGGGAAGATAAAAGTTCTGGAAATGGTGGATGATGGTTGCATGAGAACGTACTGTCACTGAGCTGTACAGTTCGAAATGGCTAGAATGGTGAATCATGTATATTTTACCACAGTTTAAAAGAAAGAGTAGACAAGATGGTAGAAATCTTTCTGGATACTTTCCAGGACTTAGAAAGCAATGCTGTTCAAGCTCTTATATGTCTTGAAACAGTTTTTGTTTTATAGAATGGATTTTTGTTTTGGCTGCATTGGGCCTTCACTGCTGCACGTGGGCGCTCTCTACTTGCGGTGCGCAGGCTTCTCTTACTGCGGAGCACGGGCTCTAGGCGTGCGGGCTTCAGTAGTTGTGGCGCACGGGCTCTAGAGCACAGGCTCAGTGGCTGTGGCGCACTGGCTTAGTTGCTGCGTGGCATGTGGGCTCTTCCCGGACCAGGGCTCGAACCGGTGTCCCCTGCGCTGGCAGGCGGATTCTTAACCACTGCACCACCAGGGAAGTCCTTCAAACAATTCTCAGTCTTCAGAAATTCCCACATGCTCAAAAACCGCTCGTTAAATTAGCTCACATTTTAAGCTAAAGTCCACTGCCACTTCAACCTTTTACTGACCTTGGGCATTATAAACTTATCAGCTAGCCAGATCAAATTAGCGAGTCCCTGCTCTCCCAAACCTCCTTCAGATTACTGGTGTCTTTGAATGATTTCTTTCACCAAATGAGTAATGAACATTTGTATAATACGAGCATTTTGCAAGTTGTAGGATGGTTACGTACACTGTCACCGTGTACTCAGTAATCTAACATTAAGCATGCTGTCCCATGGCTCTGGAATCAGGAAAATCAGGTCTCTTTCCCAGATGCTCAATGAACATGAGCTTTCTTCTGTAGATAGGATGAGAAATTGGAGTCCATATCTTCTGGAACGACTAGGAGGAAACAACAAGGTCTCTTCCCTTACCGGCCACTGAATATCTAAGAAAATACTCCTCTTCCATGCCCATTCCCCAGCCAAGTAGCAATTAATATGTTAATAAACTCTTGTATGATGTGTCCGAAACTGTACTAGATACTGACAATCTAAAGATCAGAGGCTTTAGGGTGGGAGGGAGACACTAAAATAATCACAGGTTAGCATGACAGATGCCACAGAAATATGGATAAGCATCGCTAAGGCTTTTGGTTATTAGATTTCATGTCCAGGCCTTAGAGAAGAATTTGAAGAAGTGATTTGATCCAGGTCAAGATCAACTCCCACTGCAACTACCACTGTGATGTAGTCAGATTTATTACCTCTATTTTTTCTTCATTATTCCATTCCAGGAATTAGCTGGGTCTCCTCTAACATTTTGTTTCCCTTTCAAGCCCCAAGCAGTGCTGATTCCCTGGGGGTTGGGGATGTTTGCCCAGGGAGAGGCCCAAAACTCAAGACGGTAAAAGTTCAGTATCCCAAATTTTAGCAACTGCCAAAGAAATATATTCGCTCTTATATTACTGATAGCTGTAACTACGTAAGAAATCTTCAAAAGGAAGTAAATGCAAACAATACCAAAAGATTCCTTCACTTTAACACAGAAAACCCGTGTTTTTCCAATCAAAATTATGCTCTTTAAGAATCAACACAAAATGTTTATGGTTACGTAGCGAGGGTTCATCTCAGCCAAGCGCTTTGGAAACCTGATTAAAACTGTGGACCCATTCCTTAGAAAAGTACTCACAATTTTGCATATAACTTCCTGGACAAAGCGTGGGGGGGTAGGCAAGTACCTCCTGAAGCCTTTGCAGGCTCCAGAGTAAGACAGTCCCGACAAATTCCTTTTCGAAAGGATATGAGTAAAATGACATCAACATACACATACACTCTCCATGCTGTTGTGTTGCCAAAGGATAAAAAAATTACTGCTGGGACATTTCCAGCAATTCCCCACTGGATTCCCACTGTAATATTAAGTATATCTAATCCCAGTGCAATGCACAAAATAGTCTGGGATAGTGGCACACGTAACTAATAGAAGGCTTAACAGCAATACTTAAAAACAACACTTTTTCTAGTTCTTACATGTACTTTCTAATACTCCTATCATTAAAGTTTTGGTTAAGGGTTGCAGAGATGTACAAGAGAATAACATCACACAGCTTAATGAAGTAGGTTCCTTTCATTAAAAAAATGCATAATATAAATCAGAACATTTAGGCAGACACCTGTTAAAACAATCTGTTACATTTGCAGAATATAGTAGTTTTCTTAGGGGTAAAAATATTCTTTTATCATATTTCACCTTTACTACTTAGAAGAAGTATACCCAAACACTGGAAAGGTCTGACTTTCATTAAACACTTATTTAAAAAATAAAACTCCTTCCTCACATCAACCTTGTGATGTAGTCTTTAATTTTACAAACTGCAAAAATAGGTACAAATATTAAGTCTTCCTTGGTCCACAGAGTATATCCAAACTGCTGCTATGACCTGGGTCTAAAATATTCACACACCATCCAGTATTAAGGGTCACAAGTCAAGAGAGGTTTTCTGAGATAATTCTTTTAATTGCAACTCATAGAGAAGAAATAACTTTTTATAAATTTATAAACAAAAAACTTAGAAGCTAATACAGAACTGTTTTTTTAAATAAGTTTCCCTCCAAATGAGAGGCTTATAAACTATGCAAATCTGTATGTGATTTAAAATGGAAAAAATAAATTATACTTAATGTGCTAGTATAAATAACGGTATCCACGACTGAAAAGTTCTTCACATGGTGTCTGGTGACCACTTGTAGAGGGGAAAGGCATCTTCTCTAGAGTTCAAAGACAAGGTAAAAAGTCTCTGATTTGAAATCAGAATCGGTCTGCCGCTCTGCTAGCCACAGCACGAATATTGCCATAAACCTTTGATGGAGGATTTCCTGCAGGAGAAAATAAAAAAGCTTGTCCACACGTATACATATAGATGCTACAATGGAAAATGGTCTGCAACTCTACAAAGGACAGGGACATTTTCCGCTGGATCTACCTTAAATCAACAAAAGAACCATAAAGGAAACCACATAAATATTCTCCAAAGAACATTTTAAATCCTAACAGCCAAAGACCCTGAGTTGTCAAAATGTTTCGAAAAGCAGCCAGTCAGACCTGGGCACAACTGACCTGGGCACCGCGGTGGATCCCACACATTTCCCGAGCAAGCGCTACAACCCACGGGCTCAGACCGCAAGTGACCGTACTTCGTGGTTTGAAAATGGGACTAAGTCAGTCAACTAAGATGACCGACTGATGCTGCTCAGCAGCTCCCTTTTGGCTGAACCTAAAACAATGCTGCCTGCTATTCTGGAAGGGCTCCCTGGCGCACCTGTTCAGGGGACGCAGCGATGATGTAAGCAATGTAATCCAATAAACCCTTTCTCTCGGGTTTGCAGATGGAATGCAAGCAAAAATATTCCTGCTTTCTCTCTGGGCCCACATTTCCCAACCCCCAAGAGTTTCTGCTTGCTACCTTTGTCATCACCCTGACCCTAAAGTGACCTGCAAATGTGATCTGAGTTCCTAAATTCCCTGTTCTTTTCTTTCAGACAAAACAACATAGGATGAAACTGCTGTTACCCAGGATGAGGTTGCAAATAGCAGTTCTTGCCATCTTGATGTTTTGGAAAGAACCAAGGATGTGAACTTTCCTGCAAGAGATAAAGTGAGACAGGTTAGCAACAAAAAGCATTTCCTTAACGAAGTCCCATGATCCAGAAACTCTGGAAACTCATGGTAGACACAGATGCCTAAATAAAGGTGGTGGTGATGGTTGCACAACTCTGTAGGTATACCGAAAACCACTCTGAAGGGGAATGATAAGTGCATTATATCCCAGTAAAAAATTATGAGGGAAAGACATAAAAAATTAAAAAACAAAACTCAGTTCTTTAAGACCCTTGGTGAATAATGGCTCCTATCCACTGAGTGCTCTCCAATACGCTAGGGCTTTACATACATGTTCTCATTTAATCCTCGCATGAGCTTTATCAGGCAGAAGCTATGCCCACTTTACATACGAGGGAACAAGTTAGTGAGAAATCAAAACACCTGTCCGAGATGACGCACTGGCAGAGCTGGGAATATTAAAGTACCCAGATGCAGGTAATACTGTACTTAGTTAAAACATATTTGTATTTTAACTGCAAAGCTTTCTAAAGATAATTTAGGGACTTCCCTGGTGGCGCAGTGGTTAAGAATCCGCCTGCCACTGCAGGGAACACGGGTTCGAGCCCTGCTCCGGGAGGATCCCACATGCTGCAGAGCAACTAAGCCTGTGCGCCACAGCTCCTGCACTCTAGAGCCCGCAAGCCACAACTACTAAGCCCACGTGCCTAGAGCCCGTGCTCCACAACAAGAGAAGCCACCGCAATGAGAAGCCCGTTTGCTGCAACTAGAGAAAGCCTGCACGCAGCAACGAAGACCCAACACAGCCAAATATAAATAAATAAAAATAAATTAAAAGAAAAAAAAAAGATTTAAGATTCTCTAAATTTCTTCACTACTCTCTGGAGATCATCCAGACCTTTTTACTGGGCATTCCTTGCCGAATGCTTCAAATTAGACTGACAACATAGCATTTTGCTTTTCTGAGCCCATCTTCCAAAATACCAGTAAAGTTAGTAAACTGACACCAAAATCTTCAGGGGGGACGTCAAACAGAACCCTCTCCCTTCCAAAGGCTCAGGCATTTCTGAAACTGGGGTAAAAACGAGGCTAAAAACAAGAGAATCAGTTAAAGTCTGTTCAGGATGATCCCCGGGTTTCCTTCCCCACTCCGGGCGACCAGGCAACCACCTTACTATACCCCTCTGTAACTCTGGTAAAATTAAGGGGTGGGGCTGCTCACTGCAGAAGGTGAAAGCCCTGGGGGCTGGACCAGGGGCACCAGGCACAGTGGAAGTAGGAGCACCATGACGAAAACAGGGGCAATGTCAAGCAAACGTCTGCACGATGAGCTGCGAGACTTCCAACTGTCTTCGTAACTGGGCTCCAAGAGTCCGTCAGCAGAGAGACTGGAGAATACTTCTCTGGGGAACCTGGCCTGCTCATTGGGAAAGACCAAAGATACTGACATCAGGGCTTCCCCAAAGAAACAGGCTGGCAATCATCCTAAGTGAAGCCTACAGGCCACCAGCCCCCCACCCCTAGCCCACCCGCAGGCATCCCGAGCCCAGGTTTCTAGTCTGCTCCTTACGGCCCCACCCTTAACATGCGACGCCCACACTGAGGAACCAGAATCCGAGGAAAGCACCCAGTGCAAAAGAGTAGAAGGCACAACCAGCAAGCGGAATAAAGCAGTACAGAAACAGAAACTCCAGGGAGAAAAGAAGAAAAACAAACCAAAATAAACCCCCAAACCAGTGAGATTAGAAAAGCAAATTTTCAGGCACTCATGAATGGACCACAGGATGTTAAGAAAACTGAATAGAAGGATTAGAAGATTAAGCTGCAGGAAGGAATTCTGAAAGAGAATGATTTACAACAGATTTGTATACTCGGCCAGAATAGAAGACATCTTCCCAACCAGGTCTCACAAAATGTCCTTCCTGTGCTAAGCGAGCTCCAGGACTACCTACACCACCAAAACAAGGAGGACGCAGGACAGAGAATCCAAGAACCGAGGGATTCAAACACCGAAGGGGCAATGGTGAAAGAAGGAGCCGGGATGGCAACTGTGTGCCAGGCAGAGGGTAGCAGTGCTTCTGGCACGGAAGGCTCCAGGAGAGACTTCTAAAATGTCTGACGCATCTGAGTCCACCAAGCGGAGATACAGACCAGGTATGGCTTTCTATTCAATTAGTACGCTGAAATACTGAGAAAGCACACAGAAACGTACGAATTATTTCTCCCTGTGACAACAAAGCTGCAGAGGACAGATAAAGTAACCACAGTGCACCACCTGGCTCAGCTGTTAATATCCTGGGCACCGATTTCATGCTCAGGTAATGCTGAGCTTGAGTCGAACCAAACCCACAGTGTAAAGGGAGGGGCACGCAAACGGGAGCGCTGGAAAGGTTGAGCATGTGGGCGGAGGTGGGGAAGTCCAAAAGAGGAATCTTCAACTTTCACAGGAGAAAAGCAACAGTGAATCTGAGGGGGAAAAATTAAGCTGCTATACAAAGATATTTAGAAATACAGAGGAAAAATAATTTTTACAAGTTAGCTAGCTGAACTTGAAGACTTGAAATTTCCTCCCTCAGAGGAGGGGGAAATGGAAGCAGACAGGAGGAATTATTTTAAAGTATGTGTTATGTGCAACTTCGATAAAAACAATATTCTGTGAAGTACAGCATGAAAGATGAGGAGATACAGAAGCAAGGATACATACAGTGTGAGTAGTTTTGCTGCTAAAACAACCAAAGCAATGGGGCAGTGGTTGGAATGGCATACAGGTCCCAGGACATATAGGTCACGTTCTTTCCCATTTGATATCCTGAATGTATCTGGAACAAATGGTTTTCAGTTTTATATTTTGTTCACATCCTACTGTGATCTTTGCCAGGTTTTCAGCAACTCATCAAAAATAACATTTATGGGTACATAACAGTCCATCTTATGGCTGTATCACAACTAATATAAATTGCTGAACATGTGGATTAGCCTAATTAGCCTATTTACAGCAAAAACTGCAAGACAGTACATTTCTTTGCCAGTACTTGGCACTGAAAAAAAACCTACTGCTAACCCCCAACAAAATGGAGAAACTTGAAACAACATGCTAATTAAAAGAAGCCATCTATCAAAGACTACATATTGTGTATTTCCACCTATATGAATTTCGAGAAAAGGCAAAACCATAGTGACAGAAAGGAGATGAGTGATTGCCTGGGAATTGGGAGGGGCTGCAAAGACGCACAAGGAACTTTTGGGTTGATGGAAATGAGCACAGTGGGATCACAGGACTGCAGAGTATTTGCCAAAAACCCACTGAATTATCTACCTAAAACAGGTGACTTTAATTGTATGTAAACCACACGGTAATACAGCTGTTTAAAAAATTAGTTCAATGAGTAAATTTTAAGTTAACCCTTAGAAATACACTGATACATTTATAAATTATAAACTTAATATGATGCGTTAACCATAATTGGACTAGCAAATCAGTTACATTTTAAAATTTCTAAATTAGCAAAAACTTTTAGGGCTGTTTATGATATTTTAAAGTGTGGTAAACATTTCAATTTTTGAAATTTCTAGTTCAAAAGAGTTTTTCCCATGGCTCCGTGGTCCCAACTCCAGGCTCAAGTCATAAAAGGTCAAAATTATAACACACCTGTCTTCAGGTAAACAGGGCCACCAATATAGTGTTAACAGTTTTCTATTTACAGTATAAAAAATAGTCTAAAATTCAGATTCGAAAATAATGGTGAGCCCTTTGGTTCAGAGCAAAGATGAGATGATTTTAAATAAAATTATTTCTGGATTTAGCAGTAGGCAGGTCCCTCCTCCTCTCAGTCAACTGCTTCGTTTCCCAACTTCACGGCATTATATAATCTCTGCGCCATCTGCCAGTAACCCCAAACTGGCAACAGAGCGGCTTCAACCTCCGGCAGGGAAGGGTAATCCCAGCTTGACTTCCTGCACCCTTATTTTAAGCCTGTATCATCTTATTGATGTTCACGTATAACTGCTCTCTAGTTTTCCCCACAATGTGCAATGCTCACCTTCCTTTTATGAAAGGCCTTTATGTATACGTGCATGTGTGTGTGTATATACATTTATGTTTTTCTTTCTTAAAGGAAAGCCTCACGATGGCATTCAACACACCTACTCCTTGCTCTCCTCTACTGATTTAATAGATTCTCCTGAGATACTATTTCAATCTTCACCTGTCATATAATTTCTTTTAACAGTGATTCTAAACATTTCCTTCATTACTAATTGAGAAAAAAGCTATAATATCTAAGAGTTTCTCAACTAAATCTGTTTTCAAAGTAGATAACTATTCATCCAGAACCATATCCTGACAAAGATTTAGTGGCTACGTTATACGTAAAACACAATCTTTATCACTTCTTGAAACCAGCAAACGATCAACTATAAATTATGACAATAATTTTCTCAAGATCACATACTTACACATCAGCCAGAACTATCCGCGTCCGTGTCACGTTCTCGATGGTGAATTTGGTTTTTCCTCCTTTGCCAGCGATTCTTCCTATTGCCCTCGACAGGTGGTCTCCCTTTAAGGGCTTAACTAAATGAGAAAAGCAAGACCTCAGGAGGGAAGCCATCCCAGCATCACCCACTTCCATGGGAAGTTTAATCATTAACCAAATTTCCCTACTGAAAGACATAAAACATGCATTTTTGAAAAAGCTGCTAATAACACAACTCAACTGATGTGACTGGAAAGCTGAGACTCAGGTACAAGACAAAGCAATAGAAAAGTACCATCCAGTAGTTCATATGAAAAGACCACCATACACTCACCATCCGTAATTTCAAAAGACTCTAGGAAGAGGTCATCCAACCTAATGAGGGCAAGTGCGTCCTACAATACAGAAATACACACTGTGAAGCCCTTCCATTCAGGCACCTGCGAATGAGTGTTAAGCTAACTCTCATAAATTGTAGAACTACAACACTCAAATTAAAAAACAGAACAAAAAAAAGCCCAAATCCATCAAAACAGTCATATGGCGTATTTTCCGAGCCCCCATTTCAGATATCATGAAATCACTCACCTCTACCTGAAACCCAAGAAGAAAGGCTTTCACAAAATCAGCTGCTTTTGTCAGTGCGCTAACATCTTTGGTTTCTTTACAAGTCTGTTGAAAAAAAAAAAAAAAAAAAAAGGTGTGGCTACGGAGCACAAATTATAGCTCGGAATGAAAAAGATAATATTCTAACTAACTACTAGGATTGACCTTTCCAATTATTATAATTTCCTTCGCTACCACCCTTCCCCAATATATTCTCTATGACCCAGTTTTTGATAAGTACCGTGTTTAATTTTCAAAACAAAACTTTGCTAACTCCAGAACTGGGCAGTGCCCCCCAAAGACTGTCAAATGACTTACTGTACTCCAAGGCTGATCTGACTCTGGAGTTACCAGCAAGATTCCTCCAATGGCTCCCATTCTGAAGGACCTCCATCCTCGGCCCATCCCACCCAAGCTGGTCCTCTTCTCTTCTCCTTCAGTGCAGTCTCCCTGGGAGTCCTGATCTAATCTCCCGACTTCAACCATCATTCCTGTGCTGATTTTTCTTTCCCAAAGCAACAACTCTAGTACTAATTACCAAGAATGGTTTAAGCAGGGGATCCTGCCCTCAAAGAGTTTATTCCATAATCACAGATACAGGTGCTATTCATAAAATGCCCATCCCTGTAAATGATGTGTACTACAAAGGTGCTTGACACGCTATAGCTCTAATCTTCATGTCAACCTAAATTTAAGTAAGATAAATACTTTTGAATTTGAGGAAACTCAAGTACCAAAAAGTAAAAAAATAAGATTTGAACACAGATCTGATTCCAAAACCATCATTTCTCCTCCCCCACACAGACTCACAACTGAGTTGAGGAGACCAGATATTTGACAAATTTGAAACCATACAGGGTTGTGTAATGGCACATATAAAACTAGATCCCAGTCGCAATTCTATATGTGACTTTAGGCAAGTCCCATGAATGCTCTAGGTCTTAAGTTTTCTCATTTGTAAAATAAGGAGGTTGGAATGGAAGAGTCCCTACTAGCACTGATGACTTTGGCCAAGAAACTCCTTGGCAAGTTTCCTCACATCTGTTAGATGGGGTATGTCATCTACCTCATAGGGCTGTCCTGAAGACCAAAATGATGTAGTGCCTGCCAAACCACTGCTATGTGTCTGGCACAAAGCAGTATCAACAAATGTCAGTGGAATCCAAATTGATGGTGCTGCAATTCATAAGACAGTTAAGCACAATAAACGTTTAGGCCCTGAAGACAAGACTGAAAAATGGACTGACGGTAAAGGAGAAAGAACTTGAGCTAGACCCTGAAAGACGATGAAACTGAGGAAGAAAAAGGGATTAGGGAGGAGAGGGCCTTCAGAGAGCAAATCCATCCATAATGATGGACAGAAAAAATGTTCAAAGAGATGGTGAGAGAACTTGGGAATGAGACTCCTACTTGAAAGGCAAATTCAGTCAAAAACTTTTATCTTTCAGAATTACTGAAGATACCAAGACATCAATAAAACCAGTGTGGTCTGAAAATTAATCTGGCTCTGGCATAGAGGATGGAGTGGTGAAAGGAGGTTTAAAGCAATGAGGTAAAGGACACTTATAAGCAAACAAGAGGTTTTGGCAGAAAGCCATAAAAACCTGAACGAAAGTGCCAATGGGAACAAAGACGAATTCTACTGTCAAGTTCTGTATTTTAAACTTTGCCAACTATTCAGACCGGTACCTCTATGCTTTATTCCATTATTCTAGTCCTTCAACAGAGATGAGTCTATACCAGTCCTGATAATGAATCGTTAAAAAGGAAGATATAATTACTTTTGGTCACTGATTTTGATACAAAACTGGCACCCTGAAAAATTCCCCCCGGCTTCCCTGATGGCGCAGTGGTTAGGAATCTGCCTGCCAGTGCAGGGGACACGGGTTCGAGCCCTGGTCTGGGAAGATCCCACATGCCACGCAGCAACTAAGCCCGTGCGCCACAACTACTGAGCCTGCGCTCTAGAGCCCGTGAGCCATAACTACTGAGCCCGTGTGCCACAACTACTGAGCCCATGCGCCACAACTACTGAAGCTGGCGCGCCTAGAGCCCGTGCTCCCCAACAAGAGAAGCCACCACAGTGAGAAGCCCGCGCACTGCAACGAAGAGTAGCCCCCGCTCGTTGCAACTAGAGAAAGTCTGCATGCAGCAACGAAGACCCAACACAGCCAAAAATAAATAAATAAATAATTTTTTAAAAAAGACAAAAAAACAAAATACCCCAAAGTTTACTACTTTTATTTGTCTAACTCCTAGACTGACATCATGGAATGAACAAGTGAATAAGTAAATAAACACATTTATACATAATTTACACTTACTCAATACTTTTTTTTTTTCAAAAAAATACCACTAAAATATATAGCACCTGTACTGCAGCAAATACTTTGGTTCTTATTTAAATACTTCTGAAACATGCAACCTCTTTACTAAGCCTTTTCTCAATTAAAAGTCTTCTAAGACACAGCGGGTATTTTAGTATGATTTCAGACTGAACTTATGAGTTCAACTAATAATTGTGTTGTATGCAAATTTTGAAGGCATCTGAGAGGTTCAGGCACTAAAATATATTAGAAAACTGGAAGAAAATCATTCAACAAAATAAGCCTCATTAAGGAAAGTCTATTCATGCCTTTTCATCCCCGCAGAAAAGAGAAACCGCAGTATATTTGGAAATAGTTAATATTATCCTCACCCTGATTTCTATATTCCTCGATTTCAAGTTAAAGCGTATCTGAAGTCCCAAATGCTCCACAATAGGAGTAAATATCTTCATCCAGTTCTCTTTTAAGGGAGTATATCTGTTAGCTGGGACTGGAATTTTTCTGGTTTCTTCTTTCCCACCCTATGATACAAGAAAACACAACTCAGGAGTTATCTGGAGGAATAGGGGGTGGGTGGAGATATGAAACAACAGCTGATTATCAAAAAGACCCCTTTAACTGGACGAATTAAACATCAAGAGAGTCACCTCTCTAAGAGCTTCACGCCAGAAGAAGCTTCAACATCACCCAGAGGCCACCGTCCTGACCCGCCTGTGGCCCCTGCCCCGTTCCTGTCCCTCGGTCCCCGCCAGTACCAGAAACCCGTCCCCGGAGAGGGGCGGGAAGACGGGCCTCTTGGCAGGCCGGGCCTCCTCGGTGTCCATGCGGGACGCGTCCCCGCCCTCCTCCGGTGCGGACAGCTGCTCAGCCTGCCGTTTCTTCGCCCGCCGGCCACCTTTTCGGGTGACCTGGGTGAAGCCGGCCTCGGCCAAGGGACTCTGCGCCTCCATCTCGGTTTGCATCCTCAAGAAACTCCAGCGGAAGCTTGCTGCTCGAACACGTGCCGGGCTGCACGGCGCAGGCGCGCCTCGCAGGACACCGCCTTCGCCAACCAGCCCTAGGGCTCCGCCCCCTTTCCTAAGAAGTCCCATGCAGGGGACCTGGAGCAGGAGTTTGTGTGTGTGTGTTTGTTGGGAAGAGGGAAGGGCTGTCCTAAAATATGTCTGACTCTTATGGTCGCCCTCTGCCCCGCCGCTCGCAGCCAAAACTTTTGTAATCGCTAACCTGTATATGTACGAAAGGTAAAAGGTAAAGGCATAAACAAGTCTGTGTTGTTGGTGAAGAAAAATCTTCTGTGCCTTCAGTAGAGCATCCGGCATTATCTGAGACACCTAAAACCAACTTGCTAGGGCGTCTGGGGGCGCGTACGGCAAGCGGGAGGGACAAACTATCCTTGACGTTTGGAGTCTGGTTTCCAGGTTAGTGTTTTGTCAGGGTTTGTCGGCAGTGTGCCTGTTGGCGGAGGCGAAATCAATCGGCTGGACCATGTCGGCTTTCGAGAAGCCTCAGATCATCACCCATATCCAGAAGGGTCTCAATTACACGGTGTTTGACTGTAAGTGGGTGCCCTGCAGCGCCAAATTTGTGACCATGGGCAACTTCGCACGCGGCACCGGCGTCATTCAGCTGTATGAGATCCAGCAGGGGGACCTAAAGCTGCTTCGGGAGGTAGGTGCCGGCTCGAGACTGCCCAGTTCCAAGATCTGGGACTGCCGTTGGGGGGAGAGTGCGGATCTTGGGGGTCGGGGGGTCTGCATTCCTTTTGGCCAAAGCGTTTGCCCAGCGTCCCCCCAAAGCTCCGCTCGAGCTGCGCGGGAGTAGCTAAGCTGACCGAGATTGAGGAATACTTCAGAGGCAAAACGCTTTGGTTGGAGACTTGAATTCTCGTCGGGCTAGTTCATCCGCGCGCCGCGGGTCCCTTCCTCCAGCCACCCCAGAGCCACTCTCCCAGTCTGGCGCGAGGCCCGTGGAAGTGACGTAACGACTTTCTGTTTAAATTCCAGGCCCTTCTGGGCAGTGCGCAGTTGTTTGTCGAGAGTCTCTTAATAGGTGCGAGTTAGTAAAATGCTTTTTCAGACAAGCAGAGCCAAAGCAGGCACTGGACTGCCTGCTATGTAATTGGAGGAGACAATCTAACAACAATTATTCATTCAACAAGTATCAGCTGATTGCCTGGTAGGCCCAGGCATGTAAATGACAACGTCCCCGATATCATGGACTTTACTTCTAGTGGGAGAGAGAATCAATTAAAGAATCAAACCAATGATACATAAAACACAAACCGAGATGAATTCTCTAACCTAAAGGAACACGGTTCTTTGAGAGTAAGCAAAAACAAAAAAACAGATTTGGGTTGAGTAGAAGCTAACTAGGCCAAATTAGGAGTAGAGGATAGTTCCAGAGGAAGCAGCTCAGCGATGGGTGACACATTTATCTCCTTCGGAAACAATAAGAGTAGTAAGCAGGGACCAGACATTGCAAGAGCTGTAGGTCATTTAAAAGATTTATGCCTTTTTTTGTAAGAAAAATGGGACATCACTGAAGGGCTTTAAGCAGGGTGTGGCACGATCAGGTTTATAAGTATTGTAAAAGATTACTAGTGAAAGAATTGGAGAATAACTATATTAAATAACACTTTTATACCTGTTTACAGTTTTTAAAAGGCCTTTATTTGGGTTGCCTGAAAAAAAAAGGTCAGTCATACTCAGATGTTTAGAGTCCTAATAGACTGCAGGGAAGTCTGTAACTCCAAGGACCAAAAGCTATGGAGAGAATCTGCTTGGAGGAGTCAGGGCTTTTAGGGCTTAAACTGGTAGGTAAAGGATGAATACACTTTCAATAGGAAGGATTACATTAGAAGGTACATAAGGCTCATCCCACTTTAAATTTCTATGAATGCCGCTTTTCTTGTTCAGTTTGTCTTCTCTAGCCAGGCACTCTACTCCTAAACATGGCTTGTTCTTTTCTACCTTTCCTTATGTTGTTCATCACTTAGTCCCCAGTCAACACAAAGTAACTTTTCTTTACATTGCATTCCTATGGTACTTATTATCTGTGCCAGAAATATATCATTCTGTCCCATGTACCTCTAATTAGATTGTAAGCTCCCGGAGAGTAAGGACAGTAGTTCTTTCTTTCATGTGTTATGTAAGAAGCAGCCACTCAATAAATTACTTGTTAAAAGAATGAGTAAATTTATGTCTGTAAAAAGATATAACTTGGGACATTTAAATATTGGTTTATTGATCATTAATCACTTGGGGTCAGGAGTTGGAACAAATAGGAAACATTGGAATTGCAGAAAGAAAAGTGAATTATTAGGAACAAATACTAGTCAAAGCTTAACCAGAGAGTATCTATAGACTCCTGACTTCTTTTTATAAGGCTGTATGACTTGGGTACATTTCAGGAATACACTTGTTCTGTAAGAGAAACAGTGCTCTTTGTCTATTCTAGAGATTCTGGAAGATTCTAGCAGGTTTTGTTTTTTTTTTAATAACTTTGCTTTTTAATGAAAGTAATGTGTGTTCATGATAGAATATACCAAAAATATAGATAGGAAAAAGGAGAAAAGTAATGTCACCCATCTCAACACTAGGAGTAACCACTTTTTATATTTTTGCCTGTATCCTTTGGCTCTTCTCTTTTTCTACCATAAACTGTCCATTGAGAACCTGTCATTTCAAGGTACTATGCTAAAGAAGAACCAAAGATATTTACAAGGTGAGTCCCTCCCCCTAAAGAACCTACTGTCTAAAGAGAGGATAAAACAAATGCACAAACAAATTTGAGAGCTTACATTGTATTTAGCTGTGATGATGCAGTGGAAGGAATATAGGTTAAATACAATCTCAGTGATTCTCAACTCTTACTGTGCATCAGGATCACCCGAATGTGTATTGCTGCTATTGTGGTGTGTGTGTGTGTGTGTGTGTGTGTCTCTGTGTGTCTGTGTGTCTGTGTCTGTGTGTTTTAAAATATTCGTGCCTTGGTCCCACCCCTAGAAATTCTGATGCACTGGGACTCTCGCCTCTAGACTAGAGTGAGTCCTGGACATCGGTTTTTTGTTTTTGTTTTGTTTTTTTTAATCAGTATTTTTTAAACTTCCACCAGGTGATTCTAATAAGTACTAGGGTTGACTGTCATTGGGCTACATGAATTATTTGTTAAAATATTAGGAACCACACTTGATTATATCCTTGTAGAATTCAAAGCCTTGTCCAAGATAAAATGAAGGAAGCAAATGGGTATTTGTTGGTGCCTCCTTATCTTGTTACTAAGCAGATAGATAGGGAGTGAAGGCAGGGCCTTCATATATAGTTAAGCAGTTTGCTGAAGTGCACACAGGTGTCTGGCCAAGGGTTCAAGAGAGAGCTGTAATCCATCTCTGTCTCTCATCAAGCCTTGCGTGTGTGAGACTTCCCTCAGCCCATAGCGGGCACCTGTTTTGCTAATTGGCCCAAAGGACTGGGGGTGGCCCTGCAAAGTGGAATCACAGTTGGGGTTGGTTACACTTTAAGAATTAGTAACAGGCTAATGAAGTTCTGCTTTTTTAGCCCCTGTGCAGCAGAGTTCACTGCCTGTTAACATTTGGGTGACTAAACCTTTTAACGTTAATTAAGTGGTGCCAGGATGTGGCGGAGGAGACACTGACAAGCTGTACTAGACCCACCCACAGACAGAACAAAAATAGCTCTGCTGGGAATTATGGATCCTAGGCTTCCTTAGTCAGGTTAACTTGTTAGGGCAAAGAGAACCAACAGCTAGGTCAAATATGCTCATCACTGATGGTCATTCTCAGTATCATATGGCAAAAGTTAATACATACTAATTTTCTTTGTGGGACAAATTTCATAAAATAGATCTCTATTTTTTTTACCCAGTTTTCCAGCAAGAAAAGTTGTAAGTGTTTGCTGAATTCTTTGCATCTTTCCTTTTCCAAAGGTAAAAGATTTAACAGGGACAGGGAGGGGGCCCTTTTATGAACTATAAAAAAAATTAGCTTCATTCCAATGTCCTCTTAATTTAGCTACTATTATGATTTCCATGAATGTCTAAGGAAAGAGCAAACACCTCTGCTTTTTTTAAGTCCACTTGCCAGCATAGCTCAGCCTTTCTGAGCAAAGTGCAGCCCTCGCTGCAGCGCAGATGAAAGACGCTTATACATTTGAGTCTATTTTTCAGTAGGTTTCTGTATTTTGAGTTTAATTTGATTCTTACAGAACAGACCACTAGTACCTATAAATCTTTGATACAAGTATACAAGGTTAAAAGAGATTTGATTTAAGGATGAATCAGGGAAGCATGAATACCATATATTTGTATTTTATAAAGACATGTATACACTACCAAACGTAAGGTAGATAGCTAGTGGGAAGCAGCCGCATAGCACAGGGAGATCAGCTCGGTGCTTGTGACCGCCTGGAGGAGTGGGATAGGGAGGGTGGGAGGGAGGGAGACGCAAGAGGGAAGAGATATGGGAACATGTGTATACGTATAACTGATTCACTTTGTTATACAGCAGAAACTAACACACCATTGTAAAGCAATTATACTCCAATACAGATGTAAAAAAAAAAAATAAAGACATGAATGAAGGTAAAACCAAAGGACACAAATCTGAAAGTAGGTTTAATTCAGGCCTCATTTACTTCACCAGTCTAGTTCAGGATTGGAACATTTCTTTGGTACTTCTGATGACTCAGGTTGACAGAATGGGGGCTACATAAGAAAATGTTTATTTAATTGATTTACATACAGGCCTGGAGACAACGTAGTTTAGTAGAAGGAGCTTGGAATCTACTTGGCTCTGGGGACCTTGGACAAGTCACTTAGTCCTCCGAGCCTGTCCCTCATCTGGAAAGGGGTGTCTCAAACACTTAGTTTGCAGTTGCATGTGTTAGAAAGAGAAAGGATGGTCTAGTACAGAAGAGCATCCAGAATAGTGTCTGATACATTAGTGTTCCATGTATGGATGCCATTTTCATTATTGCATATAAACAACACCGGAAACTGTACAGTCTGTCAGGTGAAAACATGGTGGGAGAAATAGGAGCATGACCTCTGACAGTGGTTTCTCTCTCCCCAGCGCTAGGACTGAGGGATTAATCCATGTTCATTTATACTTTCATTTAACAAATGTTGAGCACCATCTACATGTTGAACAAGTTGGGCACGGCCCCGTTCCCCTGGTACTCCTTCTAGAAAGGGAGGAGATAGGTAATTGAATGAATAAAAGAATTTTGTTGATAAGTGAAATGAAGATTAAAGAGAGCGGCAAGTGATAGTGATTTGGGGGTTTCACTTCAGATTTGGAAGGGTAGGAAGGCCTCTTAGAGGTGGTGACATTTAAACTGAAATCTGAGTTGGGAGAGGACATGATGACCTGAGGGAAGAGCAGTCCGGGCAGTGGGAACAGTAAATGCAAATTCCCTGAGGTAGAAATGACTTCAGTGAATCTGAAGAACAAGAAGCCACAGGTGTGGCTGGAGTGTGGAAGGGGAGAAGCAGGAAATGAGGTCAAAGAGACAGGCAAGGTCAGACTTCAAAGGGCTTTGTACATTTTATATACCACAGGCCTTGGTGCTACTCTTGTGAGTCTGTGCCTCTAAATGTAGATACATGTTGTTTCATTTCATTCATTGTACCACTTTTAGAATCTGCGATGACAAATGTGAAACTAGTATAGGGCCCATCATGTAAATGGAATGGTTCCCAGTTTGGTTTCTCCTAAGGTAGGAATTCTCAGATGTGTTCAGGTGTCAGAACATCTGGACATTATGGTGCTGTTTTTAGAACACATGAAATATTGCAATGATCAGTTCCATCTCTGCACAAGGAAGGGTTTTCCCAGTAGAAAAATCTGACTGTATTATACATACTCTGATCTTTAGATCACAAGAAGTAACCATACATAAAATTTTTAATCCTCATTTCCAGGCTTTCTTATTGGTTTTTATTAACTAGTATTTCCTAATAGACAAGCTAAAAAAATTACTGAAGAAAACCTAAATTTGAGTAAAACATATCCATTAGCTGTGTGTGTGTGTGTGAGAGAGAGAGAGAAAGAGAATTTATGTTGGTACTGGAAGATCAGTGGTTCCAGTTGCATGGTTTCTCTATTCCAAAGGGCCTAAAGGCAAAAGTTAGGTAAAGCCATAACAGGAAAGCTTTTGCTTCCCAATTTTTTATTAGCAGCAGTAAACTCTTAGAACTGTGTGCTTACTGTAGGGACTGAAAAGTAGGGGCCAGCTTTTATCTCTTCCATGGCCTAAGAAGAACAGAGATCCCATCAGAGGCTCCCGGGGATAGCAGTGGAATTACAGGAAGCAGAATGCTCTAGCTGGTGGAAGAGAAGAAAATGGGTGACCAGTCTTCCCAGGGCTACTTGGGGAAGAATTTTCCCAGAGAGTTATATCAGTGTATGGTGCAAGCCCTCCTGCAGCTCTTAATACCCGAATCCCTGGAAGCATATTCCTGTCCATCAGGGCCCACCTGTTTCTTGCCTAAACGTGTCTTCACCCTCTGCCTTAGATCATGGGAGCCATTATCAGTGACTTGGTGCTGGGGGAGACAAATGGGAGGAAGGGGTGGGTAGCTATTTTATCAGTTGGCCTCAGTTGGAAGTCTGAATTAGTTTAGCCAAAAAAAAGTGTGTTCTAATAGTGTGATTAGGTGATTAGCTACAGTGATTAATTAGTTAATTAAGAATGATTAGCTATGTCACTACTTTTTTTTTTTAAGCAAAGCTTTCCTTTTTTAAAAAAAATTAATTTATTTTTGGCTGCGTTGGCTCTTCGTTGTTACGTGCCGGCTTTCTCTAGTTGCGGTGAGCGGGGGCTACTCTTTGTTGTGGTGCGTGGGCTTCTCATTGCGGTGGCTTCTCTTGTGGCGGAGCACGGGCTCTAGGCAATGGGCTTCAGTAGTTGTGGCACGTGGGCTCAGTAGTTGTGGCTCACGGGCTGTAGAGCGCAGGCTCAGTAGTTGTGGCACACAGGCTTAGTTGCTCTGCGGCATGTGGGATCTTCCCGGACTAGGGATCAAACCTGTGTCCCCTGCATTGGCAGGCGGATTCTTAACCACTGCGCCACTAGGGAAGTCCGCTATATCACTATTAATATGTTACTTCAGGTACTTTTATTTGGGGGAGGGGGTGGTGAGGAGAACATAAGTGATTTGGAGTTGGAAACTGTCTGCTTTGTTAAATTGACAAAATTTTGATCTCCGTGCTGCCCCATTGTGAGATAGGTTTCTCATAAAATTGGAAAAATAGCTGAAATAAATGAATATCAGTTTTCTGGTGTAGTGAATAACTGACGCTCTCTTGGACCACCTGTATTAAAAAGGAGAAAAATAACATTCTGTGGTCTTGTGCTTCTCATCAATACGGTCTTTTACAACCGTGTTATTACAGGCGACTGATTAAACACAATTTAATCAAGGTTTACCGGACAATTCCAAGGAGGCTGTGAATGCTCTATTTTAGACCAGGCTACATAGTAACTGCTAATTTATCCAGATCCCAAACAGTGATAAAGCTCAGCAAGGTGGGAGTTTCCAAAGCCCTGGAGCATATGTTGATGTCTTTTGAATCATGAAGGAAAAGTTCAGTTATAGTTTGTGTTACGTGAATTTTATTTTCTTCTTTGAAAATTGCTATGTATATCCTATGTGGAAATGCCCAACCAAACATTGAAAGTGGCGGGGAAACTATTTTCACAAAGTATGTGAATCGGACCCACCCTGGTGGGGTGGGGGGTTGAAGATTGGCTCAGCAACTGAAGGGTTACAAGAGGAGGTGCCCTAGAAACTGGGGAACTCTGTGGAGGGGGAAAAAGTTCATCCGGATATACTGCTAAGTGAAAAAACATCAAGTTAACGAACAATATATTATGACCCTCTGCATATTAAAACAAATCTATATGTGGTTGTCAATGTGTAGAAAAGGGTCTAGAAGAATGGGGATTACTTCTGAGGCATGTCGAAGGGAAACTTACTTTTCATCCTTCAGTCTTTGGTTTTGTTTGAATTTTTTTTTAATTTTATTTATTTATTTATTTTATATACCAGGTTCTTATCAGTTATCTATTTTATACATAGTAGTGTATATATGTCAATCCCAATCTTCCATTTCCCCCCTGCTCGCTTTCCCCCTTTGGTGTCCATACGTTTGTTCTCTACATCTGTGTCTCTATTTCTGCCTTGCAAACCGGTTCATCTGTACCATTTTTCTAGATTCCACAGTTTTGTTTGAATTTCTATAGGGAACACGTATTACTTTTGTGAATGTTAGGAATAAAAAAATTAAAATAAATTAATTAAAAATTAAAAAATTTAAAAAAAAGATTGTAAGAAACTAAATAAGAGAAATCGTTTTGCCCTGTTGAGGCTGACAGTAAGTGGAAGGTGCTATTATACATCCAGAGTGTGGTGTGGGGCAGCCCTCAATTCCATGTTGCCTAGAGTTTCCGGGGGCCAAGGCAGCCGGACAGGTAGACTCCAAGAGAGACTGATTCAGTGACTTGGGCAGGTGGAGTTTGCATGTGGTTGTTTTACTGATGTGATTACAGTTGATCCTTGTACAGCATGGGTTTGAACTGCACGGGTCACTTATACTCAGGTATTTTTTAAGAGTAAATACTACAGTACTACACAGTTCAAGTTGGTTGAATCCACGGCTGCAGAGGAACCTCGGATACAGAGGGCTGACTATAAGTTATATGTGGATTAACTCCTGTGCTGTTCAAGGGTCAACTGTTATATATAATACTTGGAGCAATAGTTTTGTTTTTGTTTTTTGGTCGCACTGTGTGGCTTGTAGAATCTTATTTCCTCCACCAGGGTTTGGACCCGGGCCCTCGGCAGTGAAAGCGCAGAGTCCTAACCCCTGGACTGCCAGGGAACTCCCAATAGCCTTTCAAATTAAAGAAACCTCAAAAGATTGGCTAATCCATGCTGATAGCAGTGCCTTTGGTGCACACAGGTATACAAATCTCTGTGTGCTGAAGGGGTCTCAGAGGACATAACCATTCTCAGTTTATAGGGTTTTGCAGGGAAAACTATAAGAGACGCATAAGCATTTTTGTTTCTTTAGTCACTTGGAAAGAATAATACCTTCATTTTGTCCTTATTCTTTGAGGATCTTAAAGAAGAATACCACATTAAATGCTGAAATCTGCATATTTGCAAACCATTGAAGATGTTAGAGGTGCCAGCATTTGAATGTCTCATTAGCGAGGTGAGAGGAAAGGCAAAACTCATCCTTTGGACATACAGGCATACCTCCTTTTATTGCACTTCTCTTTATTGCATTCGCAGATACTGCATTTTTTACAAATTGCGGGGTTTTGGTAACCCTGTGTTGACCAAGTCTATCGACGCCATTTTTCAAATAGCACTTGCTCACTTTGTGTCTGTGTCACATTTTGGTAATTCTCACAGTATATTTGTTCTGGTGATCTGTGATCAGTGATCTTTGATGTTACTGTTGTAATTGTTTTGGGGTGCCACGAATCACACCCCGACAAGACTGCAAACTTAATTGGTAAATGTTGTATGTGTTCTGACTGCTCCACTGACTGGCCTTTCCCCATCCCTCTCCCTCTCCTTGGGCTCCTTATTCCCTGAGACACAGCAATATTGAAATTAGCCCCTCAATGGCCTCTAAGTGTTCAGGTGAAAGGAAGAGTCATAGGTCTCTCACTTTAAATCAAAAACTAAGAATGTTTAAGCTCAGGGAGGAAGGCATGTTGAAAGCCGAAATAGGCCAAAAGCTGGGCCTCTTTCACCAGTTAGCCAAGTTGTGAACGCAAAGGAAAAGTCCTCGAAGGAAGTTAAAAGTTCTCCAGTGAACACACGAATGTCTCCCTAACATAAAAGTACAAGATGAAGCAGGTAGTGCTGATGTAGAATCTACAGCAAGTTATCCAGAAGATCTAGCTGAGATAATTCATGAAGGAGGGTACACTAAACAACAGATTTTCAGTGTAGATGAAGCAGCATTCTATTGGGAAAAGATGCCATGTAGGACTTTCATAGCTAGAAAGAAGAAGGCAATGCCTGGCTTCAGAGGACAAGCTGACTTTCTTGATAGGGGCTAATACAGCTGGTGACTCTAATTTTAAGCCAGTGCTCATTGACCATTCTGAAAATCCTAGTGCCTTTAAGAATTATGCTAAATCTATTCTGGCTGTGCTTTATAAATGGGACAATAAAGCCTGGATAACAGCACATCTGTTTACAACATATTTTACTGAGTATTTTAAGCCCACTGTTGAGACCTACTGCTCAGGAAAAAAATGCCTTTCAAAATACTACTGCTCATTGACAATTCACCTGGTCACCCAAGAGCTCTGATAGAGATGTACCCATGAGGTTAACATTATTTTCATGCCTGCTAGCACAACATCCATTTTGCAGCCCATGGATTAAGGAGTAATTCCAACTTTCAAGTCTTATTATTTAAGAAATACATTTCTTAAGGCTATAGCTGCCATAGCTAATGATTCCTCTGATGGATCTGGACAAAGTAAATTGAAAACCTTCTGGAAAGGATTCACCATTCTAAATGCCATTAAGAACGTTAGTGATTCATGGAAGGAGGTCAGAATTTCAACATGAACAGGAGTTTGAAAGAAGTTGATTCCAACCCTCATGGATGACCTTGAGGGGTTCCGGACTTAAGTGGAGGAAGTAATTGCAGTTGTGGTGGAAATAGCAAGAGAACTAGAATTAGAAATGGAGCCTGAAGATGCGACTGAATTGCTGCAATCTTATGAGAGAACATTAATGGATAAGGAGTTGCTTCTTATGGATGAGCAAAGAAAGTGGTTAGCATTTTTTAGCAATAAAGTATTTTTTATTTAAGGTATGTACATTGTCTTTTTAGACATAATGCTGTTGCATGGCTACAGTATAGTATAAACATAACTTTTATGTGCACTGAGAAACTAAAAAAGTCATGTGACTTGCTTTATTGCAACATTTGCTTCATTGTGGTGTTCTGGAACCGAACTTGCAATATCTCTGAGGTCTGCCTGTACTTTTAAACTATACAAAAATGACGAAAGGAAAAGCATGATCATTTTTTTAAATCAGAAAACGTTTTAATTGCCTTTTTTATTGTGTGCCTTATTTAATTCCCATAATAGAGCCATAAATATCGTGGATTATGGATAGCTGCTTACATAAATAATGTATCCTCTCTCTTTCCCTTCTATCAAGATTGAAAAGGCCAAACCCATTAAATGTGGAACATTTGGTGCCACATCTTTACAGCAGAGATACTTAGCTACTGGAGATTTTGCTGGAAACCTTCATATATGGTAAGATTATTTCATCAGTGTTAAGACATGAGATAAGCAATTTTTTTGATAGTTGTGTTACTCTTCCTCTGAAAGAATTCTAACTTTGAAATGTTTTTTGTTAAATTTTAACTATTTATAAGAATATGACAGTTACCTCATATGTATTTTTAGATTTCATGTTCAATATCCATTTTAAAATACTAACATATTTTTCTTTAGCTGTTTCAAATAATGTTTTTAATATTTATTTCCACACATACTGTTTGGTGCTAGCATTTAATATCCATATTTGTAAACAAAGGGCTCTTCCCCTCCACCATGAAGGATACACTATATAAAAATGCTCGTGTATAACACTAAAAAATTAGATATCATTTACATTTTAAAAAGATACTTGGCATTACAGAATGAAACACTGTATTTTTGTATGTTTTAATTTTTTAACATAGAACTCTCAATTCATTAAAACTTTTTCTTTTAATGCTTTAGCTGAGTACAAGTTTTTAGGAACACATCTGTTGAGTAAATCAAGATAAACCTGTTTCGCATGAGCAAAATCACAAGTGTGCCAAATGCTTTTATAATGTTCTTTTTTTAATAAATGTATTTATTTTTGGCTGCATTGGGTGTTTGTTGCTGTGCGCAGGCTTTCTCTAGTTGAGGCAGACGGGGGGCTGCTCTTCGTTGCGGTGCACGGGCTTCTCATTAAGTTGGCTTCTCATTGCGGTGGCTTCTCTTGTTGCGGAGCGGTGACTTCTCTTGTTGCAGAGCGCTGGCTCTAGGTGCGCAGGCTCAGTAGTTGCGGCACTCGGGCTTAGTTGCTCTGCGGCATGTGGGATCTTCCCAGACCAGGGCTCGAACCCGTGTCCCCTGCATTGGCAGGTGGATTCTCAACCACTGCGCAACCAGGGAAATCCCCCAAGTGCTTTTAATTTTCGTGTTTTACCTAGAGTTATTTCCTCATATTTAAATTAGAGTTGAATGAATTGAAATCCTCTGTAATTACTGTTCAACAATATCTCTTAAACATGTAAAGTATACAGTAATGTTCTAGAGGAACTGTCTTCCCTACATTATGTTTTCTATTGTGACCTTTCTTGATTCTAACTTAGAATTTGCTATTTGTAATTACATTACATTGATATATTTATCTGTCTTAGAGTCATAATATAACATAGAATGAAGCTATTTTAATTCCCCTTGCTTTAACTACTTAATAATTAAGTTAGCATTTATTAGAATGCATTAGTTTTTACCTGCTGTGTCATAAACTTTCAAAGAACTTGGGAGAGAGACCAGTCTGAGTATTATTTTTTAAAATAAATATATTTCAACACAAGAATATGCAACAAATATAACGGTTGACTATCTCCCTAATAGAGCTTCCTAGTATAGTGCACATATTACTGCTTTATTTTCATTGGTGAGTCATAATTTCATGTTAAAAGAAGTGATGTTTCAAAGTCTGTGGAAACAGTAAAACAGTTCTTTTAAATAGAACCTCAGTCCTGTTTAGTCTCTTGATGCTTTCACAATTACGCCACAAAGATAAACATCATCTCTAAACTAGGCTGAACTTCTCAAATTTTGATTTGCAAGATTTTACTGATAAATCTGGGCCCAGTAATAAATTGGGATTACGTGTCATGAAGAGCTATGTTCATTAAAAAAGAAGAAATATAAGTTGTTAAAAACTGACTTGTTAAAAAGAAATGTGGAAGGAGGCTCCAGTAGAAAAGCAGAAGAGGCAGGGAAGGGCTGGGAGGCAAGAGAAGGGTGTATTAGCATAACCTACTTCAGCCACTCACCCAGCCCTGTAGTGTAGTCTTCAGGCACACATAGGAGTGGGTACTTTTCCTGCATTCCCTTCACTTAACTAACCTAGAATTAGACAGACTTCATCCAGTTTGACTATAATATTTATTGTGACCAGCATGATGATAAACTGAAAAACATAACTAGTTGAAAATCAGTGTGGAACTCAGTGAGAAAATATTATTAAGGAAGAAAGGTATACAAAGTAAACACTGCTCATAGTTTAATCTCTCAAAAAATCCCAAGATCAAACTACCAAGACTACTTTGGAAATATTCAAAATCACTTTGCATTTACTCTGTATTTAAAGCAGTGATTATCAGACCTCAGTGTACCAGAAAGTCAGCAGATTTGGGGCCCCATCCCAGATATACTTATTCATTATGTCTGGGGAGGAGCCCGTGAATCTGCATTTATTAACAAGCATACGTGGTAATTCATGTGCAGAGGTCCTAGATCGATCATCTTTGAGGACCACTGAGGAAAGTGGGCTCAGGATTTAGAATTCCAAGTTGAATGATGACAACTCTCATTGAGACCTTGAAAGAAGCTAAAGTGGAGAGGAAAATTTGGAAGTAAGTGTGTAAATTACCTTAACTGCAAAACCCTTATTTTTAAACAAAAAATCTCAATATGGCATGCATTCTTAAATTTGAGTAGTATACTAAACATTTGGGGCATGTGTAAGTAAGAAGCTGTGTTCTGTTGTTTAGGAATTTGGAAGCTCCAGAGATCCCAGTATATTCCGTACAGGGCCATAAAGAAATTATAAATACTATAGATGGTGTAGGTGGACTCGGAATCGGGGAAGGGGCACCTGAAATTGTGACCGGCAGCCGAGACGGTAAGTCAGAATATTGTGTGTATTTTACTTTTTTTATTTTTAGGGAAGTCTCTGTGCAACAGTATATTCTATGTGGAAATCTTCCTCAATCCTTGATCCCCTAAACCTAACATTCTACTCTTTTGATAGGCAGGTTTGATTGCGTATCCCTCAGTTGTTTCAGACTTCGGGGGTATTTCAAGTTAGAGGCATAGCACTTACTATTTTAGTTTTGAGCTCGTTCAACTGTTGACAACCATAGTTTCCTCTGAACCTTGAGGACTTAAAATGTCTCTGCAGGTTTTTGAGGCAGCTGTTGACACACTGTGGGTGGCAGCGTTTTTCTTTCCTTGCAAAGCAGAATTAGTACTTGTGAAAATGGTCGTATTGACAGCTGCTTGAACACTGCAGTTCTGTGGTCTTTCCGCTGAGCATTGTAGAAAGCTCCAAGAGCTCCAACTCTGCTTTTCCCCCCTGCAGTGACAAACAAGGGAAGGTCTTTCGGTGTCCTGAGCTGTTCTGAATGTAACAGAGTCAGAATTTTTGTTGCTTCACAAGGGGTGTGTAAGTGATTTGGTACCTTAGTTGGTTCAGCTAGTTTTTTAGTGGCTGCTCAAGACCATGAGGAAATTGTTTCCAAAGAAAAGTGGAATTTACTTTTCTAATAGTTTCTCAAGAGCAGCTGTGTTTTAGAAATCAGGTATTTTTTTTCCAATCATAGAAACAGTGTGGAATATAGAAGGAAAAATAACAGTCTGCTACACCAGCATAACTATTAGATTTGTTTTCCTTTCCAGTCATAGATACAATTTTACATGTATTATCAGTGTAAATACGATTTTGTATCTTATTTATTTAATGTTTTGTCCTTATGTAAATATTGCTGTTTCCATGTGGTTTTCATAATTATCATTTTAATGACTTCATAATATTCCATCCTGTGGATGTGTCACAGTGTCCTTAGCCATGCCCCTGTTAATGAGCATTTGATTTGCTTTAAGTTTTTGTTTATTTTGGGAGAGTGACTTTAAAATAATGAAGAAATGAGTATCATGTATATAGCTCTTTTGGAATAATCATACTTTATGATTTAAAAAAATTGTCAAACTTTCCAAAGTACCTGTTTACCTTATCAGCTACAGTAGATGAGGTAGATTTCCAGTCCACCCTACCAGCATTGATTTCCTTTCTTCCCCCCTAATTTTAGAGATAAAATGGTATTCCATTCCGACTTGTGTTAACTTCTTTCTATATTTGTTTATTAGTTAATTTTGCTTTGCGAATTGTCTATTTGTGTTCTTTTCTCATTTAACTGTTACGGACTTAATATAAATGTTATCAATTTGTATGAACCCTGTAGAATGATGTAACTCGTCACATTTGTAGGAAATTTATTTCTTCTTGAAGCAGCCTTTTTAATGACCAACTTTATTTTATCCCTGATGATAAGTCTAGTGGAATATCTTCCCTTTTCCTGGATTTATTATCCTTTTTTAATAATTTTTTTACCCTTTTCCTGTTCTCACTTAGGCCTTTTAGCCACTTTATTATGTCTTTGTGTTTCTCAAAGTTAGTGACACTAGCTAGTTAGTTATCCTGTAATTTGCATTAAAATGAGGGAGTTGAAATTAAATTGAGAAGAATTATTTGTTACTTTTATTAACTCCTTCTTTCTCCTTTATTGCCACGGGGAAATTAAACTTAATTGTATATGAAATGGTATTCTAAAACTCCAAATAAGAAATCATAGACGTAAAAATTACTTTATCCATCTGCATAAGAAAAATGGCAATGATTATATGAGTAGTAAGGAAAAAGCATTAAAATGACGCTGGCTTTATTCTAAATAAATACTACATTTGTTTTAGTCTTAAACCAAGAAAATAAGACATGATTTGAATTACATAACATTTGTGTTTGCCTTGTCAATCATATCTTGTTGATGATGACTTAGGAACAGTTGTTGGCTTTTGTGTGTATCTATTAATCGGAAACCAAATCAGGCAGTAACATGTGGGTTATATCTCTGATATTAAGTGCAACTTGCCCAATTGGAAGTCATAAAAATGTGAATATTTTTCAGGTACTATAACATCTGTAATACCTTCATGTACATAGGAAGCCATATGAAGAGAATGCAGAAAGAAATGTCATCATTCACTATTGAATTTTGCCAACTCACTTTTTTTAATGTCAGGAACCGTGAAGGTGTGGGACCCAAGGCAAAAAGATGATCCTGTTGCTAATATGGAACCTGTACAAGGAGAAAACAAGAGAGACTGTTGGACGGTGGCATTTGGTAAATTACTGAAGTACCCTTGCATTTGAAGTATCAGATTGTAAAAAGGACAGTGCTTCAAGAAAGTCCTAATAGTCTCTTTATAGTCTGTTTTGTGGATTATCTGACAGTTTATTGAGGCAAATAGACATGGTGTTTAATGGCAGCCTCTGGGGCCTAGGTTTGAATCCTCACTGTGCTATTTATTGGTTGTGTGTCCTGGGGCAGGTTATCAAGCTTCTCTGTTTTTTGCTTGCTTCATTTATAAAATGGAAGTAACAAATAATAGTGTTGTTGTGAGGATTCAGTTAGTACATGTAAAGTGCTTAGATATTAAGTGCTCAAAAATATTTGCTATTTTTATGTACTTCCGTTTAACTTGATAATATTGACCTAGTTTAGAACCAAATGCCATTAGTGAAACTAAGTAGAGCCTCAGATGCGAATGGTAACCTAACAAATCCTACATTTTACTATGTACAGAGTATGTTTATTTTCTAGAAAATAGTTATGCCATTACAGAATTATTTCTTATAAAGTTGTTAACCATGTTCCTCTAGTAATATACTTAAAATGAGTATTGATCTTGTAGGACTAATTGATGTTTGCCCTTGTATCTCTTACTGAGCACCAAAATTACAATCATTTTTGCTACTAAAGGATGTGGGCCGGGACTTCCCTGGTGGTCCCGTGGTTAAGACTCTGCCCTCCCAGTGCAGGGGGCACAGGTTTGATCCCCTGGTCCAGGAACTAAGATCCCACATGCCACACAGTGCAGCCAAAGATTTAAAAAAAAAGGAAGAAAGGATATGGGCCATATTTCATTTTAAACCTTTATTTTCTTATATAAGCCAGTGTAGTTAACAGACATAAAAGTGAGATTAAATGATATATGTGAACTGTTTAGCTTTTTATGTTATTTTTAAATTGAATTGTTATTTAATCAGAGGAAAGTTTTAGATTTCCGATTTAAAAATTAAATTACCACTGCAATTGAGAGATTTCATTGTGTGTGTATATTATAATTACTCTGCGTGTATATATATTACAAGCAATAATATAAACTGAAGACATGCACACTTGTGCAGAAATTTCAGTTAGTGTTTAGAATCGTCATATAAAAATATATGTAATAATTAAAAAGTAATTAACTTTGGGTCCATTAAAGGCTTTTTATCATTGATCTAAGGGACATAAGTGCCATTTTAAATGTAGGACATTAAATTTAAAGAAAGAACATTTATCCATTGATTTGACCATTTTTTGTTTGTTTGTTTTTGTAAATGCCAAGTATGTGCATAGCTGTGGTCATACAAAGGTGAAACAGACTCGTATTCTTGCCTCAAAAAGCTTGTAATTTTAGTAAAGAGGGCATGCTATCTACATTAATTATAGTATGAGGTAGGAGTGATAAAAGGTCACAGAAGCATGGATAAATGCAGAAGGAATCCCAAGGGAGTGATAACTGGAGAGGAAGAACATACTAACCTCAGACCAAGGATATGTAGCATTTGAACCACTGAAATAGGGAGGGGATTGCAAGCATTGGGAGGAAGGTACAGAGAAGGAATGGTGGTAGGAATAGCCTTAAAGATGGCACAGGGCCATGGCCAGAGGTGTTTCGATGGTCTGGAGGTAGTGGTAAACCTTTGGAGGCTTTTGCAAGGATGAGATATGATCAGAGCTTTAGGAAAACTGAAGTGGTGTCATGTAGGGGAGAGAGGTGAGTGGCAGAGGGAATATGAGCTCCGAAGCTCTTTGCAACATTCCAGGAAACACGTAGGTTAGATGCAATAAGAAGGGAGCAGAGCGGGTCGATTCAGAAGATAATATTGTGGCAAAAGAAATAAAATTTGGCAGGTTTTTTGAGATGAGGAACAAGGGAAAGGATTATTTCCAAGGTGACTGAATTTTGAGGCTGAATGTAGGGTGAATGATGTTATTAATTGAAGAAGTGCCACAGAGGATATGATGGTTTGTAAAGGAAGATGGTGAGGTCAGTTTTAGACATCATGAGTTTCAGATGCTGTCGTGTCATCTCGGTGGAGCCTACAGTGGAAATGCAGGGCTGGAGTCTATGAGAAAAAGGGAGTTGCAAGCAGCAGAGAACAAAGGCATTGGGTTAAGATGCCCACAGAGCCTGGCACAGTTAACAGGGGCTTCCCTCTCACCTAACACATTTTCCTCAGCAAGAGGTACTCTGGAAAAAAAAATCCCTGGATCCGAGCAGGATGTGTTTCACTGCAGATTATAGATTTACTTTGGGTGCCATCATCCATACAACTAAAAATACATCACAGTGCACCACAGCTTATCTGAGGTTTCCTTGCAAAGACGAGATAACACCAGAACAACATTTTGCAAAATATAAATAAGTTTAAAGTAGTTTCTATTGGCATTCAAATATAGTTACTGCCAAAGAAAGCAATGGAAGCCTAGCTGTATTTATTCTACCAAATCCTACTACCATTTGAACTGTTAGTCTTTGCAAATAGAGAATAGAGAGAATTTGAAATCCAATAAACACTTTCATATATCCCTTGAGTATACAATCTCAATGAATGAGCTTTTTCTTGTAAACAATATTAGATACCAAATTAATAATCTTGATGTCCTGTCAGGGTTAATAAAATGAGATTCTACCTAATGTGATTTCTTCACCTGATTTGATACAAGTTATCTGTGTAGTTTCGTAAGTTTTTTTTTTAGCAGTCTTCATATGAGCATTTATGAAGGTCTGAAATGTCGTGTTTTGATTTCCAGGCAGTGCTTACAATCAAGAGGAACGTGTAGTGTGTGCTGGCTATGACAACGGAGACATCAAGCTGTTTGATCTCAGAAATATGTCATTACGGTGGGAGGCAAATATAAAAAATGGGGTAACGTACATTTGGATTCTTTCCAGATTCTCTCAGTGTGTTTTTACCCACCCTGAACTACTACAAAAGGAAAGCTCCTCTAATAACTCATTTCAGTAAAACCCCTCTGTGCATGTATGGTTTTAACCTTTTGGGGCTTAACCTTGGAGGGTCTGATAAAAATCAGGGATGCTCTCATCAGAAAGTGAACACACACCCAGATGTGGTGTGATGTACCAGGTGAGTCACTACGCCCGTGGCCCATCTGTGGACTCCTGTGGGCCATGCAGTGTGGTATTAAAATGACCTAGTAAGAGGCCGCCTTCTGCTAATGTCAGGCAGCTTGAACTTGTAATAGCCTCCCAAGTACTTTCAGGTTTTTGGTTCCCAGGTTGTACATCTTTAGTGAAGAATGTGGTTCCCTCCTGTTTTCTCTAGTCAGCCTTGACTTAACTTTATAAAATAATTACATAATAACAGTAAAAAGCTAAATTATGGCTTTCCAAATGTACCCACGAGAACAGGGTACCCTAGATGATTTTGTGGATCTTATTAACCAAGAAGAAATTTTTATAGTTACAAGTATTTGATATATGGATTCAAAGATAAAGTGATTATTTAAAATGCTTTCACATGAGCTGATAATGTTAAAGTTGTTTTACTTAGTTTGAAAGAACCTCTTGAATAATAATCGTTGTTAAATGAATGATCACTAATAAATATTCTCTATCTTCAGGTATGTAGCTTGGAGTTTGACAGAAAAGACATAAGTATGAATAAGTTAGTAGCTACGTCTCTGGAAGGAAAGTTTCATGTTTTTGACATGAGAACACAGCATCCAACCAAAGGTTTTGCTTCTGTTTCAGAAAAGGTAAATATGAGGGAAATGTCTTTCTATGAAGAGGAATATTTGCTATAGCTTGTTTTAGACTGATAAATAGAATGAGTCACCAAGTTCCTTCCAGGTTTTTATATGAAGGGAGCTATTTTTAATATATTGTAGGATCTTGACAAGTTTTTCTGTGCAAAAAGTACTTTTCTAAAGTTTGTCAATTTTAGACTTTTTTTTTTTATTGAAGTGTAGTTGATTTACAGTGTTGTACCACTCTCTGCTAGACTTCTTGATTATAATAAAGGCCTCAGTTGGTAATGACTCTTATTTTGTAGTTTAGGAGCAATCGCAAGAAAACTAGCTGGTTTAGGAATTTGGTCAACAAAACCTAGCCTGGTGTTTCCTAATAAATATATATTTGTATTAATACCTAATTATATACTTTTAGGTATATGCCAATATATATTCCATACTAATTATATACTTTGCAAAGTATATCAACATATATACATTATGTCATTTCATCACATTTTATTTTTATATTCCAGTTTGATATATTAAATGAGATTATTTAAAGTGCTAATCACTGTGATTGGCACATAGTGGCAATGTAAATATAAATTTATTTATTCATACATACATATATGCATACTTTGCCTTGTTCCAAATAGTATTTTAGGTAGCTTAGAGGGAAACATTTGGTATTACAACATTAGAAAAATTGATGAAGAAAGCTGCACAAATGGAAAACACTGGTTTAAAAAACTGAAGTTGATGTCTGGAGTAAGGGGACTGCATAAAATTCATGCTGAAACATCTTGTCATTTGCAAGAGATGTGTTGGAAATGTCACTGAGCTTTCTTGAATATAAAAATAAAGAAAAATCAGTTATAGATTTGTAGTTTCCATAAGATTAAAATATGTAAGTTGCTCAGGAAATAAAAATTCACTCCCTTGCTCCCTTCCCCTATGTCATGGAGTCAGTAGTACTTCCCAAACCTTCCTATTTTGTCTTATTTCATTATTAAAATAATTATTATTGCATGTAAATTACTGTTACTGCCTGATGAACTATATTCTTAAGGTAACTAACTATACACTATAATATTGTTTGCCTTTGTCATTTCAGAAGTATCTATCCACAACATAAAGCACTTACTAAATTGTTCCAAATACAAGTGCAACACATTTCTCATTAACGGGAAATTATAGTGTGTCTCCAAAATTTTTTTGTTACGTTTAGTTAATCCAGTAATTGCTAAATCTGTCAAATACATGACGGTGTATTTTAACAAGTCATTTCCCCTCTTTTTGCTTTTTATCAACTTCCAGGAGAAAAAGAGAAGTTTAAGCTACAAAACAAATTAAGGTTTAACAGCTTGAACCTAATCACTTGAGGACTCACACACTTAAAGTGTGCATTTTGAGATATGTGTTTTTCTCTGCTAATGGTAATTCTCTTAAAAGACTATTAAAATCAAATGTCAAGACTGATCATCAACTAAAATGCAAAGTGTCTTATGTGTGGCTTAGCTCAAGCTGGCTGGTCTCATTGCTTCTATAAAGCAGAAGTCTTTCCTCCCTCCCTCCCTCCCTTCCTCTCTCTCCCTCTCCCTCTCCCTGTCTTGTTAAATTCTCCACAGTGAATGTAGCATTATTAGGATTGATTTACAAGCTGTTAACCTTCATCCAGTTGCCATTTCTATCTTTTTGTTTAATATGACTGATAAAGGCCTGGGCTTATTATAACCATAAACACCGTCTATAAGTCCTCCTGGTACTTATTTTGAAGACTAGACAAGTCAAATAGTGTAAATTGAAGGTAAGACTCTGAGAGCTTTACATTAAAATTCATTCTGTTTATGGGAACTCTCAGTACTTTCCACTCAGTTTTGCTGTGAACATAAAACTGCTCTAAAAAGATAAAGTCTATTAAAAAGAAGTTCAATCTATCCTTTTTTTCCCTTTAGGAAGAAGTATTTCTTTGTATTTTGAGGCTTTTTTCCTCCTTAGAGTGAGCTAGAGATATTTAAATTATTTGTGTAATTTGTATGATACTATAAGGTTAAATGTTAAGACTTTTAATCTGATAATCTTTTTTTTTAATCCAGCAGTACTTTGTTTTGTAAAACAGTAAAGAGGAATGGTTCTTTTCCTAATTCCTGATGGGCCCCTGTAACTCTCTGTAGCCATTGTAAAGAGAAGTGCCAGAAAATAGTTAACTTTTATAATAGTAACTATAATTGAAGTGATAGAAGCTGTTGAAATTGTTGTTGAAGTGATAGAGGTAAAAATCTTTTTTTTTTACAGGTTTCTCTTCTAGGACGGTCTTTTTTTCCTCTATTTTATTGAAGTGTAGTTGATTTACAATGTTGTGTTAATTTCTGCTGTACAGTGAAGTGATTCAGTTAACATATATATACATTATTTTTCACATTCTTTTCCATTATGGTTTATCACAGGATATTGAATATAGTTCCCTGTGCAATACAAGTAGGACCTTGTTGTTTACCATCCTGTATATAATAGTTTGCATCTGCTAATCCCAAACTCCCAATCCATCCCTCCCTCACCCCTCTTCTCCCTTGGCAACCACAAATCTGTTCTCTCTTTATCATATAAACTTATAAACCACTTGTGTGCCTCTCATTCTGTTCAGGCTCATAAATCTACTGTGTGGCAGGTCCGACACCTACCACAGAACAGAGAGCTCTTCCTGACAGCGGGAGGCGCCGGCAGCCTGCACCTCTGGAAGTAGTAAGTCCCTACCAGTGCACAGTGCTCCTTTTTAAGTTACTTGTGGGTGTGAAGTAGGATTCGATTAAACTTTTTGTCTGTTTTTCCTCCTTTGACTTGGTTCATTTTGATAAGATTTTAAATTTCATGGTATTACATAAGCATTACTCTCTAAGCCTTTTTTTTACTCATATACTTATTTTATACTTTGTAAATATTAACATTCTTTTGACACACCAAATATGTATTTTAGTGACATCTTCCATATATTAGAGTAGCTCACGAACAATTCTTTTCATAGATTTGAAATCATGCTTTTTGCTAGTTTTTTTAAAAAATAGGAAAACTTTGACCAAAGGCTTTTGTGAAATATTATAATTCAGCCATTAGAGCAGTACCTCTAGAAGAAAGGAAGAGGGTTGAAATTCTTAGTTTTGGTTCCTGATAATTGACTTGCCCAAGTTCAGGTAACATCACTATGATAGAATGGACACAGAGCATGAGGACCCTGACTGGTCTCCAGGAAAAGCCTTGTCATTGCATTTGAGCATCAACCCTTACTAGATATTTGCCTTTTCCAGTGGGATTTTCTCTTTCCTATAGATTCTTTCTTCTTTTCCACTTAGAAAAGACCCTCTAACATTTCTTTTAAGGTAGATTTAGTATTGATGAACTGTTTTAGTTTTTCCTTGTCTGAGAAGTTTTTTTTATCTCTCCTTCTCTTTTAAATGATAATCTTGCTGGGTAGAGTATCCTAGGTTGCAGATTTTTCCCTTGCAGAACTTTGAATATATCATGCCACTCCCTTCTGACCTGCAAAGTTTCTGCAGAAAAATTAGCTGATAGCCTTATGGGGATTCCCTTGTATATGGCTTTTTGTTTTTCTCTTGCTGCCTTTAGAATGTTTGTACACTTAATGTTATCCCAGAGATCTCTTAAACTGTTTTCATTTTTTTAAAATAAATTTATTTATTTTATTTATTTATTTTTGGCTGCATTGGGTCTTCATTGCTGCACGTGGGCTTTCTCTAGTTGTGGTGAGCGGGGGCTACTCTTTGTTGCGGTGCGTGGGCTTCTCATTGCGGTGGCTTCTCTTGTTGCGGAGCATGGGCTCTAGGCATGCGGGCTTCAGTAGTTGTGGCTCATGGGCTCTAGAGCACAGGCTTAGTAGTTGTGGCGCATGGGCTTAGTTGCTCCGCGGCATGTGGGATCTTCCCGGACCAGGGCTTGAACCCATGTCCCCTGCATTGGCAAGCGGATTCTTAACCACTGTGCCACCAGGGAAGTCCCTGTTTTCATTTTTTAAGATTTGTTTTTCTTTTTGCTCTTCTAATTGGGTGATTTTCATTATCCTATTTTCCAGATCATTTATGTGTTCTTTTGTATCACTTACTGGTATTCATTCCTTCTTGTATTTTTTTTTTCACCTATTGAGTTCTTAATTTCTGATTGGGTCTTTTTTTTTTTTTTTTTGCTGCATTGCGCCTTTGTTGCTGCGCACAGGCTTCTCATTGCGGTGGCTTCTCTTGTTGCGGAGCACGGGCTCTAGAGCACAGGTTCAGTAGTTGTGGCTCACGGGCTTAGTTGCTGCACGGCATGTGGGATCTTCCCGGACCAGGGATCAAACCCGTGTCCCCTGCATTGGCAGGTGGATTCTTTTTTTTTTTTTTTTTTTTTTTTTAAACATCTTTATTGGGGTATAATTGCTTTACAATTGTGTGTTAGTTTCTGCTTTATAATAAAGTGAATCAGTTATACATATACATATGTTCCCATATGTCTTCCCTCTTGCGTCTCCCTCCCTCCCACTCTCCCTATCCCACCCCTCCAGGCTGTCACAAAGCACCGAGCTAATATCCCTGTGCCTTGCGGCTGCTTCCCCCTAGCTATCTACCTTACTAAGTTTGTTAGTGTGTATATGTCCATGACTCTCTCTCGCCCTGTCAAAGCTCACCCTTCCCCCTCCCCATATCCTCAAGTCCGTTCTCCAGTAGGTCTGCGTCTTTATTCCTGTCTTACCCCTAGGTTCTTCATGACATTTTTTTTCCCCTTAAATTCCATATATATGCGTTAGCATACGGTATTTGTCTTTTTCTTTCTGACTTACTTCACTCTGTATGACAGACTCTAGGTCTATCCATCTCATTACAAATAGCTCAATTTCATTTCTTTTTAAGGCTGAGTAATATTCCATTGTATATATGTGCCACATCTTCTTTATCCATTCATCCGATGATGGGCGCTTAGGTTGTTTCCATCTCCGGGCTATTGTAAATAGAGCTGCAATGAACATTTTGGTACATGACTCTTTTTGAATTATGGTTTTCTCAGGGTATATGCCCAGTAGTGGGATTGCTGGGTCATATGGTAATTCTATTTGTAGTTTTTTAAGGAACCTCCATACTGTTCTCCATAGTGGCTGAACCAATTCACATTCCCACCAGCAGTGCAAGAGTGTTCCCTTTTCTCCACACCCTCTCCAGCATTTATTGTTTCTAGATTTTTTGATGATGGCCATTCTGACTGGTGTGAGATGATATCTCATTGTAGTTTTGATTTGCATTTCTCTAATGATTAATGATGTTGAGCATTCTTTCATGTGTTTGTTGGCATTCTGTATATCTTCTTTGGAGAAATGTCTATTTAGGTCTTCTGCCCATTTTTGGATTGGGTTGTTTGTTTTTTTGTTATTGAGCTGCATGAGCTGCTTGTAAATTTTGGAGATTAATCCTTTGTCAGTTGCTTCATTTGCAAATATTTTCTCCCATTCTGAGGGTTGTCTTTTGGTCTTGATTATGGTTTCCTTTGCTGTGCAAAAGCTTTGAAGTTTCATTAGGTCCCATTTGTTTATTTTTGTTTTTATTTCCATTACTCTAGGAGGTGGGTCAGAAAGGATCTTGCTGTGATTTATGTCATAGAGTGTTCTGCCTATGTTTTCCTCTAAGAGTTTGATAGTTTCTGGCCTTACATTTAGGTCTTTAATCCATTTTGAGCTTATTTTTGTGTATGGTGTTAGGGAGTGATCTAATCTCATACTTTTACATGTACCTGTCCAGTTTTCCCAGCACCATTTATTGAAGAGGCTGTCCTTTCTCCACTGTACATTCCTGCCACCTTTATCAAAGATAAGGTGTCCATATGTGCGTGGGTTTATCGCTGGGCTTTCTATCCTGTTCCATTGATCTATCTTTCTGTTTTTGTGCCAGTACCATACTGTCTTGATTACTGTAGCTTTGTAGTATAGTCTGAAGTCAGGGAGCCTGATTCCTCCAGCTCCTTTTCTCGTTCTCAAGATTGCTTTGGCTATTCGGGGTCTTTTGTGTTTCCATACAAATTGTGAAATTTTTTGTTCTAGTTCTGTGAAAAATGCCAGTGGTAGTTTGATAGGGATTGCATTGAATCTGTAGATTGCTTTGGGTAGTAGAGTCATTTTCACAATGTTGATTCTTCCCATCCAAGAACATGGTATATCTCTCCATCTATTTGTATCATCTTTAATTTCTTTTATCAGTGTCTTATAATTTTCTGCATACAGGTTTTTCGTCTCCTTAGGTAGGTTTATTCCTAGATATTTTATTCTTTTTGTTGCAGTGGTAAATGGAAGTGTTTTCTTGATTTCACTTTCAGATTTTTCATCATTAGTATATAGGAATGCCAGAGATTTCTGTGCATTAACTTTGTATCCTGCTACTTTACCAAATTCATTGATTAGCTCTAGTAGTTTTCTGGTAGCATCTTTAGGATTCTCTATGTATAGTATCATGTCATCTGCAAACAGTGACAGCTTTACTTCTTCTTTTCCGATTTGGATTCCTTTTATTTCCTTTTCTTCTCTGATTGCTGTGGCTAAAACTTCCAAAACTATGTTGAATAAGAGTGGTGAGAGTGGGCAACCTTGTCTTGTTCCTGATCTTAGTGGAAATGCTTTCAGTTTTTCACCATTGAGGATGATGTTTGCTGTGGGCTTGTCATATATGGCCTTTATTATGTTGAGGAAAGTTCCCTCTATGCCTATTTTCTGCAGGGTTTTTAGCATAAATGGGTGTTGAATTTTGTCGAAAGCTTTCTCTGCATCTCTTGAGATGATCATATGGTTTTTCTCCTTCAATTTGTTAATATGGTTTATCACATTGATAGATTTGCGTATATTGAAGAATCCTTGCATTCCTGGAATAAACCCCACTTGATCATGGTGTATGATCCTTTTAATGTGCTGTTGGATTCTGTTTGCTAGTATTTTGTTGAGGATTTTTGCATCTATGTTCATCAGTGATATTGGCCTGTAGTTTTCTTTCTTTGTGACATCCTTGTCTGGTTTTGGTATCAAGGTGATGGTGGCCTCGTAGAAGGAATTTGGGAGTGTTCTTCCCTCTGCTATATTTTGGAAGAGTTTGAGAAGGATAGGTGTTAGCTCTTCTCTAAACGTTTGATAGAATTCACCTGTGAAGGCATCTGGTCCTGGGCTTTTGTTTGTTGGAAGATTTTTAATGACAGTTTCAATTTCAGTGCTTGTGATTGGTCTGTTCATATTTTCTATTTCTTCCTGATTCAGTCTTGGCAGGTTGTGCATTTCTAAGAATTTGTCCATTTCTTCCAGATTGTCCATTTTATTGGCATAGAGTTGCTTGTAGTAATCTCTTATGATTTTTTTTATTTCTGCAGTGTCAGTTGTTACTTCTCCTTTTTCATTTCTAATTCTATTGATTTGAGTCTTCTCCCTTTTTTTCTTGATGAGTCTGGCTAGTGGTTTATCTATTTTGTTTATCTTCTCAAAGAACCAGCTTTTAGTTTTATTGATCTTTGCTATCGTTTCCTTCATTTCTTTTTCATTTATTTCTGATCTGATTTTTATGATTTCTTTCCTTCTGCTAGCTTTGGGGTTTTTTTGTTCTTCTTTCTCTAATTGCTTGAGGTGCAAGGTTAGGTTGTTTATTCGAGATGTTTCCTGCTTCTTAAGGTGGGCTTGTATTGCTATAAACTTCCCCCTTAGAACTGCTTTTGCTGCATCCCATAGGTTTTGGGTCGTTGTGTCTCCATTGTCATTTGTTTCTAGGTATTTTTTTATTTCCTCTTTGATTTCTTCAGTGATCACTTCATTATTAAGTAGTGTATTGTTTAGCTTCCATGTGTTTGTATTTTTTACAGATCTTTTCCTGTAATTGATATCTAGTCTCATGGCGTTGTGGTCAGAAAAGATACTTGATACAATTTCAATTTTCTTAAATTTACCAAGGCTTGATTTGTGACCCAAGATATGATCTATCCTGGAGAATGTTCCATGAGCACTTGAGAAAAATGTGTATTCTGTTGTTTTTGGATGGAGTGTCCTATAAATATCAATTAAGTCCATCTTGTTTAATGTATCATTTAAAGCTTGTGTTTCCTTATTTATTTTCATTTTGGATGATCTGTCCATGGGTGAAAGTGGGGTGTTAAAGTCCCCTACTATGAATGTGTTACTGTCAATCTCCCCTTTTATGGCTGTTAGTATTTGCCTTATGTATTGAGGTGCTCCTATGTTGGGTGCATAAATATTTACAATTGTTATATCTTCTTCTTGAATCGATCCCTTGATCATTATGTAGTGTCCTTCTTTGTCTCTTGTAATAGTCCTTATTTTAAAGTCTATTTTGTCTGATATGAGAATTGCTACTCCAGCTTTCTTTTGGTTTCCATTTGCATGGAATATCTTTTTCCATCCCCTTATTTTCAGTCTGTATGTGTCTCTAGGTCTGAAGTGGGTCTCTTGTAGACAGCATATATAAGGGTCTTGTTTTTGTATCCATTCAGCCAATCTGTGTCTTTTGGTGGGAGCATTTAGTCCATTTACATTTAAGGTAATTATCGATATGTATGTTCCTATTCCCATTTTCTATATTGTTTTGGGTTCGTTATTATAGGTCTTTTCCTTCTCTTGTGTTCCTTGTCTAGAGAAGTTCCTTTAGCATTTGCTGTAAAGCTGGTTTGGTGGTGCTAAACTCTCTCAGCTTTTGCTTGTCTGTAAAGGTTTTAATTTCTCCATCAAATCTGAATGAGATCCTTGCTGGGTAAAGTAGCCTTGGTTGCAGGTTTTTCTCCTTCATCACTTTCAGTATGTCCTGCCACTCCCTTCTGGCTTGTAGGGTTTCTGCTGAGAGATCAGCTGTTAACCTTATGGGGATTCCCTTGTGTGTTATTTGCTGTTTTTCCCTTGCTGCTTTTAATATGCTTTCTTTGTATTTAATTTTTGACAGTTTGATTAATATGTGTCTTGGCGTATTTCTCCTTGTATTTATCCTGTATGGGACTCTCTGTGCTTCCTGGACTTGATTAACTATTTCCTTTCCCATATTAGGGAAGTTTTCAACTATAATCTCTTCAAATATTTTCTCAGTCCCTTTCTTTTTCTCTTCTTCTTCTGGAACCCCTATAATTCGAATGTTGGTGCGTTTAATGTTGTCCCAGAGGTCTCTGAGACTGTCCTCAGTTCTTTTCATTCTTTTTTCTTTATTCTGCTCTGCAGTAGTTATTTCCACTATTTTATCTTCCAGGTCACTTATCCGTTCTTCTGCCTCAGTTATTCTGTTATTGATCCCATCTAGAGTACTTTTAATTTCATTTATTGCGTTGTTCATCATTGCTTGTTTCACCTTTATTTCTTCTAGGTCCTTGTTAACTGCTTCTTGCATTTTGTCCATTCTACTTCCAAGATTTCGGATCATCCTTACTATCATTATTCTGAATTCTTTTTCAGGTAGACTGCCTATTTCTTCTTCATTTGTTAGGTCTGGTGCATTTTTATCTTGCTCCTTCATCTGCTGTGTGTTTTTCTGTCTTCTCATTTTGCTTATCTTACTGTGTTTGGGGTCTCCTTTTTGCAGGCTGCACGTTCGTAGTTCCCGTTGTTTTTGATGTCTGTCTCCAGTGGCTAAGGTTGTTTCAGTGGGTTGTGTAGGCTTCCTGGTGGAGGGGACTAGTGCCTGTGTTGTGGTGGATGAGGCTGGATCTTGTCTCTCTAGTGGGCAGGTTCACGTCTGGTGGTGTGTTTTGGGGTGTCTGTGGCCTTATTATGATTTTAGGCAGCCTCTCTGCTAATGGGTGGGGTTGTGTTCCTGTTTTGCTAGTTGTTTGGCATAGGTTGTCTAGCCCTGTGGCTTGCTGGTCGTTGAGTGAAGCTGGGTGCTGGTGTTAAGATGGAGGTCACTGGGAGATTTCCACCGTTTAATATTATGTGGAGCTGGGAGGTCTCTTGTTGACCAGTGTCCTGAAGTTGGCTCTCCTACCTCAGAGGCAGAGCCCTGACTCCTGGCTGGAGCACCAAGAGCCTTTCATCCACACGGCTCAGAATAAAAGGGAGAAAAAGTAGAGAGAATTAGTAGATGTATGAGGAAAGAAAGAAGGAAAGGAGGAAAGGAAGGAAGGAAGAAAGAAGCAAAGAAGGAAAGAAAGGAGGGAGGGAGGGAGGGAGGAAGGAAGGAAGGAAGGAAGGAAAGAAGGAAAAAAGACAGAAAGAAAGAAGATACAGTAAAAATAAAATAAAGTATAATATATTTATTGAATTAAAAAATATTTAGAAAAAAAAAAAAAAGAGGGACGGATAGAACCTTAGGACAAATGTTGGAAGCAAAGCTATACAGAGAAAATCTTATACAGAAGCATACACATACACCTTCACAAAAAGAGGTAAAGGGGGAAAAATCATAAATCTTGCTCTCAGAGACCACCTCCTCAATTTGGGGTGATTCGTTGTCTAAAGGAGGGAAGGACGGAAAGAAAGAAAGAAAGAAAGAAGGAACGACGGTAAAGTATAATAAAGTTATTACAATTAAAATTATTGAGAAAAAAAAATTTTTTTTTTAAAAACCATGGACGGATAGAGCCCTAGGACAAATGGTGGAAGCAAGAGTATACAGACAAGATCTCACACATAAGCATACACGTACACATTCACAAAAAGAGGAAAAGGGAAAAAAATCATAGATCTCGCTCCTAAATTCCACCTCTTCAATTTGGGATCATTCCTTGTCTATTCAGGTATTCCACAGATGCAGGGTATATCAAGTTGATTGTGGAGCTTTAATCCGCTGCTTCTGAGGCTGCTGGGGGAGATTTCCCTTTCTCTTCTTTGTTCTCACAGCTCACAGGAGCTCAGCTTTGGATTTGGCCCTGCCTCTGCGTGTAGGTCGCTGGAGGGCGTCTGTTTTTTGCTCAGACAGGAAAAGATTAAAGGGGCCGCTAATTCGGGGGCTCAGGCTCACTCAGGCCGGGGGTGAGGGGGGGGAAGGAGGGGCACTGCGTGCGGGGCGGGCCTGCGGCGTCAGAGGCGGCGTGACGTTGCACCAGCCTGAGGCCCGCCGTGCGTTCTCCCGGGGAAGTTGTCCCTGGTTCCCGGGAACCTGGCAGTAGCGGGCTGCACAGGCTCCGCGGAAGAGGGGTGTGGAGAGTGACCTGCGCCCGCACACAGGCCCCTTGGTGGCGGCAGCAGCAGCCCTAGCGTCTCCCGCCCGTCTCTGGGGTCCGCGCTTTTAGCCGCGGCTCGCGCCCGTCTCTGGGGTTCGCGCTTTTAGCCGCGGCTCGCGCCCGTCTCTGGGGTTCGCGCTTTTAGCCGCGGCTCGCGCCCGTCTCTGGAGTTCCTTTAAGCAGCGCTCTTAAACCCCTCTCCTCGCGCACCAGGAAACAAAGAGGGAAGAAAAAGTCTCTTGCCTCTTCGGCAGGTGCAGGCTTTTCCCCGAACTCCCTCCCGGCTAGTCGTGGTGCACTAACCCCTTCAGGCTATGTTCAAGCCGCCAACCCCAGTCCTCTCCCTGCGCTCCGTCCAAAACCGAAACCCGAGCTTCAGCTCGCAGCCCCGCCCGCCCGGGCGGGTGAGCAGACAAGCCTCTCGGGCTGGTGAGTGCCGGTCGGCACCGATCCTCTGTGCGGGAACCTCCCCGCTTTGCCCTCCGCACCCGTCGCTGTGCACTACTCCTCGGTCCCGAAGCCCCCCCCTCCGCCTCCCGCAGTCTCCGCCCGCGGAGGGGCTTCCTAGTGTGTGGAAACTTTTCCTCCTTCACAGCTCCCTCCCACTGGCGCAGGTGCCGTCCTTATTCTTTTGTCTCTGTTTTTTCTTTTTTTCTTTTGCCCTACCCAGGTACGTGGGGAGTTTCTTGCCTTTTGGGAGGTCTGAGGCCTTCTGCCAGCCTTCAGTAGGTGTTCTGTAGGAGTTGTTCCACGTGTAGATGTATTTCTGGTGTATCCGTGGGGAGGAAGGCGATCTCCGCGTCTTACTCTTCCGCCATCTTCAAGGTCCCCCCCTGGCAGGTGGATTCTTAACCACTGTGCCATCAGGACAGTCCCTGATTGGGTCTTTTTATGTTTTCTAGTTCTTTGTTAAAATTTTCACGTGTACATCTATTCCTTTCCCTAATTCAGTTAACATTTTTATCTGGTAAATTATTTGTTTCATTATTTATTTTTTCAGGGGTTTTCTCTTGCCTTTTCAGTTGAGTGCAGTTCCTCCGCCTTTTCATTTTGGTTAACTTTCTCTGCCTCTATGAATTTAGTTGAAATAGTTACTTATTTAAGTCTTAAAGGGGTGTTCTCATATGGGAGGCTCTTTGGTGAGAGAGCTGGATTTGACGTGAACACAAGTTACATCTTTGGGGTGTGCTGGCAGCTATCACCCTGGTCGGAGATGTAGCTGGAGATGGAGGGGCTAGAGCTGGAGCCACGTATGAGGTGGGATGTCCCCTCTGTTCAGTGGCCATTATTGCCCTATCAGGGTAGGGATCTGATCCCAACTTGCTGGAACAGAAGCCAGGAGGGTCGGCCCAAGCTAGCTTTATTCTCTTTAAGTGTGTTTTTTCCTCCACCGGCACCCTTGCCCTGGAGTGGGAAGGTGCTGAAGCAGGTGCGGCCCGTGCGGGCTCTCGGCTTGTGTTGGCCACGGACCAAGGTCCAAGCTGTCTCTAATGCGCTTCCTGTGTAGGCGCCCACAGTTGTTTTCCCTTGCTCTGTTCAGATATATCCACGGGTGCAAGTCCCCTTTGTCCCTCACAGCTGAGCACTGTCCCCAGCCCCCTCTGCCCCACGCTGTTGTGGAGCCACACTGCAGGGCAGGAGGGGCCTGTGTAGACTCTTGGCCTGTGTCGGGAGGGGTGAGCTGTGTGGGGCAGCGGCCGCCGTCAGAGGTACAGGCCGCTTGTGGTGTGCTGCTTGAGTGAAGAGCCAGCAAGAGGCACTGCTGCCCCACCGGCCTCCGCCCTGGGGCCGCTCGCCTCTGAGTTCCAAGATCGAGTCTTTTCCCTGATCATAGCTGCCCCAGATCCTGTTCCGTGCTGTGCCGTGGAGTCAGTGGGGCTGGCGTGTTCGCTTGTCTTGGGCTGGGGCACACGCCAAGGCAATTGTGGGAAACCAGCAGCTGCTAGGGCAGACCTTTCCGCCCTGCCTTGGGGGCAAGCCAGCATGTGGACGCTCCTCACGAACAGAGCCTAGGCTTCTGACAGCCTTCCTGTTGGTCCAAGCGGCCCTCCAACCAGCCAAGGGGGCTGGTCTCCCCAACGTAGGATCTGGGGACTGGGGGCGCCAAATCTGTAGCTCTTATCAGTCACTCCCCAGGGCAGGCGTCCGCCTGTGTGTTCTCCCTTTTCCTGAGTCCCCTCCCAGGGGCACAGGTCCTGACCTGATAGCTTTTCTTCCCTTTCCACTTACCTGTGTATCTCTCTTGCAGCCCTGGTTGTACAGGAGCCCTTCTGCCAGTTTCCAGTTAGTTTTCAGTGAGCTCTTAAAACTTTAATAGATGATATGGAGGATTAGAAAAAAATCTTTATGTTATCTTTTAAATACTAAATAACTGCAGCCTCTGCCAAGAGACATGAAAAATGTTCTGTAACTTGTTTATCCATCTGAATGTTTTATTCCTTTTAAAAAATTAAAAGGGGCTTCCCTGGTGGCGCAGTGGTTGAGAGTCCGCCTGCTGATGCAGGGGACGTGGGTTCGTGACCCGGTCCGGGAAGATCCCACATGCCGCGGAGCGGCTGGGCCCATGAGCCATGGCTGCTGAGCCTGCGCGTCCGGAGCCTGTGCTCCGCAACGGGAGAGGCCGCAGCAGTGAGAGGCCCGCGTACCACAAAAAAAAAAAAATCAAAAGAAGGTGTAGGGTCTGTGAGGAAGAAAGAATAGAATGTTATCTGCTTATCACTACTTCTGTTTCTGTTCTGCTTCTGAGTTGCTTCATGCCTTTTAAAGTCTTGGTCTTTATTAGCACTTTTGAAATAAAGGTAGTATCATAGCTGATACCTAACAGGCTTTAAAAGACCTTCTGAGGAGGAATACCCCTGTATCCCTCCATGGGGGAGGGGTGTTCCATTTTTCCCTCTCTCAAATCTAGACCAAGTCATAGTTATGAGCTGTTAACCTTCAGCCCTTCTCATTTTATAAATTTATATTTTCAGCTGATAGAAAATCAAATGTTCTAGGAATCACTGTTTTCTTTTTTGAGGCAGTGATATCTAGAGCACCAAGTCAATTTATTAAAGAACGCGAGATCAACGTAGAACTTTCATAGTAAAAGAAAAGATACCTACTCATGCTGAACAGAAATGATGTTTAAACGTTTTTAGTAGATCGAATGCTTCTTTATGAGACTTTGGGGGGTTGGGATTGAGGTTGAAATATTGTCTCCTTATTTCCATACAACTCAATATTAGAAAGATGCCTTAAGTATATATCAGTTCCAGTAGTCAAGTGAGAAATAAAAATAGTTATTGGAGTATATGTATAAGAATAAAATGACGAATGCTAAGACTTATCTCCTCTTACCACTTTGATCTTGTTTTCAGCGAATACCCAATTCAGCGGTCAAAGAAAGATTCCGAGGGTGTAGAGATGGGAGTTGCAGGTTCGGTCAGCCTTCTGCAGAATGTCACATTGTCTACCCAGCCCATTTCAAGTTTGGACTGGAGTCCAGATAAGAGGGGTCTGTGCATCTGTAGTTCATTTGACCAAATGGTAAGAGTACTGATTGTTACAAAACTCAACAAAATTTGATCTGAAGACTTTGGACTTGAAACCTTCCAATGCAATACTCAGAGAATTTAGACTACGTTCTGGGATCCTCTGATTCTCATTGAACAAAGTGGGATTTGACGATGAAAAAAGGACCCAGATGCAAACCTCTGGGCCAGCATCCCTCTGGGTGAAAGGTGAACGGTGTGTCCAGCGACCGGACTGGATGGTGGTTTGCTGTTGCACATGGGGGCACCACAGTCTCCAGCGCCAACTCTGTTCCTCTCCCCTCTATTTCTAGTAAAAAGTTGAAAGTTTTCTATATTTAATTATTTTAAATTCGTTTTGCATCCCTAAAGTTCCATATTCTATAATAATACTTGTGTTGCATTTTAGAGTTTACAATTTTGTAGCAGTGACTTAATTTGGTTTAAAATAGTTTGCCTTGGTAAGACTATTGTGAATTAACCTTCATAAATAAATACACTTTGAGACATTTCAGTGTCAGTAAATCTCTGTAAAGAACATTACTTTATAAAATACCAAAATGGCATGATCAGCCAAGATTTAGGCCATTGTTTTCGACCGTTTAACTCATAAAATGAAATACTATGATTGACAGAGACCTCTTTTTTAACTTAAAAAACAGGAGTTGAATTCCTGAGACTTTCTGGTTGTTGACTGTGGTTATGTTGTTTGAGATGTGTAAGATTGTGGGGCTTTTGTAACCTTGTTTTTTGTCAAACTTTTTAATATATTTTGTGAATAAATATTTTGAAATCTGTAGAAGTTTTGATTCTTTTTTTTTTTATAAATTTATTTATTTTATTTTTGCCTGCGTTGGGTCTTCATTACTACGCGCGGGCTGTCTCTAGTTGCGGAGAGCGGGGGCTACTCTTTGTTGCAGTGTGCGGGCTTCTCGTTGCCGTGTCTTCTCTTGTTGCGGAGCATGGGCTCTAGAGTGCAGGCTCAGCAGTTGTGGCTCATGGGCTTAGTGGCTCAGTGGCGTGTGGGCTTAAACCTGTGTCCCCTGCATTGGCAGGTGGATTCTTAACCACTGCACCACCAGGGCAGCCCTAGAAGTTTTGATTCTTTTAACAGGAGTAATAAAACCAACACAATCCCTTCTTTTGCTTTATAAATGCTTAATAGGTACCTCTTAAGTCACTTTGTTTCTCCAGTGCCCACCATGTCTGTAGCTAAGCTCAGAGGAATTGAATTCATCACCCTTTAATTAAGCACCGCCCCCCTTTCAAGAGACAGAACCACCTAAAACATTCATAAAATTCATGTGATTTCGGGGGTTCTTGGAAAGTCACTTGTTTGGAATATTAAATTCAGAAAATTAAACTTTAAAAGAAATTCCCAAAGTGTTTATAGAGCAATACTATGGACATAATTATGAAAGTAAAAATTAAATTGAACTTTAAAAAAGCCTATCCCTGATGGGTTTTGTTTTTAATTTTCAAAGAAAAAATGAAAATTTTGTGAAATTCTTTTAGAACACTTATAGTTGGTGATATAAGTAGAGAAGCTTAAGTCAAAAACAATAAACACTTGAATTTCATTAAATCTAAGATGTCATTGATTGTGAGGTTATCTTATACCACTGAGAAAAATATTGCCAATGAAACTGATACAATGCTTTCTTATCGCTTAGCATTTCTTTAATATTCATTGAATGTTCTTTTAAACTTATTTAGATGTAGGTGTTTTTCATTACATTGTACGTCCTTTAAAAGGAAAATATATACAAAATAAATTGCGTATGGTATTCCTCAAATTTCTTCCTACTCAGAGGAAGAAATTTTTGAATTGAGTCATTAATGTTCGTGTTTTTTCTTATAATATTGTCAAATTGTTGGTGATGGAACACTTCTTTAAAACATGCTTCTCTGTTGTCTTCAGGGAGTCCCTTGGACATCGGGCACATTCTTACTGCAAGTTTGTCTCCCCTCTTCTTTTGTGTTAACATGTGGCACTTTGCTAGGTGGGGTGGTAAATCATGGAATGTTTTGGTAAGGAACCCCAGGAATAATTCTCATCATGGCCTTCCAGGCAAGGGCTGCTTCATGGAGAAATGTTTTTCCTTTGGTCACCAGATTGTCCCCTGAAGTAGGTGAAGCATGTAGGCTTTGGATTTTATAAAGCTGGCTTGTGCAACGTGAGTATAATACCACCATCTGCATTCAGATGCTATGGCTAGTTTGGAAAATAAGTGGGCCATTGGCTTTTAGCTCTGTCTAAAAGGGACTGGTTGCTTCTTTTTGCCCAGGAAGCCTCCTCCTGGAATGTAATCGTGTTGTGCAGCCCCACCTTGTTACTCTGGATTGGATGAGGCTGCTAGGCCCCTGTTTGCACGGAGCTCTCCCTTAGAGCTAGGCTGGACCCAGCAGGCCCTCTAAGTCATGTAATAAGTCCCTATAAGGGCCTGACCCTGCTCCTCAGAGCGCCTGGGCATTGGGCACATGCTGCCCTCAGATCTGTTGGGACTTGCTGACAGAAGTCCTGTCCCTCACCCAGCCTGCTAAGGACTCAAGGCTGCTAGAAGATGTCCCCTGCCCACTTGACCTCACACCCCTGGAGTGGTGAGAAATCCTTTGGCCCGTGGACTCCCCACTCCATCTTCCCTGTGGGGCTAGCGTGGATAAGGGACAGCACGAGAACTCATTTATTTAGAATCTGTGACACTGTTTAGGGATCTAGAGGGAAAATAACCTGCCCGTCGTCAACCTAGAACCAGAAAAGTGGTTCTTAATCAGAACAGCACAGAGGGAGCAGATGCATCTTGGCCTCACAATGCCACAGCTATTAATGCAGTATGCATGGGTTTTGCATATTTTGCATCAAACATCAGCCTTGAAGGGAGGAACAGGCTTTTGACTTTGTGTTCTTAAATCACAAAGAGAAAGTCAGGATAAACACAACCTCCGCTCCCAGGGAAAACACAGCTATGGCTGTGACCACATATAGCGGCATTTATACAATAGTGCTGGAGCAATTTTCTTGAAGGATTTTTTTTTTAGCAACTGACCTTTGCTTATGGTGTCCTGATCCAGCTCCATCCTTAAGGATAACACCAGGTCACCCAGTGTTGTCCTTCACACAATGTTCAATTAAGCGTTGATTGGTGATAAAAATTATGAAATAATGACAAAATGAGTAAAAATTCCATCTTACCTCTGAACTGTTTTCTCAAAATACCTCTATTGATGTAGAGGTTCAGCTGCAGGTAACTAAGAACACAAAATATTTGTATTTTTCTTTTTTATAAAAATCTAGGTAGGCAGTCCAGGCTGCTATGATGGCTCCATAATGATGAGAGACCTGGGTTTCTCTTTCTTGTTTTTCCACCCTCCTCATGATCCACCTTTCTCCTCAACACCCAGTGTGGCTGCTCCGGCTCCAACCATCACATCCACATTTCAACCATCAGGAAAGTAATGCCCTGCCACTTTAAAGAACACCACTTCTGCTTTCATCCCACTGGCCATGGCTTGGTTACACCTACAGAGTAAGTCTGAGAAACATAGACTTTATTCTCTGCAGTGATATACTCAGCTGACAGCTGGGAGCTCTGGTACCGAGGAAGACAGGGAAATGGGCATTAGGAGACATAAGTGGATTCTGCCACATAGTCAAGCATAAATTCCCCCTGGGTAAGTTCTCCCATGAAGTGAAAACTATGGAGTGATCAATTCATGTTGCTTTAGGCCAGATCTGGGTCTTGGCACCTAATAGACCCTTTGGTTTCTCCTTCAGCTGGTATAGACAAGATAGAGTAGAATCACTTGTTTTCCTGACCTGTTGAATCATTTTATTATCCTTTACATACATCCAATGGAAGTACAGCCCAGTACAAAAATATGAAAGGAAAATTCCCCCTAAAAAAAACCCAAAGAGCCAAACTCTAATTTTCTACTCTAAATCTCTTGGGAATTTATTTTTACTCAGTAACAATTTACTTCAAGTCTTAAGCGCTCTTTCCATCCAGGGCTTGTCCAAAGACACAAGCACTAGAACATGAATGAATTATTTTAACTCATGCATTTCTATAAATTCACAAAAGAAACTTGAAGGGAAAACAATATGTTTATGATTCAGTGTGTATTGGTATCTACCTAAAATCACATGTGTTGATGACTTAGGTGGACAAATTTTATATTTATATAGGAAAAATAATTTGTTTCTGTCTAAGGAATGTCCATCACACAAAATGATTTCGTCCTTTCTCTGTAGAACAGCCAAAAGTTTCCTGGCAAATGTTGTACTTTGGGCTTTCGGTTTGCCAAGGCACCATCAGATCTGCCTCTGCTCAACTTTTAGTGAATTGTCTTCCCCGGGGAAGGAGGCACTCTCGCCCAAGGCTATGCACTCTCCCCAACCCCAGGCCTTTGCTGTAACTAACTACCCTGTGGCACGCTTCCGCCTTGTGGAAAAAGGTGGGCATTGCAGACCTTTCATCACAGAAGAAAATGGATTTTGCCTTCACATGCACCTGAAAAATCTTCACTGTTCAATTCACAGTAGGCACACAAGTCACATTGGACCTTGAGAAAGACATTATCTTAACAGAAATTTATCCCCCAAATGTGAGTGTGTTTATTACAAAAAAACCCAAAACACTTCGTATATAACATTGCATAACATGGCTATGTTTGTTTTACACAATGGGTTTATTACTCAAAAGTTGTCTAATTAGCTTTATTATAGTGTCAACCGTACTTTTAGCGCACCATGAGAGCTGACTTCCAAGAGGAGACATCTGGCTTTTTATAAAGTAAGGAATCATCTTATAAAGTAAATAAATATGCCTCCACCCCCCCCACCAGTTCATTCTGTAAGTTGTTTGTAACGTGAAGTATTTCTTAAAGTAAGGAGTACTTTATGCCATTACTTAACTTCCTGCAGTCGTTCTAGAATTTTCCCCCACCTTGTTTGGGATCTGCATGGGATATAGTCATTGTTTTTACAAGCTATTTCTTTCTTTTCTTTTTTTTTTTGGCCACATCTTGTGGCTTACGGGATCTTAGTTCCTCAACCAGGGATTGAACCCGGGCTCACAGCAGTGAAAGCGCCAAATCCTAACCACTGAACCGCCAGGGAATTTCCCTACAAGCTATTTCTGAATGAACAAGTCGATGAGCGGGAGGCCTCCACCTGCCCACTTTCGGCGCCGTGGACCACAGAAGCTAAAACAAGCAACATCAAATCCACAGTGCGGTCAAGAGGAACTCACGGTTTTCCCTCACTAGGAGGCTGAAGACGCTCCCACTTCCTGCTCCTCATTTTAAATCTTCTTCAACTTTTCTTCTTTGGCCTGTTGACTGAAAGAAAGCCCACCACCTAAAATTTGAGAATGATGTTTTATTTGGCGGACTTTCTGAGGACTCAAGCCCAGGAGGCAGCCTCTCACGCACTCTGAGGGACTCTGCCCCGAGAGGTAAGAGAGTAGCCAGGATACACAGGAGTTCTGCAACAAAGACCGGTTGTTGGAGCATCAAAAGGCTACTGTTGGGCTTCCCTGGTGGCACAGTGGTTGAGAGTCCGCCTGCCGATGCAGGGGACATGGGCTCGTGCCCCGGTCCGGGAAGATCCCACATGCCGCAGAGCGGCTGGGCCCGTGAGCCATGGCCGCTGAGCCTGCGCGTCCGGAGCCTGTGCTCCACAACAGTGAGGCCCGCGTACCGCAAAAAAAAAAAAAAAAAAAAAAAAAAAACCTACTGTTAATTCAAGAAAACCAGACATCTCAAATTAATGAAGTTAGCACTTTTCTTTTGTATGGGAAGGTGCAAGAGTCTGGGCTCATTGAATCATTGCTTTGACACGCACCTTGAGTATCTAGAGCCAGTATTCTGCCCTTCTCCATCCTGAATCCCCTCAGAGTGCACAGTCTGGGGCAGCTGCGGTGGCTGAGGGCTTGATGGCTGCAACATCCGTTGTTTACTGATATGGCAGGTGACACTCCTCATCCACAGGCCCTAAGAATGCTCACACTGGGCCTTTTGTAGTAAATCAGAATATTGGCTCTGGAAGAAGCATCAGAGACCGCTGAGCCCAATCCGATCATTTAGAGACAGACTGGGTGCTGCGTGTCCTGACCCCTGGCCCAGGGCTCTTCTCCCTGCACTGCCCGAGGAGGCCGCTCCACACTCCAGTTCCCTAGAAGCAGGGCACCTCTCAGGCCACAAACCAGAATCTGAGATCTGGTGTGCAAACCACACCATGGTCAGAGGTGATAAGGGTAGCAAATAAACGACCTGGAGGAACAGAAGCAGAGACTTGGCGCTCAGCAGCCTGCAGATAAGCAAGTGTTTGACCTGGGCTGAGCACATCTGTTATCTGGTGACAGATAACATTCACACTCGAGGAAGCCTGTGCCTGCAGTAAGAATGGAGCTGGTATGGTCCTCACAGCCACAGAACAATGGCTCTGAACGATGGACTCGGGAACAATAGATGGGGGGAAATGTTAACACCCGCCCAGGGGGTGCTGAGCTCCTGTGGGGGGGGGGGTGGTCACAGGCTAAGAGGACATACCCAGAAGTCTCGGGAGTGCTCGCGGCCACAGTCCCTACCCATCTGCAAAGGGCCATCAGGCTTGCTCTGGATTTCCCAGATCTGCTCAGTAAAGCTTCCTAGGAGAAACGTCAGAAGCCTCATTCTCTTTCTCACTGTTCAGGCTACTGAAACTGAAGAAGCCCGTAAAGGCTGAACGCAGAGGGAAAACCATTAGCTTGCTTCTAGAGAGACTTGACCAAGACAACATATATAAAGATAGTAACATTGACAATAATAGCAGGTGGTATTTACTGTGCACTATACTAAGTGTCTCCCCTTCTGCATTAGATTCTTCAGTCCTCACCACAGAACTCTGAGGTCAGCACTGTCGCTGTGGACATTGGCAATTGAGGGACAGTCTTCAAGAGGCTAGGAGGTTTGCCCAAAGCCCCACGGCCAGGAAGCAGGAAGTGGAAACATGGTTTGTCCATCTCTAGAACCCAAACTCTGAACCTCACCTCTTTGATACATTGGTGGAAGCTGTTGGAGCATTTTTTTTTTCCCATCAATTTTGCCACTTTAACTTAAGGATATAAGTCCTGTTAAAAAGTGTTATCAGGGCTTCCCTGGTGGCGCAGTGGTTGAGAGTCCGCCTGCTGATGCAGGGGACATGAGTTCGGGCCCCGGTCCGGGAAGATGCCACATGCAGCGGAGGGGCTGGGCCCGTGAGCCATGGCCGCTGAGCCTGCGCGTCCGGAGCCTGTGCTCCGCAACGGGAGAGGCCACGACTGAGAGGCTCGCGTACCGCAAAAAAAAGAAAAAAAAAAAAAGTGTTATCAGAGTGAAGGGAGACTTTGGGAGGGATTCTGGTGGGAGCAGAAGGGAGCAGGGAGCACTGTAAGGGGAGGAGGGGAGAAGGAAAACTACCCCTCACGGGTACGCTGGCACCGGGTTCCACCACACCTAACGACAGCCCGTGCCCACAATTTCCCCCTTCCTCAATAACAGGAGCCCAGTCTTTATTACAACACATAATGAAGATTACACTTGCCGGCCTCCCTTTCAGGTAGATGTGGCTACCATGGGGAGGGGGGCACCCTAAGGAAGACGGTAGAGCCTAGAATGTGGGGAGCCTGGAGCCTGATGGCCGGGGAGCCACCCCCCACCCCCGGCCTGCCCCAGCCTGTTTACTTTGACTGCTGCCTGAAGACAAATGGACTTGTTTCCTTTTTAAGCCAGAGACAGCTTGGGAATTTCTTGTATGCATGGATACTCGTGCTAACTACTGACTTTCACCCACATTTTACAAAGGGGAACTCAGGCTCAGAAAGAGTAAGTATCTTTATCCAAAGGCGTCCACGTATTACCTGGCAGAGTTCAGATGTGCATCTGTCCGTCTGACCCTAGAGTTTTCGTCTTTCTAGCACAGTCTATACTAGCAAAAGGAACAGGAACATGCATGTATGTAGTGCTTTATAATTTGAAAACATTTTCACATGCATTATGCAATGTGTATGGTTTGGGATTTGGGGGCTGCAAGCAACAGAAATAGACTCTAGATAACTTACATTAAAGAGGACTCTATTAGGAGGACTGGGGGTGGGTATCAGTTGGTGTTCAATCAGAGAAGCGAAGTCACTAGGGCTTGTTTCAGGGATGTGACCATACAGCTTGTGGAAGCTGGTTAAGCAGTCTCTGTAAGGCTGCCGTCCCCAGGTCTGATGCCGGAGCTCGGTGTCCACAGGGCAGACTGTGACCCAGCCTTCTACACACATCTGTGGTCCCGGCCGCCCAGCTGCAGGCCTGCTTCTCTGCGGGTGCAGCCTGACTTTGCTGTGGGAACCACCCCAAACTTCACGTTGCTTAGAATCTGTGGGCCTATGATTGGGCCTTGTTGATGAAAATAATCAATAAACAATCTATAATAGGAATAGAAAGTTTTATTTGAGCCAATTGAGGACAATAGCCTGGGAGACAAACTCTCAGATGACTGAGGAAGTGCTCTGGAGAGGCATGGTTTCCAGCACAGTTTTCTATGTTGTCAGAACAAAGAACATTGAACAAGTCAGGGATATATTCCTTCAAGGTTTCAAAAAGACAGAACAACAACAAAAAAAACCACATCAGCACGTACACAGTGGGTCTGTATGGCCTTGGCACCTGGAAAGGAAGTCTTATCACGGAAGGAGTACCAGCATCGGTGTCCCAGAAGGGAAGGCATTTAATCTTTATTTTTAACATGGACAATCTTTACTTCTGGTCAATGTGCCCTTTTCTTTAATAATTAAAGCACATGTACACCATATGCTTGACAGGCCCCAAACAGGCTGCTTTAGTTGACATAAAATTCAAGTTAACTCATGGCTAAGCCAGAATGACTTCCCCAGACCTCAGTATGTGATCATTTCTTTTATCAGCCTGGGTCATGAGATGGAAGCACTCCTTCTCTCTGACCATCCCGATTAGCTCAGGAGAGCCCAGGCCCAGCCAGACCAGTGAGCTTCGGTCCCCAGACTTCTGTTCCTTCCCCTACAAACAGGCTAAATGACTCAGGTGGCAATGAATGATTACTCAGAACAGAGATCCCCTTGGTTTGATTGAGCTTTTGCCACACATGATTCCCATTTGACAAGTTCTATAGGACCCCATGGAGATTGAAAAGGAATTTTATTTGCTGTCTTTATTTACCAGGAAAAGTGAGATTTGGTTTGGGACTCAGAGCTTACTTGTCAGACGCTCTCTGTGACACCTGTCGCCAGCAGGGTGGGGCTCCTGACCTAGAGTAGAGAAGACCCCGGGGAGGGAGGGGAGGTGATGGGCCACTACAATGGTCAGGAAGGATCCTGCCGGCAAGGTCACTCCTGCCCGAGCCTCACCAGGGACAGGAGAGGTTCAGCTGCTGATAAAGGCCCGTCAGTCTTTGGAAGGCCACAGACACCACATTTATTCAATAGCAAATACGGATTGTTAGGCAAAGCCAACCATAAGTTAGGACAGTAGTCTCTTAATTGTGCTGTTGATATTAATCACTGTAATAAAACTGTCTAATTGAAAAAGTCCATATTGACAAACCAACAAGAATTGCATTGATGTAATAGTAGTTTTGAGTTATTAACTCTGCACATTTTTATCCGTAGAGCTGTCACATTTGTCATCGGGCAGGATGTCTCTTAAAGCAGCGGTCCCCAATGTTTTTTGGCACCAGAGACCAGTTTCTTGGAAGACAATCTTTCCACGGACCGGGCTGGGGTGTGTGGTGGGAGGGTAGGGTTTGTTCAGGCGGTAACGCGAGCGATGGGGGAGCGGCAGATGAAGCTTCGCTCGCCCGCCACTCACCTCCTGCTGTGCGGCCCTGTTCCTAACAGGCCGCGGACCGGTACTGGGGCTTGGGGACCCCTGTCTTAAAGAGTGCTAAAGGGTTATTCTGGAAAATTCCTGAGACTGGAAGATAAGGAAGTTTTGTGGATCCTGCGAGAAGCTGTTTGGTTTTCTGTATGCACTGGTGTGTGTGTGTGTGTGTGTCTGTGTGTGTGTCTGTGTGTGTGTGTCTGTGTGTGCATGTCCATAGACTGATTTCCTTAGGTGATCTGAGCCAAAGATGAGAATGTCAAGTTTGCTCAGTTAGTTCTGTGGATTGAGATCACCTTTGAGGGAGAAAGGATGGGGAGTCAATGTACAAGGCCACATACCTGGTGGCACTTACCCCTCCAAGAATGACAGCCCAATTGGGGGATGGGCAAGGGCACTGTGATAATAATCCACAGCACATGACTGGGCTCATCATGGCAAGTACTCAGTAAAGACTGGCTTATCGGTTAAATGTTTGGAAGGAAAGGTGTCATTTAGGAATTGCATTCAGTTGCATGTAACAAAGACCCAGAAAATCCTGGGTTTATTCTCAATACAATGGCAGTCAAGATGTAGGCAGTCTAGGGTTGTAGGGTGGTGCTCCATGATTCTGCCTCCTTTCTTTCTTCTCCACAATGCCTAGTGCATGGTTTCTATTCTCATTACTTCATGGTCCAAGATGGCTAGGGGGATGCTAGCCATCCAACCACCATGCATGTTGGAAGGAGGAATAAAGGCAGAAGGGCCCAAAGTGGCATAACTTCCAGTATTCCAGAATGTTCCACACAAACACTTGCACTCACAGTTCCGTGGCCAGAAGGTAGTCACATGGTCACACTTAGCCGAAAGCGAGGCTGTGAAATGCAGCTTTTAGTTAGGCAAAACACCACTCTGAAACGAAAAAGGGAATCTCTTACTAAGGAATTAGGGGGAAATGGACACTGCATTGGCATTAGTAGTTTCTGTCACAAGCACCATTACATTAGCACAGTTTTGGAGGGAGACAAATTGGTGACATCCCTCAAAATGTGAAATATTCATACTCTTTGAACCAAAAATTTTATTCTTAGAAATCCTTTCTACAGATGACTCTCACATACGTACACACACACACATATGTTTATTACAGCATAACACTATTTATAATATCAGAAAATTGGAAACAACCTAAATGTCCATCGATTATCCAATTGTTCAAACACTGTGGTAATATGATGGAATAGTATTGCATCTATGAAAGAAGAATGAGGCGACTGTAAGTACTGAGATGGACTAGGATATGTTCTTAAACCAAGAAGCAAGCTGCAGGATATTATACATATTGTAATAAGTATATGATCCCATTAGTAACATTTTATTATACATGTTCCTGGAGATGTATCAGAGTCTTAGCAGACAGAGAAATGAGCCTGTGTAATTTGAAAGAGCTGTCAGAAATGCTAAAAAATATAATTAATGACTGAGCTGAACTCCTGATACAAATAAAAGAGTCAAGTCTGTGGTCAGAGAAAGTGGTACTAACCTAGCTTCCAGAAGAGTTCTGCTTGGACCAAATTTGCACCAAAATGTTGGGTGGGCCAAGCAGATGTGAAGCCTTTGCAGCACATCTTAAGGGTGAAACTGGGATGCTGCTGGCAGAATGATGCCCTGATGTAATATTCTGCTACAATGGCATTAGATCCAGATGAAACATGCTTTGTAATACATTGAACTCTCACAAGAAACAGCGGGAAATTTCCAATGACAACAAAACAAAATAATAGAACATACACATACATGCATAATGAGCTAAAACTAGAATCAAGAGAGGGAAGCAAACTGCAAGGCTTGGAGGATCAATGCCAGTGTCAGCCCCAAACGTAGGGATTGGAAGCTAAGCCCTGAGCCTGCTGCCAGGGCCCATGCCCTCATTAAGAAGTTTAAAGCCATTCCCTGTTGGTAGGACACATGACTCCAGGAAAAAGTAAATGCAAATCCTTTTTGGAGGAAGGTGTCATTAATTCAGGCTTTCAGGATTCCCACAGATTATGTAAAACCAAAAAAAGATCAAAATAAGAAATTACCAAACACACAAGGAAACAAGATGCAATGATTATGTCACTTAGGACAAAATTTAGCCACACCTGGCAGAGAATCCAAAGTCATAGTGACTTAAACATACATGGTTTTATTTGTTTTTACGTAAAAGAAGTCAGGAAGCAGGTATCCAGAGCAGGTTTAACACAAATTTGTCAGGGACCTGCTTCCTGCCGGTCCGTGCATCCTCTGAGATCTCAGTTAGGGCCCTTGTTCTTATGATCTAAGAACTGCTAGGGCTCCAGATATGCACACTCCAGGTCACGGTGGAAGGAAGGGCATGAAGAGCATGCCTATTCTCTTTAAAAACATTTGCTGGGAGAGAGGACCTTCAAGATGGCGGAGGAGTAGGACGCGGAGATCACCTTCCTCCCCACAAACACATCAGAAATACATCTACACGTGGAACAACTCCTACAGAACACCTACTGAACGCTGGCAGAAGACCTCAGACCTCCCAAAAGGCAAGAAACTCCCCACGTACCTGGGTAGGGCAAAAGAAAAAAGAAAAAACACAGACAAAAGGATAGGGACGGGACCTGCACCAGTGGGAGGGAGCTGTGAAGGAGGAAAGGTTTTCACACACTAGGAAGCCCCTTCGCGGGCGGAGACTGCAGGTGGCTGAGGGGGAATGCTTCAGAGCCGGAGGAGAGCACAGCAACAGGGGTGCGGGGGGCAAAGCGGAGAGATTCCCGCACAGAGGATCAGGGCCGACCGGACTCACCAGCCCGAGAGGCTTGTCTGCTCACCCGCCGGGGCGGGCGGGGCTGGGGGCTGAGGCTCGGGCTTCGGTCGGAGCGCAGGGAGAGGACTGGGGTTGGCGGCGTGAGCACAGCCTGCCGGGGGTTAGTGCGCCACGGCTAGCCGGGAGGGAGTCCGGGAAAAGTCTGGAGCTGCCGAAGAGGCGAGAGACTTTTTCTTCCCTCTTTGTTTCCTGGTGCGCCAGGAGAGGGGATTAAGAGCGCTGCTTAAAGGAGCTCCAGAGACGGGTGCGAGCCGCGGCTAACATGGCGGCATGAGACGCTAAGGCTGCTGCTGCCGCCACCAAGAAGCCTGTGTGCGAGCACAGGTCACTATCCGCACCCCGCTTCCGGGAGCGTGTGCAGCCAGCCACTACCAGGGCCCCCGGATCCAGGGACAACTGCCCCGGGAGAACGCACCGCGCGCCTCAGGCTGGTGCAACGTCACGCCCTCTGCCGCCGCAGGCCCGCCCCGCACTCCGTGCCCCTCCCTCCCCCGGCCTGAGTGAGCCAGAGCTCCCGAATTAGCGGCTCCTTTAACCCCGTCCTGTCTGAGCGAAGAATAGACGCCCTCCGGCGACCTACACGCAGAGGCGGGGCCCGATCCAAAGCTGAACCCGGGAGCTGTGAGAACAAAGAAGAGAAAGGGATATTTCTCCCAGCAGCCTCAGAAGCAGTGGATTAAATCCCTGCAATCAACTTGATGTACCCTGCATCTGTGGAATACCTGAATAGACAACGAATCATCCCAATATTGAAGTGGTGGGCTTTGGGAGCAACTGTAGACTTGGGGTTTGCTGTCTGTGACTGATTTCTGATTTGTATGTTTATCTTAGTATAGATTTTAGCACTTGTTATCATTGGTGGATTTATTGGTTTGGTTGCTCTCTTTTTTTTATTATTATTATTTTATTTTAATAATTTTTTAAATTTATATTTTTTTTCCTTTCTTTTTTTCTCCATTTTCTTCTGAGCTGCCTGGCTGACAGGGTCTTGGTGCTCCGGCCTGGTGTCAGGCCTGAGCCTCTGGGGTGGGAGAGCTGAGTTCAGGACAAGGGCCCACCAGAGACGTCCCGGCCCCATGTAATATCAAACTGCGAAGGCTCTCCCAGAGATCTCCATCTCAGCACTAAGACCCAGCTCCACCCAACGGCCAGCAAGCTTCAGTGCTGGACGCCCCTTGCCAATCAACTAGCAAGACAGGAACACAACCCCACCCATTAGCAGAGAGGCTGCCTAAAATCATACTAAGTTCACAGACACCCCAAAACACACCACTGGACGTGGCCCTGCCCACCAGAAAGACAAGATCCAGCCCCACCCACCAGAACACCGGCACCAGTCCCCTCCACCAGGAAGCCTACACAAGCCACTGGACCAACCTCACCCACTGGAGGCAGACACCAAAAACAACAGGAACTACGAACCTGCAACTTGTGAAGTTAAGCAAAATGAGAAGACAGAGAAATATGCAGCAGATGAAGGAGCAAGGTAAAAACCCACCAGACCTAACAAATGAAGAGGAAACAGACAGTCTACCTGAAAAAGAATTCAGAGTAATGATAGTAACGATGATCCAAAATCTTGGAAATAGAATGGAGAAAATACAAGAAATGTTTAACAAGGACCTAGAAGAACTAAAGGGCAAACAAACAATGATAAACAACACAATAAATAAAATTAAAAATTCTCTAGAAGGAATCAATAGCAGAATAACTGAGGCAGAAAACGGATAAGTGACCTGGAAGATAAAATAGTGGAAATAACTACCACAGAGCAGAATAAAGAAAAAAGAATGAAAAGAATTGAGGACAGTCTCAACGACCCCTGGGACACCATTAAATGCAGCAACATTTGAATTATAGGGGTCCCAGAAGAAGAAGAGAAAAAGAAAGGGTCTGAGAAAATATTTGAAGAGATTATAGTTGAAAACTTCCCTAACATGAGAAAGGAAATAGTCAATCAGTTCCAGGAAACATAGAGAGTCCCATACAGGATAAATCCATGGAGAAACACATATTAATCAAACTATCCAAAATTAAATACAAAGAAAAAATATTAAAAGCAACAAGGGAAAAGCAACAAATAACATACAAGGGAATCCCCATAAGGTTAACAGCTGATTTTTCAACAGAAACTCTGCAAGCCAAATGGGAGTGGCAGGACATATTTAAAGTGATGAAAGGGAAAATCCTACAACCAGGATGACTCTACCCAGTGAGGATCTCATTCAGATTCAACAGAGAAATTAAAATCTTTACAGATAAGCAAAAGTTAAGAGAATTCAGCACCACCAAACCAGCTTTACAACAAATGCTAAAGGAACTTCTCTAGGCAGGAAGAACAGGAGAAGGAAAAGACCTACAAAAACAAAGCCAAAACAATTAAGAAAATGGTAATAGGAACATACATGTCGATAATTACCTTAAATGTAAATGGATTAAATGCTCCAATCAAAAGACATAGACTGACTGAATGGATACAAAAACAAGACCTGTATATATGCTGTCGACAAGAGACCCACTTCAGACCTAGGGACACATACAGAATGAAAGTGAGGGGATGGAAAGAGATACTCCATGCAAATGGAACTCAAAAGAAAGCTGGAGTAGCAATTCTCATATCAGAAAAAATAGACTTTAAAGTAAAGACTATTAGAAGAGACAAAGAAGGACACTACATAATGATCAAGGGATCAATCCAAGAAGAAGATATAACAATTGTAAATATTTATGCACCCAACATAGGAGCTCCTCAATACATAAGGCAAATGCTAACAGCCATAAACGGTGAAATCGACAGTAACACAGTAATAGTAGGGGACTTTAACACCCCACTTTCACCAATGGACAGATCATCCAAAATGAAAATAAATAAGGAAACACAAGCTTTAAATGACACATTAAACAAGATGGACTTAATTGATATTTATAGGACATTCCATCCAAAAACAACAGAATACAGTTTCTTCTCAAGTTCTCATGGAACGTTTTCCAGGATAGATCATATCTTGGGTCACAAATCAAGCCTTGGTAAATTTGAGAAAATTGAAATCGTGTCAAGTATCTTTTCCAATAACAACGCTATGACACTAGATATCAATTACAGGAAAAAAAATCTGTAAAAAATACAAACACTTGGAGGCTAAACAATACACTACTGAATAACCAAGAGATCACTGAAGAAATCAAAGAGGAAATCAAAAAATACCTAGAAACAAATGACAGTGAAAACACGATGACCCAAAACCTATGGGATGCAGTAAAAGCAGTTCTAAGAGGGAAGTTTATAGCAATACAATTCTACCTCAGAAACAAGAAAAATCTCAAATAAACAACCATCCTTACACCTAAAGCAATTAGAGAAATAAGAACAGAAACATACCAAAGTTAGCAGAAGGAAAGAAATCATAAAGATCAGATCAGAAATAAATGAAAAAGAAGTGAAGGAAACAATAGCAAAGATGAATAAAACTAAAACCTGGTTCTTTGAGAAGATAAACAAAATTGATAAACCATTAGCCACACTCATCAAGAAAAAAAGGGAGAAGGCTCAAACCAACAGAATTAAAAATGAAAAAGGAGAAGTAACAACTGACCCTGCAGAAATACAAGGAATCGTGAGAGATTACTACAGGAAACTATATGCCAATAAAATGGAAAACCTGTAAGAAATGGACAAATTCTTAGGAAAGCACAACCTTCCAAGACTGAACCAGGAAGAAAGAGAAATTATAAACAGACCAGTCACAAGCACTGACATTGAAACTATGATTAAAAATCTTCCAACAATCAAAATCCCAGGACCAGAAGCCTTCACAGGCAAATTTAGCAAACATTTAGAGAAGAGCTAATACCTATCCTCCTCAAACTCTTCCAAAATATAGCAGAGGGAGGAACACTCCCAAACTCATTCTATGAGGCCACCATCACCCTGATACCAAAACCAGACAAAGATGTCAAAAAGAAAGAAAACTACAGGCCAATATCATTGATGAACATAGGTGCAAAAATCCTCAACAAAATACTAGCAAACAGAATCTGAAAGCACATTAAATGGATCATACACCATGATCAAGTGGAGTTTAGACCAACATGTGTCAAGCAGGATAAAAATTTCCACACCTAGACACATATCCGTATGAATCCACCAAATACCAAAGCCCAAGAGAAGATCTCAAAAATAACCAGAGAAAAAGGATCACCCACAAAGTAAAGACAAATTGGCTGATGGCAAACTTCTCAATTATAACAAAGGAAAACAGACAACAGTAGAAGAACATCTTCAAGTTGGTTAACATACTGTCAAAATAGGATTGTGTTCCAGGAGATTTTTTTTTTTTAAGAACAAGGAATAAATAGAGGCATCTTCAGTGTAGCAAAGAATGAGAGGATTTACAACCAATGGCTCTTAACAACATGAACTTCTAAAGGATATAATTCAAGAAGAAGCAACATTTATCTCAGTAGCAAGGTCAGAAATATAAGCAGGAGTGATGAGCAAAAATACCTAGTAAACCTGAAGGCTAAATTGAGGTAAATGTAAACAAACATTGTCTGAATATGATTTATAATAGTAATAAGATACAAATGCAAATTGAAACCAAGTGAGACACCATTTTACACACCCACCAACTTAGCAAACACTACGAAGAAGACTGACCATACCTAGCGTTGGTGAAAATGTGGACAAACAAGGACTCCTATACACATCTGAAGAGTGTATTTTGATGCAAATATTTTGGAAAATAATTTGGCCCTACAATATCTGAGAAATCCTTGTACATTTGTACCTGATGACAAGTTCAAAATTGTTCATAACAGCATAGTTTGTAACAGGAAAAACTGGAAACAATGCAAATGTTCCTTAATAGAAGACTGTATAAATAAATTGTGGTCTAAACAACAAGAGCCTACTGTATAGCACAGGGAACTATATTCAATATCCTGGCATAAACCATAATGGAAAAGAATTATATATGTGTATAATTGAGTCACTTTGCTGTATAGCAGTAACATTGTAAATCAACTATACTTCAATAAAAAAAGAAATTGCATAGAGATGATAGGTTGAACTTAGTAAATTAGTTTCAAGCAGGTTATCCTGAATTATCTTTCTCAATATAAAATCCTTGTTTCTCCATGCAATTAAATGTGAATTATAATTTAAAATGTGAATAAAACACTTATTCATCCAAAAAAAATTGTGGTCTATTTAAACAAACGGAGCCCAACAGTGGAAATGATGAAAGGGCAGCTAACCAGTACAATGTGGATGAAATTTAGAACCATAATGTTGAGTAAAAAAAAGGCAAGTCACAGAAGATTGTATATAATATAACCCCATTTTTGAAGCTCAAAACCAAACTAAACTGAATTTTAAGGATATATACCTATTAGATAAAAGCTGTTTTACAACACAAAGAGAGTGATAAACACAAAATCCCAGAATGGTGGTTTCTGCTGGGGGTAGACAGGAGATGGGACATATGGAAACATGTGGCTCACTTCAAAGATATTGGTAATGACACACCTTTTAAGTTGCATGGTGGGTTTATGAGTATTTATGTTACTACTACACTTTGTAACATATGTGCCATATATATGTGTGTGTGTGTGTGTGTGTGTGTGTGTGTGTGTGTGTGTAAGTATCAATTATTATAGAACAAAATAAAAAATAGTGAGAGTAGGGCTGGCTTCAAAGTCAGATTGCCTGTGTTTCAGTCCTGCCACCGCTACTTAACTGGTTGTATGACCTTGGGTAAATCACTTAGCTCCTTCAAGCCTCAGTATTCTCACCCTTAAAATGGGGGCAATAAGTTCCTATCTCTTAGAGGCTTATATAATACTTGTAGAGCACTTAGTAAATGCTCAGAAAATGTAAGGAGCAATTATTACTTTTATTTCTGGATATTCCCTCCCTCTGGTCACTGTGTGCAATCAAGTTCATCGATGGTCATATGTCAGGGTGTAATCCACTCATTTTCACCTCTAGGACCCCAGTGCATCTCAGCTTTAATGCTAGCATCCAGACCCTCTCCTCTCCACGCCCCCCTCACAAGCATCAGCATGAGCGATACCCAGGGCTTGTCCGACAAAGCATTTAAAAGCACATATATGGATGCCAAGAAGGGAATTCTAAGTATGAAGGGCCAGAATCTTTGTGTTAATGCCCAGCAGATGTGGCTTGTGCGTCAGAATGTTTTTGGATGTTCACTCTGAATGCGTAATGTCTAAGTGAAGCATCCTGAGGGCTCCAGCCAAGTCATTCAGGTCTGATGAAATTAAATCAAGAGACATCCCTGTAGGAGGATTTGGTTGCTGACGGAGTCTGAATGGGTTGTTGAAAATGCTTAAGAAATTGGGATTCCCAAGCAATAATGGATGTGCCGATGACTGGGGCACTCTGAAAAACCTTGCTAGAATCTCGGCAGTAAAAGTCTCCAGCTAAAACTGTCTGTTCCCTTGGGACTGGAGGAAAATAAGTACAAAGCCACCCTCTGCCCCCACTTTCTTCTTTTTTTAGCTCCAGTACAGCGTCTGGCTCAGGAACTGGGCATTTTGCGGCACATTTTAGGGCGCTTCCCTTTGTGTTCTTTGGAATTGCAGTTGGCTTCCTTGGCTGGAGACAGACAGAAATAGCAGCTCATATCTAACCGCCTTCACTCTCCTTCATACCCTTAACTTCAGGAAGTACGATCCACGGCCTGATGCCTGATGCCTGATTTGGTCCTCTGTCCATGGCTTCCAGCTCCCAACTCTTCCTCAGATTTTTATCTTCTCTGGCTGTTGCCATGTGTCATGTAATGAATGATTGATCTGTGCCCCCCTGAAAAAGATATGTTGAAGTCTGTATTAGTCAGGGTTCTCCAGAGGAACAGAACTAATAGGATCTATAGAGATAGAGAGAGATTTAGAATGAGGGGTTGGGTCACATGATTATGGAGACTGAAAAATCCCACCATCTACCCTCTGCAAGCTGGAAGCCCAGAAGGGCTGGTGCGGTAGTTCCAGTCCCAACCCGAAGGCCTGAGAACGGGGGGAGACAATGGTGAAAGTCCCAGTCTGAGTCCAAAGGCCCAATAGCCAAGAGCACTGATGTCTAAAGGCAGGAGAAGATGGACATCCCAGCTCAAGCAGAAAAAGCAAGTTGACCTTCCCTCCACCCTTTGGTTCTATTCAGGCTGTCAACAGATTGGATGGTGCCCACCTGCACTGGTGAGGATGACCTTTTTTACTCAACCTACCAATTCTTCCAGAATCAGTCTCACAGACACATCCAGAAATAACGTTTTACCAGCTATTTGGACATCCTGTCACCCAGTCAAGTTGACACATAGAATTAAGCATCACTTCCCTTGATGGCATCCTTACAACCCTACGAGTTAGGTGCAATCATTAACCCTACTTGGTAGATGAGGAAACAAAGGTTAAGGGTTTAAGTAGCTTGCTCTTGGTCACCCAGCTATAAAGTGGTACAGTAAGTCCCCTACATACGAACGAGTTCTGTTCCGAGAGCGAGTTCATAAGTCCAATTTGTTCGTATGTCCAACAATGTTAGCCTAGGTACCCAACAAACACAATCGGCTATGTAGTACTGTACTGTAATAGGTTTATAATACTTTTCACACAAATACTACATAAAAAACAAACACAAAAGTAAAGAAAACATTTTTAATCTTACAGTACAGTACCTTAAAAAGTACAGTAGTGTGGTACAACACCTGGCACTTCTTAGCAGTACCAGCTACATCACTTGTGCCTTTATGCTTGTTTCCCGACATCCTGGGCTTGAAATAAGGACACGGTACTACTGTACTCTATATAGTACTGTACAGGAAAGTACACAAAAACACAACCCCACTTGTAGAGGATGCACACAAGTGACAATGTATGCCAGATACATGAACTAATTAGGCCCGAGATGCAGGCCCAAGACTTCCAATAGACCTCTGGCTTCATTATATGCTCATTGTAATACATTAGTTAAATGCCCCATCAACAGGTGACATGAACGTTCCGAGGCAGACCATAAAAGGCCTAAAAGTGGGCGGTGGCCCAATTCCTGGAAATTTCTGCCCCTTCTCCAAAATAGTTGGAATAATCCTCCCACTTATTAGCCTATGAAATTACCCAGCCCATAAAACAACTAACCACCCCCTATTTCAGGGCCGCTCTCACCTTTTGAGATGGTCCACACTCTGTCTATGGATTGTTTATCTCTCAATAAATCTACTTCTTACCTATCACTTTGCCTCTTGCTGAATTCTTTCCGCGCTGAGACATAAAGAACATGAACTTCTTAAGTCCTAAGACCGGGTGTGTGATTTCAATTACACACCTGGGGTCCCCAACCCCAGGGCCGAGGACAGGTGCTGGTCCAAGTCCTGTTAGGGATCCCACCGCCCAGCGGGAGGTGAGCGGCAGACGAGCAAGCGAAGCTTCATCTGCCTGCCCCCATCGCTCCCCATCGCTTGCATTACCGCCTGAACCATCGCTCGCATTACCACTCGCATTATTCCCAACCCACCCACCCCCCCATCTGTGGAAAAATTGTCTTCCACGAAACCAATCCCTGGTGCCAAAAAGTTTGGGGGCTGAATTAAAAGACAGTGGGTTTGAGTCCCAATCTGAGTTCTGGCTGCGTTCGAATGCCATCTGAGTTGTGTGGTTTCAGTAGAGCCAAGATTCAGGAGCCTGTGCTCCGCAACGGGAGAGGCCACAACAGTGAGAGGCCCGCGTACCGCAAAAAACAAAACAAAACAAAACAACAAAACAAAACATAAAAATACATCAAGGAGGATCATCGACTTTGGGTGATCCTGGATCATTAAGACATGATGATGTTGATGGTTACATATCAGGAGTAGATGATGTTGGTGGTTGGGGACCCCTGGGCAGGACGGGGAGGGATGGTGTGAGATTTCATCATGCTACTCAGAGTGGCATGCAATTTAAAACTTAGGAATTGTCTATTTCTGGGATTTTCCATTTAACGTTTCCAGACCTCAGGTGACCGAGGTAACTGAAACCTCAAAAAGAGAAACCATGGATAAGGTGGGGGACTACTGTGCATACATTCCAGAGATTCCAAAGGGTGTTCACAAGTCTGAGAAACACATTAAAAATGGAGTTCTTACTGCAATTTTTTCAAAATTGGGCCCCGGATTTTTTAAAATTGGGCCCATTGCTTTAAATTTAGAGATATTTCACCTGAAAACATACTGAGCTGATTCTTAAAAAAGTAACTAATATGACTGTTTAAAGTTTATCCTGTTATTTCCAATTTTCGAACACCTTGCATTTTGTGTGGTCTCAGACCACAGTCTTTGAAGAATATGTTTATTTCCATGACCTTATGGACCAGTCTACAGGTAGAGCCTCTGCAGTGAGGTTGCTTCTCATACCTGGGGCCACACCCAGGGCCATCGTAAATCCCAGGGGAGATACTCCGGAACTAGATGAAATGTTTTTGCAAAAGAGAATCCAGAGGCTTTCCTTTACGCTTTTTTGTAGGAGGAGAGTTCATTACTGTCCTATCCACCTACCCAGATTTCTTTTCTCCTGGGCTGGTGACTAGGAAGTTTCTTTGTCCAGATAATTGGTGGTTCTACACTGCTCTCCTTGTCTCACCCCACTTGCTTTATCTATTTCTTCCTTCTTTCCACGGACAAACCTAGCCATTATCATACAGATGGAGTGTCCTGTTCTGATACAAATCCCCAGGCTGGATGCCTGATTGATGGCAAAGGAGCTCCACTGGAGAAGAGTAAGGGAAAGCAAGAGGGAGAAGTGAATGCAGCATATATCTGGGCAACGTTGAGAACATTTTAAGTGTGTCCCATCTGGCTTTCCTAAGAGAGGGTGGGATTTTCTGTATGTGGCTCTGTCTTTTTAAACCCATGCACAGAATCGGTTAATCTACAAATTGACAGACTTCCCACCCCCCTCCCCGCCTCACTCCCAAATGTGGAGTGGAGCTTAAAGGGAAGTGAAACACCTTGTCAAAAGTGACCCATCTAGGAAGTGGCTGAGTGGGATTCCAGTCTAGCCCACCTAATCCCACCAGCGTCTTTTTTTCCAGTCCATGATGCTCCTTCCAAATAAATAGTGTCATGACAGTTGGAAAGCCATAGGTTTCAAAGCAATTCACTATTTAATGTAAATGAGGGTAGCTGTAATTTTTCTTGTTTTAATTCACGCTTATTGATGATCTATTTCACACCTACTCCATGGCAGGCTGTGCAGGGCATTCACGTGAACAATATTATTTGACCTTAAAATCCTCTGTAAGGTGGACACGTTTAATTGTTTGGAAACATTTGTTCTAAATTATTTTGTTTCTAATCTCACTTAAAATTAATCATTTGCACTTTATTTTGTGTAGATAATATATGCACAAAATTTAGGTGTATGAAAAAGTATACAGCAAGAGTAAGAGTCAATCTCTCCCCTCTTCTATTCCTTAGGAAACTATATAGTTGCCCTCCTCACACACATCCACCTGTTCATTGTTACCAGTCGATTTTGCAACTTTCCAGAACTGTTCTATGTACTTGCAACATGTGTGTGTATTTTTCTTTCCCCTTATACGTGATAGTATACATTGTACTGCATCTAGTTTTTTTCACTTTATAAAATTTCTTGGGGATCTTTCCACTTCAGTCTAGAACTGCCTCATTTTTTTAAGTTGATTTATGGCTTTATTGTTATGCACGTTCAATTTTTAATACCATTTTTAAAGGTTGCACTCCATTTACAGTTATTACAAAATATGGGCTAACGTCTCTGTGTTGTCCAATACATCCTTATAGCTTATCTTACACCCAATAGTTTGTACCTTCTACTGCCCCACTCCTATATTACCCCTCCCCATCTCCCCACTGGTAACCACTAGTTTGTAGAACTGCCTCTTATTATTTTTTTTTAATAGCTACCTTTGGGTAGACAAAATTAATTTCCAATATTTTGCTATATTAAAAAATATTGCAATGAATATCCCTGTGTGTATGTATATATTTACTTAATAGTTGTGTGGATATACAGTTAAATTTTACACATAGATGGGTAAAGCTCACTGCTTTTAAACTAAATTAAAAAATGATTTAAAAATTAATTTAATTATCTTTAAAAGCCATGAACCAAACTGTACTCTTTTCACAGGCCAGTCTCCTTTCCCAGTTGCAGACAGCCTATGCCATCTGAAAACGGGCCGACTTTTGCACACAGGCCCAAACACACACACGAATGGATAGCTCACTACCTCAAATCTTGCTGGTTTGATAGGCAGTAGGTCACACTGGTTAAATCAGCTGGAGGAGACTTTGGAAACAGACATCACAGAGCTTAAGAATTTTAGAGCTTGAGGGGTTTTTAGAGATCAAGTAGTTGTACATGAGGCCCCAGAAGACAAACTTATTTGTCCTTGTTCATGGAACTCATTCCTGATATACTGACAGATGGACAGATTTTAAGTTAAGGCCATGGTTGGAACTGCAATACCCAATACGGTGACAGCAAGCACTTGAAAAGTGGCTAGTCTGGGGAGCTATACTTAATGTTTTGTAATAACCTATAAGGGAAAAAAATCTGAAGAAGAAGAAGAAAAGATATATATGTATGTATAACTGGATCACTTTGTTGTACACCTGAAACTAACACAACATTGTAAGTCAACCACACGATGATTAAATAAAAATGCGGCTACTCTGAATTGAACTGTATTCCTTTTTTTGTGTGTGTGGTACGCGGGCCTCTCACTGCTGTGGCCTCTCCACAACGACGCGCAGGCTCAGCGGCCATGGCTCACGGGCCCAGCCACTCCGCGGCATGTGGGATCTTCCCGGACCGGGGCACGAACCCATGTCCCCTGTATCGGCAGGCGGACTCTCAACCACTGCGCCACCAGGGAAGCCCGCAGTGCATTTTTAAAAACAGTTACAAATACAAGATAAGGAGAAGACTTGAACACACAGAAGGGAGAAATGTGCCTAGTGTAGGTTCTGCAGTAATGGCCTGAGTCCAGTCCACCAGTGGTCTGCTTCCCACTGGGAACGTGAAACGGGGCAGAACCAGCCATGATCCATTCTGCATGGTCACAGTAGAGTCCCTGTGATTTGCTCTGTCTCGGGTCATCCCATACACCACAGCATTTGTGTTTGTATCTGTGCTTACGTGGCCTCCCAGGAGATGGGCTGGAGGCTGCATCCACCACTCTCAGACCCCTTGGAGGAACCCCAGCCTTTTCTTGGGTCAGCATGGGCACTTTGGTTGGAACGCTCTGGTTCGAGCGGGAGCCCTGCAGCCCCTTGCTTGCCTGCTCCGGGCTCTGGGGTCTCACCAGCAGGGGCGCGCGTGGTCATCCTTGAGCCCCAGCCCCTCGGAGCCCCTGTCTACATGTGCTTTCACTCCCTCAGCCTGCAAGTGTCAGATTTGCCATCGAAAACGATAACCTCTACTTTTTTCTTTTGTATTTGGATAAACACCGAAGAAGCTGGAGCTGTTAAACTTTGTCTTGGGGAAAACCTCCCAACTGGTTTATTTGGCGTCATGGAACCTCTTACGGCTTTCAATATACACAATGAATAATCAACTGTTTTGTATACTTGTTTTCAGTTTTCATTTTGACAAACAAGCACTATAATTACAGCTATTAGAATAAAATCTGTTAACTATTAAAAAAAAAAGAAAATAAAAAAATACAAGGGAGGTAGGGAAGTCATGGAAGCAGGACAGGCCTTTTTGTGATCCATAGAGGTAGACTCTGGAGCAGTGCTGTCCAGTAGAAGTTATTGCACTGAGGGGAATGTTCTACGTAATTGGCACAATCCAGTACAGTTACCACTATCTACATAGGACCATCGAGCATTTGAAATATGGCTGGTGTAACTGACATACAATTTTTAATTAAATTAAATTAAAATGTAAATAGTCACATAAGAGTCATGGCTACTGTTGGACAACGCAGTCCTGGAGTATAAACGTCAAGTCAGAATTGAGAAGAAGGGGTGAGCGTCTTATGCTCTCATTGGCTATGGGCTGCCCTGGCTTTGGTGGGAGGGTAGGTAGAGCATAATTTCCCAGGCAAAACTGTTAGCAGTGCTTTTCACTCTACATTTCTCTTCTTAATCAACAGATCCTTTCTATGTCTGTGAGTCTATTTATGTTTTGTAAATACGTTATAGAAAACAAACTTATGGTTACCAAGGGGGGAGGGGAAGAGGGATATATTAGGAGTTTGGGATTAAAATATACACACTGCTATATATAAAATAGGTAACTAACAAGGAGCTACTGTATAGCACAGGGAACTATATTCAATATCTTGTAATAATTTATAATGGAATAGAATGTAAAAAAAGAACATATATATTTATATATATGTATAACTGAATCACTTTGCCGTACATCTGAAACTAGCACAACATTGTAAATCAACTCTATTTCTATAAAAATTTAAAAAAAAACTGTTAGCAGTGGACATTCAGACAGTCGAGGGGTGTGGGGTGTGCGTTCTGGCCAAGTAAAGCGGATGAGGCACTAGCGCGCCCCCTGCAGGTCACAGGATGATCAACTGGGTCATCCAGACGCCCTATTTTCATCCTACCTCACAGATTCTCTAAGAACTGAATTACAGTCCCAGAATAACCTGAAGCCAACAACCTGGCCACCGACTTCATGGAGCAAAACAAACTTCCCAGTCCCCAGAGATGTTGGTTTCTCTCCCACCTTATTCTCAAATCATCCCTGGCAGTTCTACTGGTTTGCTGGTTCCAAGAGGAGGGTCATGAGGTATTGCACAAGTACACAGAGGAAATTTTTCTGTGAGCCTCTGATTATTAGCTGTTTCAGCCATAGAGAGGAAATCTAATTTTACACTGTCTGCTACCACCTTTGAGATGGCTAGCCCAACAGCTCTAAAAAAGAAAAAACAAATTTGCCCTTTCTGCACTGGAGTGTCATAGATATGAAGTTATAAATAAGGAAACCCACGTTCATGTTTTATTTATACCTATTACACAGGATTTATGGTGTTGAAAAACACATTCAGCTTAATTTATGCAGGAATTAACTTTGGTGGGGATTAATTTTTGATCTACGGCCCCTCCCTAAAATATATTATCTCTATTCATGATCTTGGCTTGCAGACAGAGATGATAGTGAGCAAAAGAAAACAACAACAACAACAACAAAATGAAAAAGCTTCCAAAGGGAGATACTTTAAGTCCTGAAAATGAAGATAACAGGATGTTTTTAAAATTAGAATCCCTTGGAGTTCACTGGCAGAGCCAGAATTTAGAATCAACCTAACAGTCTTTTCTATTGAGTCTGGACGTTCAGTAGAGAGTTTTACATGAAAATACATAAAACAGAAGAAAATAAAAAACAGGACCTTGGCATATGTTAATGCTTAATAAAAAGGAATTAAGAACTCTGAAATACTTAACCAGTATTACTCCTATGTTATCTATGTCACATCTTTACAGACTACCAAGCAGGTGTGTGTGTGTGTGTGTGTGTGTGTATGGGAGAGGAAGAGGATGGGAAGGAGAGGGAAAAAAAATCAAAGGGAAAATCAAAAAATCAAAGAGAAGCACAAAATATAGCTTTGAGCCTCTGGACAGTCAAGAGGAAAAGGGAATGATGAATGTCATGCCTACAAGAAAGTATATTAGTTTGCCAAGAAGCACTAATTTTGGTTTTGTTTCAGAAAGTTATCTTTATTTTAACAAACAAACAAATAACACAGTAGATGTTGTCTTTTTTTTCTTTTCTCTTCTAGACTCCAGCCATCTTTACAGCCTTACACCTCACCGACTGAGGTGAGTCACTCACTGACATTACCTGCCTGACCCCAGTTGACGCTTGTGTTGGGACCCCTGGTCCTGAGGATCTGCTGTTGAGAGCTCATCACGCCTGCTTCTTCCTGTGGAAGCCTCAGGCCGGTCAGAGTGCCACCAGGCGGGTAGAGGAGAAGACAAAATAAGTTGTCTCCCGCCCTTCCTATGGCAGGTGACACCCTCTCTCCACAGCTATTAGTGTTTCCGTGACTCTTCTCTCCTAAGCCCCCCCTGCACTGTCATCACCGCAACCTCCAGCCAGCACCCAAATATCCAGGCCATCACTGGTTATGGGATGGGGTATCACAGGAGAGTGCCTGGGGAGAGGGCACCCAAAGGCGTCCCTCATAGGAGAGGTCTTGTCTCTTAGTTTTTACTTGAGAAGAAAAAAATGAGGTAGAAAAAAATGCAAGGACATTCTCCCAGGCTACGTGTTTTGCTGGACCAAAGCAGGGAGTATATAGAATTAAGTCATTGTCCTGGAGAGTATCTGACCAAGGGAGTTGGCTTCGAGACTGTGTCCTTGGCAGTGGCATGATTTAGTTCTGAAAGGGAGAACAAATCTCTCTCCTTCGCCAGTCCTCACAAAAAGCAATGCAGGAAGCTTAGTCAAGTGTGCAAATCTCTACTGTGAACTTTTCTGCCACATCTGGGGGAATTACTGGCCCTTGAAATCTCTCACAAACAGATAAGAAGCAAGGTTATAACGTGATTTGACACGGAGTTTTGAAGGCTCCACTCAGAAATGTGGAAAGTGTGGCTTTCAAGGCACCATTTCAAGAGATTAAGATTTGAAATTGTGTTGCTTTATCTTACCGTTTTCTTTCACAGGCTTTTCCTTAGGCCTTGCCTTGGAGCTTTTTTTCATCCTTTCTTGCCCCAGTGTACATATGAAGGCTTGTAACACTTCACGCTTGAAGACTTGAGGAAAACTGAGTAAATTCAATATGACCAACTTCAGAGTCACTGGCTTCACATGCATTTACTTGCTGTGAAGAGAAAAGCATGTGAGGAAAATATATTGCCACTGGAGGAACGGATCTGTCTCGTGTATAATGGCTCATTTTTATCCATCCCTCGTGTCTTACCAGACTGGGTTACTAAAGAGGCTGGCCCCGCAGCACAGAGGCCTCTCAGCCTGAGCTCTGCGGATGGCCCTCAGCCCCAGGCCTCCTTGCCTTTGCTGGGCTCACCCCTCCTCCCTGACATTCTTGAGCTTCTCCCAGGTCATGAGCCCCCGGGCTCTTGGCAGCTGAAACAAAAGCTGAAAGAAACCCACTCGGCTCTGCAATCAGTGTGCTGAAGCCCCAGTTCATAGCAAGGGGCCAAACCCTTCCATTTCCAGTCCTGCGGAGGCTGGAGCCACTGGGCTCAGATCTGTTGGTTAATAGGGTTGGAGACGTTGAGACCAAACTCTAGGTGCAGAAGGAAAGAGCAGATTCAGGCCCAGCCCAAAGCTGCTTCTATTTCCTGAGGAGAAACGAAGAAGCAGCCACTCTCTTTAGACTTTCTGGAGCAATCCTCTTTTGAGCACCCTTATTTTGTGGTGGATAGAAGTTCTTCTATCTGATGAGAGCATCTGTTCTAACTGTGGCAGGGGTGGGCGGAAGAGAGGTTGGGAAAAATGTACGTCTAGGAGCAAACAGAAATTGAGGTTGGAGAACTGTTCGTGGTGTTTCTGGGGAGACCTGTACGATTAGCACAATGTGTTACTAAGAATGGCCTGGACCAGGGCTGCCGTGGAGGCTGGTTTATCTGTTTGGCCCATTCTCAATCTCGTCCTGGACAGAGATCGGGGCTCTGATGAGTGGTGGGGGAAGAAGAATGGCAGGACATGGAGCTGGGAGCACAAGTGAGAGCCTGAAGCCTCTGGCAGTATAGCATTGGGTGTCCTGTACAGGCAGAGGCTTCCAGGTGGCCTTGGGGACCTAGGTTAGGAGGGACAGGAACACTTAACAAAATGAAGGACTGGGACAAGCTTTGCCTGTTCCCCTGTCTCCCTTAAGCCAACCTTAATCCCTGGGGTTTGTGGACGAAAAATGTCACCTGCCATATCAGTAAACAAAGGATGGGGCAACCATCAAACTATTAACCAGGCAGCCGCCCCCGACTGTGCACCCACCCTGAGGGGATTCAGGATGGAGAAAAGCAGGACAGTGGTCCTAGGTAGTTAAGGTGCGTATCAAAGGAATGAGTTCAATGAGCCCAGACTCTCGCATCTTCCCATACAGAGAAAAGTGCTAAGTTCATTACTTTGAGATATCTGCTTTCTCTTTAATTAACAGTAATTAATTTGTGATGTTCTGACCACCCGTTTTTTGTTGCAAGACCTCCAATATATCCTGGCCCCTCCATTACCTCTTTGGAACATTCCCTCAGAGCTATCTGAGAGGCTGTATCCCAAGCTTAAGTCCTCAGCAAGTCTGCTGAATAAAATATAATTCCCAACTTTTAGTTGTGCATTGTTTTTCAGTTGATAGGTTGAACTTCTGAATAATGAATTAAAAATCTTACCAGGAATAAATATTGACCTAACATATTGAGAGCAGTGATGAGACACATTGCTGGGGCTTTTGATCAGCTCTTAGCAGTCTTGCTGGCATGTGTGTTAGCAGAAGAAAAGATACCACTCTGGTGTGACTCTGAGGGTTTGGACCATCTGGCCCCAGTCTATCCTTCCCAGTTCATCTTTTCCCACCTTCCCATCAATTCCTTGTTTTTGTCCTTCTGAACTCTTCCCAATTCCCAGGCACACCCTGCACTTACACAGCTGTGCTGAGGGTATTCTCACTGCCTGGTAGAAATCCTTCTCTCTCAACTCTTTGGAAAAATCTTATTACCCATTCATTATGTTCCCAGGCAAGTTCCTTCTATAATGATTTTTCTAGCTCCCCAGATAAAATTAATCCTATCCTTCTCTGAAATTTCATTTTCACGCTAATAGAGCATATGTTGAATTATAATTATTCCTTCATTGGTGTCACTCTGCTGGATCACGTATGCTTTAACTGGGGAGACCAAAGTTAAACTGAATTGCCTTGTCCTGCATTAAACTAAATGAAAAGTCTAAGATAGGCAAGTACGGTCTCAGTATCTGGTAGGTGTTTATAAAAGAGGGAAGGGAATGGAGGTGGAGGAACTCTATCTCTGTTATCAATGTTGCATGCTGGCATATACACACACATACACACACATATGTGTCTATACACACACACACATATACAGATAGATAGAACTACTTACTATGTACCATATACTGTACCTACAGGGATATTTTAATTTAATCCTCATAAGGAAAGAGAAATGATTAAAGGTTTAAGTAATTTGCCCAAGGTCACGTAACTAGTAATAGAGCATAAATTCAAATTCAGATAGTCCGACTTCAGAGACCAAAACTTCATCTGTTATTATTAACCACCTCCCTTTATCACACCTCTAATGGACACCTGTCATTTCCTTGGCGACCTGCCTCCTATCTTAGAAGCTGAAAAGTCCAGACATTGTCCCATCCTCTCTTGCAGCTAGAATGCAGGCAGGTGACCCAGGCCTGACTAAACAGATGCCTCTGCTAGAGACTCTGAATTGGGAGCTGGTGACATAAAGAGGCAGAGACAGTGGAGAATCCAGAGGTGCCAAGGGGGTGGTAGCAGGAGGAGCATCATCTAAAGTCCGGTGTCTGTGGTTGCCAGGCAATCTGTGGCTTCCATTTTTCAATGGTGGGTCAGTAGTGGTGGTTTCCCTACTAGGTGGGTTAGGTGATGTGTTTTGGCTGGGGTCCACCTGCGGCAAAGCTTCCCTCGTCTGGTTTCCTTCTCTTGCCTGGTTCCAATCATGTTGGAAAGTCCTGGAACTATTTCACAACTCACCAACGAATGCTTTTTTTTCCCGCTTAATCAACCAGAATTAGTTTCTGTTGCTTGCAGCCAACAACCCTGACTGGTATAATATATAGACTCATTATCTTTAATGTAGGTTGACTCCAACATACATCATTCCCACCTGGAAGAAAAAACACACATGGACCCAGAATTTTATGAAAGTTCAACAGAGTAGAGGGTGAAGGTGGAAGATGGTGGATCATTGGGAACAATTTCTAGCTCATTGATCTATTTATGATTCACGTTGCAGTTTGCATGGATGATTATGGGATTTTTCAGTGTGTTGTTACAAAACCGGTGTCCAGAAGTGGACTTTTACCTTCCTAGTGTAAGTTGACTTCCAAGTCTGACTCTGTGCTTTAAAAATTTGGGGATGAATTTGACCTTTGAATAGTAAGAAAGAAAATTACTACTTATCTTTCCTGCTGTTATAAGCAAAATGGCTTCCTCAAATTGTAGTACTTACAAAACTGAGATCACAGAGGAAGTTGAACTGCTGAATTATTTAATGTAATCTGACTCATTAGAGGCTTAGCTTCTGAGATGGAAGAAGATACGATAGCTTACAAAAAAGTTACTGATAAATTCCAAGATGGAATTCACTTTGAAGAGAGTGAAATGGGGTTGCTGGGTAACGAATCTCTCTGGCCTAATGCAATGAGAGAGTTGAATTTGCCATTTGACAAAGGGGTTTATAATTACAAGGCATCTCTGAACTTCTGGAAGAAGCTACTGCTTCAGATGGCCAAGTGGTCTACTGAAATGTCAGATATAAGATAGGAATCAACCTTACAGAGGCCAGGGGTTTGACCTTCGTAAGTCTAGACACACTAATATGATTATCGTCGCTCTAATCAGGTTTTAAATTAAACACACACTCTACGAAGCAAAGACTTTCATGGGGTTGTTATTTAGAGGATGATGAAAAGCTGCTTTCTGTCTCTCCTGAGAACGGGAAGAAATGAGGTGACTTTGCTTAGATCAGTGGCTTTCAACCACAGGTGATTTGGCAATGATGGTAAGGAGACGGAAAAGGGAGGGTGCTACTAGCATCTAGTGGGTGGAGGCCCAGAATGCCACTAAACATCCTACAATGCACAGGAAAAAAATCCCACAATGAAGAATTATCTGAGCCAGAAATATCAATAGTGTTGAAGCTGAGAAACTCTGGGTTTGATGTAAGAAAGAAATTTCTGAACTTGGAGTTATATAAGTATCGCAATGGGTTTACAGGTCCAGGACTACTGTGGGGTGAGTGAAGCGTTGGCCTCTGGGTGCAGAATTTGAGTGTCAAAAACCTCAGTAATCAAGATAAATAATATTTTTTAAAAATCAGTGCAAAAAATCCATGATGAACAGTGTATCAAAATTTTAAATAAAGACAGGATCCAACAGAGATGGGATTTGCATAGAGGAAGTTAAAATCTTGTTTATCTTGATTACTGAGGTTTGGGGCATCTCGCTTAAATTTTGTGCCCCAGGCAAGGACCTCAGTCCCCTCACTGTAGTCCTGACCTGTTGGATTATCAAGGGTGTGGAATCGTTTCAGCCAAAAGGTGATTCGATTTGAGTATTACTAAGCTGAGGAATAGTTAAGCGTGGTGGAGGTAAATGAGAAGGTCTTTTCCAGCTCTAGAATTTTAGATTTTGGTGACTAAGTTAAATAAGGAAGCAACCCCTATGTTAAGCTGCACAGAATTTCTGTAACATGGCTTTCTAACTTCTCTGATTTATAGCCTGGCCTCAGTTAGCCAAGATCATCTTCATTATAAAATGTAATGTATGAATGGCATCCCAACGAAATACGTGGCATTAACTATACTCTTTAGTAACACTTTTCTATTGCAAATTTCCCTGTCAGAAAAATAAACATGGCGTGACTTTCCCATTTTACTATTTCTCCTTCTCATCCTCTCATCTCCCAGCCCCACCTCACCATAAAGCCTCCTGACTCTTCTTTTTCGGGATCCATTGATATTGACATTCTTCTACATTACTTGCCCCTTTTGTTCCCTAAAATGCCATAGATGGAATCTTTGTGTGTGTGTGGAGAGGGGGAGGATTTTAAATATTTTTCCTTCTCTTAGGCTTGGGGAAGTAGTCTGTCTATATCTGATGACTAAGTTTATATATGTGGGCTATAGAGTACTTACCACATAATGCTGACCTCTCAGAAATGCCAGATGAAAGCTTCAAAGATAATTTACTATCCTGGGCGGGGCAAGATAGACAGTTATAAAAAATTACAGTAATATTACCAATTAGGAGAAATATGGTCCTGGATCCGTATTAGAACAAACACTCTAACCGTTATAGGTCGCCTTCCATTAATTTCCCCAGTTTCCGTCTATGTGTGGCTCCCGTTAGAGTACCTGCATTCAGCAAATGTACTCTTGCATGAAGTAACTGGATATGGAACCCACCACTTCCCCACATCCTGTCACTTAATCTAACTGACATATGTACAATTCCTTTTGATCTATGCTAACCATCCTTATCTCAGTGCAGATCTCTACTTCTATCTGTTATTTTAAAAAAATGCTTTAATCAGAGGGTCACGACAAGTTGGGTTGAATTATAGGGTTTGGGTTTATAATTTTTTTTCATTCTGTTAGAAACAGAGCAACATCAAACTTGGGCTCCTTCTTCCCAACCCCTTAGTCATTGCTATTTTGATGAGCTATTTTGTGTTTATTTCTTGAAAAAGGAACAAAAGGAAAAGAAAAGAAAAAGAAACTAAGTGGTAGATGGGTTGATGAGAAATAATTCTAATTTAATTGGAATTACCAAAGCTAGACATAGCCAAATGTTTTCTTCTCTTTTTTCCATATCCTTTTCATTTTCTTTTTTCTGCTGGGTCCAGGGTGAACGGAAGTTCAAGTAGTCTGCCCACTGCTTAAGCAAAGGATATGTTTAATTGTCTAGGATTTGGGACTCTGAGCTGCCTGGATGGATACTTTGCTGCAGAAAATCCACCAGGAGAGGGCATAAGAGAGCACTGGAGTGGAGGCTGTTGCCTGGGGGCAGAAGTTCTGCAGTCCCTTTAGGATTATGCATTTTGACCCAGGACAGGTCACAGGATCTAAATGACACATATGTGCATAGGTTCTGCAGTTCTCAAGAAAAATACTCAAAGTTTCCTTTATAATAATCAGGCTACATGAACATCAGGTTTGTGGGCTTCCTATGGCAGAAAAGAAATTATGTCTCCTGCATAATTTTAGTTAGATATTCAGAAATGAGATCAAGTGAGACAAATGGGGTATTTGTTCTCTTTTCTACATCCCTGTTCTCTAAACAGATGTTACTCCATCTATTTTATATAACATTACAAACATATACTGAACAAATGGAGGAATAAGTGAATGAATTAGAGTTCGTTGCAAATGGTAAGGATTCTTTTAGAAAACTTTTCTCTTGGTCATACATAAAGTATGAGTCACGAGGTAAAATTTTTTTGTTTTGTTTTGTTTTTTTACTGTGGTTTGCGCTAATCACTGCTGATAAGAGAGTATCATACAAAAAACACTACCACCCTCGCCCCAAAAAAACAAAACAAAAAAAAAGGAAAAGAGAGAGAGAGTATCATATGACACTTTAAACAGAATCCTATGACTACTAAATAAATTATTACTTCATTACTGGAGACATAAGCTTAGGTTCAAACATTTTCCTTTAGTCACTCTGCTCCCTGTGTTGCAATATAACTTCAGCTATGTTAAAACAACTCCCTCCCTTGTACTATTGTGTTTTTGTGCGTGTTTGAAATTTTTCATAGAAAAAAGTGTTTTAAAAACTTCCCACCCACTGCACCAATTTATTGTTCATAGTAAATAAGTCAGGGAGTGTCTCTTGTGTCTAATGCTTTGAGGCAAACCCTTTAAGTGCAATCTGGGTCATCTCAGTGATCTCAAGGTTTCTGTGCCCTAAGTTGTATCTTCTGTTCGGGTCTGTTTCAGATTATGTATGTAGGATGGAAAAAAATCTGTTACCATAGTAAATCAGCACCTTTTCAATATACAAGTTCAGTTAAAATATTCTCGCAGAATGTTTCCATTGAAAGAGGCTGACATAGAGAATGGACTTGAGGACACGGGGAGGAGGAAGCGTAAGCTGGGACGAAGTGAGAGAGTGGCATGGACATACATACACTACCAAATGTAAAATAACTAGTGGGAAGCAGCTGCATAACACAGGGAGATCACCTCGGTGCTTTGTGACCACCTAGAGGGGTGGCATAAGCAGGGTGGGAGGGAGACACAAGAGGGAGGAGATATGGGGATACATGTATACGTATAGCTAATTTACTTTGTTATACAGCAGAAACTAACACACCATTGTAAAGCAATTATACTCCAATAAAGATGTTAAAAAAAACTTTAAATAAAATGAAAGAGGCTGACAAAAATAAATACTAGGCTTTAGGAAATGATCATTTAGAGGTTGCCTCTTCTAAAAGATTCATTTTCCTCTCCATTATAGGTATCAGTAGAAACTCAAAGAAGGATGAACCTCACATTTGCAGGACACTTGTGCACCAGGCACGCTTCTAGCTGCTTTCATTCGTCACCTCATTACTCTCCACAGCAAACCTAAAGTGTTTGGTATTATCAGCCTCACCTTACAAGGGAGAACTGAGGCAGCTGAAGTTCTGACCCCATCGGTTCTGGTGAGAAGCACCAATGGCAGACTAAAATATGGCTAAAAACTTTGTGAGGAAATAGCTGTGTACCCACAAGTGGTGACAGGATGGCAGGAGTCACCTCCTCTGGGAGGACACTTGTGATGCTAGAGTCCTCAGTTTGGTCAGTCAGGAGGTAGAAGCTACCTTCCTTATTCAAGTGCTCTGGGTTTCACATGAATGCCATCTCCTTTCGTGGGGCTTCAGAGCGCTGTAGAAGGCATATTAACCTTCAGAAATGACGCTTTAGCACCCGCATGTGCTAGATCTATTAGGATGATCAACTTGCCCCAGTTCACCTGGGACTGTCCCATTTTAAAAGTCAAAGTCCTGCATCCCGAGAACCCCATCCGTCTCCAGCAAACTGAGATGCCTGGGTTTCAACATGGCTCTGTAAGAGTTAGTTGTTTGGAGTCTGACAAATCACATCGATGTGAGTCTCATAAAATCCACCAAGTCACTGTATAGACATCAAATATGTAAAAGCAATAAAGTATTATATTTTCAGTGACTCCTCTCCCCCAGGAGAGACTAAGCTTCTGTGAGTTGGCTTTGATAATGGGAAAATGCAGTCACTAGAGCTCACGCTGACAAATCAACATCATTTCTGGGCTCCTCTAAACACGAGGAATTGATATTTCTTTCATAGCTCAGCCCTGCCCCAATGACTTTTCACTATTCCTCTTTGAATGAGTGGGTAGGCTAAACACAGAAAACTTAACTGTGTTATACCCATTATTAGATAAGGACAAAGGGTGATAATTTCATAAGATGAAGTGGGGTCAGGGGAGCCGTTTCCACTTGACATCATAATAGCATTAGCTTGGAAAAATGATCTGGAGCCACGTAGAGAACACACTGGATTTAGTTCAAATCCACTAAGTCTGGCTATTTACAATAGATTCCTTTGTACAGTCTATCCTGCTTGTTACACTTGACATGAAGTACTTAGCAGCCCTACAAAAAGAGAAAAAGTATTTGTAGGTATTTAGTAAAATAGAGTCATTGAGTAAAAAATAATAAAAAAGAAAGGGCAGAAAAAGAAAGATCCATCAGGATGAGAAATGAATAAACAGGGATGGAAATGGGGAAATAAAACAAGTTTCAGTTTCAATTTGTAATTCATCTTTTTAAAATCTATTTCAGGCCTGAGTTATATTGTAGCCCAGGAATATTTAGTCCAGACAAGGCTAAATGGTAAAGACAGGCTGATTTAAAAAAAAAATTTTTTTTTTTTGGCCACGTCACGTGGCTTGCGGGATCTTAGTTCCACCACCAGGGATCGAACCTGGGCTCCCTGCAGTGGAAGGGTAGGGTACTAACCACTGACCACCAGGGAAGCCCCAAGACAGGTTGATTTTTAATAGTAACTCATTCAGCATTAAATGTGTGTATCATTTTCTTCATGACTGCTTATATATGCTCTGGGAGTCCCCAAATAGCAGTTTGAGCTTCACGTCTTTCGACTGGTTTTAAATAACTTTTCAGATAGGCAAAAAGATTTGTCTTTCGGAAAACATCTCCCCCATTATTTTTAATAGTAATCAATATCAGGGAGAGAAGTTATTTACATCCTGAAACCAAAATGAACTTATGTCTGTTAAAATACGATCGGCATATATTGCTAGAGTTTACTTAAATACCATGAGTTGTGTGAGTCTCAGAATGCAGGCTGGAACCAGCAGTATCAGTGTCCGTTGGGAACCTGCCAGAAATGAAAATTCTCAGCTCCCCACTCCAGACATGCTGAATCATAAATTCTGCGGGGAGGAGAGAGGGAGCAGTGACCTGTATTCTAGCAAGCCTTCCCGGTAAATCTGATGCACACGCAAGTTTGAGAATCACTGCATTTGTGTATCCATAGTGGTGGCTTTATTTCCTAACCATCCTGTTTTATCACATGGATAGGCTTTACCAACCAGGCCAGCTGTACTATATTCTTTTTTTTTTTTTTTAAAGTACCATAGGTACTTTTAAATTTTTTTTTATTTTTATTTTTTTAATTAATTAATTTATTTTTGCTGCGTTGGGTCTTCGTTTCTGTGCGAGGGCTTTCTCTAGTTGTGGCAAGCGGGGGCCACTCTTCATCGCTGTATGCGGGCCTCTCACTATCGCGGCCTCTCCCGTTGCGTAGCACAGGCTCCAGACGCGCAGGCTCAGCAGTTGTGGCTCACGGGTCCAGTCGCTCCACGGCACGTGGGATCCTCCCAGACCAGGGCCCGAACCCGTGTCCCCTGCATTAGCAGGCAGATTCTCAACCACTGCGCCACCAGGGAAGCCCCTGTACTATACTCTAAAAAGTTCACTCATTCTTCAAAGATTGATCACACCTTGCCTGATGCTGTCTCTGCCTCACGGTGTGATTGATCACACCTTGCCTGAAGCAACCTACAGAATAGTTCTAGCATATGGGTCATATTTTCAATCATTATTAAAATCCTTACTTACTTTTTTCTTTTTTAATTTCAAAATTTTTTGATATAAACGACATACAACTTTGCATGTAACCTACACACATTCTTCCTTATATTTTAAATCATCTGAATTTACTTATGACATACAATGTAAATGCTATGTAAATAGTTGTAAATACAATGTAAGTGCTATGTAAACAGGTGCTAGTGGGGAGCAAAGTCAAGTTTTGCTTTTTGGAAATTTCTGGAATTAAAAAAAATTTTTCTTTTTTTTATATTGAATCCTTGGATGTGGAACCTGCAGATATGAAGGGCCATCTATATATGGTTTTATCACCCAGGGCTTCTGCTTGAACCCTGACTGATACAAATTGGCAGTGGTGCCAGATCAAACCCAAGGCCTGCTTTTGTATCACTCCTGAGCCAAGATGGTTTTTATGTTTTTAGAGGGTTGTAAAATAAAACAAAGAATGTGTGACAGAGACCTTACATGTCCCACAAGGCTGAAAATATTTACTCTCTGGCCCATTACAGAAAGTTTGCTGACCCTTGTAGGAAAAGTAGGAGTGTAAAATTCTATGGCTACTTTTTGTTTTTGTTTTTTGGGTTTTTTTGCGGTACGCGGGCCTCTCACTGTTGTGGCCTCTCCCGTTGCGGAGCACAGGCTCCGGACGCGCAGGCTCAGCGGCCATGGCTCTCGGGCCCAGCCGCTCCACGGCATGTGGGATCTTCCCGGGCTGGGGCACGAACCCACGTCCCCTGCATCGGCAGGCGGACTCTCAACCACTGCGCCACCAGGGAAGCCCTATGGCTACTTTTTAAACAGTTTGACAGTCCCTTAAAAACATAAACATAAATTTATCATATGGCCCAGAAGTCCTGCTCCTACATATTTACTGAAGAGAAATGAAAAGACATGCCTGTACAAAGACTTGTACCTGAATGTTCATAACTTTTTAATTCATAATAACCAAAAATCAAACAACGCAAAGGCCCATTAACAGCTGGATAGATAGACAAACTGTTATACATCCATAAAATAAAAGGGAATTAACCACTGATACCCAACAACATGGATAGATGTAAAAAAAAAAAAATGCCAAGTGAAAGAAGGCAGAGAAGGAAGAGTACATATTGCATGATTCCATTCCATTTATATGAGGTTCTATAACAAGTGATATCAATCTATAGTGACAAAAAATGTACTAGTTGCCTGGGAGACCAGTCTGGGGGGTTGACTGAAAAGGGGCTTGAGTGAACTGCCCAAGGAATTTTTTTTTTTTTTTTTTTGGCAGTTCTGTGCAGCATGTGGGATCTCAGTTCCTCACCAGGGATGGAATCTGTGCCTCCTGCAGTGGAAGTGCGGAGTTCTAACCACTGGACAACCAGGGAAGTCCCCAGGTGGCTTAAACAACAGAAATTTGTCTCATAGTTTTGGAGGCCAGAAGTCCAAGGTCAAGGTGTTGGCAGGGTTAGTTCCTTCTGAGGGTTTTGAGGGAGAATCTGTCCCATGCCTCCCTCCCAACCTATGGTGGTTTGCTGGCAGTCTTTGGTGCTCCTTGACTTTAGATACATCAGTCTGATTTCTGCGTTCTCCCTGTGTATGTTTCTGACTCTGTGTCCCAATTTCCCCCATTTTATAAGGACACCAGTCCTACTGGATTAGGACCCACCCTAATGATCTCATATTTGCTTGATTATCTGCAAAGATCCTATTATCAAATAAGGTCACTTTCATAGGTACTGGGGGTTAGGATTGTAACATCTTTTGGGGTGGGGGACACAAGTCAATGTATAACAGTTGTTCACAAATTAACATAGAGGTGTAGGACTTGGCCTCATGAACATGGTCATCTCAACAAATTCCTCTCTTCCTTAGGCCATAAGTCTGGAATCTTTGCCTGTCTTTCTTGTCTATCATGTTATCTTGATCTAGGCCAAGTTCTACAGGGTAAGCATAATTGAATTGATTTGGTTTGAGGCAAACATTTAAACAGAGAAAAGACAAACATATGTACTCAATATTCAGCTAAACTGTTCACTCACTGATTTACGTTAAGGCCTTAAAGTAAATATTACCTATTTAGAAAGGTTACTTTATCTAAAATAGTGTGGCTGTAGCCACAGTTGCCTTTACAAAGTCTGTTTTTGAGACTTCCGAAGCTGTCATAGCCATAAATGCTACCAATAAAGCAAAGGTAAAAATTATTTTTATTAATATAATTTTCTTCCCTTTTCAGAGTGTAAAGTTTCTAAAGGCTGACTTTTTCCCCCATCCATTTATTTATTTATTTTTCTAAAATTTATTTATTTTTAAAATTTTTGGCTGCGTTGGGTCTTCATTGCTGCGCGCGGGCTTTCTCTAGTTGCGGCGAGCGGGGGCTACTCTTTGTTGGGGTGCCTGGGCTTCTCATAGCGGTGGCTTCTCTAGTTGTGGAGCATGGGCTCAAGCCGTGCGGGCTTCAGTAGTTGTGGCACACGGGCTCTAGAGCGCAGGCTCAGTAGTTATGGCACACGGGCTTAGTTGCTCCATGGCATGTGGGATCTTCCCAGACCAGGGCTCGAACCCGTGTCCCCTACATTGGCAGGAGTATTCTTAACCACTGCGCCACCAGGGAAGCCCTGTCCATTTATTTTTAAATAGAATACTTTATTCTAAAATTTTCTAATTAAAGAGTTAAGACATTTTTAATGGACAAAACTGTGTCTGGTTTTTTCTTTGTATTTCTTACTTTTAGCATAATATAAAATTTTCACAGAAAAGAATAATTCTATTGGAAAATAGAATAAAAAATTCACCCAAATGCCATGACCTAATATAGCTATATATTTTTTCCTGAAATTCTATACACATTACATTTAGATGTACCGATTGAACAGAGCATATTTTTTTCCTTCAAAATATAGATGTGCTTCTTCCTGCTAATAACTTTGTTAGTATAACATTTCCACTGTATTTTTGTTCATTGAGAGGAAAACGATGTCAGATTTCTTTCTTTATACTAACCAGTTTACACATTTCCTAGCCTTTTCTTTATGTAATAGGTAAAAAGATGAACTTAATACCAACTAGCTAATCAACGACTAGACAGGGTTATAGTAATGTTCCAGGCACTGAAAAAGAAATTAGAGAAGGAGAAAAGAGGTCAGTGTCCTTAAGAACTGGAAATCTAGCTGACGAATTTACAAAAGAAGTGCCAGATCTGAACGCAGATCAAATTCCTTGCTATGTTGATCTGCACATTATACTTCTAGGCCTGGGGAAGCTCCCCCAGGGCCATTGTGTGTCGGCTGCCAAGGGAAGAGATTCAGTGTGACTTGATTTCTTCAAGCTTTTTGCTCAGTGAGGTTAACAGGTGGTTGAGGGAATGATAATAATAAGGTAGTGAGATATCATTTATTATTTAATATGAAAGGAAAAATATGCCATTGACATAAGACATAAAAACAGAGATTCCTCTCCCATTTGGAATGAAAGAAACACACATCAAGAGCGGTTGCTAATGAAAACGAGAAATTTCTACTACCCACCCTGTAAAACAAAGAAAACAAGCAATAGAACGTCGTAACACCCTACGCTTCTTTTATATTAAGTACTTAATTTCTGAATGTGGGACATTAATTATATTGTGGAGATTAAGCCAATTTTGGTAATTTGGATTTTCAAGCTCATTATCTCTTGTATCCAGATGCAAATATTTCATTCTAGGGACAGGGGTTTTACAGAAGACTTACCAAAAAGCAGGATCCTCTCCACAGAGAGCTATTTATTTTCCATTTAGCAGAAGTCATGGCATAGAGCAAGTCCAAAATAGTGCAAATTACTACAAATGTCTCTGCTCAAACATTTTCAGTCTCTTTTGCATCAGGATAATTGTTTCCACGTTTTAGTTTATTTTGTTAGCATAAACAGGTTTTTGAGTTTGTCTGGATAATTTTTTCACCTTCCAATTTCCTTTTGCCTGTAGCGTCCTAGCCTTTCTTAGGGAAAGGACTCAGCACTTCTTCAAATAGTCGTTGTGATTTATAATCCTATAAGTTAATTGGCTTGATAAGGGCTTCTGGGGCTTGAGTTCCAGGCATGGACACTCCAAATTCCCATTATATTGAGGACCCTTGTATTGACCAGCAGTCTTCACTTGGTTATTCCCCAAGCCCAAGTTATGGGATGTGTGAGCTTTGCCTCTCCAGAAGTTTTCCTCTAAATTCATCCTCCTTGTGGAAACTGTTGGATAACCCAACTTTCCTGTCTAAATTAGCCCAGTTACTGAACCACGATTATAATTAGCAGCATACCCATTTTTTCCATTCACTTTGGGGGCCAAAAGTACTTTCTCATCATGAGTTAATTCACCAGGCCAGGTCTTGGGATTGTTGTCCTATCACTGTTGCTAAAAGTAGTCATACGAAGTCGACAGAAGAGAGTTTCAGTACACAGTTCCAGCCTTGCTTGAAACTTGGGTTCCAAGTACTATTTGAACTATTTATTAGTTGTTATTAGTGCTATGTAACAAAGAATTTGGCTGGCTTTTGTCTCTGGTTACTGGGAGAGAGCCTCTAAATTATTGGAATTTCCCAAGTGGTAGGAGAGTCTTTGTTGTTCTTGGTGAACCCCTCAGACCCCACCTGAGTTTATGCTAATGAGGTGACTCATGGTGGGCACCTGGATAGTTTCAGGATGGAGGTTGGCTAGGCTGGAAAGGTCAACCATGTGATTAGAGGGTTGGGGCTTTGAGCCAGGCCCTATCAGTGCCATATGGGAGGAGAACTGGAGATTGAGTTCAGTCATGTGGCCAGTGACTCAATCATTCGTGTCTATGTAATGAAGCCCCAATAAAAAACCTTGGACACCTGGAACTCAGGTGAGCTTCCTTGTTGGTTATACTCATCGATGTCCTGGGAGGGTGACCTGTTCTGAGGACATGGAGGGTTTGTGTTTGAGAGCCTCTCAGATCTCGCCCTATGTGTCTCTTCATTTGGCTGGTCCTGATTTGGATCCTTTATAATAAAACTGAAATCATAACACTTTCCTGACTTCTGTCAGTTTATTTTAGTAAATTATTGAGCCTGAGGGGGTAGTGGAAACCTCCAAATTTATGGCCAGTTTGTCAGAAATGCAGTGGCCAGAGAACCCAGGAGACTGGGCTGGTGTCTGAGGTGAGGAGAGTCTGCTTACTGTGTCCTTAGCTAAAATTTGATCTAACTCTGCATAGTTAGTATCAAAACTGCATCGCAATGGGGAACTTACTTTAATTTTTTTAACAGAAGTTGAAGAATTTCTTACGCATACGTAAAAACACGTGAGAACGCATAACCTGGTCAATTGTCCAATTGATTTTCTTCTTGAGATTTTTTTTTTTTACAGTAGACATTCAAGTCCAAATAAAACAGGTTTTTTGTTGTTCTTGTTGTTTTAGTATATTGAAATGCAGCATGATATTCTATTAATGGGGTTATTTAATACAGCCATTGTTCAGCAGTTTGGGGTTAATAACCAGCTAGGTTACTTTTAGTTCTTAAGCAGAAATGAAATGATTAGGTCTTTTAAACAACCACTTGCAAGACTTCGACACTAAAGCTCTAAGAGGTGGGAATTCTACAGAACCACCAAGAAAAACCGGATATGTTGCTGAAGGTCTCCTAGTGACAAAGATTCAAGGGTGGCCCCAAAGTAGACACATCAACTTGTTTTGGGAACTTCAGAGGAGGAGAGAGGAGGGCAAATCATCTCCATGTCTCTCACCACATGGAGTCTTAGAAGACTTTGCATATAGTAGGTGCTCAATAAATGAGATGCCATGAATAAGGCCCTTAAAGGTTATGTGAGGGCTGGATGCAAGTCCATGTGTAAGATTCTGGTTGCCTGCTGGTAGGTACTTTATGTAGTTTAATAAGCTTCAAGGACTGACAGCTCAGAGACAGGGAACTAGAAGCAGTGTGAGGAGTCGTGGCTTCTAAATTATGCTTCTGAAACAGGTGTTTATATTTTCTGTTTCCAATTAGTGCTTTAAGTACTGACACTTCCAACATGGCCCCCATCTGGATGGGTGGAGAATATGGGGCAAAATCAAGCAGTCTATTCTACAGAAAATGTCTCCTCCTGCCCCTTGAAGAACGGTGAGGAATCCTGAGTAGCGAGTGTGATGCTGGGGCTAAGATAGAGCAACTATCAAATGTGAAAGTTGACAAAAGCTTTCCAATCCAAATACTTGCTAGATGGCAAACACATCGTTTAAGTTCAGAAGGAACTTACATCATTCCCTTATTTTTTTTCTCCTTAAAAATGACATTTCTGTTTAATTATGTAATTATTAATTTAAAAAAAGAACTTATATTGGAAACTACCTGAAACTGTATTTTTCTGTTGCTTATATTAAAAAGTATAGTATGATGAATCTCCATGTACTCATCATGCAGTTGGGTGAATTTCAGTTGTGAGAACTGAACCAATGTTGCCTTACGAAGCAAAGACTAATGAAAAAAATGTTCACTGAAATGGTAAAGATATCCTTCGTGAAGAAATAAGACACTTTGGCATTTCTTCAAGTGTGTCTCTGCTGTCCAGATGAGTTTATGCTGCTCCAGAGCCTTCAGAAGGCAGTTGTGGAGCTCCATTAAAAATGTCCCTGGCTTGGGCTTCCCTGGTGGCACAGTGGTTGAGAGTCCGCCTGCCGACGAAGGGGACGCGGGTTTGTGCCCCGGTCCGGGAAGATCCCACATGCCGCGGAGCGGCTGGGCCCGTGAGCCATGGCCGCTGAGCCTGCGCGTCCGGAGCCTCTGCTCCGCAACGGGAGAGGCCACAACAGTGAGAGGCCCGCGTACCGCAAAAATAAATAAATAAATAAATAAATAAATGTCCCTGGCTTCTCAGTGGTCCTGGGAATCCAGGCCACTGACTGCAGTGGAAGCTTTTCCAGATACTCTTCCTTTGAGGGGGTGAGAGAGAGGAACCAGGTAATAAGTTGGGAAATAGAGCATTAGAATTCCTGAATCCTCAGAGGACCTGCTGGGGCAAAATCCCCAAACAAAAGAGATGATTAAACACTGATGATGGGATACGAAGAAACTCCCCATCATGGTACGTTTAAGGGAGCTATTAACACTTAGCGAGGAGCAGATGGAAACACTTGCATTTCACCCTCACAGCTGGCTCTCTCGCTGGCCACATGAGGTTGTCATAATGGCCCTGTAAAACACACCCAATTGACAAAATATTGGGAGGAAATATTTGCAAACGAATCAACAGACAAAGGATTAATCTCCAAAATATATAAATAGGTCATGCAGCTCATTATTAAAAAAACAAACAACCCAATCAAAAAATGGGCAGAAGACCTAAATAGACATTTCTCCAAAGAACACATACAGATGGCCAAGAAGCACATGAAAAGCTGCTCAACATCACTAATCATTAGAGAAATGCAAATCAAAACTACAATGAGGTATCACCTCACACCAGTTAGAATGGGCATCATCAGAAAATCTACAAACAACAAATGCTGGCGAGGGTGTGGAGAAAAGGGAACCCTCTTGCACTGTTGGTGGGGATGTAAATTGATAGAGACACTATGGAGAACAGTATGGAGGTTCCTTAAAAAACTAAAAATAGAATTCCCATATGACTCAGCAATCCCACTACTGGGCATATACCCAGTGAAAACCATAATTCAAAAAGACATATGCACCCCATTGTTCACTGCAGCACTATTTACAATAGCCACGTCATGGAAGCAACCTAAATGCCCATCGACAGACGAATGGTTAAAGAAGATGTGGTACATATATACAATGGAATATTTTTCAGCCATAAGAAGAAATGAAATTGGGTCATTTGTAGAGATGTGGATGGATCTAGAGACTGTCATATAAAGTGAAGTAAGTCAGAAAGAGAAAAACAAATATCACATATATGTGGAACCTAGAAAAGTGGTACAGGTGAACTGGTTTGCAAGGCAGAAATAGAGACACATGTAGAGAACAAGCGTATGGACACCAAGGGGGGAAAGCATGGGTGTTGGTGGTGGTGGGATGAATTGGGAGATTGGGATTGACATGTATACACTAATATGTATAAAATGGATAACAAATAAGACCCTGTTGAATAAAAAAATAAATAAAATAAAATTCAGAAAAAAAAAAGAAGTTGGAAGTTTGCAACAAGGAGAGAACCCTCACCTGACCATATTGGCACCTTGATCTTGGACTTCCATCCTCTATAACTGTAAGAAATAGGTGTCTGTTGTTTATAAGTCACCCAGTCTGTAGTATTTTGTTATAGCAGCATGAAGGGGCTAAGACAGTATTGGAACAAGTATCATTTTTCTGTGTTTTTAGAATGACTCATGAGCTGACAACCTATTTAAATATTCCCATCCCACCAGAATGTTTCAAATCAGTCAAGTACTCCTTGACATGGGGTGGTGGGCAGGGGTGAAGGAAGGAAAGAAGAAAGACAAGGCCAAAAAGAGGAAGTGGCTTATTTATTGAAGTTATTTAGGCAAACAGTAGAGATGGTGATGGCATCAATTCCTCATCCTCTAAAAACTCCTACCCTTGGTTTCAAGATAGAAAATCTCACCATCTGAGCATTCTCTGGCAGCAATACTCAAGCATACATCTGGAAGTTTTAAATGTTGAAATCAGTAATTATAGGAGAAAAAAGTTCGGTGAAGGAAAAGAAGAGGAAAGTAAAGTGGAAGAAAGGGGAGGAAAAGAAGAGGGGGAGGTATTCCCAGCTGTAAATTTGAATGTAAGCTCCATAACAAGGAAGGACTTTTTGTCACTGCTCTACTTATAAGACATAGAATAGAGTCTGGTATTTAATAGGGACCCAGTAAATATTTGTTGAACAAATCATGGGATTGTGGTGCTACTGTGGTGTTGATAGTTAGGTGTACAGCAGTTCAGGCAATGTGCCCCTCAGATCTCCCTTTAAGAAAGAATTTACTGTTCTGTAGTAGAAGCGCAGTTGACTGAGAGCCGCCACCTGGCAGCATCTTTAGGCTCTACTTCCGTTTTTAAGCTGAAGCCATGCTCTTGCTAATGACTGAATATAGAGGTGGGTGCCAGTTCCTGGCCATTTCTGCCCAATGTGGTCGCCTCTAAGGGGCAGTCTTTGTTCTGGAACTCACTGTTGGGGTGGTGAGACCCTGTCAGATGTCCATCACAGTCCGAGGCTTTCTGCTCAATCCTGCTTCCTACGTCTGTATCTTTCAGAGACATCTCTGCTTCCCCCACACCTCAAACCTCTTGTACTACTAACTCCATTTCAGTGTTTGCTTCCTGATGACCTAAATGACACAAGGTCTGACAATTTGCCTTGAAGTCTCATTATCACTTTGGTGCTGGATGAACTGTCAGGTTCTGAGTTATTCTGGGTGTTTCAGTCTTCCCAGATCTCAACAGTCTTCCTGGTAAGGTTATGCACCCAACTCTCAAGGATTGTGCTACTGAAAATGTGATCTCTGGACTGGCGCCCATCTCCGAACTATTTCTTATTACCTGTCCACAATGAGATGAATGCAGAAATTGAGAATAATCATTTGAAAACTTTTATGACAATTTGGCATCACTCCAACAACTAAGGTCTGTGAACTGGTTTTCTTGAGTAGGGTATAAGATTAGTTTGGATGTTGTTGAACTCACATTGTGAGTCCCAAGTTGTGTGGATTGTGTAGTAGTCATATGTAGTAGGACCACATTGCAACTTGCGATATTTTGAGGTGACTCTAACTATGTATAAAATCTGGAATCTATTTATTTCATCAAGAGATAATTTAATCTTAAAAATAACTTTAAAGGATAAGTTGTTGGAACTGCCAATTGACAAAGGATTGAAGATGAATTTTGAAAACGTCATCATTTGTTTTATTTTAATTTTTAAGAAGATTTATTTATTTAGCTGCATCAGGTCTTCGTTGTGGCATCCTGGGACCTTTAGTTGGCTCCTTTGTTGCAGCATATGAACTCTTAGTTGTGGCATGTGGGATCTAGTTCCCTGACCAGGGATCGAACACTGGCCCCCTGCACTGGGAGCATGGAGTCTTAGCCACTGGACCACCAGGGAAGTCCCTGTTTTATATTGCTTTGAAAACTCTTCTCCCATTCCCATCAACTTATCTCTGTTTCTCTACTGAGTGTAAAAACAAAACAGAGAAACAGTTTAGATACTCACCACCCTCAACCAGAAGCCTTATCTTTAATCCCAGTAGACTAGAAGAAGAAACCAGAAGAAAGCTCATTTGCCACTTAAAATACTTTAGATATTGACACACACGGTGTTTGTTCAAAGTGCTTTTGTAGGCATTTAATATATGGAATCGGTATTTCATGCATAACTTTTCGTTAAATTACGATTGTGGAATAAAGTCAGGAATGTAAAAACGATGCTCCTAATCGTTCAAGTAGCAATATGCAATCTTTGTCTTTTTTTCCTCTTATGTTTGTTCTGATTTCATTTATTGCAGTGCAGTTTTATGTTTTTTGAAATAATTAGAAATCTAGGCTTCTCTTTTGCCTTTTTATCCATCTTTCAAGCAATTCATTTTGATTGTATTTTACAAAATAATCTCGTGGCGATGGGTTGGAAAAACAAAGAACCCGAACTTTCACCACGGATAACTTGGGAAGCTGCTTTGGAGGCTAATTTTGAGGCGGACAATGGGAGAGTAGTAACAAGTTTCAGCGAACGTAAAAACCAGCACAAAGCTTTAGTACCTAACTTTTTTTTTTCTGGATAAATATGCTCAATTTCTAATCCGGTGGGCGTGGGCCAAACGCAAATCTTGAAAAAGGTGCCAGCGCCCCGCCCCAACCCCCTCCTACACCTTCGGCCTGCGGCGCGGTTGGAGCATGGCCTTTGGAGGCGGAAGACAAAGGAGCGAAGGGGCGGGGCGAGCAGAGTGAGGTCACCGGAGAGCGCCGCTCGCGCCGCGGGCAGAGCCGGCGCGCCGCTGACGTCACCGCCGCCGACTGCTTTCTGGGAGGCAGGAGTGGAAGGCCCGTGAGGTATTATTCAGAGCTGGGGTTGGAATTTCTCGTGCTTTTAAGTTCGCTTCTCCTGGAAGCGCCCTGTCACCCTCCGGCTGACTGTGGGGAGGGGGACTGGGCTGCGTAGCTTTCCGCGAATGCGAGCGTTGGGGCAGCGTCGTGGCAAGATCCCCCACTTCCGCTTTCCTGTGGCTGCTTGCTGGCTTCGGCCTACCTTGGCCCTTCACGTCTCTGGGTCCGGCCTTTCGCTTTTTCCTCGCTTCTTAGCTCCGCCTCTCAAGTATTGGAGGGCGGAGAAATTAAGAGCACGTGACTTCACTGTTTATTTTCAGCTGCCTTCAAACCTGGTTGAGGGAGGAAGGCCTAAGTGGCAGATGTAGGGGAGTAGCTTTCCCGTGTCATCCGTTATCATTCACATACATGATCACGCACTGCCTGCCACTGCAATATTAGCCCACCTGAGATGGTAGGCTAATTTCGACCTTAAGGTGAAATCTAATGGAATCTCAAAAAAGTGGTTTTTCTTTACGGCCCAGGAAAGTTTAGTGTGACTGAAACTTCTGTTTGAAAGTATCTTTTGTGTCTTGCTGTTTGTTGACTGCAACAGTTTTGGCTTGATAAAGATGTATCTGTCCCAATGAGATGTTTATTAATCATAAATAAACACTTATTAATCTTTTTGGACTGTCTATAGTAGACTGAACCGAGACTTAACCGAATGTTGACTTTGGATTCGAAAATAACCAAATAGTTCCTATTGAAATTCCGTGAACTGTTTGTGATTGATGGAAAATGATAGAGCTCACTGTTTTGTTGAAAGAAAATAATGATTGTGTGAACAATGTTTTTTCAAAATAATTAGAACGGTTCTGAGTCAAAAGATGTTATAGCTGTCTTCAGATAGCTGTGTTGTATGTATTGCAGTTCAGAGGTGATGTAATTTTTCATAACAGTCTTAAAATTTTCAAATGGCTCTTTATGTGTTTTATCTCAGTTAGCGACTGTTTCCAAACAGTTGACCCTTAAAATATGGCTCTAAATAGTCCCCACTGGGTTGGGGTGTTTGATCATTTTCACTTTAGTAAAATAATAACTAGTATTACTAGTTAATGTATTGAGTCCTGAGCCAGGCACTGTTCTAAGAACTTTACCTGTATTATTTACTTAACCTGCACAGTACACCTGAGAGAAGATGAGAATATTGTCATAAGCAAATTCCATAGTTTTGGAAGGTAATTTTACTGCTTCACATCAATAATTTTGAAAACACTTCGAATTAAACTTTAGAATTAACAATTGAAGTAATTTCATTGTAATCTGATTTAATTATTCATCTCGATCTTGAGCAACCTCTTTGTAATTTATATCTTTTTCTACTGTGAGACTTTGGGATAAATTTGTTTTTAGAGGCTAGCATCTCTATCTTTTCTCCGTGATTTTACTCTATGAAGGAGAGTTACAGGCTGCACTAGTGTAGACTGTCTGCCAAAGACAACAATATTTATGGAGAGATTGTTGTATATATGTTTCACTATCATTTTCTAAGGTAATGCAGTGCAAAAAGGTCATTACGTTAATAGAATTCTGATGCAACATTTGCGGATGTCTCTCTAGTTTTCTCCCCAAATTATGTATATTTTGGATTTGTTCCTGGCTTAGTTCATAATTGTATGTAACTCTACTTAGTATAGGAATGGAAACAGCCCTGGAATGTACATTATTATATATTTTCTTTTGGATCCACATGGTCACTATCCTAATCTGATATTGAGATTCTCGAAAATTTGGTTCCAGTTTACTTTCATTGTTTTTAGTTAGTGAACAAATAGTTATTAAGTACGTGGCAAGACTTTATGTTAATCATTTGGAGATACAGTGGGTAAATAACCAGTGGAAGGTTTTGAACAGAGGAGTGACATGATCTGGTTTAGGTTTTTAATAGGATCACTCTGCCTGCTGTGTTACAAGCAAGTTGTTGGAGAGAGGGGTAGGGCAAAGCCAGGAGACTAATTAGGAAGGTGTAATAATTCAGATGAGATGATAGCAGCTTCACAGCTGGAAAGACTGTGGTGAGTAGCAGTTCAATTTTGGATGTATTTCGTAGGTAAAGCTAACAGATTTGCTTATGGATTGAATGTGGGTTGTAAGAGAACTGTCAAGGTTTTGGGCTTGGGCAACTAGAATGGTTAATTGCCATTAACTGAGAAGTGGAAAACTATGGGAGGAGCAGGTTTGTGAGGGAGAATTGGGAGTTCATTATGATGTGTTAAGTTTGAGATTTCTGTTAGTCATCCAAGTGGAGATGTTGAGTAGGCAATTGAGCCTACCAAGTCTGGAGTTCAGTGGGGAGGTCATTGCTGGAAAAGAACATTTGGGAGTTGTCAGATGGTATTTAAAATCATGAGACTGGAGACAATCGCCAAAGGAGTGAATGTAAACAGAAAAGCAGTACAAGACGTGAGTCTTTAGGCATCTTAGCCTTTATAGGTTTGGGGAGATGAAGACCCAACAAAGTAGACAGAAAGAACAGCCATCAGGGGACAAGGACAGTTTTGAGAGTCTATAGTGTTGTGGAATTCAGGGTGGAGTAATGTGTTCACTATTCTCAGACGCTGGTTATGGATCAGATAGATAAACGAGGACTGACATTTTTGGATTTATCAAGATACATGAGAAGGAGTGTTATTAATGGATAAGTGATAACGGTCTGGAGAACCTTGGGAGCAAAGAGGAAGAAGAGACTACTTTTGTTTGGGAGATATGGAAGGCTTTATAGAAGAGAGGGCATTTGATGTGTGTTTTAAAGGATTAATAGGTTTTACTAGGCCCAGAAGACAGGGGAGGAGTGGGGGGAGGGGGTATTGCAAGCAGAGGAAAAAGCCTCACTTCTCTCCCTTCAAAGCCATACCTCCCAGTCAGCTGTCTTCAAGATGCTTTTGCAAGTCCTTTCCTTTGTAAACATTAGTCAGTTCCTCATTCTGGATTACCATTCTTGCTCCAGGCCTACTGAACCCTGCTAAAGAAATTCACAAAAGACCCAAATTAATGCTACCCACCTTCAAATGGGTCCTTTCTCGGTTGTCTGACAGTTGCTTTATTTATCCCTACTCTCTTCCTAGCACATACTTCACATTTACTCAGCATTGACTACGTGCCAGGCACTGAGGAGTCATTTCTTTAATAGATATTTATTTAGCATCTATGACATGCTACCCTGATATTTGGAGTGTATATGAGCAAAGACTTGCCCTGCACAGTGCTTACAGTCCAGTGTGGATGATGGACACTATTCAAATAATCACAGAAATATAAAATTACAACAGTGATATGGAGAAATACATGGTGCTGTGAGACTGTGTAACTAGTGGATGTGACTCAATGTGAGGCAAGAGGGAATGCTTCCTTGAGAAAGCATTGTTGATGAGGGAGCCGAGTTAAGCAGGCCAAACATGTTGGTGGCAGGGAGTCCTCACAACAACTCTAGGAGGAGTTTCTAGAGGCACGAGGCTAGAAAGGCTTTTGTACCATGAGAATAGGGAGAAAGTGGCCTTATGGTGGCTAGAAAATTTAGGTGTAGGGAAGGCAATCCATTCATATAGTTCTCTGAATAAAATAGAGGTAAAGAATATAGGTTTTTTTAAAAAAATAACTTTATTTATTTTTGGCTGCGTTGGGTCTTCATTGCGGTTCGCGGGCAGTCTCACTCCTCTATTGTAAACTTCCCCTTTTATCTGTCGGTGAACATTACGTGAATCTGTAATTTCACTAGGGGTTGCAAAATGGTGATTTTCTTTTTTTTTTTTAAAGGTTATGATTTCTTCCACATTTGTTAACTGGAATTTGAACTCTAGTTTTATTACTTGGGAACCTGACAGTCATCAATAACATGTCTATTGTGGAAAAATGCTGTCAGAGCAACAATTTGTGATGCCAGGAATATACGTTTCCTGGCTATAGTTCTGGAGGCTTAAAGGAGTGTGATGGTCTTTTTGATGTGTCAGCTTGGCTAGGCTGCAGCCCCCATTCAGTCCAGCACCAAACTAGCTATTGCTCTGAAGGTGTTTGTAGATATAATCGAAATACACAAACAGTAGATAATCTGGGTGGGCTTGATCCAATTAATTAGAAGGCTTTAGAAGCAGAGCTGAAGCTTCCCTGATGAAAAAGAAGTTCCACCCGTGGACAGCAGTTTCAGCTTGCAGCCAAGAGTTCCAGCATGTTCTTTCTTGCTTACCTGCCCTGCAGATTCCTCCACAATTGCATAAACCAGTTTCTTGCAATACATCTCTTCAGAATACCTCCTACTGGTTCCGCTGCTCTGGTTGAACCCCAGCTGGTACCAGGAGCCACTCTCTAGGCTCTCATGTTCTCTAACAAAGTGGGGTGAGGAGTGGTGGCAAGGGTCAGAGAACCTACTTTTGTTAGGGTAACCCTATAATTTATTGCTCAAACTGGGACTTTTGAAAGAGAAATGGGGAGCTGAGCAGTTGGCAAGCTGAAACAATAGACATACATGGGGACTCTCTTGGGCAAGTTGAGACATAAAGTCATTCTGTGTGTCAGCCACTGGTGACACATCAGCATGGCGGTGACATATTGATGACACCACCCCCTCAGGGAGCTTGTAGTCAAGGTTAAGTAAATCAACACGTCACCAGATAGTGTTTTAGGTGACATGAGAACCTGTAGCTGTGCTTATCCAGACAGAGGGAATGGGAGGGTGGCACTCAGAGAAGTCCTATGCACTAAAGGGAAACCTGATCTTACCTCCAAACGTAAGCAGGGTTTGAACAAAGTGAAGTGGGAAGGATGGTTCACGTATAGAGAGCCACACAGGCGAAAGGTTAGGCTGAATGGGCATAGAACATCTGGAAAACTACCGTGGTGGCTACAGCTATAGGATTGGAAGAGGGGAGCAATGAAAGATGAGGCTAGTCAGGCAAGCAAGGGCCACATCGTAAAGGGCCTCATGTCCATATATTATAGGGTTTGGAGTTTATCTTCAAGGTGGCGGGAAACTATTGCAGGATTTTAAGCAGGGGTGTACCATGACCAGACTATCTTTATGGAAAAGTTATGTTTTGTAACATCCTAACATTGAGAGTGGAGAAAAATTGACAGTAGGGAGACTACTCCAAGGCTCTTGAAATGATCTAGTTAGTGAGAATGGGGGAAAGCTTGTGGCTAAGGAGATTAAGGAGGCCGTATTGACAGAACTGATGGGACTGGGGCCTGAGGAAGCGATGAGGGGCGACTTCCAGGTTCCAGGCTGCACTGAGCTCCCTGAAGGAGAGAATGGAGGGGAGGAGGTAGGGGATGATGTCGTGTGCCCCTCCTTTTCTCCTGTTGGCACTGTGGCTCTCATCACCAACGAGAGGAGGGAAGGAATGGCAGTAACGTCCTGTAGGGATTGCTGGGCAGGGTTTCTCCCCTCTGCCCCTGAGTCTCAGCCAGACCTTCCTGAGGGATGAAGAGAGGCACCTTCTCTCATGCCCTCTTCCACTTGCAGCCTGCGCTTTAGAAGGAGTAGGTGGAGGGGTGGGGAGTCCCTGTAGAACCAGGCAGCGAGTGAAGGGCAGAGGGGGGTGAGTTCTCTTCTTTCTCTTCTTTGGACATTTACCACGTACAGTCTCGGGCAAGTTACGGAAACTCACTGTGGGTCCGTTTGTTGTCTGTGAGGAGTAAATGAATGAATGTGTGTGGCTGCTTAGAGTAGTGCCTGGCTCACAGGCAGTGGGGTTCAGATGTTGGCTATGGCTGCTGATAACCATCCATTCACTGCTTCATCCTGGCATCTGAGTAACAAAGGGGACCAGAGGGCGGCTTCTGCAGCTCCCTCCTTGCAGTGCTCCCTGTGGAAGGAACAAACACTCAGGAACTATCTGTACAGAATGTTAGAAGAAATCATTTTAATTGGGGGGGATTTCTGATAATAGAAGAACCTTTATTTTTCAGTCTACCTTGCCTTTATTTTTTAGTTAGGAAAAAGGCAAGTGGTTCAGTTCAGATTTAATGAGAATCATTATTCTTACTTACTGCCTTGCTTTCAGTGTTCACCGTAACCCATTTTAACGATAAATAACTACTTGTTTACTGGGGCTTAGGGACAAGGAATAATTGCAGGAAAAATCCCTGTCATGATTTTGAGAGGGGAAATATTTTCCAATAGAAAAATCGGATGAAAAAATTCACATTTAAATAAAGGCTTTTTTGTGTTTTTTATACTTGCAGTATTTGTTAAAAGCCAAAATAATTTATTAAAATATGCCTTTATTTAAATTTAATGATTGTTTATTTTTATTACAATTTTAATACATGCTTTTTGAAATAACGAAATTTAAACAACGAAGAATGAAGAGCTAAAAACATGAGTCTGCTTTGATCCCATTCGCATTTCCTATCCCTTCTCAGAAAGAATGTCTGTTTTTGTATGTCTCCTTCCAGACCTTTTTCTACATATCTACATATACAATTTTTTTAAATAAATGGCATCTGTTAGACACATTACGTGTTATATACTATGTTCTATGACTTCTTTTCACCACTTATCGTGTATTACTACATAAAGATTTACTTCTTTATTTTCACTCTTTTGGATGGATGTGGTATAATTCATTTAACTGTTCCCCTATTGATGACTATTTAGATTATTCCCAGTATTTGGTTATAATGTCTTCATTCAACAAATGTTTATCGACTGCTGGGCAGTGGTAGTGAACAAAACTGCCTGTTTTCATGTAGTTACCTTCTTTTGGAGGTAGACAGACAATAAATGAAATATGTCAGATGCTGTTGAGGCCTGAAGGGTGAAGAAGGAGATAGGAAGTGCTGGGAATGAGCATTTTAAAATAGGATGGTCAGGAAAGCTTTACCAATAGATAACATTTGAGTAGAGATCTGGCAGAGGTGAAGTCATGAGCTTTGAAGCCATTGGTGGGGGAGAAACATTCTAGGAAGGAGTGAAGTCCAAAGGCTCTGAGATAGGGGCATGCCCAATGAGAAGAAGAGCAGTGAGGCCATTATGGCTGGAATGGAGTGAGCCAGGGGCAGAGTGGGAGGAGATGAGGTCACAGAGGAGGCAGCAGAGAGTCAGGGTTTTTTCGGCCACTATAAAGACTTTGCCTTTTCCTGAGTGAGGCGGCAAGCCTTTGAAGGTTTCCAAGCAGAGGCATGGTAGAATCTGACTTAGATTTGAGATGATCACTTTCTTGATAATAAACTATTGGAATGGAAACAGGGAAGCCATTTAGAAGGCTATTGCAACAATACAGGCAAGACACAATGATGGCTTGGACTGGCTCGGACTAGGGTGGTAGCAGTAGAGGTGGTAGGACTTGAATATGTTTTAAAGATAGGGTAAGAGAGGAGTCAAGGACTATTCTGTAATTTTAGGTCTGAGCAATCGAAAAGGTGGAGTTGCCATGAAATGAGATGGGGAGGACTGCAGTAGGCAAGATTAGATTCTTTTTTTTTTCATTGAAGTATAGTTGATTTACAGTATTGTGTTAGTTTCAGGTGTATAGCAAAGTGATTTGGTTATATATGTGTGTGTGTGTGTATGTGTATACACACACACACACACAGTAAGTCCCCTACATACGAACCTTCAAGTTGTACACTTTCAAAGATGCGAATGTACGTTCACATGTCCAGTCATGTAAGTTAGTTCAAGTGTCTGGCGTACATTGTCACTTGCATGCATCCTCTACAAGTGGTTGTCCTTTTGTGTACTTTACTGTATAGTACTATATAGAGTACAGCAGTACGGTATGTTTATTTCCTGCCTGTTCACTCGATGCCAGCCCCTGTATGCCAGCTGTTGTACTGTACTACTGTAATTTTCAAGGTACTGTGCTGTAAGATTAAAAATGTTTTCTTTATTTTTTGTATTTGTTTGTTTTTTATGTATTATTTGTGTGAAAAGTATTATAAACCTATTACAGTACAGTATTATATAGCTGATTGTGTTAGTTGGGTACCTAGGATAACTTTGTTGGACTTACGAACAAATCGGACTTACGAACGCGCTCTCGGAACTGAACTCGTTCATATGTAGGGGACTTACTGTATATGCACACACACACATACATACATACATATACTTTTTCAGATTCTTTTCCATTATATGTTATTACAAGATAAAGTAAGCAAGATTAGGAATTGGGCTTTGGGCACATTACATTTGAGAATCTATTAACAGCCAACCAAGGTACTGAGTAAGCGGTTGGACATTAAATTTGGAGTTCAGTGGCGAGGTCAGGGCTGGAGATGCAAACCTGGGAGTCATCAGTTTATTAATATAGTTTAAACCCAGAGCTCACCTAGAGAGTAAATTAGAGAAGAGATTCAAGGACAGCCCTTGGGCACGTCAAGGTTAAGAGGCTTGAGGATATGAAAAGGATGCAGCAAAGAAGACCAAGAAAGCAACCTGTGAGGTAAGAGAGAAACCAAGGAAATGTGATGCCCTAGAAACCAGACAGACTGAGCCAGCTATGTCAGACGACGAGAACTGAGAATTGACCATTGAATTTGACAGTGTGGCTGAGTGGGTGACCTTGACAAGAACAATTTTGAGTGAGAAATAGGGGGCCTGATTGTAGTAGATTCAAGAAAGAATGGAAGGAGAGGAACTGGAACTCTAGTATTCAATATTAGCAACCCTTTTTGAGGAGTTTGTTTTAAAAGGGAGATAGAAAATGGGGCTTAAGCTGGAGGGGCATATGAAGTCAAGGTGTTTCTTTTGTTTCTTATCTAAGATGGAGGAATAAAATGTTTCAAGCTTATGGGCAATGATCCAGCAGAGAGAAAAATTGATGTCAGGCAAAGTCCCCACTTTAAGAGAAGGGTCTGAAGAGTCCATTTTAATAAACTTATATGCGTGTATACAAGGATTTCTGTAGGCTACTTTCTGAAGAGGATATCCTGAGTCAAAGGGTGTGTGCATTTAAGAAATCTGTACCAATTTATATTCCACCTCCAGTGGAATACCCTTGCTAACGTCAAACTTTGCCAGTCTTTAAAATTATTGCCAATCTGATGGGTGAGATCTTCATTATTTTAATCTGTTTTATGCTTTGTAGGAACTCTTTATATAATCTGACTAATCCTTTGTTGTATTTTGGCACATATTTTCTCCCGTGCTGTTTCTTGCATTTAACTTTGCTTATGGTGTACTTTTACCATATAGATGTTTTTTTCAGTTTTTATGTATTTAAGTCTGTCAGCCATTTCCTTTTATAGCATTTGGGTTTCATTTGGATTATATACATATTTTATATAATGTATATAATCTTTTAATACATTTGTACATTTATCTTTTAAATTCATCTGGAGTTTATTTTTGTGTATGTTGTGAAATAGGTATCTAAGTTTTCCATCTCCTTCTATGTTCTTAAACAGTTAAATACCATAAAAATTAACTGTTTCTTAAAGGTTTGGAAGAAATTACCTATAATATTTTCTAGACTTGGAACCTTTTTGGAGTGTAGATCTTTGACTTCTTTAAAGTGTTGTTTTGTTTTTTTTTTTGGTCTGTGTAATGATCTGTTTGTTTTATGTACTTCTTTTTAGGTTAGTTTTGGTAATTTTTTTTCCTAGCACCTCATTCTTATCATCCAGATTTTTCAAATTTATTGGTTTAAAATTTTATGTAAAGAAAAGAAATATCAAGTCTTCTCTATATTTGTGTCTGTCCCTGTACTAATACCTTTATCTGGGCAGTAGATGCTGGAGCTGTCCTTTTCACAGATTGGGAGATTGGTTTAGCAGCTTTCAGCCCGCATGGTTCACCTCTTACTGTCCTTCATCTTGGGTTTATTCCTAGATTCTCCTTCTCTTTTGTTTGTAAGGGATTGCAGGCTCCTTGGTTCTGTTCCCTATCAGTCTAATCCCATTTGCTCTTTAGCTTATAAAAATTTCTGCTGTTGAGGTCGGCTGATGGATATGTGCCCTTCTTGGTTTCCAGCATTACTGTGGACTTATTTTTATGTTTCTTCTGTCATTTTGGAGAGATTTTTCTGGGAGGAATGAGAGGCAAATCCATATTTTCAGTTAGCTTTTTGAAATAGGAAGTCACAGTTCTTTCCTGTGTGGTTTTCTTTTCTCATAGTCCTTTGTTTAATTGCTGTTTGCACAGTAGTTGGATAATAACTTTACAGTGTGAGTAGTAATAGACCCCTGGACTTCACTTTTTAAAAATTTTAAATGAAACCAGATGTCTCAGTGGACTGTATTTGTTGAATAGAAATGTGGATATATTGTGACTAAATATTCAAGCAGTACTTTTAAAACTTAAATGACATAGTCATAACATTTAGAATTATAAGGGACTTTAGAGATCATTAGACCAAATGCCTTATTTAATGGATGAGATATTTGGGGCCCAGAGAGATTCAGTGATTTATCTAAGGTAACAAAGTCAGTGATCAGGCAAGGTGGAAAGCCCGAGTCCCTTTACTTCAGTTTGGCTGTGCTGTTTGTTATTTTGCACGTTCTTGATGTTCTCCTTAGCTGTGTAATGAAAGAGGTATTTTCAGCTAATAAAACCTAAGGATGGTACAGTGGCTTGGAATTGCTTCTGAAATTTGATCTTAGATACCATATTAAATACATTGATGCGGACTTTTCTTTTCCTCATATAGCTATTAAATATTATGATGTAAATGTGAATTTTAAAGAATGGGCCGTCAAGGTATGCTCTAGCCTAAATGAAAACCATACAGTTTATTTCTCCCATGTTTCATCTTTTCTGCTTACAGACTTTATGTGATCTATTGACTCTTGAATTTCTTATTAATATTTTAAGCTTAAGGAATATATATAAATATAAATATAGGCTTGAAAAGTAATTTTAGTGATAAATCATAAAATATTTCAGATCTAAGATTTCTAATTTTTTGGTTTAATATACCATGCTGCTAGATCAACATCTAAATTTACAAGTGCTAATATGTATGTTTTTAAAAAAAAGAGCTTTGCTTATTTTTTTCAGCAAGCATTAGGGGGTAGTGTATATTTATCACACTTTCATTGCTTTGCTTGGTCTTTAACTTCAACAGAAAGTTTTTAAAATGTAGGGTTTTTATTATTGATATAACATGTTTGGTAGTCGTATCTCTTTAGTTCTCAAAAAGCATCGAGGGATTGAGGGATTGATATGTGTAGCATTAATGAACTTGGGTGGGTCCTATCCTGGCAGCCCACCCCCACTCCCCAGCAGCCTAAGAAGAGGGGAAATTTAAACGTGGTTGCTCCAGAATTATATTCTAAGAAGATTTGTTTAATTAACTTCAGGTTTTAACTCTTTTAGCACTTTTGAAACATATGATATGACCTATTAATTTTTTTTTGTAACCTAGAGAGCATTCTCTGTCTCCAGTATGAACTGAGAATTTAATTTTTTCCCAGTTGAACATAATGGCAGGCGAAGAAATTAATGAAGACTATCCAGTAGAAATTCATGAATATTTATCAACATTTGAGAATTCCATTGGTGCTGTGGATGAGATGCTGAAGACCATGATGTCTGTTTCTAGAAATGAGTTGTTGCAGAAGGTATTTTAAGTAATTTCTAAAAATGTATTCATAAAACCGAGTGCTATGTTATGAAACATATAGAAGAAGAAACAGATACATGAAATATGCCCCTTTCCCCCTTTATTTCAATTTTTAAGTGTTTGGATATCTTTAAGGGGAAAATATAACAAACTCCAAGCTTAGGAAATACCTCCTAACTATATTTTTATTTTGACTTGGTTTTGAATAAAAAAAAGCTCTCCCAGCATTCTTTTTGACAGACTCTATCTTTGACCTTTTAAGTATTACAATGATGTTATCAGGGTTTCTGGAAACCCTATAGGACAAAAAGAGTAAATTGACTTTGACAGTCTAAAACAAATCTCATTATGTTTCTTCTGTCTTTGGTATTGCCTAAGCATTTTAGCCTGCTTCTTATACATAAATGCATCATGTACAATGTTTATATTGATGAATTACTTTTGACATACAAAGCCCAGATTGTAAATCCTGAAATTAAAATAATTCAAAAGAATTTTTTTTTATTTTGGATTAAACACATTCCTTGTTTAACTTAAAGATGGTACGCTGAAGTGAAAATTTGTGGGCAAAAATCACTGGTTAACAAAACTTTTCTTTTTGCAAATTATTTCCAGATTATTTGGTTTGATTATTGGATTATAGGAAGTGAAAAAAACATTTCTTTGATACATTGTACTTGGTGAAAGTTTAAAATATGTGATGGTGCTCAAAGTTTTAATTTCTTTTTTCTTTTTCTTTCTCTCTCTCTCCCTCTTTTTTAATAGTTGGACCCACTTGAACAAGCAAAAGTGGATTTAGTTTCTGCTTACACATTGAATTCAATGTTTTGGGGTATGTATATTACTTTAGAGTTAATTAGAAAGCAAATTATTTACCATGTCAAAGGTGACTTATTTTTTAAAATGCTAGCAATTATACTTTATGGCAATTTTAATAGTCAGATATTTATTTCTTTTTAAATCAGAGTACCAGATGCCCATGAGCCACACATACATTTAATATTACAAAGAGGTTGAATAATTTAAGATTTAGTTAATAATTTGTGTGACGTTTCCTTTTTGTAACTAGAGCTTCTTTAATTAATGCTCTTAATTAATATATATGCATTTTATTCCATGAAATCTTTCTCTTGTAGTTTATTTGGCAACGCAGGGAGTTAATCCTAAGGAACATCCAGTAAAGCAGGAATTGGTAAGATTGCAGGGGATCGATTTCTTTTTATTTTACGTGTAATGTCTGTTGTAGTGTTTCTAAAGGTAAAATCGCAGTACCTTTATCACACTAATTGTGGAGAACAGAATTATTTAGGGATGAAATTACGAAAGTGAGCCAGATTTCATCGTGCCTTTAGTTTTTCTTTCTCTCACCTTTGTCAGAGAAGGGTGTTCCATTATATAAATCTGTGGATGGGAAAATGTCACGATTCTAGTAATTATTTATAAGTGCTATATTATTTTTCCTATAAATTCTTGAAATCCTGTTCATCTCTACAACTGCCTGTTTTTTTTTTAAACTCTTATGCAATTCTTAAAAGTATATTCTAGTTGATTTACTAGCCAAGATGGGAAAGTTTCTCCTCCACCGTTTCAATTCTTCCATTAATTCATTTTCTCAGCAGTAAAGAATCCACTTCGGCAACAAAGCTAAAAGCTTTTTTGGCACCAGTTGTATGTGTACTGTCCAGTAATTCTGCATTAGTGACATATTTACAACCTGTAATAAATCTTCTAGGTTTGTCTTTGTATTCCATTTAGATGTATAAGTATAGTATATTATATAAGGTCTGGTATCTTGGAGTTTTTGCTGACTTCAAAAATTAAATCAAATCATTCAATTTGAAAGAAAAAAATTTAGAAATCAAACTTACGGTTACCTTCTTGACTTGGCTTTATGAATAAGAATATTAATAAATTTATTCTTTGTGTTTATAAAATATAAGGTAAATATATATGTGAAATACACTTGACACTGTATTATTGTTCTAAAGTTTTATGGTGGTTGATATGTATGTTTTTTTATAACTTAGTAAAGTACTTGGTCATTTATTTTAAAAAATGAGTAAACCAGATCTGCCGTCTTCAATTTTTAAATGTGTAGACTAAGACATTTTCTTCTTTTAAATTTCTTGGGGGAAAAGTAAATTTATTTTTAAATAGAGAAATTGTGAAAGATACTTAAAGCAAAAATATAAAGCAGTATGATCCACAGAGCTTGATTTGACAAGTGATACTGGCTTTAAATCTTAAGAAGTATGCATTGTATCATCTGCTTTCACCTTTCTAATATGGACTTTACATTTATAAAATTCCTCTTTCTTCTCTTAAACACAAAGTTATTTGGAGTAGTGTAATACTTAATTCTGTCACTGGAAAAAGATAAAATCATCTGCCTTCTTTTTCCCTCAGAATCCACTTTATGGAGGAGTACATTTATATTTTGGACAAGGGTTGATAAATGAAAAGCATCCATAAACCTATTCCCCTTTTCTGACCTTGTGACAGATGTCACTAATTGATCACAGAGTTAGTATGTGAGAGGAAGCCTATTTGCCATATCTATCATGAATGGAGAAGGGCATTGAAAATAGTTTATTCATTTGACAAATATTTGAATGCCCACTGGAAGCCAGGCATTATTTCCAAGTGAGATAATTCCTCAGTGAATAAAGCCAATAAATAACCCTGCCTTTGTGGCAGGTGCCAGAGTACTAGTGGAGGGAAACAAACAACATAATCAAACAAACAACAAATAATAAATACATATGAATATATAGTATGTTAGAAAGTTACGTTGTGGGAAAAAAGAAAAAAATAGCACAGAGTAAGGGGCATTGGAGTGCTTGGGTAGGATTGCCATTTTCAATAGTAAAGGCAACACTTATTAACAAGGTGAACATTTGAGGAGACTGGAAGGAAGAGAGGGCTGGCCATGTGGGTTTGTGAGGGAAGATCATTCTGGGCAGGGCTGGATTGGGTGTGTGTTGTGAGGACTTTGGCTTTTACTCAGAGAAATAGCGAGCCATGAGAGGGTTTTGAACAGGGTTGTCAGTTTCTTAAAATTAAAAAATTCTAAGGTTCTGCATTTTTCTGTGTATGTTTATATAACTATTTTGATTATTTTAATGAAACTTTTAAGCAGTGATCAATCATTTACTCTGCTGTTTTATAGCTCTCACGCCTTTATTTCTCCAACTGAAGTATAGAATAGCCCTTTATTCTGATTAGTGGTCTCAGAAGATTCAAAGTGGTACAGCAACCTAGTATGTTTCTCACCTTGTAAAGTCTGATTAGAACTGTATATTTCATTAGAAAATATCATGTGCTTTTCAGTCAGAACTATGACATTGGATAAAAAGATCTTGTATTTTCATTATACTTATTTTAATTGTGACATGAAGGTAACACAAAAAAATAAATAGTTAAATACGCCTTAGCCATTTCCTGTTTAGAAAAGTTTCTGGAGAGTTTAGTTTGTATGTTGAAAGTATGTGAAAGCTTTATTTTAATTAATTAATTATTTATTTATTTAGGCTGCGCCAGGTCTTAGTTGCAGCATGTGGGATCTTAGTTGTGGCATGCAGCTTTCTTAGTTGTGGCATGTGGGCTTCTTAGTTGCGGCTTGCAAACTCTTAGTTGTGGCATGCATGTGGGATCTAGTTCCCTGACCAGTGATTGAACCCGGGCCCCCTGCATTGGGGGTGCAGAGTCTTACCCACTGGACCACCAGGGAAGTCCCGAAAGCTCTATTTTAGATTATAGACTTCAGATACAAGAGAGTTAGTATGTGGATTTAGGTGAATGCTAAATTTAAAAATTTAGTATAACCACATATAAACAATTAAATGTTTATCTCTGTAGTGTCTAGATCTTCCTCTTTTGAAACACTCAGAACACTTCTGAAATGACTTTTTTGATATCTGTATTCCCCTCAGACTGTGAACTCCAGGAGCACATGGAATGTGTTTATCCTATTCGCTTTGCACTTATTAGCGCCACTCAATAAGCAATAAATACAAAGCTGTTGAATTGAACTGAGGTATAGTATAATAGAACTCAGTGGTGAGCAGCTTAGTAAATCTGTTGCCTTTCTTCTTTTTTTGTCTTTAAGGAGAGAATCAGAGTATACATGAACAGAGTCAAGGAAATAACAGACAAGAAAAAGGCTGGCAAGCTAGACAGGGCTGCGGCTTCAAGATTTGTAAAAAATGCCCTATGGGAACCAAAACCTAAAAATGCATCCAAAATTGCCAATAAAGGAAAAAGTAAAAGTTAACCTTTTGGTTTTGATGTACACATATTCAAAAAGTACATAATTTTTATTGTTTTCCACAAAATAGATGATGATTATGTGCCATTGTAAGGTTTAAATTATTCCATATTGAATTCGTGTGTAAAATTTGCATTTTAAATTTGTAATGCTAAATACTTTTCCCCCAGAAAGATTAAGTTATCCTTATTGATTTCCCTATAGAACATTATGTGGTTTTTTTAACATTGTGGTATATTTTATATTTATAGTTTACTGTCTCTTGACAAGACTCTTATTTCCTTATATAGGTCAATTTTTCAAGTGCCATTTTATAAGCAACTATGAAATTTAAGTTAAATGTTCTTTGCAAACATTTGTCTATTTTCGATGAATAATGATTTTATGAAGTATGCTGAAGTTTTAAATACATCTGTTTTCACTATATAATATTAGGAAAGAAAGAAATGACTTAAATGTCCATTTTTTCTGTGAAGTTATTTCATTACGCTTTCATGATTTTGGGAATTACTGCTTTTTGTGATATTTGAAGTATGAAATTAAGACTTTTAAGGTTATTCTTTAATTCTTGGTACTTTGCCACTGTGTCCCATTTAAAGTAAAATATATTCTCTTTAACTTTAGATGGGAAATGAGGTTGTATATTGATGGCTGAATTTTGGCATAATGGCTGTACCCTATCAGTAAAGCTGTAAGTGTTGTGTAGCTGACCTGTTTTTTATTTTTCTCTTTTGAGTAAATTTTCTCTTGAAATTAGGAAGGTAGTTTTTAGAAATCCTTAGGAATGGGGGAATTCACGAGTTTTTGTTCCTTATGCATAGTGCCCACAGTTCTCTTGGCCTCATGTTTTCAGAGTTTTTTATTGTATGTTTCTGAGGCTATAGCAATTACATAGAAGTATTTTGGAACAACTTTGTATGTTATTTAATGCCACTTAAGCAGAGGAGAAATCCAAAGGAGATTACATTGTGTTTATATTCTGATTTATTTTTCTGCAGTATTTGCTACAGAGAATTCTAAATATTAAACGAATTTTTTTATGTCTAAGCCCATGAATTTTAATTAATGCTTTCAGTCTTTGAATTCACATCATTATGTATAGGAATGCCAAGTACAGTAAAATACTTTAATTTTTGAAAATGAAGTTGTTAAAATTTTTTGTGTGACTAATTCTCCATAAGTGACCTTGAATAAATGGATTTCTTGATTTATGGTAGCAGATATTGGAAATGGTCTTAAAATGTAATGGATTTTGTAACGCATGTTGAACTCTTTCTATGACACATGAAGAGGTGGTCACTGATAGATGCACAAAGACTTCTGGCTCAGATGTCAGACGATTTTTGAAGTGGAAGAACACTTATAGTTAGTTCACTCCTTTTTTCACCTTCGGCTCCTCAAAATTCAAATTTTTTTTTTTAAAGTAACTTCTTCATGAGAGAAATAAATGTTATTAAGATCAAATATAGTGGCCTAGTGTTATTTATTGCAAAGAAGGTTATAGCTTGCATTTCTTTATATTTTCTCATTTCATTAAGAAAAAAAAAGTTAAATGAAAAATGTCATGCAGTTGCAGAAAGTCATTAGCCAAATTATTGGTTTGTGAAAGTCCAATTCTACCTTCTCTTAAACTGGAGATTCTTAAGTGAACAATTCTTTTAAGTGTTTATTAGAGGTAAAAAACAATTTGAGTGTATTCCATTTTATTATGTATGATTTTAAGTACTTACTAGCACATAGTAAGGAGCTGAGTGATAGTAAGTGTATTGGGTTGCTTATTTTTTGTCTATGCATTTCACAAATACTTAATGACATTTACATTGTTAAATACTGTGCTAGGTTCCAGATAAGACAACTCCAGCCTTTATTCTATTTTAAGTATTATGAAAACACTAGTCTTTTCATTCAATTCAGTTTTTCAGAGTTACTGGAAAATTTATGACAAGTTGTGCTCATTAACCTTAGTCAGAATCATAAAGGGTGATGGGTTGATCTATTTGACTATGGTACAGTTATTGTTAGCATAGTTTGTTCCAAATGACAGTCTGCTCTAAGGTTAGATGTTAATTATATCTTGTATTAATCTCTTTGGGAATTAACAAATTGGAGGGGTTATAGCTATAGATACTTTTAAGATTAGAATTATGGATTATTAATCTAATACTAAATAATGAGATTTAGTCTTTTAATATTATTTTAAGCACAATTTTCTTATTGTTCATAGTTGCAGGATGGGAATTCATTTTAGTAAGTAGAATATTTTAAGAGGAAAACTGAAGCTTGAATTATGGTTTACATTCCTGGAATTTGAGGTTATGTCAAATTGATTGGTTTTTAAGATACCCTGCAAATTAAAAAAATTGTTCTACTTAGCTATTAGAAATGGATTAGTATTATTTCTAAATGAGCCTTTAAAAATTGACTAGAAATACAGGAAATGCTTAAAAAATGGACAATGTATTGAATATAGATACTTTTTCCTAAGCATAGGTCATTGGAGAAAAAGATGTTTTAGGAATCACTTAGCTTATAATACTGTTAAACCATACCTTTATGCAATAAATTATCAGAAATTCTGGCTTTACAAAGTAACATTAACTGAGAAAGGTTTGAACAGTGATTCTGAGCCTCATGTAATAGCTAAGTTTGGTAGATAAAGTGGAGAAAAAGAAGAACTGGCATCTTGTTTTCTCCCTTCATAGAATGGTTAGTAAACTTGCTCTGATAAATTCAGGGGCTCTTTTAACTGAATAGCAACCTATTTTATATAAATGTGATCTGAATGTACTTAACTAATAAAAACATTTCTTTTCCCTATATCCTGGTCTAAAACTCATCAGTTTTGGAAATACAAACCATATTTTGCTTATTTTAAATATTAGCATTTTATAGTTTTCATTAACAATTATGTTAGGAGGAAAAGTATACAGATTTTATTACATTATTCTGTAGATTTGTTCTCCTTGATTAATTTGGTATTATATTGCTTGTGCACAGGATTTCAAGAAAATGCTTTGAATAATTTTGGTTTGCAGATTTGTTTTCCTTTCAGAGAGCAGCCACCCTCTGACCTGATGTGCCTTTTAAAGTGTTTATTTTATGGTATAATTTTAATATAGCCAGGAAGATTAGTTAAAGCTATCCAGAAAAGGGGGTAGCTATAGTGATATCTCCTGGCAATTGAGACTTAATTTTAATTCTGTAACCCCCTACTCCCAATCTTAGGCCAAAAACCAAAACCAGCCTAGCTCTGTTTATAAAAGGTTGAGAAAACAAGCCAGTCCCTTCCCTCCGACCCCCCTCCCCAAAACCTTGAAGTCTGGCAAGTGTATCATGGCAAAATAACTGCATGCAAGATGTCAATTTGGTAAAGTGATATATTTCAGATAGTACACAAAATTTCATGGCAGGAAAGATAAGCTTTCATAAATGAAACATTTAAGAGACTCTTTTATTATTTCCTTTCAGTTTAGTGTTGCCTTTAAGGTGTGCCGTTTCAGTTTGGCAGCTACAATAAATGATTGAAGGAAATTGAAGATAATTCAACATTTCAAGATGCTTCTGCTGAAATGAATGTAGACCTATCCAGGGCTTGAATTTAAAGTTTATAGTAGTACAGTATTTTAAAGCCAAGTACCCAGGAAATTCATGGTGATAGGATTTGAATGAGATGATTAGGAGAAATAGAAAAGAATACCTTCAGTTTCTTATTAGGTGAGTATTAGCTATTGAGAGCCTATGTTGAAAAATTATTGTAAAAAGGATAGAGGCTTGTTATATGCAATTTACTATAGTGTATAATTCATCTTGGACCTTGTCCAAAGATGTTTAATTATTAAAATACAAAAGAATGATTATAACAAGGAATCATTTCTGATTTAGTGCTAGAGCAGTGGTCTGTAGACCATGTTGTAATGTATCTGGCTGATATTGTTTCATTTAGTGACCTTTGCTCTCTCTAATAATACATTCCTTGACTTATTTAAATTGAAATCATTTACTATCCCATTTCTGATCCTTTCCTTCTTTACTATTTTCCCTTAAGAAAGAAATCATTGGGCTTCCCTGGTGGCGCAGTGATTGAGAGTCCGCCTGCCGATGCAGGGGACATGGGTTCGTGCCCCGGTCCGGGAAGATCCCACATGCCACGGAGCGGCTGGGCCCATGAGCCATGGCCGCTGAGCCTGCGCGTCCGGAGCCTGTGCTCCGCAACGGGAGAGGCCACAACAGTGAGAGGCCCGCATACCGCAAAAAGAAAAAAAAAAGAAATCATTAAAAGTATGTATAAACATTTGGGGTGCTAGTTTCTTTTTTTAGTGTTTTTGTTTTTCTCGGATATATACCCAGGAGTGGAATTGCTGGATCATATAGTAGTTCCATTTTTAGTTTTCCAGTGTTCATTATTTATAATTGTCAAGGTATGGAAACAACGTAAGTGTCCATCAACAGGTAAAATGGATAGAGTGAGTTCCCTGGTGGCCTGGCGGTTAGGATTCCAAGCTTTCACTGCCATGACCTGGGTTCAATCTCTGGTCGGGGAACTGAGATCCCCCAAGCTGTGCGGTGTGGCAGAAAAACCCCCAAAACACAGATAACTGGATAGAAGAGATGTGGTGTCACACACACACACACACACACACACACACACACACACACACACAATGGACTACTACTCAGCCATAAAAAAGAATGAAAGTTTGCCATTTGCGGCAACATGGATGGACTTGGAGGGTATTAAGCTAAGTGAAATAAGTCAGACAGAGAAAGACAAATACTATATGATATCACTTATGTGTGGAATCTAAAAAATACAACAAACTAGTGAATAAAACAAAAATGAAGCAGACTCACAGATCAATCTAGTGGTTGCCAGTGGGGAGGGGCAATATAAGGGTGGGGAAAAATATGTATAATAGTTGCTGGGTTTTGTGGGTTTTGACATTTGTGAGTCTCAACATTTATGATTTTCACTATTGGTGAGTGACTTTATGGGGTTTTTTTGGTTTTTTTTTTTTGGTGAGTGACTTTAGAGGTTCATGGAGTATATATATGGTATTTTGCAATTTTGCCAAGGCATAATCTTAATTCCTGCTAAATTCCATGCAGGAAGGCCTTGTTCAGCTAATGATTTAGCCTAGCTAATCTCTCAACAGCTACAGTTTTTTTCCTCACTTGCTGTCACATTCATTTATTCACTCATTCATTCAACAAATATATTGAGCTCTTCATGTGTGCCAAGTTCTGTTACAAGCATGGGAAATTCAGCAGTTATTCAAACAGTGTATAGTGATTAGGAGATGTCAGACTTTATCATGTGAAAAATGGCTGCTCTGGGTTGAATTTTTCCCCCAAAATGAATATGTTGAAGTCCTAACTCTTAATTAATTTATTTATTTTTGCTGTGTTGTGTCTTCATTTCTGTGTGAGGGCTTTCTCTAGTTGTGACAAGCAGGGGCCACTCTTCATCGCGGCGTGCGGGCCTCTCACTATCGCGGCCTCTCTTGTCGCGGAGCACAGGCTCCAGACGCGCAGGCTCAGTAGTTGTGGCTCATGGGTCTAGTTGCTCCGCGGCATGTGGGATCCTCCCAGACCAGGGCTCAAACCCGTGTTCCCTGCATTAGCAGGCAGACTCTCAACCACTGCGCCACCAGGGAAGCCCAAAGTCCTAACTCTTAATACCTCATAATATTACCATATTTAGAAATAGGGTTGTTGTGGTTGTAGTTAGTGAAGAGGAGACCACAGGGTGAGCCCTAATCCAATATGGTGTCCTTATAAAAGGGGAAATTTGGACATAGTCTTACACCCAGGGAAACACCATATGAAGATGAAGGCAGAGATCAGGGCGTTGCTTTTATAAGCCAAGGGATACCAAAGGTTGCCTGCAAAGCACCAGAAGCTACATGAGGGGCATGGGACAGATTCTCTCACGGCCCTCAGAGGGAACCAGCCCTGCCAACACTGTGATGTTGGACTTCTGGCCTCCCCAACTGTGAGGCCAATACGTTCCTGTCTTGTACACCACTCAGTTTGTGGTACTTTGTTATGGCAGCCCTAGCAAACTAATACAATGGCCGTTTAGATGGAAGGAATTAAAAAGATTTATAACTTGGAGTGAAAGTATGTGCAAAGAAACTTCATGACACAAGATGAAAATGTAATGTTGAAGAAAACCAGGAACCTATGTAGACTTAATCTAGTACTATTTTTGAATTGGAGCAAAGGTCTCAAAATTTTGACCTTGAAATGTCAAGGGTCTGTTATACTCTTTCTGAAGCCAAAGTGTTCAGACCTCTCTAGCAGGCTTTGTTAGTTTTGACTGAGTGTACCATCTTTTAAACTTTACCTTGGTTTGAAGAAACTCATTTCCCTGAAGGAAAGAAAACCCTGTCAGGTTTCCATGGGGGAGAGATTTTCACTAAGCCTATTATCATGTGCCATGTTGTCTCTTCCTAATATAACACAGCGGTCAGGTTCAAATAATGGAAATAAATACATAAAACATCTTACACAAGTTGTATGTAATTTGTGCTCATCCAAGAGCACAAACCACTTAAAAAATTGCTTATTGAATTCATCTGTATAGAGATTTCTTTTTAAAGCCCTAAAACTTTTTCCCCCCCAAATTCTTAACTCTAGTGTACCATTCAGTTTTTTTTTCCCTTTAAAGTTAGGTATTAGAGAACTCAGAAGTGGGTTTTTAATCTTAATGATTAGGGACCAGTTTAATTAAAAGAAATTGTAAATGTTGCTTACTGGTTTTCAGCTTTTACAATCAACCAGTAGATTAAACAGAAGACAAGAATGTGAAGGAAATCAACTTTGATAATGTAAAAGTGAAGGTATGGTAGACAGAAGTGAGTTAGAAATGGGGAGGAGGGAAGAGGGCATGCTCATGGCAGGAAACCTGGATGCTGCACAACACTGTTGCGTGAATGTGATTTTAAGTAAGTTGTAAAGGTAATAGCTATATTTTTTCTTTCTTTTTTTAAATTGAAGTATCATTGATTTACAATGTTGTGTTAGTTTCTGGTGTACAGCAACGTGATTCAGTCAAACTGATTTCATTTCTGGTGTACAAAGTGATTTCATTCTTCTGTCAAAAACTGGAAGGAGTAAGGGAGTAAGGTGCGGGGAGTGGTATAAATTAAATCCTCATTTTTAGGCTGGGGAGTCAATAGACGAGGGCCAACGAAATAGCAGTGTAGGTGTGTGTTATGAAGGTAATCACCAGAATTAAAGACCAGTTATTTAAAAGTGATAATCCCTCACATGAGCAGAAGTAAAGTGGGAGCAAAGGTTTTTTGTTTTCTGTTGTGTTGTGTGCATGGTTTCTTCGGTAAAAAGAAATGAGAAAAAAAGTTGTACCGATCAACATTTGCTCAAAGAAGCAGCACGAGAATCGGATAACCTAGTGAATGCTAGTTATTCAGTTTGTGAGATGTTAGGCAAGAAATAAAATCCTTCTGTGACAAGGAAATAACGTGAGAATGCTTACGTGTAATAGCAGATATTTCATTGTCTTAAAAAAAACACCATGTGTATATAAAAATGTAGGCATTTAATAGTTTCCTACATGTGGGCCCAGTTTATTTTTAATGTTAGACAAATTACATTCAGATATAGCCAGAAAAATGAGAATTCTTAGTTGAAAGTGGCTCTTTTTCTAACCTGCTTTCTATACTCTTTTGAAACTTCTAAATGTTGTTTAAGGTAAGGTGAGATACCACAAAAATAGGGTTATGTGTAAGTGATAGTGGGATCTTTGCTTGATTGTCTTAATAATGCCAAATCAGAAGAGGGATCTTACTGCACCTAATTTTCATAAAGCGAGGTTAGTTCATAGGAAATATGCTTATATTTTTTTCAGGATCTGTTTTCTCACTGCAATCTAACTGTATTGTAGTGGAAATTAATTGTTCAGTATCAAAAGTTATATACGTCATAAGTGTAGCAAAATATAAAATCTTTTTTAGGATTTCTTCTAAACAATTTAAACTAAACCTTAAGGAATTACAATTGCTAGATTTTATCTATCACTGTTTAAATTTGTAGAAGACAGTAATAAAGACCAACCTAATAGTGTTTCCTTAATTATCGACTACTTAAATTTTTATTTTAGCATAAGTTGTTATTTGAGCTATATTACATATACTTAGCTATATTATACCTAGATACATAACATTGGAAATATCTGTAATTAAATTTCATTCTCTTGCTTAGCTAGGCATTTAAGGTTACTTACAATAATTTAAATATATAACATTGAAAAGAAATGTTAAAAGCAGCTTTTGGGAATAGTGTCAATGTGTGTTTTAATCCTTTAAGGGAGGTACCAGGTACAGCTTAATACATATCTTCTTAGACTCTGACTTGTTAAGCTTAGTTCTTATGTCTTGCCTTGAAATTTACAGAAATATTTGAATTAATCATTTTAAGCTATAATTGTATGAGATGTCCTTGTTGCCTGTACTCCCCTTCCCTCTTATATGTAATTTTTAATAGATTAATTAATAAACTTTTATGTTTAGAGTAGTTTTAGGTTCACAGCAGAAAACACAGAGAGGTCCCACATACCCCCTCTTGCCTCCACCACCAGACATCCACCACCAGAGTTGTACATTTGTTACATACCCGGGTGAACCTACATAAATACATCATTATCGTCCAGGGTCCATGCTTTATGTTGGGGTTCCTTCGGGGTGTTGTACATTCTTTGGGTTTGGACAAATATATAATGACATGTATCCCTCATGATAGTCTTATACAGAGTAGTTTCACTGCCCTGAAGATCCTCTGTGTTCCACCCATTCATCTCCTCCTCCTCACAACCCCTGGTCTTTTTACTGTCTTAATAGTTTTGCTTTTTCCGGAATGTCATACAATTGGAATCATGTATGTGGTCTTTTCAGATTGGCTTCCTTCACTTAGTAATTTGGATTTAAATTCCTCCATGTCTTTTCATGGATTGATAGCTCATTTCTTTTTAGTGCTGAATGATATTCTGTTGCCTAGATGTCCTACAGTTTATTTATCCAGTCACCTACTGAAGGGCATCTTGGTTGCTTCCAAGTTTTGGCAGTGACGAATAAAATTGCTGTAACCATCCACATGCCTGTTTTTGTGTGAACATACGTTTTCAATGCCTGTAGGTAAATACCAAGGTGTGTGATTGCAGGATCATATGGTAAAAGTATGTTCAGTTTTGTAAGAAACTGCCAAACTTTTCCAGAGTGGCTGTACCATTTTGTATCCTCACCAGCAACGAATAAGGGTCCCTGTTTTTCCACGTCTTGCAAGCATTTGGTGGTGGTGGAATTTATTTTTAAAGCTTTTATTTGTGGATTCTGCTATATGTTTTTGTAGGGGTTCAAAGCAAAAAAATTATTTAAGTGATCAAAGGAGAGGTAGAAAATCTTACATTTCTTGATGATAAAATAGAAATGGAGCTAGGGGCTGCATCCTGAGAAGCTGGCAACTAGAACATTTCATTCTGAATAAGACTTGGGCTTTCCTTTAAAATGTGTCTTAAAATTTTGTGAATTTCCTGACTCATTGGAAGGTATTTTCAATATATTCAAATTTCTATGAGGCAAAGCTTAGGAATCCTCTTCCCCAAATACATATTTTTTGTTAGAGAGAAATAAGAAATGCTTGTTAATATGTGGGTTGGGAAGCACAACTGAATTTACTAGGGCTTTGTCCTTTCCAATTGTTTTAAATATTTTTGCCATTTATCAAGATAAAGTGGAATAAGTGATACCTTAAAGTTCCTACTGGATTGCCATTTTCACCGCTGGATTCCAGGCTCATTGTTTACTGTTTTTGTACTGGTACCTGTAGTTAAAGCATAGGTTATAAATTTAAAAAATGATTTACAAATGAAAAATTCTCCAATCATCCCTTCCTCTCTGAATAATAATTTTTCTGTGCGTATGTATATTAAGGTCGTGCCTGGTCCATGTGTGGGCATTTGTGGCAGCTAACACCAGGTCCTGGCCATGGTTGGGGCAGACCTGTGTTATCTCATCTGTGATCTATACAAGCCAATTGAAGTGGGTATTTATGTCGAAGAGCACATAATTAGTGAGGCTAGGATGTGAGTCCACTCTGGAGACTGCACCTCTCTCACTGTCTCTGCCCTGAACTTTATAACCCGCCCAGAAACTGCACACAGAGGGGCTTCGCAGGAGGAGAGGACCAGGGTCACGGATGCTGTTTGCTGATTGGCTAAACCTACACTGAATTTTCAAACACTGGAAAGCTGGTTTCAGTTTTGGTTTATGTAGTCTCGGTGTTAAATTTGCACACCAACTTTGGAGCATGGTTTGGAGCAATATCATATCTCTGACCCCGTGCTCTATCGCTTGTGTCCGCGACGGGAAAATCATCCTGAATTTTTGACCGGTTTTGACAATTTGTTCTCCTGCTCAGACCGTCTTAAAAGTATTCGGGGCTTCCCTGGCGGTCCAGTGGTTAAGGCTCCGCGCTTCCACTGCAGGGGGCGCCGGTTAGATCACTTGTCGGGGAACTAAGATCCCTCATGGTGTGCGGCGAGGCCAAAGAAAAAAGAGAAGGAAGTCCTCTCACTGAAAGATAATTGACTAACATTTAAAATACTTTATTTGAGCCTATTATCCATTTATATTCAAATGCAAATACAGCTTTTTCGTTGTTTTTTATTTTTCCACTTGATTATAATAAGCATTTTAATGAAATGGATTAGGCTAAACAGGTGTTTAAATGCCTACTACGCGCTGACGCCCAACCAGCCTGAGTCTAGGAAGAGTGAAGTGCTGAGCTCCCATTTTTGCTTGAAATTACAATCTAGGGGAGGTTTTCCCTCAATCTTTATGCTACATAAAGGAACCCTTTTTCATGTAACTGACTGCTTCGACATTTATCCCTTTTCATAATTTGGATTTTCATGCTTCAGGTTTTCTTGAAGGTGTGTTTCTGTCTCTTCAGTTAGATTTGTCATCCTGGCACTTGCTGATCATAGCCACTGGGTGGCAGCAAAAGAACATAGAAGAGTTTGTTTTGCTTTTGCATTCGCAAAAATGAAGAGAAAGCTATTTGGATTTCGTGGGTGATGAGAAAATAAAGTGATTAAAACTTGATATGTAACTAAAGCAGGTGAGACGCCAACACATCTTATCACTGGATGTATGTTATGGTAGTAACATAAAAGATTAAATGTATGCTTTATTGTTACCAAAGCCATATTGTAAAGTTCTATTCCAGCTTCTTTTAGTCACAAAATATCTTTCAAAATTCCCATGCCATTACTTTTCTGTTTTTAAAAGTGAAAAATAAGAGCCAAACTAGATATTAAGAAAAACTTGTTTAGCAGGAAACTTGTGAACAGAGATTTTGAATGTCAAGGAACCGTGGAAAGGGGTCATTTTCTTGATACCCTGTTTTAAAGATCATTCTTGGAGAAAAATCCATTGAGTTTGGAGATCTCGTTCATATACAAGAATTTGTTTTCCTTTTTCTTTTAAAAAATTGCTTACCAAGCAGATTTAAAGTAATGAGTGTCTTTGAAGATTTCATCCCATTTCTATAAAGTTACAATGGCTTTAGTTCCAAACTGAGCATACCTTACAAATGATATATAGCTCCAACTGAAAATGTGAAATGGAATTGAGGCAGTGACAAAGTAACAAACACTTGTTTTTTATTTTATTTTATGATTTTGTACAGATACATGAAATCTGCTTAGGTGAAAATACAGCTGTCCCTTTCTCCCAAACATTTGTCAACGTACTACTTTAAAAGAATCTTTTAATTTTTAGACAAAATATATTTAGTCTATCTGAAAGCTTCAATGAGTTACATAAAATATTAAGTGCAGAATGGAAAGGTTACATTTGTCCAGAAAACTGAGTATTGAGTGAAGCCAGGGTATCATCCTGGGGCTTGTTGTCAGAGGATCATGGAAGAACAGAGCATGTGTTTCTTCCCCTGTTGAGTTTGGGACCTTCCAGTTGTGCCTGGAACCTGAACCCTTCTTGATTTTATTTCTTACTGGCACATTATCATTGCCTTTTGATGTACATATGATATGGATCAGGTTGACCTTATGTTACTTAACTCTTAGTGGAAATGAACTTTTGGAAAGTGGGATAGTTTTCCCCCAATAATGAAGTATATGGCCACCAGAGTCTCAATGTCTAACTTCCTTTAACAGTACTCAAGAAGTTCCAGCAGTATTTATGGGTACTGAGACCTGAAACCCCAACCTGAAACTATATCTGATAACCTTCCTGGGTTTGGACTGTGGCCATCAGTGTCTGCTGTAAACCAAGAACAAGGAGAGAGAAATAATTCTTATTTTCACCATTCCCTCCTTTTGGAGCAATTTTTTTTTTTGGAGGGGGGTGAAGGGGCAGAAGTGAAGCATGTGTATTGTTTCAATGCAAGACAGATTTATGTGAGATGTATTTAGCATCTTTAGAAACTACATAGTCACTACACTGAAAGAGTCTCAGTTGCTATTTCTATTAGTCCAGAGTATCTAGGGGCCGAGGGTTGTAAATCCTCTTGGAAAATTTCCAGGAAAGAAAGTTCTGGGGCTGCCCTGGTGGCGCAGTGGATAAGAACCCACCTGCCAATGCAGGGGACACAGGTTCGGTCCCTGGTCCAGGAAGATCCCACATGCTGTGGAGCAACTAAGCCCATGTGCCACAACTACTGAGCCTGTGCTCTAGAGCCCGTGAGCCACAACTACTGAAGCCCGCATGCCTAGAGCCCGTGCTCTGCAACAGGAGAATCCACCGCAATAAGAAGCCCGCGCACCGCAACAAAGAGTAGCCCCCGCTCGCTGCAACTAGAGAAAACCCGCGCGCAGCAACAAAGACCCAACGCAGCCATAAATAAATAAATAAATAAATAAATAAATAAATAAATAAATAAATAAATAAATATAATTAAAAAAAAGAAAGTTCTACACACTTCTTCAGTAATAGTCACCTATACATCTCCCCTGTGTCTATCATTTGGCCATGTGGTTTTGATTTATTTGTATTTGCTATCAAGATAAAGGGAAATTATAAATAAATGAAACAAAGTTCGTTTTGAAAGTAAACGATGGTAAAACTAAAGGCTGAAACTAAATATAATTTGTAGCTGTCTTTACAGACCATAGAGACCTAGCTTTCAAATTTCAGGATTTATTTTGCTCGACTTATTTTTGTGGCTATTTTATTTTATTTTTTAATTAATTACTTATTTTTGGCTGCATTGGGTCTTCGTTGCTGTGAGTGGGCTTTCTCTAGTTGTGGCGAGCGGGGGCTACTCTGCATTGTGGTGCGCGGGCTTCTTATTGCAGTGGCTTCTCTTGTTGGGGAGCATGGGCTCCAGGCGCACAGGCTTCAGTAGTTGTGGCTCTCAGTCTCATTAGTTGTGGCTCGCGGGCTCTAGAGTGCAGGCTCAGTAGTTGTGGCACACGGGCTTAGTTGCTCCGCGGCATGTGGGATCATCCAGGACCAGGGCTCGAACCCATGTTCCCTGCATTGGCAGGCGGATTCTTAACCATTGTGCCACCAGGGAAGTCCTGTGGCTATTTTAAATTTAATGGAATTTGAAGATCCAGGCTTAAATACTGCTTCTTAAAATATATCTTGAGGAAAATATCTTAATAGAGTATTTTTTAGTATTAATTGTAGAACATCAGAAGGAACATTACAACACAGCTTTGATTTTCTTTTTGTTTTAAATTTATTTAATTAATTTATTTTTGGCTGTGTTGGGTCTTCATTGCTGTGCGTGGGCTTTCTCTAGTTGTGGCGAGCGGGGACTACTCTTCGTTGCAGTGTGTAGGCTTCTCATTGTGGTGGCTTCTCTTGTTGCAGAGCACGGGCTCTAGGCACATGAGCTTCAGTAGTTGTGGTGTGTGGGCTCAGTAGTTGTGGCTTGCGGGCTCTAGAGTGCAGGCTTAGTAGTTGTGGCGCACGGCCTTAGTTGCTCCGCGGCATGTGGGATCTTCCCGGACTAGGGTTTGAACCCGTGTCCCCTGCATTGGCAGGTGGATTCTTAACCACTGTGCCACCAGGGAAGCCCAGCTTTGATTTTCTTGATTCTGTCAATGATTGCTGACTTTGAAATAAGTCACTGAAATTATGCGTATGTTTCTTCAGCTATAAGGTGGGTACAACCATGCCCATTTTTCACCATCAACTATACAAATTCAAATGAAAGGGAGTAGGGGCTTTGTAAGAAAATGCTACTTAAAATGTTATGTTGATAGTACTAAAATTAAGATGACTTACCTCAAAACTGGACAAATTTAATGGAAAGTTTCTCTTCTAGTTTGTCCTTTATTTTCTTTGTTCCAAATAAGGTTTCTAAATTAATATTTGAAGAGGTCCTATTGGGAAGTTAGTGTTCTCAGACCTCCACATGTATGGTTCTTTGCCTAGAGTCTTATGTACTCTGTTTGGATAGCTAAGGTTTTGCTACGTTGTTTGAAATCATGGGCTGACCCTTGAAGGAGTCAGGCAGTGAACAATTTCTAGCAAAGGAAAAGGTATTATATTATATGAGAAAGTGTCAACCCTTCTCTAATATATTTGGAGAGAGAAGACCACACCACAAGAAATAGATTCCCCTGTGTTTGTTATGAGTGGGAATTGTTCCTCTTGACTCCAGAGCAGTGTCTAGACCAGTGGCTCTGAGTTCTGGCTCCACATCACTTTTGGAGTTTAAAAAAAAAATCCTCAGGTTTAGGAAGAACGAATCAGACTTTCTGGGCATGGTGTCCAGGCATTGGTATTGTCTGAAGCTCCTCAAGATATGTAATGACTATCCAAGGTTGAGAAGCATTGATCTAGAGACAGGTGGGGAATAATAACAACTTTGTAAAAGCCTTAAAAAGAGAACAGCCTGGGGCTTCCCTGGTGGCGCAGTGGTTGAGAGTCTGCCTGCCGATGCAGGGGACATGGGTTCATGCCCCGGTCCGGGAGGATCCCACGTGCCGCGGAGCTGCTGGGCCCATTAGCTGTGGCCGCTGAGCCTGCGCGTCCGGAGCCTGTGCTCCACAATGGGAGAGGCCACAACAGTGGGAGGCCCGTGTAACGCAAAACAAACAAACAAACAAAAACTGCCTTTATTTGAAGATAGGATTATGTACACAGAAAATTTAGAAGAATCCACAAATAAATTATTATAATTCATAAATCAGTTAAGAATACTAATTATCCAGGAATAAATGCAAAAAGCTTGGCCCAAGGCCTCTGTTAATGGATTGAATGTTTGTGTACCCCCAAAATTCATATGTGGAAACCTTAACCTCCAGTGTGGCTGTATGTGGAGATGGGGCCTCTAAGGAAGTAACTAAGGTTAAATAAAGTCAAGAGTGGGGCCCTGATCTGGTAGGATTAGTGTCCTTATAAGAAGAGACTCAAGAGGGCTCTCTTGCTCTCTCTGCTCATTCTTAGAGGAAAGACCATGTGAAGACAAAGTGGCCATCTGCAACCCAGGAAGTGATCCTCACCTGGAACTGAATCAGCTGACACCTTAATCTTGGACTTTGAGCCTCCAGAACTGTGAGAAAGTAAATTTCTGTTGTTAAGCCACCCAGCTTGTGGTATTTTGTTATGGCAGCCCAGTCTGACTAATACGGACTCTACAGAAAACTATAAAAAATTATTGAGAGCCATTAGGGTAGACCTAAATAAATGGAGTAGTATAGCATGGATTGGAGGATAATCATTTTCTTCCAAGTGATCTGCAAAAGTACTTCTCAAACTTTACTGTGTACACAGATTTTACGAAGGGATCTTGTTCATGTTTCTGATTCAGGAGATCTTGTGCATGGCCTGAGATTCCCCATTTTTAGCAAGCTGGCAGGTGACATTGATGCTGCTGGTCTTTGAGCCGCACCTTGGCTACTAAAGGTGTACAGATTCAATGAAATTCCACTCAGTGCCCTAGTACCCTCACCCCTTCCCTCCCTCCACCTCTCTCTCTTTCTGTAATATTAACTAGTGGTGTAACTTCCATGATTCTCATCACATGGTCAGTTGCATTTCCTCGAATCTCCCCCCTCCCTCCTGCAATGGATTATTCTGGAGTAAAATTAGACATTATATCATTTTATCAGTAAATACTTCAGTGTGAATCTTTTTAAAGCATTAGTACAATGCAGTTATCACATCTAAAAAAACTGACGCTACTTAAAAAAAATAATCAAATATGTAGAACGTTTCCAACTCTCATCTCTTGTTTTCTTACAATTATTTATTAAGAAGGTTAACGTAGTTTCTCTTTTCCTCCGTGATATGGTTCAATGTGTACCTCCACCTCCTCCATTACCCATAAAATGATAATAGGCCTATAGATGAGGCTTGATGAGATCTGGCTTTTTTTTTTTTTTTTCTTTTTCCAAGAATACTTCGGAGGTGGTGGTGTATACTTCCCATGGCACTTAAGAGAAGGCACATAACATCTGTTTCTGTTTTTCATGACATTAAGATTGACCAGCTTTTCACCTACTGGTTTTAGCAGCCATTGGTGGTATCTGCCCATGTCCATTATTTCCTTAGGGGTTGCAAAATGGTGATATTCCATCATTTCTTATTTATTTAGGTGGAATTCTTCTCCTAAAGAAGAATTTTCCCTTTCCATCTATTGTTACCCAGAGGTATAGTTCATATAGGAAAGGGGGAATAAATACTTGATTCTCTTCCTTTGTTTGCCAGCCTTCAGAATAATGATTTGAGTCTCTGGCACTCTTAAAAGGCAACTTATTTTTTTAAAAAGTATTGTTATCAACTCCAGATTTCCCACTTTCACTGTGTTTCCATTTTTGGTAGATATCATTCTTTTCAAGGTTTCATTTTCCATCTGTGGTCAGTGGGAGCCTTTTCAAGTTGTCTGCTGCATACTTTTGACACAACCCCAATGAGTCTGCAGCTACAGCCCCGTTCACTGCTTAACATTTATATCCTTTTCTGACCTACAGAGATTTTTATCTGGTGTTTGAGGCCAAGTTTGGATTTTTGTCTTTTTGTCTTTACACTTTATCGTTGCTTTCTTTATGAAGCAGAGTGGTGAATCACTGCACCAGCTTGAGTGAAAAGTCAAAAGAATTTTTGAAATGATCATCCATTTGTAAGATACCCTGAACAATAAAAATTGAAATTTCAGTGCATGATGACATAAGACGAAAGTTTCATGATCATGAGACACATGTAGGGAGATGAAAGGTCCAGAAAGGGTCAAGCTGAAGATGTGTGGTATTGACGACAGGGTGGAGGAAGGGAATGTCAGAACTCCATGTTCACTGTGTACATTTCGCCACGGGTCAGCCATAGGAAAATGTTGATCATTCTCATTCTAGAATGTGAATTAGCCACTCTCAGCAAGTTATTTTGCCTTAAGTTTTAGCTCAAAGGACTCTTCCAGGTAATGTTTATCCACAGATTCTTGGATGGGGTGACCTACATACCTCATGTAGAGAATAAGCACAAGCAGGTAGAATGCCCTCCCAAAGAGCTGTCCTATGAGGTGTATTTTTGTTGGACTGGCCTTTTCCTCTACAATGACGTATCCAATATTTTAAGTTCTCAAATTGATACTGTAGGAATAATCTGTTCATTTTCTATTTTTAAAGAATCCCCTTTTTAAATTTACATTAATTTTTGAATAGTTAATATTTCAAAAGGATGTGCGTTTCTCGTTAAAATGATTTTTTCTGTGCTGAATGAAACTGTCTGAAATATGTTTATTAATTTAAAAAGACAAATGTATGTGTGTGTTTATTGTTTTGGGTTTCAATGCTATCATCCTTATCTGGAATAACAAAAATCTCTGCCTTTTCTCCTTCCCAAATGTTCATGATTAACTTTTTAAATGGGAGCTAAGTAGCGAAAAACAAATATATACATCAATAAATAATTATTATTTTCTGAGATACTCTTGAAATATGAAAAGTTTCTTTAAATTTACTTTAAATTATTCTTAAGTTTAGAATAATTGAGCACCTTCTTCTGGTAGGAAAGATGCTAAAATTAATCCTAGACTGATATTGCATTTTTCTGAGGAGTATTATAATTTAAATTAATTCACCTTATGTTAATGCAATTGAAACAAGTTCAGTTTCTTTTGTATGTATTACTTGAGTGGAGGTTCAGACTATTGGCATTAAAAAGTAATGTGAAAAAAAGGTAACAAATAAAGTATTTGATGGTTGATGAGGTCTAGACTTCTTAGTTATGTTGTGTATGAATCCACAAACACCAGATTTTGGAAAGCGAGTTCTCACTAAATGGACTGGGTGGTTTTAACATTCCAGTGTTGACTGAAATCAGTTAATTTCCCCATAACATTCTTGTTTCTGCTAGAGTTACTTCGCTGATAGTTTTTTTTAAATTTAAACTTAGGTACTTTTTATAAGTCTGGATTTTCAAATTTTGTAGACAGGCGATCCAAAGCCAGGCGTGAAGTTTAGGAAACCAGGCCCTCTGCCTTGGCTTCCTCCTTCTGTCACCTCCAGGAGCTTGCTGCAGGCACTAGGAATATGACTGAGAAGGCCCTCTGATTCGGAGCTTAGTGGCACATGAGATGACAGATCTAAAATGACCGTGCTACCAACACCACAAGGTGGGTCACCTCTTTCATGTTGGGTACAATATGGTTCTGAATTGCCTTGTTCTTAGTTTTGAATTGGACAGTTCAGTTGCTTGTAAGAGCTACCTTTTATCCCATCTTTTAAATGCTCTTTGCATTTCCCTCTGGTATTTTTAGTTATATGTGTTTTATTCTTGTTACTAATGTAATAAATTTATTGTAAATATTCAACATGAGAGAAATACAATGTAAAAAATGAATGCGTTCAGCAATCTCATTGTAGCAGATGCTGTTGGTGGCCCCATCCACAACCACTCAGACTTGTCAGTTTCATACACTTGTCAGTTTCATGTATCACTACCAACACCAGAAAGTTCTTGCCTGCGGACTTTGCTTGAGGGCCCACTCTACCTGTGTTTGGGATGGTTGGAAGTGCTGGGGAATGAGCAACCCTTGGGATCCCTCGACCAGTGACTGACAGGATGCGTGAGTAAATATCTCAGCCTCCTTGCCTCTTGGTTGGGATAACTGAAAATAATGAATGTTCTGCAGTCTCTCCTGGCATTCCCTGTTGGAATTAAGATGAAGTTGCCCACAGTAGCAACTTGCTTGAAAACACACTTTCTAATGGCTTCCTTCCTTTCCTGGTATTACATCTCCACTCCCCTACTGAGGTTTCCAGGTATCACTTCCCAAATGAATCACTTGTACTTGTTCCTTCTGGGAGGACCTAACCTAAGGTACCCATCATCCGAGGATGACACCATGGCTTTAAATACTCACTCTTCTCGTGTGGATGTGAAGAAACTACACTGTTCTAGGGACTTTCTTGAGTGCTATTAGGCTGGAAATTTAACGAGAGATCCTGCTCATTATTTAGGAACTGAGTCAGGTTGCCTATTCCCTCTAGACAGTCACTTATCTGGGTTTCTCCAACTTGGCACCACTGACATTTAGAGCTGGATAACTTTGTTGCGGGAGCTGTCTTGTGCATTGTAGGACGTTTAGCAGCGTCCCTAGTTTCTATCCACTAGATGTCAGGAGCATCCCTGACCTGAGTTATGACAACCCAAAATATTTTTAGACATGGCCGAAAGTCCCTGGGGGCCAGAGTTGGCCCCAGCTGAGGACCACTGAGTTAGATCCAAGTTTATGTGGGTCTAATGTGGCAAGTTTGTTTAGGGTACTTAAAGGCTTTCTGATCACCCAACAGGAAGGAAAGGACAGATTGAGGATGACCTGAAAAAAATCTTTGTGGCTATCCCCTTGCATTGGAGCTACCGCCTCCCAATAAAATACATATAAAAGGTATATATTAGAAGACTTTTTGTATGGCAGTAAGGGTTCTTGGGTGGTGATACTTAGTCTGAGAGAAGTTAACATCTTTAGAGAAGGTGGCAGCTGGCTGGTGTCCTGAAGTAACTTGGGAAGTTACCACTGAATTTCGCAGAATGCCCAGTGGATGCAATTCTTCAATGACAGGGAGTTCATGAAGACCTGGGAATTCCTGCTTTCAGTATGCAGGTAGATAAAGAGCATTTGATGTTTCCACCTGCTGCTCTTCTGGTTTGGTGTAGGGGAAACCCAATCCCAGATGCAGACGGGAAGCCAAGAATTCTTTCCACAACAAGAGTCCATCCAATCACATCCTAGAGCGACATAGGTTGGGAATCGAGCAAGTATTTGACATACTTTGTTTTCACGATAGGTGTGTTAAGATAAGACTGTCCAATGCCAGGGAAATTGTTAGGGAAAAGAGAAAGGTTGTCATCTAGTTGATAGTTTAGAATTCCTGACTCCTCCCTCAGTTCTAGTTCTCAAAGGCTTGACCGATCCCTTTCATATACCCTGGGAACATAGTCCAGACTTAATCTGAGCTGCACCTTTACTCACCTCAAATATGAGATATCACTTCTCCTTTTCAAAGTGACTCCACTTTTTCCTGTGTTGAAAACTGCAGTGGCTGATTCTGTCCTCAATTTGGAATCCTGAGGGAAGGCATAGGAAAGTCAGTCTTTTCTAAAATGATTGGATTGGCATGGGAAACATGCTACTGCACCCTCTGTTTCATGGTTGACGGTGGTGATTCTCAAAGTGTAGTTCCAAAACCAGCTACAGCACCATCTCCTGGAAACTAGTGAGAAATGCAGATTCTCAGGCCTATCCCAGATCTGTTGAATTAGAAACTCTGGAGGTGGGGCCCAGAAATCTGTTTCGTAACAGGCTCTTGGGGGTGATTCTGGTTTGCACACTCAGGTTTGAGATTATTGGTCCATGTTATAGGGGAAAAGGAAAAGTGAGGATGTGACTTTCAATCAGGCTTCTGCTTGGATTCCTGCACCCAGAGAGGGTCCTTGTCTTCATCTCGTTGCCCATGGAGGCCCTGACACCAGGCCCTGAGGAAGATCACCCCTCCCATAACTCAGACCTCTGTGTAGCACCAAGGACATAGACACGGGGAGTGAGACTTCCTGGGACCAGGGAGCAAGGCCTGCCTAATTCTCAGTAACAGGCAGTGATATCCCTTGTTGGAAATGTCATTGCAAACTGCCTGCCAAACACAGCACTGGGTGAACAGTGGTGCTGGCCTGTGGAAATGCTTCCTCTGCCCGTTCCCTAAAACAAATGAGAACAATGGCCATCTTTAAACAGTTCCAGTGATGTGCCAGGCACCGTGTTAGATCAGCCCTGTGTGTGTAAATTTCATTTAACCCTCACAACATCTCTCTGTGGTGGGTACTTACTATGGATTGAAAGTCTGCACCCAAATTCATATCTTGAAGCCCCAACCTCCAAGGTAATGGTATTTGGAGGTGGGGCCTTTAGGAGGTGATTAGGTTTAGATGAGGGTGGTCATGAGGGTGGATCCCCCACTGATGGGATTAGTGTCCTTATAAGAAGAGGAAGGGACCAGAGCCCTCTCTCTCTCCACCATGTGACGACACAGTGGAGAGGGGACATCTGCAAGCCAGGAAAAGCAACCTCTCCAGAGCCTGCCTCTGCTAGCACCCTGATCTCAGGTTTCCAGTCTCCAAAACTGTGACAAATAAATTTGTTGTTTAAACCGCCTGGCTTATGGTATTTTGTCATGGCAGCCAGAGCAAATACAGTACTATTATCATCCCATTTTACAAATGAAAAAAGAGGTTCAAAAAGACCGAGTCACCTGTCCTGGTTCACCCAGCTAGTGAGCAGCAGAGTAGGTTTGGTTGTGGCCTGTGTGATTCTGTCCTTGTCAACCTGCAGGTCCCCATCTCCTGGGTGGCTGAGGGTATAAATCCCTGCTTTTGGCTGAAACCTTAGTGACAGGGCCCTCTTGTCTCATCCATCACCCATGCCCGGCCTTTGACCCTTCCTCAGTGATCCAGGCCTCAATTTTCCTGTGTGCTTCCTCTTGACTTCACACAGTTGTCCAATTTGGGGAGTAGCTATATTAACCTGCTCTGTTCAGAATCACTCTAAGGCCCTTGCACGGGCCTCTGTTCCCTCCTCCTCTCTTGCCCTTCCCCCATGAACCCACTCTCTCCTGGTGACTTGTTCAAGTGCCACTGGCACACTCTCTGCTCTGAGAAGGCAGTTCTCTACCTCTCAAGACTATGCTCTCGTGTCTTGAGGCTGCTTTTATTCACTCTAAGCAGACTGAGGCCTGGCCTGTCCCTTAGAAGGTGGATTGCCATATCTTTGCACGTGTTGTCTGTGTTTGCCTTACTTCTTTGGTGAGCTCAGTACTGGGGCCCCTGTGTATTGTCACTCAATGAGGCTGAAGCAGAATTCTGAGGAGAAGGGCTCAACTGGGTAACTTTTATGACTGAGGAAAGATGGTGTGTGTGTGTGTGTGTGTGTGTGTGCGCGTGCGTCTGTGTGTTGCTTCGGGGGTGCTATTGGCAGAGAGGGAATGGTGCTATTCTGGATGTATCTATGTTTGTGCTGACATTTCATGTTTGTAAAACCTCACAGCTTGATGTGTTGATCCAATAAAATCATCCGGGGAGTGAAATAAAAATACCCAGAAGATTGGTGGGCAGGAGAGCTGACTGTGTGTGAAAGACACCAGAAAACTCTTCTTGTCACCCAAAGCATTGCTAGAAGGAAAAAAAAAACCAAACAGTCAAGGAAAGAAGACCTAGCAGGCGATAGGGGGATGGCGGTCCTGAGTTTGCCTTGGGCCTCTCATGACAGGCTTTTGTCTTGTTAGAGCTGATTGGCACAGAACTTATTAAGAAATTTAGAAGTGTTCATTCCTTGGACTATTTTGGACATTATACCAACTTCTTCTGGTGGGCTTTTGAAAGGACTCTATTATGTCATTTTGGCTTGGGACCCAGGAAATGAGCCGGCACTCTTCAAAGTTAATAAAACATCATCTGTCATAGAATTTGCAGGTGTGACTCAGTTCCTGCACTAAAATATACAATAGGAGGCCAGGGCTGAGGAGCCAGCCCTTTGGCAGGCGTAATGAGCATGCTCTGAGCAGTCTGGAATCTTCTGTGTGCTGTCTAGGTTTGAAGTGACTTATTTGTGGGAGGATCAGACCTGCTACCCTCAGCACCATGCAGGCCACTCTTGCCCCTGGGAAGTGCAGGAGAACCCCCTGTTGTTTCCCTGGGGATGGTTGCAGGTTACCCTATGGATGTGCTTTGACATCACACATGACTTTCATCTTCCTTAAGAGGGGAATTTTGTTGACAGGCTCATGGCACTGGTGGTGTCCACACTGGCCAAAATCTGAGTCTTTTTTCTAGATGAGGTGGGTTCCAGGAGTGACTGGGAATATTAAAGTGGAGTGCTCTTGTGTTCGGAACCTCACCTCCCCAAACCATGTGTTGCCTACAGGATCTGCCCCCCAGGGAAAAGTAAGCAGGCTGATTTTTGCGCCTTGGATGAAGGGCTCCCACCTTGGCCTGTCTCCCCCAGCCTTTCTCTTGTATGAAATTCCTTTTTTTTTTTTTGCGGAACGTGGGCCTCTCACTGCTGTGGCCTCTCCCGTTGCGGAGCACAGGCTCCGGATGTGCAGGCTCAGCAGCCATGGCTCACGGGCCCAGCCGCTTCGCAGCATGTGGGATCTTCCCAGACCGGGGCACGAACCCGTGTCCCCTGCATCGGCAGGTGGACTCTCAACCACTACGCCACCAGGGAAGCCCTGAAATTCCTTTTGAAATGATGATGTGTTCATACTTCGGGTAGAACAGTGATTTTTCAATCTTTTTGGTCACAGGACCTCTATATACTTCTAAATTATTGAGGACTCCACAGAACTTTTGTTTCAGTTGGTTATATCTGTTGACATTTATCATGACAGGGGTCAGCAAACTGTGGCCCATGGGCCAAATCTAGCCCATGACTTTGTTTGTAAATAAAGTTTTGGTGGAACACAGCCAAATGCATTTGTTTATGTATTGTCTGTGGTTCTTTAACGCTCTAATGGTAGAGTTGATTAGTTGTACTAGAGCCTGGCTGGTGAAGCCTAAAATATTTATTATCTGTACCTTTATAGGAGAAGTTTACTGATGGCTAATATAAAAAGTAAAATGAGAAATGTTTAAAATATTTATTAATTCAGTTAAAAAGTCAGTAATAAAACCATTACAAGAAAACAGACAACTTTTTTTAATTGAAAAATGTCCATACTTTCCAAAATATAATAAAACAAAAAATACTTAGTGAGACTCAGAGTGGCGTTGTTTTCCATTTCTGCAAATTCCTTTGACGTTTTGCTTAATAGGGACAGCTCAGTTCTCATCTGCCTGCATTTAATCTGTTGTGGTATGTTGCTTTGTTTGAAGTGGGTGAAGAAAATCCAGCCCCGTAAAGGTATGTAGTTAGAAAAGGGAGGGGTATCTTAGTAGTCATTTCAGATATTTATGGATGTTTCCCTTTGACTACAACAAATCTTGACAAGTGGTAATTTCTAGAAGGCTGCATGTAGAATCTGAAACCATAGCAATGAAAATTTCATACTCTGTTATGTTAAAATCCACTGGTCTAAATTGTACTTTGGATGGTTCTTATACCCATGTAAGATTTTTGTAACATCATGCATTAATTATTTTGAAAATATTAGTTCACTGAGTTATTCATATCTTCCAAATGTTGACATATTTCATTTTGTGTCATATCAAAACATCACATTTGTTAATATCCCCATCGAGCTCATTAGAAGAGTCTTTAAGCTGTCAAACGCATGATGGTGCATACAGTTTTCCAAAATTCTAATTTTTGCTTGAAAGCTCAAATTTTATAATTGACATCAAACTCTGCCAGTTGTTTTGCTTGTCGGGATCTGCTCATTTCATTCATTTTCAAGAAAATGTCTGCCAAATACTCAAATCTGTATAACCATAGTTTGTCTGTCAGTCAGTTAAGTGGTGTCCCATTTAAAAAAGGACTAATTCAGTTTTCAGCTCTAACAGTTGCACAAGAGCATTTCCCAGAGACAACCATTCAATAAGCAGGAGAAGTGCTTTATGTATATTTTTTATATATTCACACAGCATGTTATATAAAAAATATATATATATATTCAAAGGTTGCAATTAATAAAGTTAATATTTCTTACAGCTTCATAGAGGACATTTTTAAAGTAAAAGTGTTTCTTCTTTCTTGTGAGTACGTGGTGGGAAAGACATACAGTACGAGGCCACTGCCTTGACATATGCTAAGGCACCAGCAGTTTTACCCTCCCCCTCATTGCTTTTGGATCATCCGTGTGAATGTCCAAATAGTGAAGAAGACAAATAACATCTTACTATTATTATGAACATAGATTTGACCTTGTGGATCTTTTTTTATTGAAGTATAGTTGATTTACAATGTTGTGTTAATTTCTGCTGTACAGCGAAGTGATTCAGTTTTATACACACACACACACACACACACACACACACACACACACACACGTTCTTTGGTGGGAATGTAAGTTGGTGCAGCCACTATGGAAAACATAATGGAGGTTCTTCAAAAATCTAAAAATAGAACTATCACATGATCCAGCAATCCCGCTCCTGGGAATATATCTGGACAAAACTCTAATTCAAAAAGATACATGCACCTCTATGTTCATAACAGCACTATTCACAATAGCCGAGACATGGACACAACCTAAATGTCCATCAATAGATGAATGGATAAAGAAGATGTGGATCTTTCAAAGTGTGTCCATGGGCCACTCTTGGAGAACCTGCTGAGGTAGAAAGGGAACAAATTGAATTAAATTCTGCTGGTTCTAGGAGATGCCATGTGGGGAAAGGGTGATTAAGTCCTGTTGGGAAAATGCAGTGTATTCTATGACAGTGTTGGGATTTCCCAGTGCTCATTAGGTTTTAAATGCTCTGAGAAGTCCTCGAGAAAATAAATGTCTTTGAACTTGGGATTTTTCAAACTCATTTGGGCAAAACATCCTTTTCACTTTTTCAATATATGTGAATACCCTTTGGGAAACCATGGCTTTCAGGGTGTATACGTGGCTGTTGGGATCCCTGAAAGCAGGCTGTGTTGGGCTGAGAAGTGATGTGTCGGGGGAGGGCTCGGAGAAAGGCGGACCCTGGCCTGAGACCACCCCTGGGGCATCTTTTCTTCGTTCCTGGGCTGATTTCCTGACCACAAAGCCAGTGACTGAGCCCTTGGAAAGTATGCAATAGTGTAATCCTCCCACCCATGTGCCTACTCCTTGCAGAGGATGCCAGCAGATCTGCATTTTTCACATTGCTGGGTGGATTTTGAAGAGCTGAGCCAGGCAGAAAGGCCCAGACTTCTGCCCTGAAGGGGGCAGGTATGTCTCAGGGGTGCTTAGCAGTGAGGGGTTTATTTCTCTCTTCCAGCCCCGTTTGTGTTTATGGGTCTAGAACCTCAGCCACCTGGCCCTAGGGTTCTTGTGATAATTGGGTGCAGCCCCTTTTTAACTGTGACAGGCTGGGGACTCCGAGATGGCACAGGACTTTCTAGGGGCCATTCTCCTGAGGATTTACTCTGTACAGCCCATCCTCCGAGAAGAAAATTCCCCGTCTAAGGAAAAATACAGAGTGTGACGATTCCTCCTCAGTGAAGTTGAACTTCTGAAGTTTCTTCCTCAGTTGCACTTCCTTCCCTCCTGACAAATACCTCCTGTCAATTTGTATACACACCCCTTGGTTGTGGCTTCCCCAAACTGTCCCAAGGCTCTGTGCCTGCATAGTTTAAACAGATTTGTGTCATGGTTTTTCCTACAGATAATGACAAATCTGCAAAGGGAGTGTGTGCTCTTTCTGTACAAAGTCTTTCCAAACACCCACCCAGATCCAGGTATTCCATCCTGTCCATGGGTCCCCTCTCTGGTTGATGCCACCAAGGTTGTGGTGTAATTCTGGGCAATCACTTCAAGAGCCTTTTGTTGGGCATCCACTGTGGGCAAAGTGCTCCCCAAGGTGTGTTTGTGTTTGGGGGAGGGAACAAAGTCAATTAAACTGCCCAGCGCGGGAAAGCAAGATGTTCACAAATATCCCTGGGGGTGAGGAAGTTGACGGGGGTTTGGGGGTGTGTGAAGCAGGAGCCTGGAGGGCAGGGCAGGGGCACTTTTGACTGGAAAGATCCCAGGAGGCTGCCTGGAGGAGGAGGCATTTCTGGTGGTCCTTGAAGGTTGACCAGAAGGCTGCCGGGACAGGGTTTGTGTGACAGTGGGAGGTGCAGAGTGGGAAGGCCCCTGCACACAATGATGTGTGGGTTGGGCTCAGGGGAGGGGAGGGAGGTGTGGATAGGGATTGGAGGAAGAGGGCATGAAGGCTGTTAGCCAAGACAGGTGAGGGAATCAGGACGTTGGTGGTGGGACTGCAAAGGCAAGGGAGGGTGACCCTTAGTGTTCTTCTCTATGAATGAGTGGGGCATCGAACTGGATCCGTGGGGTGGAGAGGGCAAGGGAGATGGGACCGTCCCACCCCAGTTCATTTGAACATACCCGCTTTTACCTGTTCTAGACTCTGCATTTTGGCATTGGACTCATTCAAACCAAAGATTCTGTTGCTTAAAAAATACACTGAAAATCACCAGGTAGCATGTCTGCTAAGGCTCCTCCCATCTCTAAATGTATCCCACACTTCTTGGTAACCTCAACTTCCTGATGTTTTCTGGGTATTTTCTTATGATTCTCAAGCATTTGGCCTTTGTCCATACTCAGTGACAAGCTTCTAGAGGGCAGGGAGCTTCTATACACTTTGACTGTTGTTAAAACACCCAGCAGGGTTGTGAACACAGGCCTTCCATAACTGCCGCTGGGGTGCTGCTGCCAGTGCTCTGAGCAGGCTTCTGAGTTCCCACCGTTTCCCTCTCTCTGAAAACTGGCCAGTGGGTGCCTAAAGGGTTTGATGAAAATGACACTGAACTGGGCAGGAGACCTGGGTTAAAATTCTGCTTGCCGTTCCCTAGCCCTGGGACTGGGGCCATTCACACAGACTCTCTTGTTCTTGGTTTTGTTTTCAGTGAAATAAGGGAGCTTTTTTTAAAAGCCATGTTTCCCAAATGTGACCACAGAGAGCTAAGATGACAACAGGGTGTCCAGACACATTATGAAGACATAATGCCTTGTATATATGTAATTTATTATTAAAGTGTTACTGAGTTCACAGTGCCTGTTAATGGCAAGTGTAATAAAGACTAACATTTATTAAATGCTTGCTAGTTGTGAATTATGTGTGAGTGCCTGTCTCAGGTTGGACTTTCAAGCCCAGAGAAGAGAATTTGTATGCAGGAGACTCATGTAGGATTTCTCTGAGAATGGACGAAGCAGGACAGAGGAAGAGAAGAAACCAAGCAGGGGTGTGATTTTAGGTGAAGCCCTAGTCTCAGCCTGATCGCGTAGGGGGCTCTGGAGTGTAAGTTACATTGTGTAGTTTGTCCTCACTGATGGCAAGGGAACTGGGCTTTCATATACTGACCCCGGTCCACTGCGGGCCCAGGGCCACCTCAGTGGGGTGATGGTGGTGTTGGGGGCTGTGAACTCCCAGGTGCTTCTGGCTTTTTGTGTCACACCACAGAGCAGCCTTGGTAGCCTTCAAACAGTTTTCTGACGAGAGTTAGAAAGAAGATGAAGGGAAAAAAACCCAAGAAGCCGTGTGAATGCTCTGATGGTTCTGGTGGAGTGTTCACAGGACCTGCTTGCTCATTCTCAGCTCACTCAAACTGACAAAAGAAATTTTCACATATTGAGATATAGGGAAGTCATTCTGGCTTATCCATGAATTAACCTGAATTTTACGCTAACTAAAATAGCCTGTTTATGGCCTATCAAACACACATTGTACATGTGCTTTAATTATTAGAGAAAAGCACACACTGACCAAAAATAAAGAATGTCTATGTTAAAAATAAAGATTAAATGCCTGTCTTCCTGGGACGCCAATGCTGGTATTCCTTTAACGATAAGACGCCCTCCGCAGGTGCAAGGCCATGCTGACTTGCTATGTACATGCTGGTCTGTTCTTTTTTTTTTTTTTTTTTGAAACCTTGAAGAAATGTATCCCTGACTTTAATGTTCTTTGCTCTGACAAGGTATAAAACTGTGCTGGAAACCATGCTTCTCTGGGACAGTTCCTCTGAGTAATCTGGGCAGTGGGCATCCAGGCTAGCCCTCAGTTTGGCTCAAATAAAACTCTTTTCTATTTCTTATTCTTGATTGTTTATTGCTTATTTTCATTGACAAATCCTTCCAACAACCTTGGGAAGTAAGTATCATTGTCTCCATTTTACAGGAAACTGAGGCACGGAGAAGTTAACAAACTTGCCTGTGGTCACACAGCTAGTAAGTGGCAGACCCAAGATTCAAAGCAAGAAGCCCATGCTTTTACCACCATACTGCATGGTGCTTCCCCAAATACAGCAGCTGTCATGTGTGTAATCGAGAATATTTGGGGAAAGAGTGAACAAGATATTGGAGGGTCTGTGTGGCAGCCTAACGTTCGATGACACGTGAGCTCTTGCCAGTTTGTGCTCTGATTTCAAAGCAATTTCAGGGGCAATTTGGATTTCAATTATTTTCTGTCTTAACAATCATTCTGACTGAAGCAATTTAAATCAAAATCATAAAGGTCCAACCGTAGTTGGTTAATAGCTACGAAAACAATGGCCAGAGGTGAAAGATTTTTAAAGAACTATAAGGCATTTCTGTTGGCAGAATAATTGAGAGATGGCTGTTTGGGCGGGAAGCAAGGTGATCTAGATTTCTAGTTTCAGTAAAATTACTTAACTGAAAACATATGGTTCCCAATCACTGTAGCAGACCAGGGAGGTGTCTTTTAAGTGGGGAACACGTGGAATGGTGCAAGATGGAAGATTCCTTACTATGGCAAAGAGAAAAGGTTGTCTTCTAGCCACTGTTAAATTCTTGGCATTAATTGTCTCTTTCCTCCCTGTCATCCTGTGTTCATGAGGATAGTGACACAAAGTTCCCATCATGGGCCACTTTGAGACTTCCATGGGCGGTGAAGCACTCTATAACTGTGCCGTGTGCAATACAGTCAATTGTTGAGGGCGCTCGGGGGAGGTCTTGACCTAGACTCACAGTGGTTCTCAATCAGGGACAGTATCCTTGCCCTCCCCAAGGGTTCTTGGAAATATGGGAGGGATCACAGTGAATAGGTTGTCTCATGGTGAGTGTATGTGAGCTACTGGAATTTAGTTCCCAGGGGACTAGTGGTGCTAAGTATCCTGCAATGCACAGGACAGGCCCACTTGAGGAAGAAGTCTCACTCGAATGCTAATGACACCAACACTGAGAAACTCTGGGAGAAGTGATTTGAAGAAAGTGAATCATCTTCAAGTATGAGACATCATGGCCTCTGAAATGACTTACACTTTTCCATGTACCTCTGGAAGACCACATGTGAAATTAGATGGAGACCAAGCATCTTAGCAGTTAAGGCTGCTCAGGATGGACTTGTCCTTGTCTTTGGTAGTGAGCTCCCCAACACTGGAGGTATTCAAGAAGAGGCCTGTTGACCTCATGGAAGGGATATTGTGAAAGGGATATCCAGCCTGAAGAAGAGGACGGATTAGATGATCCCTGAGAGGTATCCTAGTACCAAGATACAAGGATTCTTCTTATGGTTTATTCTCAGAATTCCAGGTGAGGCTTGGGAAGAAAGGAGTTAAAACTGAAAATCCCCCTGCATATGTGTGAGGTCTAGTCTGAGAAACAATGATGGACTGAAAGAACATGAGTCTAGTATTAAGAGATAAAGGAAAAAGCACATTGTGTTGGAAAGACCTCTGGGTGAGGAGTCAGCCAGCCCTGATTCCTGTCTCCACTGGGATCTCGCTGGTGAGTGTGGTGCTGGGCGGATCACATTTTCTCTGCATCTGTCAGGTGATGGCTGTCAGTGGTTCAAAGCTCAGAATCTGTGATTCTATAGTTTAGGGGTAGACCCATGTTCTTTTTTTTTTTTTTTTTTAATGTGGACCATTTTAAAAGTCTTTATTGAATTTGTTACAATGTTGCTTCTGTTTTAGGCTTTGGTTTTTTGGCCACAAGGCAAGTGGGATCTTAGCGCCCAGACCAGGGATCAAACCTGCGCCCCCTTCATTGGAAGGCGAAGTCTTAACCACTGGACCACCAGGGAAGTCCTCTAGACCATGTTCTTTGACATAATTCTACTGTGGCCTTAGGTAAGTACTTTATGATTCTTTCCCAATATGTGAAATAAAAATAATGTCTATTTTTTATTTTTTCTAATTCACAAGGAAATAGAATCAAGTAAGCTTGATGGCCAGAATACCTACCGTAAAAGTAGAAAGGATGGTAGAGTAAGTGTCATTTTGACATTTTCCTTCTCTAACACCACCTAAACGTTCTAGTACCAGTGGGTAAACGGGTCTCACTAAGTTGTTTGCATCCTTCACAAATCCTTGATATCCTTTTTGGAGTCCCGTGCTTCATCATAGCGAACATATTATAATATTCTTACATCCCCATTAAATAAATTTACATATAACAGTATGTTTTTTATTCTGATAAAATGTTTTATAAGCATTTAATTAAATTATACTGAGTTTCATATTTTGGAGGTGATGAACTTGTTTTTTCTCGATCTCAGACCTTCTTGGTAGGCCCTTTAAAAACTCAGAGCTACTTGTCACTGTAACTAATAATACTTGATAAATGTCTTTAGAGAAAAGACTTAGGTCAATTGGTAAAAAGAAAAAAATTCCCTTCTCAGAGTCTCCCTCTATGCTCCTATAGGGTAGCCCTTTTATTTATTTATGTTTTATAGCATTTTAAAAAGTATCTGTTTATTTATTTGGCTGTGCCGGGTCTTAGTTGTGGCACGTGGGATCTTCGTTGCCACGTGTGGGATCTTTTAGTTGCGGCATTTGGGATCTTTAGTTGTGGCATGTGGATCTTTTAGTTGCGGTATGTGGGATCTAATTCCCTGACCAGGGATTGAACCCAGGCCCCTGGAACTGGGAGTGTGGAGTCTTAACCACTGGACCACCAGGGAAGTCCCAGTTAGCACTTTTAGGTCAAGATGGATCTGGGCACAGGAAAGGAGGACATGGAGAGGCCATTGGTAATGGCCAAATGCCTGCAGCTAATTTGTAGGTACCTGTGAAAAGTAGTGAATGTGCGTGCATGTGTGTATGTGGTAGTGAGAGTGACAGATGAGGGCCCTGAGGGGTAAAGAGTTATGAGAGAAGGGGCAGCACAGGGTCAATGGTAAGCAGAGTTCTGAGACGGCTCTCAAAATACCCACCTCCTGGAGTACACAGCCTGTATAATCCCTCTCCCCCGCCCCCAGTTGAGTGTGTGAACATGATGAGATTTCACTCCTGTGGTTAGTTTATGTCATATGACAAAGGTGAATGGGTTTTGTAGATTTAATTAAGGCCCTTAATCAGCTGACTTTACATTATCAAAGGGGAGATGATCCTGGGTGGGCCTGACCTAATCAGGTGAACACTTTAAAAGGAGGTCTGGAGGTCAGAGGTGGAAGAGGTTAGAGATACTCTCCTGTTGGCCTTTGTTATGGACTGAATGCTTGTGCCCCACCCCTCTCCCCAGTCGTATGTTGAAGCCTTGACCCTTAATATGATGGTTTTAGAGCTAGGGTCTTTGGGAGGTCATTAGGGTTAGATGAGGTTGTAAGGGTGGAGCCCTCATGATGAGATTAGTGCCCTTATAAGTAGAGGCACCAGAGAGCTTTCTCTCTGTCTCTCTGTCTCTCTCCCTCCCCCCACCCCACCCTGAGCACATGCATATGCAAAGGTCACGTGAGCCCACAGTGAGGAGGTGGCTGTCTGCAGCCCAGCTGGAGAGCTCTCACCAGAACCCGACCATGCTGGCACCCTGATCTCAGACCTCCAGCACTGTGAGAAAATAACTTTCTGTTGTTTAAGCCACCCAGTCTGTGGTATTTTGTTATGGTAACCTGAGTAGATTCATTTAGCCTTGAACAAGCAAACTACCATGTTATCAGAGGGCCATGCAGCAGGACTAGCGGGTCTTTAGAAGCTGAGAGCCTCGGTTCTACAAATGCAGGGGGCTGAATTCTGCCAACAACCAGTGAGCTTGGACAGAAACCCTGAGGTCCAGATGAAAATGCAACCTTGTGAGATACTGTGCAGAGAACCTAGCTAAGCCATGCCCAGGCTCCTGACCCATGGAACTGTCAGATAATAAATGGGTGTGGTTTGAAGCCAATAAATGGGTGTGGTGATTTGTCACATAGCATAGAAGACTGAGGCATACTGCCTGTTGGAGGGCTGCCTTTGCTCAGGACAAGACAAAGTTGGGGGGGCAGTAACCTGTTTTTCATCACTTTCCTTCTTAGTGTCACTCAGCTGAATTTTTGCACCTATATGATTCACAATATATTTCTCTCAGGAAAAGTGAGGAGAGTCTCTGTATTGGCTTCAGTATTAAAGGTCCAGCTAACCATGGACTCCATGTGTGATGGAATTTCTGTGCTGAAGCACTTTGCAAGTTTTCCTTGGAAGGTAGCTCAGGATAGATTTAAGAGAATGAGAAGCTTTTATCGGCCATGGCTTCGAGGAAAGAAGCAGTGCCATAGGAGACCAATAATTCCTTTCCGGATAATATTTCCCATTCTTCTCTCCTGTTGCTGACAGTTGCTCTTTATTTGTTCTCGAATTCTACCAGTCGGCCTGCAGCTGGAAGTGTGTTTGGTCACCAGGAGGTTGTCTGCCCTGCATTCCTCCTGGAGAGATGAAAAAACTGGGAACTCACCCTGTTACTCTCGAGTTTCCTGCCTTTTTTGACTCAGCATTAAGTGGAAAGAAAGTTGAGTTTTGATAGAAAAAAAATCTCTCGGACTCTCTCCCGTTTCAGGTTAGAGGAAGAAAATGCATCCACAAACCGGAGCCCTTGTGGGTGTGAATTGCACAGTTTCGAGGAAACTTGATATTGTGTCTTTGACATCACGTTGCACTTGATTAAGGGCCGTTTCATCCTGCTGATGGAGTCTCTTTCCCCCATGACCCAGGTCCCCTCCATAATCCCTCTCTCAAAGCCTTTTCCTTTTCATTATGTGGTCGTAATTATTTCTCTGTCGAGCACATAACCTAACACCTCTCGGTGCACAGTGCCAAGGTTTGAAACCATAATAAGTGGAATGCTCACCTTTGAAGCCATTACTTCAATCATTAGAACAAAGTTTATTCCTCAAGAGGACATTAACATTTGAAAATGTGTCAACCAGAGTAAGAAATTCATCACGATCATGGACTACCTGCCAACTGGTTAAAATGCAATATTCCAATTTTCCTGGATGTTTTCAACAAACTAACATCTGACATTAGTTTACGTTTTCAAGTTGTCTTTGTTCAGTTCCTGGTAAGTTGTTTGTGAAGGTCAAAGAAGTTGATTTTTAAACACCAAACTAGGAAAGAAATGCAGCCAGAAGAAGGCAAAGGGATCCACTGAGCATATCAGGGCTGATGGGAGAGACTTCCCAGTCCAGGAAGCCATTTCCATCCTAGTGGGACTCAAAGCGGACAATGGCCTCTGCGTTTGGGCACCTATAATTTTAAACAAAAATGAGTCTGGTTGCTGTGCTGAATTTCTTAGAAGACTTTAATGAGATTATCTCTGAAGTTCAATTGGTAAGGAGTAAAGGACAAATATTCCACTTCTGCCTAGCAAAAAGCCACATTTCATCATTAATAGCGTTGAAACCATTAGTTGAAAACATCTAGCAAAACAGTGTAGGTTGGAAAGTAAAAATATAAACTCTCCTAGATGTGGAACGTGGAGGTTAGTAATACGTTAACCCAGTGATTTTCTGGATGGTCTTTGTCATCAAAGTAGCACCACTTCTTTCTAAAGCTCAGGGAGGGAACCAGCAAAGTGAAATGGTGCAATTAGAGTGACCTTAACCATTCACCCTGCAGCTTCGGGGATGTGTTCAAACTGGGGAATATTTTTGGTTGGGTATTCCATAGCTCCTTGATTGTGGATCCAAATCTCTTCCTGTTATCTAATGCTGCATGACGAACCACCCAAACTTCAGTGGCTTGAAATTTCAGTATTTATTTTGCTTATGAATTTGGGCAATGGGGACTTTTGGGAAGTCAACTGGGGTAGTTTGAAGGCTGGGGTTAGAATCATCTGAAGGCCATTCACTCCGATATCTGGGGATTAATCCTGGGAAGATTAAAACAGCAGGGGCTAGCACAGTTGGAGTTCCTTGGGCATCTTTCTGTTTCCATGTGTCCCCTCCAGCTTGGTGGCTTCAGTGTAGCCAGCTGTCTTATATGTCAGCTCAGCATCCCAGGGTCTACATTCTAAGAGAGAGCTAGGCTATGGTCAACAGTACTACACTGTACACTTAAACTTTTGTTAAGAGGGTAGATCTCATGTTGTGTTCTTATCACAATAAAATAAAATTTAAAAAGAGAGAGAGAGAGTGCCAGGGAGAAGCTATATCACCATTTGTGACCCTGTCTTGGAAGATATGCTACATCACTTCCACTGCCTTCTGTTTATTAGATGCAAGTTGCTAAGCTGGCCCACATCCAAAGGTGGTGGAATTCCACTCCACTTTCGATGGTGTCAAAGAATTTGCAGACATATTTTAAAAGCACTGCAAATCACTAAAATGTTTTCGAGCATCTCTGCCAGCATCTCTGGAGGCACAGTTGGTGATAAAGAGACACATGAGCCATGACCCTACCCTCATCTAGGTGCATCTCAGCCTGGATGTAAGGTCATACCAAGTAAGATGACAGTAGAATAGGAAAAAATGATGAAACACATATAGGAACATTATCTCTAAAAGAGATTAATTACTGAACAAAGTCAAAGACAGAGCTAGGAAATCTGAGGCTCTTGAGACGATTTCTCACTGGGCTGAGGAGGTCTGGGAAGGTAGCTGTGAACTTGGAAGCTGCAAGTAGTAGTACATTTACAAAACACTTTCACATGCTGTGTAGTCACATGGTAAGTGCCTTTAATTTATATGCCGACTTTAAACCTAACCCCCTCCTAGGATGAGACCTGTGGTGCAGGGCATGAGAAGTAGGTAACTTCATGGCACTATGGAGACCCTGACAGGAAGTGCCAGCTTGGAAAGACAGGAAGTGGGGGGCAAGTTCTTTTCTATGCTTTCAAAAGCTATGTGCCCATGAGTCTGACCAAGCCAGGTGTAGATTCACAGCCAGCAAATATTCATTTTAAAAAAGTTAAAAAGAAATTTTTTTTATTGAAGTACAGTTGATTTACAATGTTGTGTTAATTTCTGCTGTACAGAAAAGTGATTCAGAGACATATATATCTGTATCTGTACACACATATATATTCTTTTTCATATTCTTTTCCATTAGGTTTATCACAGGATAATGAATATAGTTCCCTGTGCTATACAGTAGGACCTTCTTGTCTATCCATCCTATATAGAATAGTTTGCATCTGCTAACCTCAAACTCCCAATCCTTCCCTCCCCCACCCCCCTCCCTCTTGGCAACCACAAGTCTGTTCTCTAAGTCTGTGAGTCTGTTTCTGTTTTGTAGATAAGTCCATCTGTGTCATATTTTAGATGCCACATATAAGTGATAGCATATATTTGTCTTTCTCTGTCTGACTTACTTCATTTAGTATGATAATCTCTAGTTCCATCCATGTTACTGCAAATGGCATTATTTCATTCTTTTTTATGGCTGAGTAGTATTCCATTGTATATATGTACCACATTTTCTTTATCCATTCATCCGTTGATGGACATTTAGGTTGTTTCCATGGCAAAGCCAGCAAATATTGATCAAAGTGCTTTGCCCTGTGTTAGATGTTTTTACATACATTTTGTCATTTAATCATCAGAACAGCAAACAGATACATTAACGTGTAATAAAGTTTCAGAGACTTAATTTTAAGGAAGAATGGAGTAAATACCGCAGGCAAGCAGGAAAGCTTTAGGAAACCTAATTCTCATTTACCCTAGGGCAACAGTCCTCAATTCTTAGTTGGGGTGATTTTGTACCCTCCTGGGGGACGTTTGGCAATGTCTGGAAACAGTTTTGGTTGTCACAACTGTGGGGACGGGTGAGGGGGAAGAAAGGGAGGTTTCTATGGGCATCTAGTGGGCAGAGGTCAGGTTGCTGCTAAATGTTCTACAATGCACAGGACAGTACCCCACAACAAAGCATTATCTGGTCCCAAATGTCAATAGAAATGAGAAAACCTGACCTAGAGATTTGATAGTATCTAAAAAGCAGATTACTATAAATACTCATGAAAACTCATACCTTCATCTACATATAAACTTGCTTTTATTTTCTTAAATTTAGCTGTTTTTCAACTCTTAGTGTGCAAAGAATAACTGTTCAGATCTACATACATAAGACCATGTATGATATGCTCAGTGAATGTTTTAAGAGTTTTCCCAAGGGTAATTTCCTTCATATTTTTGCCTGATTGTTGATTCGAGGACCTCACTTACGTTTACAGTAACCCTGGGAGTTAGCCGGGGCAGAGTATAGTATCTCCATTTCATTGATGAAGAAACTGTGGCTTGAAGAGAAGAAAATGACTTGCTTAAGATCCTCACAGCTGGTAAATAATTAAGCTTGGATCTCTCTCTTTTTATTCTGTTGTTCTTTCAATTCATCTACACATGGATATTCAATAATTTAACTGACATTTGTCCGGGCCCTGTGTTATGTATTGTATACTTCCAAATGAATAAGATGGTGACCCTGCCAGAGTGAGAGAGAAAGATTATTCCATAATGGCCATTCAACATTCTTTTACACGACCATGAAATGAGAACAGGATACTATATAAAGGAATATCTAGAAAACCAGAAAATGGTTTTAGAAATAAAAATATTATAGCAGAAATAAAAACTTTACTAGAATGGTAAATTTGAGGAAATCTTCCAGAACATAGAAGAAAAAGACAAGGAAATAGAAAAGAGAGGAGAAAAAGAAAGAAAATGAGAGAAGTACTGAGAATGACCAACATCCAACTAAAGGAAGTCTCCGAAAAAAATTTCTGACATGCTCTAATCTGGACAGGCTGCTCTCCAGACCAGCTGCCCAGGTGCCATCTTGGAATCACTCTCCAACATCATTCTGGGGATTCTTGGTTTTGTTCCCGTGTAGACAGAGGGAACAGCTTGAGGGAAGGCTTGGGGGTTAAAAGGAGCACGGCAAATTTGAGGAACAGAAAGAAAGTCAATGTGGCTGGTTTAAAGGACTACACAGAGAGAGGGGAGCACGAGATCTGAGTAGATACACAAGCAGAGTCAGGTCATACAATGCTGTGTAGGCTGTGATAAGAATATCTGATTTTATTCTAATAACAAGTGTATATCATTGAAGAGGTTTAGGCAGTGACAAAGGAATGACATGATATTTATGTTTTAAAAAAACCTCACTGTGTACTATTTCAGTGGTCTGTTTGGGTGCTGACGCTGTGTAGATTTCAGTAGGGGCATTGAGTTAGAAGAGTGTGTACCCAAGAGGTACTAAGAAGGAAGACTCAACAGGACTTGGTGATTTAGGGGATGTGGCCAGTGAGGGAGAGGGACGTGTCATGACTTGTGTGATACCTACCTCTTCTGTTTTGTGATTTTCTCAGGAAGTACTGCTTCCAGGATGCACATGGTTAGAGATGGTGGGTGATTTGGTTGATTCAGGGCTGGGGTTCTGCCAGCCAGGTTGAATGGAATGAAGGCAGCAAAGGACTGGGAGAATTTGCCAGGGTTTAATTATAATGATAGACTATGAATTCCAGGATAAACTAAGAAAGAAATGAAAGCAGAGAGAATTGACAGAAAGTGGAAAGGTATTCTCCAGTCTTCCATAGGGAAGGACTGTTATTGTGGGGATAGTTGAGCAAGTAACTTGAAAGGATTGGAATGTTTGAATTAATAATTTGTAGTAACGCAGAGTTCAAGGTGTGATTGAGGGAGGTGCTGGCTGAGCTGGGGAGAAGAGAAGGTGACTGGAAATGATAGGAAGACACTGGGATGCTGCACAGGGCTGTGCAGAGTGTGCAGTTAACAACTCCAGGGGGCACCATTCCCATAGGCTACAATGTTCATTACGCCCCTGGAGTTGGGCAATGTGGCAACTGCACCAGGGGATGAAAACAGAGGATGTTGGATGAAAATTACACATGGGTGTTGAACTCACCAGGAAAGATGGCAATAATTGGGCAAAGAAGGATACTGTGAGCCAGATGTGTAGATGAGAGTAAAGGGGAGGAGGTGGCAGGGTGAGAAGGCCTTGTCCTCAAAGGAGCAGGGATCTTGGCTGGAGGCCGGAGCAGTAACTGCCTAGAAGTGGCATTGGGAATAAGGTTATCTTCTGACAATGAGATGTGAGGGGAATGAGAAGATAAAGATTCTCATGCGGTTGTGCTCAGTGGACAGCTGAGTCTCAATATAGAAAAGGGGTGGAAGGAACTTTCTGAGACAAAATGAAATGTGAGCATTTGCTGATCTCGATGTAAGAGCTCCAGAAACCACAGTGGAAGGGTTTGATAAAGAGGGGAGGAACAGGGGCTTGGGCGTGGGGCAAGGAAATACAGAGCATCCCGGAGATATTCATAATGCAGAGGAGAGGTTATGGAGAGGGGTGGTGTATGTCGGGAGCTGATAAATGAGAGTAGTGGACAGTACCCAGGGGATGGTGGGCCTTGGGCCAATAAAGAGAGGTCTTGGCACCAGATTAGGGGTGGTGACAGCTCAGCAAGAGCTGAGCCCCTTGGAGGTATAAGGTGCTCCCCAGTTCTGAACATAAGTATACTGGGGTAATGAAAGGGCAGCTTCTTAGCTCAGGCAGTTAGGGAACAGTGCCAGCTAAATCATAAAAATGGTCCCTGTTCTTTCCAATGCAGAAAAATGTCCCCTCTCCTGATTTATCAGCCATATGGCTCTGATTCTCTTAGCATTTACACAACTTTGTAATGCTAACCTTTTGCTGTGTATTTGTCTACCCAACTATAATAGAAACATCTTGAGGGCTGGAACTATACCTTTTGACATTCTCAGAGCCTGGCATGGCACCCAGTAGATATTTGTGGATTGGTTGGTATCCTGACATCCTGTGTTTTCTAACCCCTACTCAGTTCTATTAGTCAGAAACCTCTAAGTTGCAAGTGACAGAAACCTAACTCAAACTAATGTAAGCTACAAGGTCACTGAAAGGTTATCACTGGAACCCCATCTTGCCTTCTATTGTCTCTAATTTCTACACTTTGATTCTTTTTTTTTTTTTTTTTGGAGGAAGGCAGAGGGAGATATTTTTTTTTTAATATTTATTTATTTGGTTGTGTTGGGTCTTAGTTGCGGCAGGTGGGCTCCTTAGTTGTGGCACGCATGTAGGATCTAGTTCCCAGATCAGGGATCAAACCCAGGCCCCCTGCACTGGGAGTGTGGAGTCTTAACAACTGTGCCACCAGGGAAGTCCCCTACATTGATTCATTCTTGATTTAATTCTTTTCTGCTTGTAGCAAAGATAGCTAGCTCTGGGCAGCTCAACTCCAGATTTATTTTGCTCTCACATTTTCTGATCAATCTCAGAGAAAAAAGAGGATGTGTGTTTCCTGAAAGCTCTGGTTCCAGTCCTTGGATGACTATGATTGGTCAGATTTGGGCTGGGGTCCCTCCTCTGAAACACTCTGTGGCCAGGGCTTGGGGTGCTCTGTATCTTGTCATCACTCCTGTGATGGGAGAATCAGGGCTGGGTGGTAGCCAGCCATCAGACCAGACGGTCAGTGCTCACAGGGGAAGCACAGCAGGTATTTCCTGCGACAGCTGACTCAGCAGTGAAGGAGAGGCGACTTGGGGGGCCTCAAAGGAGGGAGTGTAAGGCAAGGAATGAAAGGGAAGGAATCTGCTCTTTTACTGAATACCCAATGAATACTAAGCAGTGGGCTCTTTACGGGTTCTGATCTCGTTTGATCCTCCCAACTGTTCGGTAAGGCAACTGTTCGGTATCCTATCCTATCGGTTAGGATAATTTCAAGTTTAAAGAAGAGGAATCAAAGCTTGGATAGGTTAGGTTGAAGACGAAGGTAGGATTCAAATCCAGGATATCTGACTTCAAAGGCCCCGTGCTTTCCTTTAACCCGGGTTTCTCGGCTTCAGCACTATTGACATTTAGGACCAGGAAGTCTTTGCAGGGAAGCCTGCCTTTTACACTGCAGGATGGTTAGCAGGATCCCTGGCCTCTACCCACCAGGTGCCAGTAGCACTCCCCACCCAGTTGTGACAACCAGCGATGTCTCCAGACATTGCCAAATGGCCCTTGGGAGGCAAAATTGTCCCAGTTGAGAACCAGTGTTCTAAACCATGCAGCTGAGCTAATTCGAAGTTGCACCACCTAAAAATCCATGACCTGCAATTGGGAAACACCACTGGAGTTCATGTCTTTACATTTTCACATGCTTTTGTGTGTTTTAGAAAACTGTAGCACTCACATGAGTGATCTCTGAAATCCAGTCGGAGACAGTAAATGGTTTGTCCTATGAAGTAATTTTGGGTGTCATTGGCTTACGGAAATGTGTCTTCATTTGGAACTCCCTTCCAGGAATCAGTTGCAGAGTCAGACAGAGCTTCTAATATTAAGTAAAGAGAAAAGGTGGTAAGTTGCAAAGTGTTCCGCTCTCACACAGTCTAGGTAAAAATCAAAGTGGGGACGGGCTGTGCTGTAACTGTCCCCAGGAGCCACTTGGCATGTGTGCCAGGTTCTGTTTCTGAGAGCAGCCAGGCCGCCCTGTCTATGTGGAGAGAGAGTAGCGAGCAGGGCCTGGGTGAGCAGAGCCTGGAAGAGGAACTTGGCATGGCCCCTGCTTACTTCATCCCGCCTGCCAGTCTGAGGCGATCTGTAAGGCTGTGTTTGGTGCCAGGGACCGGCTGGGGAAGGGGAAGTAAATTCAAACAAAAGAATGCCCCTGAAGTGTCTGAAAAGAGGCTTTTAGCACCATTCTTTCGGTGCTCTCAACCAGACGGAAGGTGCAAAAATTTAAAAAGCAGCCACAATCACTTTGGAGAACGGTTTTGTGGATCCAACACAGTGATATTATCACATCTATTTGTTGGACAAAGGACTTCATTGTATCACAAAATAAAACATGTTTCTCCTTCCAGTTCCTGCTTTGTGACATGTCTTCAAAAATGAGCTTACAAAGGAGCGGCCTGGAAACTTGGCAAAGGTGATTTTTAGACAAGCGCCTTCCAAAATATCTGATTAAAAGGGTTTTCAGACTGTTTTCCTGGCCTGCTGTGCAATTTGCAAACAATCCCCTTTTTTGGTCAGTTGGGGGTGAAGGATTGATGAAAGTCTTTGAAACTCATTTCTGACATTTATAGACAAACCTCTTCCAAGTTCGTTAGTTTTCAGCACGGGCAGCAACTGAACAGTCTTGCCATTAATTATGGAGTTCACATCAGGGCCCTCAAACATCCCAGAGGGTCTAGTTCCAGGGTTGTTTTCTGCTCTTTCTCCCTCTCTTCCATTCTGGATCCTTCATGGACACCTTCCAGTGTCCTGGTGAATTCTAATTAATGGTTAGATTCTTTATCTTTAGGGTTTCATCAGATTCTCAGATTTCCCAGACACTGAAACACTCTACATGACCTGAAGATGGAATTAATTCTCCTCAGTAAAAATCTAGTCAAGGAATTCTCCCCAGCCAAGAAATCCAGAGTCAGGATGTAAGGCCAATTTCCCATGAGTGTAAAACTGCATAGCTTATTTCAAAAGGTTACATATTGTATGAGTCCATTTACATAACATTCTCAAAATGACAAAATTATAGAGATGGGGAGCTGATCAGTGGTTGCCAGGGATTAGGTAAGGGAGGAAGGGTGTGACTTTAAAGGGATTGCATAGAGAATTCCTTTGTAGTGACAGAACAGGTTTATATCTTGATAGGGGTGGTGGTTACACAGGTCTACACATGGAATAAAATGTCACAGGATTATACAAGAATATACAGACCAAAAAAAAAAAAAAGTCCACACAAAAACTGGTGAAATTTGAAGGAAGTCTGTTGTCCTGTTAATTGTATCGTCCCAATGTTGATTTCCTGGTTTTGAAAATGTACTATAGATATATAAGATGTCTGTAGAAGCTGGGTGATGGGTACACAGAACCTCCCTGTACTCTTTTTACAAGTTCTCATGAGTCTATAATTATTTAAAAATAAAAGGTAAAAAGATGAAAAAAACCCCGCCCCAAACTGTATGTCTTTATAGCATCTACCATTGTAGAGATGAGATGACCCATAGTAGGTGATTAAGAAATGAATGAGATGAATTACTGAATAAATGAAAGCTCTTCTGCATTATATTAATGGAAATTTAAAAGAATCATGACAGTAGATGACATTTTTGAGGACTTGATATGTGTCAGGCATTGTGCTAAGGATTTTAAGCATTATCTCATTTAATCCTCATAGGAACTTTATGAAAAAAATTGCTCGTTTAAAAGATAATTCTACATATTTGGTACAAGTGTAAAGAAAAACAAGAAAATTATGAAAGACCAAAAAATCAGGATATTAGTTAACACTGATGAGTTGGAAGAGCAATACTGTCATGAGATGGGGAGGTTGGTGTGTGGAGACACGACAGAGGTTATGTGGGTATTTGTTGTATCATTAGTTTTATTATTTTATTTTATTTTTTGTTGAAGTGTAGTTGATTTACAGTGTTGTGTTAGTTTTTGGTATACAGCAAAGTGATTCATGTATATATACATACATACATTTTCATATTCTTTTCTATTATGATTTATTACAGAATCTTAAATATAGTTCCATGTGCTATACAGTAGATGCTTGTTGTTTATCTATTTTATATATAGTAGTCTGTATCTGTCAATCCCAAACTCCTAATTTATCCCCCCCTTTCCCCTTTGGTAACCATCAGTTTGTTTTCTATGTCTGTGAGTCTGTTTCTATTTTGTAAATAAGTTCATTTGTATCATATTTTATTTTATTATTATTTTTTAATTTACTTTATTTTATTTTTGGCTGTGTTGGGTCTTCGTTGCTGCGTGCGGGCTTTCTTTAGTTGCGGCGAGTGGGGGCTACTCTTCGTTGCTGTGCGCAGGCTTCTCCTTGCGGTGGCTTCTCTTGTTGCAGATCACAGGCTCTAGGCGCGCGGGCTTCAGTAGTTGTGGCATGTGGGCTTAGATGCTCCACGGCACCTGGGATCTTCCCAGACCAGGGCTTGAAGCTGTGTGCCCTGCATTGGCAGGCGGATTCTTAACCATTACACTACCTGGGAAGCCCCTGTATCATATTTTAGATTCCACATATAATGGTATTTGTCTTTCTCTTTCTGACTTACTTCACTTAGTATGATAATCTCTAGGTCCATCCATGTTGCTGCAAATGGCTTATTTCATTCATATTTATGGCTGAGCAATATTCCATTGTATGTGTGTGTATGTATCACATCTTCTTTATCTATTCATCTGTTGATGGACATTTAGGTTGCTTCCATGTCTTGGCTATTGTAAATAGTGCTTCTATGAACAATGGGGTGCCTGTATCTTTTCTTTTTTAAAAAATAATTTTTATTGGAGTATAGTTGATTTACAATGTTGCGTTAGTTTCAGGTGTACAACGAAGTGAATCAGTTATACATATACATGTATCCACTCTTTTTTAGATTCTTTTCCCATATAGGTCATTACAGAGTATTGAGTAGAGTTCCCTGTGCTATACAGTAGTTCCTTATTAGTTATCTATTTTATATCTAGTAGCATATATATCTCAATCCCATGCATGTATCTTTTCAAATTAGTGTTTTCTCCTGATATATGCCCAGTAGTGGGATTGCTGGATCATGTGGCAGCTCTATTTTTAGTTTTTTAAGGAACCTCTATACTGCTTTCCATAGTGGCTGTACCAATTTACATTCCCACCAACAATGTAGAAGGGTTCCCTCTTCTCCACATCCTCTCCAGCATTTTCATTAGTTTTAAAGTGTGCATATTTTATATATATATTCTTATAGATGTGTTATATTTATACATGGTAAATTAGGTGAGGAAGATATGTAAATATGAAAGCAAAACAAAAAAGAACCAAGGGCGATTGGTGTGACAGGAGTGGTTTTATTGAGAAGGGCAGACCAACCAGAGATTATTTGCTCCCAGTGAGACAGGCTGGGACCCGGAACCCTTTGCTGCGGTACTGCAGTGCTTGTACATGGACACACCTATCCTTGAGCAACAAAATACAAAGAAACTGTATGGGACTAAAAATAACTGCATGCATGCGCAGTTGAGGCAAATTCTGGACAAAAGATACAAAGAGACCAAAACACCCAACTGCCGCTTTTGAAGAGCCTGGAGCAAAAACAGGGCGTTGGGAGCAAAAGCAGGGTACTGAACATGCCCCCTGCACACCACACCAGCAGAGGGGTGGGCAAAACACCTAAGCCACCCCTGTGGCCAGGGTCTGCAAGTTTGGCTACATACTGTCAAGGTGGCCACAAAGAAGCCTATGCTGAGTTGCATTCCCACCACAATGTATGTTTATCCATTTTATCACATTCTTTGCATAAATAAATACAATCAATCTTTAAAATTTTTGCCATTCTGAGAGAAAAAGGTGTTTCATTATATTGCTTTAATATTCACTTCTGTGATTCCTAGTGAGGTTGAATGTCCTTTCTTATTTGCCATGTGTGTTTCTTCTGTTAATTACCTAATCGTACCTGGTTTCCTTTTTAGAAAAATTGTTCTTACCGATTTGTGGGCACTCCTTATGAATGGATAGTGACTTTATTATGGTGCAAATCTTTCTTCTTGGTTTATTGCTTTTCTTTGAAGTATGTTAATGGTGTTGTTTGCCTTAGAGATGCTTTAAATTTGTGAGTCATCAAATCAGTAACTTTTCCTTTTATGATTCATACATTTTATGTTTTGCTTAGGAAAACATTCCCCAAGATTATAAAGTTCTGATCTCAAACTTTCTTCTGGTAACTTTTTAATATTAAGATTTTTAACCTAACCAGGATTTATTCTTGCATATAGTGTAAGGTAAGAATCTAATTTTATACCTTTTTGCCAATTGGATAACCATTTGTCCTAATATCATCTATTATCTAGTTCACTCTTTTGTGGTCATATACTAAATTTGCATTTGGTTTTGAACCTGTGTATTCTATTTCATTGTTTAGTATCATGTGAATATCACCCTATAAAATACTGACATTTCTCACCTTGGACATTTTTTGCGCACTTGTGAATTTTAGATTCACCTTTTCAAGTTCCATTGAAAACCCTGTTGATGTTCTGACTGGCATGTCTCTGAGTTTATAAATTAATTATGGGAAAATTGATATTTTACAAAATTTAGTCTTCCCATTCATCTGGAAAATTTTTTTTTTGGTATCTCAGTAAAATAGTTTTCTTCACAAAATTTGTGCATCTTTTTATTTGGTTATTTCTAGGTATTTCATAGTTTTTTTTCCTCTGGGGATTTTGAAATTTCATTGCAATTTCTATTAGATTGTTTTTTTGAAGTACAAAGCTACTGGTTTTTTAAAATGTTAATCTTATAATTGGCTGCCTTACTGAGGCTCCTTATTAGTTCTCTATGTTTTTTGGTTTATTTAGTTAAAAAAAATAGATAATCATATCAACTGACAATAATGGCGATTCTGTCTCTTTTTCTCCAATACTTATGAGTTTTTTTTTTAAACATCTTTATTGGATTATAATTGCTTCACAATGGTGTGTTAGTTTCTGCTTTATAACAAAGTGAATCAGCTATACATATATCCCCATATCTCCTCCCTCTTGCCTCTCCCTCCCACCTTCTACTTATGAGTTTTACCCACCTTCCTTATCTAATTGTATTTATTGAAACTTCCAGAATAATGTTGTGTAGCATCTTTCCCTGTTTTGAGTTTTAATCAAATGCCTCTACTATTTCACCCTAAAGTATGATGTTTTCTGTAACTCCTGTTATCAAATTAAGGGACATTTATTTACTAAGTAAATATAGTGAGTTGCAATAGTAAATCTCCTAAATTTGAACCCTCATTATATTCCCTGAATAAACCCTACATTTTAACGCCATTACATTAAATGCCAAAACCTACCTGGCAATTTTAAATGGTTTATTAGTAAATAGAGGCCTAACTTTAAAATAATCATAGTAATAATAAAAACAGGAAACAAGAATTCAAATGTTTTCAACAAACATAGGAGGAGGCAAAGGGAAAGAGTGGATGAAAGCAGGATAAGCATCTTGCTTTGTTTCAAGAAGAGCTTATATGTACAAATTATTTTTCAACCTTTAATAAAACTTTTAATTAAAACATTTTAAATACATGTGTTCAGTGTACATTTAATCTTGAGAAAAGTGGAAATAGAACATGTTATTTTTAAACCACTAGAGCAAAAAAGGAAACAAAAAACTTCTTTAATCAGTAAAAATTAAAGATGAAGGAAAAAGAAGAAACAATGCAATGATAGCTCATAGGAAAAAAAGGTAACAGGAATGGGAACAGTTATCAAATATCAGGTAACAAAATAAAGGTGGTTATATTAAAATAGCCTATTAAATGTAGAGACAGATTGAGTTAGAGAATAAATTTCAGTTATTTGATGTACACCAGAGACACACACACAAAAGTGACACAGAAAAACTGAAAATAAACAACTTATAACCAAAAAAAGATAGAGAGGTCAATATTAATTTCTAGAAAAATAGATTCCAATATGAAAGCCATTATATGGCTAAAGAGGGACATAACATGCTGTTGAAAGATACAGTCCATTAGGAAGTTAAAATCATTATGAACTATTGAGGACATTTCATATTCATTTAATATAATATTCATGCACTCTCCCAGATTTCTTAGCCCCTTGCAGTTAAATGTGCTATAAACTAGTTCTGACCAGCAGGCTCTAACTAGTGCCACTAGTTAGAGTGCCACTTCCAAGCCAGGTATTTAAGAACCTGGGGTGCGACTTCCACTGCTGTCTTACAAATTGCTTAAGGCTAACAACCATGCTATTTAAATGTACTTAGCATTAACTATACTTTATTTTTATCTACCACTATTTTTTAAAACAATCCTTTCTCTTTCTTAGATTCATTTTCCATCTTAATATTGTCTATACTTATATAATCTGTTCAGAAAAGCTTTCTGAATTTTAAAACATCTGAGGACTCATGTGTATGAAAATGTCTTTATTTGGCCCTGACACTTAAATGATAGTTAATTTGAGAATTCTTGGTTCATAATTAATGGTATTTCGTGAGAACTTTGAAGACATTGCTCCACGGCGCTCTAGAGCCTAGTTATAGAGGAGAAGCCTTATGCCAGGCAGATTCTTGTTCTTCTGAACATAACCTTTTTTACCCTCTCTATTGATTATTTAAAATTTTCTCTTAAATGCTGGAGTTCAGAGATTCCTCCAGACATGCTGAAATTATTTTTTTCCCTTTTCCTTTCCTCCCTCCTTCCTTCTTTCCTTTTCACCTTCCCTTCACTCTGTCAACTATTGATTTCCACTGAATGTTTGACAGTACTTCATGGCACTTCATATTTTTAGATGAGTGCATATAAATAGACAGAATTGACAGCTCAGATATGTTTTTTTTCTAGTGCAAATGGAAATCCCTGTTTCTCTTGATGATCACTACGCTTCTGGTGGGTGGTGTTGGTGCTCGTTCTGGACTGAAGAAAACTTATGGGTCCTGGTAGGCTAGACGTCCCTTTAGGGCAACCAGTAGTTTGTCTTCAGATGAAGGTTAGGATCTTCCCTTGAGGTAGCCCAAAATATTTAGGGAATTGCTTTGTTCCAGCCCCAGTATCTACTCTGAGGCTCCTGTGTCAAAATTCCCAGAGTCCAGAGCTGCACTTGAGGTCAAAGCCAGCACCAGGCACTCTACCTGGGCAGGAACACCATTCCTCCACTCTTAAAACATTGCCCAGGCCTATCACCTATTCCTTCTTCTATCCCTACTGCCTCTGATCATTGGATTGTTTTAGAGTTCTTTCTTGGAGGACTTCTTATTTCCTTTCTGGAAGTCTGGATTCTTTAGATCTGTTTCCATCTGCTTTTTCTAGAAGATTCTCAAGGTTCTGATTTGCTAGTGGCAACTCTTGGTTTTTCAGCTCTGCTAAAATTTATCTTGTTTGCACATTTCCTCTGTCATGTCCATGGAATTTGGAGAATGTGACCAGGCCACCACTTTTCTTCAGTCAGCCATTTGAAACCTTCATTTGGTCTTCCTCATTCAAATAAGTCTGAGATCATTTTTCTGGACAAGCCACCTCTAAAATATTCTGCTTTGTAATAAAGGGTCAGGCAGCTAGAGTTACAGAAGAAAACTAAGTTATTATCCCCAACCCCAGATTAAAATAGCGTTGTTGTCCAGAAAATAGACAAAAATAAAAAAAGAAAATTAAAAAAATCTACAATCCTACCAACGTATTCATGTTAAAATTTGATGTGAATAGTTTTGAGTTGTTTATATACACACAGAAAAGTACTTTTCTCCATAAATGGAGGTTGTAATCTCCAACACAACTAATATTTATCATGCACTTAGTATATATCTCAGGTACTTTGCTGAGATTTTTTATTATTTTATTTTTACTTTATTTTATCTAGTCAGCTTTCTCACTCATCCTTCTAACAGCCCTCCACACTTGAGATTATTATTAGTCCCTCTTTTGATGCTCATTGAGGGTAAGTCGCTTGCCCACATTCATCTACTACTTTTAAGCACTACATTCTACTACTACCTAATATGTATATTGTTTTATAACCAGTTTTGGAAAACAAATCCATGAACGCCTTTTCATATCAATAACTATGTATCTATATCATAAATGGAAATTGCTCCATAAGATAATATCTTATGTATATTTTCTAATTTATTTTTCCAGAATAAACAGTGCAGTATTGCAAACTATGCACCAAATTGTATCAAACACTTACCATGAGCCAGGCATTGTGTTGGGCGCTGGAGATAAGTAAGACATGGTCTCTGACCACATGGGGTTTACATTCTAGTGTGGGGCCTACACAATTACAAATGATGACACAAAAGACTGTTTAATTACAAATGTGATCATATGATATCACTTATATGTGGAATCTAAAAAAAATGATACAAATGATTTCTTACATGATTAAAAGGGCTTTATAGTATTAATAAAAATTAAATAATAAAGTCTATTTACCTTTAAAAACACTGCCTATGATATGTGGACTGTAAAAACATCTTTAAACTGATTTCTAGTTGCATTTTACTATAATCAGAAAAAATATTCTGCATGATATTCTTTGAAATTTGTTAGATTTGTTTTATGGATAAGAACATAATCTTGTTTTGCAAATGATCTATGTAATCTATAATGATATACTCTAGAGTTTTGGCTTATAGTATTATAACCATGATAATTTCATCAAGTTTGCTAGTTGTGTTATTCAAATCTTCCACATGCTTACTGATTTTTTTTTTTGGTATACTAGATTAATCAATTACTTATAAAGCTGTGTTGAACTTTCTCACTATAATCTGGATTTGTTTATTGGTCAAATAAAACTGTACTACTATTTTTTAAAATGTGAGAGATACTAGATCCTAGTGTAGGCTCAGCTTGCGAGCTGGTCTGACCTGGGAGGTGTGAGCAGCCATCTCTGAGGAAATGACGTAGCAGAGGGAAGTTTTACTCTTACTTGTTGGGCCTTTGGTGGGCTTTCTGACTCTATAGCTTAGTCTGCAAGATGGCGTTAAGTAGAATCCAATCTCAGAAGCCTTTGAGAACATACTAACCTAAGGACATTCTTACTAAGAATCCCTGGGATTAAAATCTCCTTGCTGTGCACAAATCATCTGAATGAATTAAACATGCAATTGAAAGGCTTATCTTGTGCTACTCGAATGCTTGGCTGTACCAGAAATAAAATGAAAATGAAATCATTTTCTCTTTCAAATAAATATTATATACTGGGGGGCTCACTGGTTCCATTAGCACTATCCAGTTGCACAGAGGTGATTATATTATTTATGACACATGCAGATACTAAGAGGCTCCTTCAACTTAAGGCAGATAAGCACTGTAAGATCATTTCCATCTTGACTCAACCACCCACTATTACTAGAGTCCTCTCTCTCCTTCTAAAACCTATAGACTGGTGGTTGTTTTTGAGACTCCAGAGCAAGCAGCCATTTTCAAAGGATGTTTGCTTGCTCAAAATAGACCATCATGACACTGGTATGAGAATGCTTTGTTGTACTCTAGTTGGGTCATGATTTTGTTTGCAGGTTACCTTTCTTAAGCACTCAGGGTGTGTTGTCAGTAAATAAAGTGCCTGTCAAATTAGTCACTGACCCTGCAATAAATTCTGAAAAGCTACAAAGGGAATCCAGTTAAAAAAGTCCATATCATCTTCCTCTACAATATGATAAAAATGGAAAGAACAGATGTACATGTGGCCAACAGGCACATGAAAAGATGCTCAATATCACGAATTATTAGAGAAATGCAAATCAAAACTACAATGAGGTACCACCTCACACCAGTCAGAGTGGCCATCACCAAAAATCTACAAATAATAAATGCTAGAGAGAGTGTGGAGAAAAGGGAACCCTCCTACACTGTTGGTGGGAATGTAAATTGTGCAGCCACTATGGAGAACAGTATGGAGCTTCCTAAAAAAATCTAAAAATGGAGTTACCGTATGATCTAGCAATCCCACTCCTGGGCATATACCTGGAAAAGACAAAAACTCTAATTCAAAAAGATGCACACACCCCAATGTTCATAGCAGCACTATTTACAACAGCCAAGACATGGAAGCAACCTAAGTGTCCATCAACAGATGAATGGATAAAGAAGATGTGGTATATATATATACGATCAAATACTACTCAGCCATAAAAAAGAATTAAATAATGCCATTTCAGCAACATGGATAGATCTTGAGACTGTCATACTGAGTGAAGTAAGTCAGATAGAGAAAGGCAAATATATGCCATCACTTATATGTGGAATCTAAAAAAATAATACAAATGAACTTGTTTACAAAACAGAAACGCGCTCACAGACATAGAAAACAAACATATGGTCACTAAAGGGGAAAGGGTGGGGGAGGGATAAAACAGAGTACGGGATTAACAGATACACAGTACTATATATAAAATAGATACATAGAATGGAAGGAATAGTTACTTTTCACCGAGCATGCACAATATATCATGGACTTCACACACATTTCTAACCTTCCGAGGAAATTGGGGATCAATGATGTTAAATGATTTGCTTAATGCTGCTCCGTAAAAAGTAGAGCTAGGATTTGAATACAGATCTTTCCCGCATCAAACATAAGCTTTTCTTACCTGGGTGGTTTAAAAAAAATGGCTGCAAAATCTTGACTCTTTTAACGTTGAGCAGTTCGTCTACATGCCCTCCCTTTAAATCTGGGTGGGCTTGGACTGCTGCAACCAGTAGACTACAACATAAGTGATGCCATGTGACTTTTGAAGCTGGGTCACAGAAGGCCATGAGCTTCTGCTTTATTTGCTGGAACATTTGGAGCCCTGAGCCACCAGGTAAGAAGTCTTCTATTCAGATGCCACCATGCTAGGTAGAAGCCCAAAACACATGGAGTAGCCATGTTTGTAAGCATCACAGCTATAGTTGACAGTTCTGGCTAAGCCCAAACTTTGAGACATCCCAGTCAAGGTACTAGACATGCAACTGAAGCTCTAGATCATTCCAGTCCTTATCATTCAATTACCTCCAAAAGTTCGAATCTTCCCTGCTGAAGCTCAGACACTGTGAAGCACGGGCAGATCATCCTCATCAGGTCCTGTCCAAATTTCTTTTTTTTTCTTTTTTTTTTGGCGGTACGCGGGCCTCTCACTGTTGTGGCCTCTCCCGTTGCGGAGCACAGGCTCCGGACGCGCAGGCTCAGCGGCCATGGCTCACGGGCCCAGCCGCTCCACGGCATGTGGGATCTTCCCGGACCGGGGCACGAACCCACGTCCCCTGCATCGGCAGGCGGACTCTCACCCACTCCGCCACCAGGGAAGCCCCTGTCCAAATTTCTGACCACAGAATCCTGAGCATAATAAAATCTTTGTTGTTTTATACCACTGAATTTGGGGTGATTTACTGTTCAGCAGTATTTTGCAGAGTCGGGACGGATCTTGGGTGTCTACTAAGCTACCTTCTACCTAATAACCAGAATCTCACCTATTTCTAGTTGAGAGGTTACACACTGGTAGTTAATGGCTAAATCTGGCATTCAAAAGGGTTTTGTTTGGCTCTCAGAATTGTGAGTTTTAACAATGATTAAATTTTACATGAAACCTGAATTTCCAGCTTCTCTGGGAAAATCAGAAGATCTGGAGACACTGGGCTGGCATCGTGGTAAGAAAACAGTCCTGTGTTTCTGTGTAGCAGCTACCTCCTTCATGTGGGCCTTTGCTCCAAGTGTTAGAGTCCTCAGCACTCATGATTGCATTACTGGCCTTCCTGCCTGCCTGCTTACTGTGAGCGTTTGTATTTGTAGACTTGAGAGACAGATGATCTTACAGCCTGTTTTTGAGTGTTGAAAAGTGCTTAAGAATTATTGTTTCTTCCACTTTTATCTTCTAAAATTCAAGTTCAGTTTGCATTATCATAATCTATTTTGCATGTTTAGTAATTATAGTGATGACTGGAATACCTTTTAATGCTATAAAATAGTACAGTTTAAAATAAACATTAAATCCCAAATCTTATATTTAATCATCCATCTGTCGTGATAAAGATGCTTCCATCTTTATGGAAGTCAGAAGTCAGCTAACTGTTTAATTAGGGAAAAAACCCCTCTGTCTTGCACTCAGCTTTGAAAAAGAAGGCTATCCTTCAATTGTGGACTTAATGTCGACTCTATTTAGGACTTATGAATGGATTCGTTTTGGGGGAAGACCCTTCTTTACCAGAGCCCTTTCTGGAAGAGAATTTGGATTTTGGCATGGATCCATCCCTCTGTGGTTCCTGAGTTGAAACCCAGCTCTTTTGTGTAGCCGTGATAAGTCATTTGATTTAGGAGAGACATCAGGGAAAGTAGCAGGGTTAGTAGAATACTAATGTGACTGCTTGCTAAGAGTCTGAAGGGGGAAGAGGAAGAGAAAAAGAATTTTCATATTTACTCAACACTTAACTCAGACCAGAGCAGACTAACCCATATATTTTTTTTCATTGGCAGTCTGACAAAAGGAAATGTCTTAAATTTTTTTTTCAGTTAAACTTCAAGATGAAAGAACAGGGGAAGTGATTACCAAGGGAAGTTGTGGAAACTCTTTGTCTAGAGATGTTTAATAAAAAACAAAGCTTTCTAGACAGGAGAAATCATTCCAGCTTTGGAGTGGGACAGAGGCAGGCAATAAGGCAGGCCAAGGAAAACTTGATGACCTTTTGAAAACTCCATTAAAGCTTTAATAGCTGTTGTATATTTTGATCAGTGGCCACAGACCCATAGCAGAAGGCTTTAACAAATTTGACTTGAAATTGGGTGTGTATTGGATGGTCATTACTTATTACAGCTAATAGGTGTTTACTGTTAGCATTGTGTTCTTATGAGGCTAATGCAATTTTGACACCCACCCATGGCTTCATATTATTTCTTTGGCCCTGTTCAGCGTGATGTAAACCGCAAAGGGGACTGTCTACCTCACAGGCAAAGTGACACATAACAATGCAATGGTTTTGGCTTCTGACGTTTACGTTTAGGTTTCGCATCTTAGGAGAACTGTTGAAGTCAGTACATGGGTACTTGCTGAGAGGGGTTCCAACAAGGAGCCATGGGTGCCGATTCTGATAGTGATTTGGGTCATTAGAAATCAGCATTGAATGACTAACTCCAGAAAGTCATGGAGGGACACACAATGACACAGATTCTGTCCAGGAAACAAGCATTCCATTTTCTAGTATTCCAAAAAAATGAAACAGTAATACAACTTTCTTCCCATTTAGTGGCTATGTGAATCTTCTTCCTTCCTTTCCAAGAAATGTTAATCCAGTCCTTCACATCTGATGACCAATGCCTGTCCCACTGTGGTGGATGCTGTGATGTACTTGCTTTCTTCAGGAATGAAAAGCTTCATTCCCCAGTCTGTGGGACCATTACTAGCAGAAACCCCCCAGCTGCCAGCCCCCTCCTGGGTTTGCCTTGGTAGAAGAAAACCACACCCAAAGTTACCATCCTTCCAGGGGTAATACATATCACATCCAATCACTGATCAAAGTCAGGATATACAAAATTCCCAAAACCACCCTCATCCCTGACACTAATTCCAGAGTTTGGGCATCTCTAAGACTACTCTCAAGTTTAATAATTCACTAGAAAGACTCACAGAACTCACTGAAATCTGTTATGATCATGGTTACAGTTTATTACAATGAAAGGATACAGATTGAAATCATCCATGGTAGAGACTCATAGGATAGAGTCCAGGAAAGTTCCACTCATGGAGCTTCCAATCATCCTCTCCCAGGGGAATTGCAGACAGCACTAAATTCCCTAGCAACAATATGTGACAAAATCCATGGAGTATTGCCAGCCAGGTAAGCACACCTGAGCCTTAGTGTCCAGAGTTTTTATTTGGGGTTCAATCACATGGACATGGTTGACTGCCCACATGGCTGACATCAGTCTCCAACTTCACTAGAGATCAAGCTGATACCTGTGACCCAATAAACCTACCATAAATCACATTGTGAAACTCTCTGCTGTGGCCCAAGGCTCTTAAGTAAATAAAAACACTTTTACCAGGCAGGACATTCCAGCACCTTCCAGGAGCTTGGGACAAAGGCAAGACTTCTCTTTGGACCAGGTTAATTTTTTTACTACACAGGACATAAAGACTCCCTCCCTCAACCTGGGACAATTTTGAAGGGTCATACTAGTTTCAGAGCTCATTGGAGGGTGAGTTGAATCCTCCTTTGAGGTTGCAGTGTGACACGATTTGTCCCTCTACCCAATCCTGTTTTCCTCCCTTTACTTCCACAGGTGTTAATTCCAAGCTCGCTTCCTAGTAATTCACCAGCATGCTATTCTCCAGCTCAGGATCCACTTCCAAGGGAACCCAACTTGCAACCGTTGGTGCCACAAGTGGTCAAGAAAGCAGATGCTGGAGTGAGATTTTAGAGCTGGATCACTTGCTGCCCAGTTGCCAATAAAGAGTCCATCACCAGCAGAAGGTAAACGGTTAACTCCTGGCACAAATAACAACATAGCAGTGCCATAGTTAAAAGTTTCACTGGCAGTGAATTAGAATTGCATGCTGGTGGAAAAGAATGCAGGTGCTGAGAAATACTGGGGCAGTATTAACTACAAGAAGATGGAACTGTGTGTCTGTTGTTATCTGATGTTCTGGAAAAAGATAATAAGAAGGAAATGATAATCAATTAAAAGCTAAGTGTGAAACCTAGAGGGCCTTCATGGTAGCATATAAATAGGCTTTCGTCTCTTTCTGGGGATGGTAAAGGGAGGCAGCACTAGGGTGACCAACTATCCTAGTTTGTTTGGGACTCAGGGGGTTCCCATTATGTGGGGCATTCAGTTTGCAAACCAGGAAAGCCCAGGAAGACTGAGATAAGTTGGTCATCCTAAGTGATAAAGAAAAACGGACCAGGCCCAGTGATGCACTGGCAGAAATGAGTGCCAGTCTTCAAGATCTAAAGATGCAAGATATTTCCCATCATATTCCCATTGAATTCATCAGACTGACACATAAGAAATCCAGACAAATCCTGGAGACTGGTAGTAGACTACTGCAGACTCACCCAAGTAGTAGCTCTGATTTCTACTGTGGTCTTTTTAAATAAATAAATAAATAAATAAATAAATTTATTTATTTATTTATTTATTTATTTTTGGTTGTGTTGGGTCTTCATTGCTGAGTGCGGGCTTCCTGTAGTTGCAGTGAGTGGGGGCTACTCTTTGTTGCAGTGCGTGGGCTTCTCATTGTAGTGGCTTCTCTCATTGTGGAGCACGGGCTGTAGGTGGGTGGGCTTCAGTAATTGTGGCATGTGGGCTCAGTAGTTGTGGTGCATGGGCTTAGTTGCTCCACAGCATGTGGGATCTTCCTGGACCAGGGATCAAACCCATGTCCCCTGCATTGGTAAGCATATTCTTAAGCACTGTGCCACCAGGGAAGTCCCTACTGTGGTATTTTTTGCTGAAGCAGATCAACACAACCTTGGGTACAAGGTATGAGAGGTCATTCATCTGTCAATTGCGTTCTTTTCTGGTCTTCTCAAAAAGGATCAGAAACAGCTGCTATTCACTTGCAATGGACAACAGTGTCCACTTACAGTCTCACCCTAGAACTATGTTAATGCTCCTACTCTCTGATATAGGATAGTCAAAAGAGACCTGGGCTGTTTGGTGGAAAGAGTACTGATTAAGGTGTGTTCAATCTGAATTGTATAGCTGAAGGTCAGATAACTTTTTAATAGAGCTGTGGGAAGACGGATCAGCTGCATCCTGAGGAACAGAAATTTCCTTCACTGAGAGGGTCCTAGCATGAACTAGCTGCCTTTTGTCATGGCCATTACAGAAAGGAGCCATGTTTCTGATGGAGGTAGTTGGAACTGTAGTTAGAAATAGAGGGTGAGGAAGAGTGAAGTCGGTGAGGTTGGGATGTAAACTTTGCAAGAACACCTTCAGGTGGTTATTTTGAGTCAGGAGCCAAGAAGTAATCAAGTTCCCATCATCTAATGGCATGTACTTAAACACAGTGGAGATGGTATATTTGTCAGAAAAGAGGCAATCTCTTGGAAGTCTACTTTAAGAACATTTCATCCTCTTCTGGTTATCTCTTGTTGAAAGCTCTTTATAACCTAATAGCATTTTGGCTTTATCTCTTATTCCACTTACTGCTGTGGTGACCAGTTCAGTACAGATTTCCAGCAATTTCATGGGTGCAACTCTCAGGATAGTGCTATGCTCCTCACTGTGCATCTTTTCCACTGCTGCAAGACAGGGTTCTTTAGGAATTGCTTGGCTCTCATGCATGTGGGTGGGCCAACTCTTGACCAATGGACAGTAGGAGCTGATGGAGCAATGCTTCCCTAGTGGACAACATGGGCATCACACATGATCCCACAGGACCCAGTACCCAGTCTCATGTAACAGGGGCCAACTCAATAATTCATCCTTATGCTGGCTCTTTCTTCTTCTTTCTTTACTCTTGCTTCCCACTTCTGCCTCTTGAGATCACACCCCCAGAGAAACAACTCGCATGCAAGCCTTTGTCTCAGGCTCTGCTTTGGGGGAAATGCAGCCTATATGCTGTAACATGATAGATAGGTGCTCCCAGCCAGATGTTACCTGGAACTACCTTGTTAGCATAGAGTCTCCACTGTGTGTGTGTGTCCTTCTCTGTTCTCACTTGTTTTCTAAGCTACATAAAACAAGGCAAAGGAGGTCAAGCTTCATTTGGGGCAAGACGTACATTTGAGGAATAATAGCAGTGAACATTTTTTGGATTGGTTCTTATCTGCCAAGCACTGTTCTAAGCGGTTTATATACATGACCTAACTTTTACTAAATCCTGTGGGGGAGGCATTATTATTGTTCCTATTTATACACAGGGAAATGGAGGCTGAGAGAATTTTAGTAACTTTAAGTGGCTTGGCTGGGGAATGGCGAAGCTGATCTGATTCCATTGTCTGATGTCAGAGCAGAGCTCTTAAATACTAGAAATCCCAAGATGCAAATCAATATTAGGCTCTGTGTGGGTGATGAATGGGGTTTGATTACCAACATTTAATGTGCAAGCATTAGCACGGGATTGTACACCAAGTTGATTTTTCTCAGGGAGCCTGGAGAGAGTGGCCAGACTCCAGCAGGAGAAGTGGAAGGTCTCATTCACCAGGCAGGTGAGGGTCAGCAGAACGGGGCCATTTAACTTCTTATTTGGCTTTATCTGATTGCTGGAAAAGGGTGAACTTTGTGATATTTATTTATGGTTATATATAATGCTTATGATTATTTATGATATTTGTAAATAGACGGCTCTGCTTGGTCATTTATGGCTGTGTCTTGGACTTTTCATCATAGAGATGGCCTTAAAAATAATTTTAGTCTGTCATTAGAGGACAAATAGATGGTGTTTACCATGTCAGGTTTCAAGTAGGAATGGCTGGTGACACCTGGGAAAGAAAAAAAATAGGATTAGGTAATTTACAAAAGTGCTTCATTTTTCAAAACCTTCTCACTTTCCTCACTTTTTCATGTTGTACCGAAATAGAATGTTTGTCTTAATTAGAAGAAACAGGTCATGACTCTGAAGGCAAACAGATCCATTATTCTTCAAGAAATGCTCTAATCCTCCAGCCTGAGGTCAGGCTGTGTGGATAAGGGGTACACTGGGGGAAGGGACTTTTTATTTAAACTGCTCCTGAGCAAATATTTCCTTCTCCCCATCACAATCAGCTTCCAAAGCAACCCATAAATGTCTTTCTGAAGAGTATACACAGAATCCAGACCCCAGGCCCAGCCCTGGAACACCTGCTAGGGCTGAAGTATTTTAGGGTCCTTTGATGACAGCAGTCATTCACACCATATCTGCTCCCCAGAAGGAGGCTCAGCCAAACAAGGGAAGGTGGGGTTTCCTTGCAATTGACTTTTGCAAAACGAAATAGTCATTCGTGCATCCCCAAGTTTGTAATATGCATGTAAAATTTTGTCACATGATGTGGAGTTATTTGCATGAACCAACTTTATTAGTTACCTGGGACTCTGGCCCCAGGTGAGAACAAAAAGAGAACCACAGTGACAGGAACTATAACTAAGGGGTTCTGTGTCCTCTGGCAACTTCTGGAGGCTTTCTGAGCATGCACTAAGATCGACAGGTGATTCAAAGATGAACCAGATACAGACCATGCCTTCCAGAAGCTCACAGACTAATGAAGGAGGGTGCTAACAAATATACCTTAAATAACTAAAGCATGAGATAGAAAGAGTCAAATTTCATCACAGGTAGAGTGCTAGAGGAGCTTAAGAATGAGATTACTTCCAACTGAAAGGGTCCAGGAAGACTTTGTAGAATCCTTTGGATTTAACCTTGAAGGGAGGGTTGGATTTGAACGCTCAGGGGTTGGGCTGGGAAGAACTTTCCAGAGGGAGGGTATGGTCTGTGCAAAGGCAGAAGTGTGTAAATGTTAGCATGTGTGTGGGCAGCAGCATGAGAGCAGTGGGGAGTCCAGGGAACTGGGGAAAGACAGTGGAGGGATTTGCCCATTAGATGAGGGATTGTCGAGGAGACTTGTAGATAAATTAATCCTTCATCGATTGAAGCTGCGAATTGTCCAAGGTCACATGGCTAGCAGTTGGCAGTAGGGTGGGTTTCGGCCCTGATCTCTTGGTTCTCAGTTCAGTAAGTTTTCTCTTCCTCACTTTGGATTACAAGAAGCTTTTAACTTTGCTTTATTTTTGGCCGTCTGTGACAAGTACCTTGAGGAGCCCATTTTGGGAGGTTAAAGGCAACATGGTCCCGAGGGCTTAATCTTGGAAATCTACCAGCTTTGTGAATAGGTTTACTCTTGCTTTCTTTCCACCTTCCCTCACCCATTAGGATACCAGTGGGGCCAAGTCTGAGACAGTCAGGCTTTGGGAACAGGCACGTGGCTGGAGGTATGTATGTGCGAGAGAGAAGGACACGTGTACGTGCGTCTCTGCTTGATGTCTCTGTTCTGAGGCTAACTATGAATCACCCTTGGAATTTTGTTCTCTCAACTTGACATGGGCAAAAAGCCAGCACAGAGAAGAATTTTACTTTGCCCTAAAGTGTGTTTATTTCTGGGCTTAGCTGGAGCTCAGGAAACAGGGAGTGTTTCATTGACTAGGAAAGCCCTTTCTTGGGTGTTGGCTGGGTGCTGCTTTAGCAGAGAGATAGAGTCAGAGAATGAAGAACACTCAGACATTGGAAGGGATCTTAGAGGTGACCTGCCAGAAAGCTTTCCACAACAGCACTTGGCTTCCTGACGCAGGCTGGGACGTGCCTCTCAGGGCTAGTCTGTTGGTCAACAAATAGCAATTGAGAGCTTAGTATTTGCCGGACAGGGTTGTGGAGAGGAGAGAGTGAGGTCAAGCTAGTCAAGTGCCTAGCACAGTGGAAGCACTTGGTTCAGAAATGGTAGTTTCCGTGGTATGGAGGGTGCTCTGTAGGCTGAGAAAGCCAGTGTTCAGTATGTATAACTGGTTCACTTTGCTGTACAGCACAAGGTAACACAAGATTATAAATCAACTATACTCCAATTAAAAAAAAAAAGAATATTCTGGGGGTGGGGAGGGGCAGGGGCAGTTTTCCTGGACTTCAGCTCTGCAGATTCCCTTCTCTCTCAAAGCCCATATTTTCAGCTGACATCATCCTTATTTTACAAACTTAGCACCCAGGAAAGCAGCTGGAAGTGCACCAAAACCAAGAGTCAGTTTAATTTTTCTGTTAAACCCTTTCTAAGTTTTGAAATTTGTTTCTTTGGTGATTATTTTACATGTAATTAATATTTCTTTCTTTCTTTTTTAAAAACTGGCTTTAGAATTTAGCATTTGTTTTAGTTTCCTAGGCTAGCTGTAACAAAGGCCACATTCTGAGGTCCCATGTGGACATCAATCTGGGGGGACACTATCCAACCCATTTCAGTATCCATAAAGGGATTTTGGAAAAGAAGGTGGGGTACATAACGGGTGATGAATTCACATTATTGTCTTCCTTCTGCTTTTTATCTCTCTGAACTTGATTTCCTGGGGTAGCTGGAAAGCAAGGCTCTAAAGAGTTAGGGAGTTAGTGGTAGGAGCTCCCAGGCATATAGGGAATGGGCCAGGAGGGCAGGCAGCATGGTCCTCCAGGTTGGGCAGTGACACTGGCTGGTCACTTTTGTATTTTATTTATTTATATTTTTGGCTGCGTTGGGTCTTTGTTGCAGTGCACAGGCTTCTCATTGCAGTGGCTTCTCTCGTTGCAGAGGCTGGGATCTAGGCACACAGGCTCAGTAGTTGTGGTTCCCAGGCTCTAGAGTACAGGCTCAGTAGTTGTGGCACATGGGCTTAGTTGCTCTGCGGCATGTGGGATCTTCCTGGACCAGGGATCACACCCGTGTGTCCTGCCTTGACAGGCAGATTCTTAACCACTGTGCCACCGGGGAAGTCCCGACTGATCGGTTTTGGCCAGACACCACTATGGTTCCTTTAAACCTGTTTAAAAAGAGTTTAAAAAGCCAGATTTCTGGGCTTCCCTGGTGGCGCAGTGGTTGAGAGTCCGCCTGCCAATGCAGGGGACACGGGTTCGTGCCCCGGTCCGGGAAGATCCCACATGCCGCGGAGCGGCTGGGCCCGTGAGCCATGGCCTCTGAGCCTACGCGTCTGGAGCCTGTGCTCTGCAACAGGAGAGGCCACAACAGTGAGAGACACGCGTACTGCAAAAACAAAAACAAAAACAAACAAACAAACAAAAAAAGCCAGATTTCTGGCTTGGCTCTGACATTTACGACTGATGTAAATTCGAACAGATCACAAAATCTCTCTGAGCCTGTTTCCTCACCTGTGAATTAGGAATAGCAACAACACCTGCCTAGCCTACCTGCAGAGAGTGTAGTAACGATCAAGGGAGAGGAAGCGTGAAAGGTCCTTGCCCACTTACTGATGGGCATCTGAAGTCAGGGTGACCTTTTGAAAACACACATCAAATACTTTCACTTCCTTGTTTTAAACCATCTAATTGCTTCTTTGTATTTAGATAAAGCCCAGACTTGTTAGCATAGCTTAAAAGGTCTTGTAGAATCTGGCCCCGACATACATTTTCAGACCCAGATCTCTCTAGAAGTCCAACCTCTCCCAAGTACCCTTCTCTGACTGTTCTAGCCCATACCTGAAAGGTCATTTTCTGGACCACTTATTTCAGCACTTGATTAGATTTTATCTTGAATTATTCTTTGATTCTTTCTTATAGGAAGATCTAATCAAGTGAAATCTGCAGAAGCACAATCAATAAAAGGAGAGCACTGTAGTCGAAGTTGGACAGTTTCACCCGCTCATCTCTTACTTTGGTGTCCCATCCTTGCTCTTTCTCGTCATAAGTTTGGCCTTGTGGAGCACTGTCTGAAAACCATTTCAGGGACTTTTGTTCAAAATGGCAGAAGTATTCTGTCTCTCCCTCTTTCTCAGATGGCATTAAAATTATAGTAAAGAATTAAAAAAATTATAAACTTATAAAAACTAAAAGTAATAAGTGTATAAGTGGGTAGTGATGGTTCATATATTTCAACAAACCTCTAGAAGGTAGAAAACATTTGGAGAAATAATTGGCTAATAAAACAGAGTAAAGAAAGCTTCAGCATAGGAATGTGTACTTGGGCTTTACCTAAAGTAGGACGTCCGTTGCCCAAAAGAACTATAGGGAGGCTCTGTCCTTGGAGATAGCATGAATGTCAGTGGGATTGAAAACAGAAGACAAACTGGAGCTCCATGGAACTGTTGACCCCTCTCTTGCTATCTTTCCTGTGCAACCCAGAATAGCCCTTGTTCTCAAAGTGAATATCTCTACAGACACTGAACACAGTCTTTGGAAGAGGACTCGTGTGAGGATTACTGCCCCAGACCAAAGCTCTCTTGATTCTGGAACTGAGGAATCTCTAGATGTAATGGATGGTTTCCCACCAGTTCACGTGAAGCAAATCCTGCCAGTTGATAAGCCAAACCCTTTTTCACAGAGCTCCTGGTCAGCCATTCTATTGTTTCCTTCTTAAATATGAAAAGATATCTGATGATTATCAGAGTACTGAGAAAAGCCAGTAACTTGAAAGAGAATGGCTAAGAGAAACAAATAAAAATGAGCCTGGAGGAAAATAATTCAAGAGACAGAGGAGCACTTAAAAAAAAATTAGTTTCCTCAAACGGATTTGAGAAAATTTTGCATCCATAAAACAAGAGAGAATGTTACAAAAAGGAAAAAAGAGATAAAAAAAGAAAGATCTTGTGAAACATAAATGACTGCCAACAAAATAAATTGATATAAAGATTGGAAGGTGAAGTGAAGGAAATCTTAGGATAAGTGAAGGAAAACTTAGAATAAAAAGAGTGATAGAGAGAGAGAAAGAAAGGAAGGGAGGAGACATAAAAGAATTTGAAAGAATTAGAAAAAGAAAAGGTAGGAGGGTCAATACAGAAGTAGCATTCTCTGAATAATAGATTGGCTTTAATAGGAGTTCCTGAATTTACAGAGGAAACCAGAGGAGGGGAAATTATTAAATAAATAAGAAAAGAAAATTACCCAGAACTGGAGGAAGATACAAGTCTTCAGATTATAAGGACCTAAAGTGTTAAATGGAATAAATGAAAAGAGATCTACACCAAGACAAATAATCATAAAATTTTGTTTCATTGGAGTTAAAGAGAAGGTCTTAAAAGTTTCCTGAGAAGAAAAGCAGGCAATTTAGAAAGGAACAAGAGTCACTTAGTCTCTTCAAGCTGCTACGACAAAATACAAGAGACTGGGTGGCTAATAAAAACAAACATTTATTTCTCACAGTTCTGGAGTCTGGAAGCCTAAGATCAAGGTCTTAGTATGGTCACATTCCAGTGAGACCCTTTTCCTGATTCATAGCTGGTCCCTTGTCATTGTATCCTTAAATGGTGGAAGGGGGCTAAAGTCACTAATTCCCTTCATGAGGGCTCCAACTTTCATGACCTAAGTACCTTCCAAAGTCTCTGCCTCCTAATATCACATTGGGCATTAGAATTTCAATATATGAATTTTAAGGGGACACAAACATTCAGACCATAGCAATTAATCTGGCAATTAATTTTAACAGTGATACTGCATGCTAGAAGACATTGAGCAATCCTTTCAAAGTTCTGATTGAATGCGGCTTTTGTTCTAAAATTCTATACCTAGCTAATCTATCAATCAAGTTTGAGGTCAGAATAAAGATCATTTTTTCAAGGACTCAGAAATACTATGACCATGCACATTAGAGAATGTGTTTCAGAAAAAGAAATCAAAGGAGTGAACAAAAAAAGAGGAAGCTATGGGAGACAAAGCCTCCAACCCAGAAAAAGCAGCAAACAAAAATCCCATCCTGGCAGCTGGGTCTCAAGTCTAGGGAGAAACTAGTCCCGATGGGAGAGGAAAGACAGGGGATGCTGTGAAAGAGGTCTTGGCCAAGTGGAGGACAGTGGAGCTTATAGGTTAAACTGTATGTTGAGAACTTTGAAAATCATGAGGCTTTTATAATGTTGCAGAAAATAAGAAAAAGGAGAAGTGAATCAGAGACTTCAGGAAGACAATAATAATAGAAGTGTACAAGAAAGCCATTGTCCAAATATAAAGCCAACTCACCTGAGGTATGATTTTGACTAGTTGATGGGATGTGAAGAGGAGAATCCATTTGAATAGATGCCAGAAATGTTACATTATTTTCTGTTTTTCAGTTTTTAACTTTCACTCATACAAATCACGAGGACTTAACTATGGTTCCAAGCAGAATATAAACATTATGAGTCTTGATAATGTAAACATTACAGGTATAGCTGTCACAGGTTGGGGAATGGAAGAGAAGAAGAAGGAAATAGCTGTGAAAAGTTGACGGAACAAGAAGTGAGGCTTTAATATGCCACTTGAAGTTGCCCGATGTCAAGAGGAAGAACTGAAAATGGAGGTGTAACTAAATTGGGATGAGGAGGGGGAGGGGCAGTAAGGAAGAGGTGGTTCAGGTGAGTTAAATTTTCATCCATCGTAGTGGAAGTCAGTAGATAATATCTAAATATGGTAAATCAAGAAACTGAGCTATGTATCTATTATATAGAGATTGGAAGTAACCACCAGGAGAAATAAAAATAGAAATGATTAAAAGTGCTTGCTTCTGGGAAGCAGGACTTGGTGGGGCACAGGAGGGGTCACCAATTTTCAATGTAAGTCTTTTCATATAGTATTTGATTTTTTAAACCATATACACGTATTACTTACACAGCATTAACAAAGACATATATACACACAAAGAAAACTGCTGGATGACCTTTGAAACTTGCTTTTAGCCCTCAATTTCAATTATAATTAGCTGAAATTTCAGCTCAGTGGAATATAACTGTAATTAAAAATCTCAACTGCCTAATGGCAGACAATTAGCTGGAGCTGTCAGGAGCCAAAAAGAATGATGGGCAGCTTGAAGACTTTGCTGTAAGGCTTGGCAGCAAACTGCCAAGGATTCCCGCTCCCTGAGTCTGCCTTTGTGTCTTCTAATCCCAAGGAGGCAGCAGGATTTATGGCAGGATCTTTGCCTTTAGATTTCACGGCAGACCGCCTTCAGGTCTTGGCTTCTCCAGTTATTGCCTAAGAATCCTTGGGCAAGTTATTTAACCTTTCTGAACTGTCAGCTGCAAAATGGGGATAACACCTACCTCGCAGTGTTATAATAAAGATTGAATAAAATAATGTAAGTACTGATCACAGCATAGTCCTTGGCACACTACAGATATTCAATCAGTGGCAGCTTAGAGAAGAACAGCATTTTACATGGTTGAAACACTGTTCTGGAAAAACACAGGGCTTTTCCACTTGATAGAATTTGAAACATTGATGTGAAGTCTTCTGTTCTAGACTTTGGAATCCCCTTGTCAGGAATAGCTAATAGGCAGCGTCTATGTTACCACTCTAACCCATGGCAGACATAGCTAATTGATCTCAGTATTCTTTTTTCTCTCTCTCTCTCTTTTTTTTTTAAATTGAAGTATAGTTGATTTACAATTTTGCATTAGTTTCAGGTGTATAGCAGTTATATGTATATATATATATACATATATGTATATCTGAAAAAGAATATATATATATTCTTTTCCATTATAGGTTATTACAAGATATTGAATATGGTTCCTTGTGCTATACAGTAGGTCCTTGTCGTTTATCTATTGATCTCATTATTCTTGTCTGCTAGGTTTTGATGTAGCTTTAGGATCTTTTTCAGTACAGCTTTGGAGATAGCCATTATGAGTCAATCAAAATTGGAACTTGAGGTAAAAATCTATTTTTTGTCTTTGACTAGGTAGATAACAGATGCATCATGATGACCAGTCACCTTTTTCATTTTTTATACCATCTTAAAGGTTACTTTCCATTTACAGTTATTGCAAATTATTGGGTATATTCCCCGTGTTGTACAATACATCCCTGTAGCCTATCTTACACCCAGTAGTTTGTATCTCCCATTCCCTCACCCTTATATTGCCCCTCCCCACTGATAACCACTAGTTTGTTCTCTACATCTGTAAGTCTGCTTCTTTTTTGTTATATTCACTAGTTTGTTGTATTTTTTAGATTCCACACATAAGTGATATCATAAAGTATTTGTCTCCCTCAGTCTGACTTATTTCACTTAGCATGATGCCCCCCAAGTCCATCCATGTTGCTGCAAATGGCAAAATTTTGTTCTTTTTTATGGTTAAGTAGTATTTGTGTGTGTGTGTGTGTGTGTGTGTGTGTGTATATATATATATATATACCACATCTTCTTTATCCATTATCTATTCATCTGTTGATGGACACTTAAGTCATTTCCATATATTGGCAATTGTAAATAATGCTGCTCTGAACATTGGGGTGCATGTATCTTTTCAAATGAGTGGGTTTGTGTTTTTGTTGTTTTGGATATATACCTAGGAGTGGAATTGCTGAGACCAGTCATCTTGATGGCTGGGTGACCATATGGTCACATGCAGGTAACAGCATGCATCAATCTTCTCTCCTGATACACAGGGACTCCCCCATTGGTGCCTGGAATGTCATAGTTTTTGGAGCTTCATGGACAGGGTTGGTGTAGGAAGGCTTTAACAGCAACTAGTTTCTCTACCGAAGAGTATATAGGGTAGGAACCTTGGTGGGATGAGGATAAAGACTTAATGACTCTAGGAACATTATCGAACTATTTGGATTACAAGGGGATACATCACAGGTCTGTCCTCAAATACACTTGATTTCAGGGACTGCAACTTTCAGACACCAATCAAACTCTTAGCTCTGTTAACTATTTTAATAGTTGGTCAAATAGCTTTGAATTTCTTTGCTGGGCTGCTTGCCTTCCAGGCACTCTTCCCCCCAGGATACTGCCTCCTGAAAGGGTGGACCAAGCCCTTCAAAGTAGCTTTTCCTTCAGTCAGAGTAATTTCCCATTCACCCACACATGATAGCCTCTAAGTCTCTAAATCATCATGCCCAGTTCACCAAAGCATGGTTCTGTAAGAATCCATGCAGGGAACAGGGGCTGGGGAAGGATGGCCTGTGGGTGGTGGGCTGGTAGAACCTTCTGGAAAGAGTCCAGTCAAAGGTTCTGCACCTGAGGTTAGAAGAAGGCATGATTTTGAACTCACCAGAGGACCAGAGCTTTGGGCCTGGGGTGGTTGGCCTTCACTGGTGTTGGTTTAAATATTACATAATGGCTGCCTCCTCTATGCTTTTTCTGAGAGAAAAAAGAAACAAAATCCAAAGTCAGCCCCTTGACCTGGAGATATTAGAACCAGAGAGATTTTCAGAGGAACAAATTTGAAGCTGAAGTTGTAGACAGATCCAGAGAAAAGTGCAAACACACACCCCTCCCATCCCTTTCACACACCCCTTCCTGGTAGATACAAAGCCGTACATAGGTGTGGGGTTCTCTTCTGCACGTCTACTCATTCCTGGCTTTCAGATGGACTGCTCTCCAAAAAGGAAACAGCATTGGAGAAGAAACACACCCACACCATTTCTGTTGGGGCAGGAGGGATGTGTGTGGGTGGGGAGAATGAGAGTGTGAAATCAAAAGGATGATTAACAGAATTTGACAAAGGAAACGACTTCTTCCACCCATTTAACACCCACATTAATCCACTTGGATGATCAAATGCAAAAGACAAAGAGAATTACAACCTTTTCCAGGCCAAGAAATAATAATTATTCAGAGGAAAATCTTGGCAAAATGAGGAATAAACCAAGCAAAAAGAGGGGAAGAGAGAAAGAGAAGAAGAACACACACACACACACACACACACACACACACACACACACACACACGGAGGTGGGAGAGAGAGAGAGAGACAGAGAGAGAGAAAGACAGAGACAGAGAGAGAGGCAGAGAGTTATCGAGAGAAAAAAAGCCAGCAGTTAGGCCTTGGTGTTTGGGCAGGCTTTGTACATTTCACCTCCTCTCAGTTTAAAAGTAAAAAATAGAAAGAAAAGAGTCAAATTCTTTATATGAACCAGTAATGGAAGACTGGTGGTTGTGATAATCCCCGGTCTCCCCTTCACAGTGGCTCTGTGCCATTTTCCTGGTAGAAGTCGCAAAGGTCAGCCGAGGAGAGAGTGAATTCTCAAGGCTGTCACATGGGAGCTGTGTCATTCTATAAAAACCGCTCTTATTTAAGTGCTGGGTTTTATTTTTAAAAGCTCTGCTGTCCCCTGAAAGAAGGAGGGAGTGGAAGTGGGAAGAGGTAACATGTGAACAAGGTTAGAAGCAGAAAGCAAAAAGAAGGAGAAAAAGAAAGGATTGGTGCAATTTTCATGGGAAGCATATTGCATTGTTCAGCTTGCCTGGCTCTGTTCCAAGGACTCAATTGAAAGTGAATTTCTCTTATTGAATTCCATCCAGAGATATCATAACCTCAAAAGGCTACTATTACCCAGAGGGCTTCAGATGGAACCATTTGTTCGTGACTCTCGAAATGCAGGGAGTCACAATTGTCATTTGACAACTCGGGACCTGTCAGGCCAGCTCCTTTCAGGGCGGGGAGATCGTTGACATAATCGGCCCTTGGTCCCCTTCAGAGGGACCAGTTTCTCTGTATCTCAGGCGTTTTTTGCTCGGCAGGTGCAGCAGCAAGAAAACTGGGGTGTTTCACAAAAACAAACAAGAACAAAACAAAATAGGCTCAGGGTGATTTAAACATCAAACACCTACCCTGGGCAGGCAGAATAAAGGATCATAGGTCACTGTACAGGCCTGCAGGGTCCTTAGGACTAAGTTTATCTTTTTAACCAAAAGAGGCAGTGAAAATAGTACAAACCCCCACGAAACTAGTAGAAAGCCAAATGCGGTCTAAATAAAGATACTCAAAGAAGGGCAAAGGCTTTGGGAGGGGGTAAAATCAAAGCTGACTTTCTGGTTTGTATGGATAGTTTTTGTTCTTCTTTTGAACCGGTGCAGCAGAAAGTTGTATGCAATGATAGTGACAGTGGTTTTTCAAATATTTCCCACCCTGTCCCCCTCTCCTCCTGTTTCTCCATTCCCTCCTTCCTCTTTAGCTGCCACCTTCCATTCATTGCAGCCTGGATTCCTTCTTCTTTTTCTCCCTTCCTTTCAGCATTAAGTAGTGGGAGCTGCTTCCCGAAGCTGCGCCCTGATAATAAACCTCTTGTGTGGTGACTCCATTTATTCTTAGATACACACAACCTGTTTTGAATGGGGCTATGGAGAGAAACTCAAATAGAATTAACTACTCTTTTCAGAAGTAGTTGAATACAAGCTTTGGTTCTCAAAATCAAGTTTCAATGACTGGCTTCTTTTGAACAAAGTGCAAAGGAATTCAGAATAATAAGTGTAACAAGATGGAGGAAATTTTATTCACCAGTATTCTTGAGGAAAGCACTGTAGGTGTTTGGGAGAATTACTTTGATAAACCACTTTGACTGTGGATTAAGCCCCCAAAGGATGCTCAAGTAACAAAAGACAGTCACTCAACAGCCTTGGAAGGAGGGTGGGTCCTGTTACTTGGGGAGTCCTTTGTTTTGTTGAATTCAGTGAGCAGTTTGGTAAGCCAGTGCCAGAGTCCAGGAGGAGGAGGGAGGTCTGAGAGAAGAGGAAGTCGAGTTGCAGGATGTGGACGGGAGAGAATTTGAGAAAGAGAGGAGACCCAAAAGAGAAATGCCAAAGTCTTCATAGCTAAAGTGGGTGGGTGGGGGACTATGTTTGTTTAACTTGTTATCACAAAATCTTGAAACATATCCAAAAGTAGACAGAATAATATAATGAATCCCCAGGTACCCATGGCCAATTTCTTCTTCATCTGTATCTTCAATGTACTTCCTCCTCTCTCTTTTTATTTTGAAGCAAATCCCAGGGGAACTCAGAAGGAAAGCAGTACTTTTTTTTTTTTTTTTTTTTTTTCCGGTACGCGGCCGTGGCTCACGGGCCCAGCCGCTCCGCGGCATGTGGGATCTTCCTGGACCGGGGCACGAACCCGTGTCCCCTGCATTAGCAGGCGGACTCTCAACCACTGCGCCACCAGGGAAGCCCGAAAGCAGTACTTTTTAAAAATTTATTTTATTGAAGTGTAGTTGATTTACAATGTTGTGTTAATTTCTGCTGCACAGCAAAGTCATTCAGATAATATATGGGTATATATATCTATATATATATATACACACACGTATACACATTCTTTTTCATATTCTTTTCCATTATGGTTTTTCACAGGATATTGAATATAGTTCCCTGTGCTACACATGAGGACCTTGCTGTTTATCCATTCTATGTACAATAGTTTGCATCTGCTCATCCCAAACTCCCAACCCATCCCTCCCCCACAGCCCCTCCCCCATGGCAACTCACAGACAAGTATGTCTGTGAGCCTGTTTCTGTTTCGTAGCTAAGTTTGTTGGTATCATATTTCATATTCCACGTGTAAGGGATATCATGTGGTATTTGTCTTTCTCTGTCTGACTTACTTCACTTAGTCTGATAATCTCTAGGTCCCTCCATGTTGCAGCAAATGGCATTATTTCGTTGGAAAGAAGTGTTTAGTGGGAATGGGAACTTTGACATGGCTTGCTGTAGTATGTTCTGCCTCTTGAAAAGTCTTCCATAGCATGTGCCTTGGTCACTAATGCTTATGTGAGTAGATTCATCCTTGAGGAAATCAAGGACATGCTGTTCTGTATCAGGGTTTAAGCAAAGTGAAAACAGTCACAACACATGTGGACCCAGGACCTGGGTGATGAGGAAGCAGCTGAGAGATCTAAGTTACATAAATCTTACAGATTTCAGCTAAAAATAAAAATGTAGTTTCAAAACAAAATGTTAAAATATCTGTATACAAGTGCCTTTGGAACTTTTCTGCTCTCCACAATTTTAGACATACTTTCAAGGGTCTATTTACTTAATGAAGTGGCTTGATGATGAACACTTGACTGAGAGTCTGATTCTTTTATGACTTAGTTATGAGATATTGGGCAAATTGCCCATCTCTCTGGGTCCATTGTTTACTCATATCTGCCCTAATTCACAGTGTTGTTTTGAGAGTCAAATTTGGGAAATTTAAAATATAGTGCTTTATCAATATGAACTATAGTGTCAATGTTATTGAAAAAGGAAGGGCATGATTCTCTGATCAGTACTCTAGGCCAAAAGGACTTCATCTTTTAAGTTCTCTTAACAAAGCATTTATAGTTTAGGATCTGAGATCTTAGAAGAGTTTGTAGCTATACTGTTGGCTTTATCTTTAGACCATGGTTTCCTGGGTGCCCTCATTTGACCTTTGCTTAGAAACCATTTCTTAATTTTAGTATCATTTGCCATCTGGAGAGGCTGGGAATTTTCAAAACCAGCAAGTCTTGGTATCTTTTATTTTAACAGTTCTTTTAGCCTATCTCTTTTATTTTGCATTTTACTAGAATCAGCAAACAGAAACCAGGTGGCCCCTTCAACATTCTGGTTGAAAATCTTCTCAGCTAGATTATCTATTTCATTAGTTACATGTTCTGCTTTCCACATTACTGCAGATGACAATTTTCTACCACTACATAGCAAGGATTTCCTTTCCTCCACTTTCCAAAAAGAGGTTCCTCATTATCCTCACCAGTAGCTTCCTCAGAGTCCAAAGATCTTCAAACACTGTGTTCAAGGCACTTTAAGCTCTCACTGACAATCTACTCCAGATCCTATAGATTTGTAGCTTCTGCCCACTACTTGGTTCCAGAGCCGCTCCCATTATGTGAGGTTTTTGTTATTGCTGAACTCCACTTCCAGGTTCCAAAATATGTATTAGTTATCTAAGGGTGAGCAACAAATCTTCAAACTTAGTGGCTTAAAACAATACACTTTTATTATCTTGTAGTTCCTGTGGGTCAGGAATCTGGGAGCAGCTTAGCTGGGTGGTTCTGTTTCATGGTTTCTCACAAGGCTGTAATCAAGGTGTCAGAAGAGCTGCAATCACCTGAGGCTCCAACCAGGCTAGAGGATCCTCTTCCAAGCTCACACCTGTGGCTGTTGGCTGGAGGTTTCAGTGCCTCGCTACATGGGGCGTAGTCCTGCTCAGGACATGGTGGTTAGCTTTCCTCACAGCAAGTGATTTAAGAGCACAAGGGAGAACTACCATACTGCCTTTTATGACCTAGTCTTGGTCATTCAGTGTTGTTTTATTATTATTATTATTCTATGCATTAGAAATTCCAGCCCACACTCAGTGGGAGAGAATACACAAGAGCATGAACACCTGGAGGCCGTGATCGTTTGGGGGCCATCTTGGAGGCTGGCGACCACATCTACTACATGCAGGTTACTACATGCAGGTACTGTGCTCTCCTGGAGATAGCACAATGAATGAGATGCAATTCCTGTCTTCAAGGACCTCTTAAGGAAGTTCAAGTTGTGGGGGATATAGAGAAGTAAACTGGAAGTGTTACAGGTACCATGACAGAGTTACAGGGGCTCTGTGAGCACTGAGACAGGGGGCCCTAACCTAGATCAGGGATGAAGGCTTCTGTGTGGGATTGCCAAATCTTGAGCTTGCCAGGTAGATAAATGGGTGAAATGCATTCCAGGGAGAGAGGAGAATGTCCACAGAGGTAAAAGCATGGCCCTCTGGGAAATCTCAATAACTTGGCATGGCTAGAGACAGGATTTAGACAAGAGGGGTAGACTTGGACAGGAGAGGTTGGAAAGGTGAAAATTATGAAAGAGTTTGTATGTTAAGTTCAGATGTTGGAACCTTACCCTAAAGGCTATGGGGGCAGTGTGGGTAGAGAGGGGCAACTAAAGGATTTTGAGCACTCATTGAGTGCCTCCACGGTGTCAAGTAAAAAATGTTGAAGACAGTGACCTTGGTCTCCAAAAGCTTAACAATTTGGTCTGGAAAATAAGACATGTGCACAATTAATTGCGTTTCAAGATGGTTCCTGATAAGAATTCTATGAAAATTATAGACAAGAAGAAGTGTAGAAATTTTCTGAAGGAGGAGATCAATTTCTGGAGGTGTGATCAGTGAGGTTTCATGGAGAATGTAGTCTGACCCTTGAGATATAGTTGTGGGTTAGTTAGATGGGGAGAGACGGTGAGGAGAGCCATTCTAGGTGAAAGTAGGAGAGGAAGAGGCATGATGAGGGCAACAATGGTCCTGTGTAGGTAAGAAAGAGGGTTCTGTGTAGGAGAATCAAGGAGAGGTAGGGACAGATCGTAGAAGACCCTGAATACCAGATCAGGGAGTTTGAACGATGCTTAGCGAGTGTTAAGGAGACATTGATGACTTTTGAGCCAGGAGTGTTTGAATCTAGATTGCAGAGGGTCAATTCCCTCCCTTCCACCTCCTTTTTTAAAAATATAGCGCTTAAGGTGCTGAAGCAGGTAAACATTCCTTCCTGGTTACATCTGGAGGTCCCAGGAAGAGAAGGATCTAGAATGTAGACCTCAGGACTCAGAGTTCCATGAGCCCCAGTCATAGCTTGGGGCCCTGTGTAACAGGTAGTGAGTCCTACTCAGGGAAAACGCTCTCTCAGTCTTGGTGTTTTCAGTGCTTGTCCGATTACCATTTAGCATTTTGTCTAATTAATGGAGCTCACAGATGTTTGGCAGAGAAGTGAATCAGCTATTAATCACCAAAGAGCTTCTCTGTAGCTTTGCTGGAAGAGTTAAAATTGAAACTGTAGTTGTTTCCTGAACTCGGGTGGAGGGAAGGGCCAGAGGTAGACAGTCCTGGGTTTCCTGTTGGGAAGGTTTGGCAGAAGTGCCGTGGGGTGGGCTTGGCTGCTGTTAGGAAGAAAAGTGTAGCTATTATTTTCCCGAGCTCAGTGGTGTCTAACGAAGGCAGGCTTCAGCAAGGAGAGGAGAAAAAGGTGGACCACGTGGTTTGCTGTGATGAACCACAAACTGGGCACTCCGGACGGTCCTAGTCCCAGCTCTGCATCTAGGTGGCCATGCCATGCCAGCCAGCTCTCTTAACTTCTTGGGACTCAATGCTCTTATCTTTCAATGGAAGCTTTAGCGAACAAAGAGTTCCCGGTCAAATGGGTTTGGAAACTCTGTATGCTACATATGCCTCTTGGAGATTCATGACAGACACCAGTATAATTAAAAGAGTGAAAATGTTGTGGTCAAATAACAAAACAAAAAAAACATGTTTAACCCAGCGCATGCCCAAACGCTTTTGATCACAGAGCGCTTTGTTCATTAAACATCTAGAAACACTAGGAGAAGGTGTTCCTGACTCTGACATCTGTTTTTCTGGTTTCTGATTCAGCTTCATTACTAGCGTTAAGTTTTCTCCCAGGAAATATTCTTGTGGGCTCTTTACCAGTAAATTTCATAACCAACTCTCTTGCCTCTCAACCTTAAGATGGTCTCCTGGATTATAAACCAAGACTCACATCTGTTTCTGAAAACCTCTCCCCGACCCGACTGCTGATCTATTGCGACAGAGGCTCTGGACCACATCTCTAGTCTGTTCGGCTCTCACCCGGCCATCCATGTCTTCATGAGGTAGCAGAATACCATGTTGGCCACAGTTACCTCTTACTGTATAAAAAGGAGAGTGTAATTTGGTAAGAGTTGGATATGAAGATCATTTGAAAAGTTAGCCACATGACTTTTGAGGATCAAATTCTGATTTTTAAGTGACAACCTCATCTTGTGAATTCATTGTTTAATTCAAGATGCACCTACCGCCCTAACTCTACCATTCTACAAAGAGAACCTATTTATTTCAGGGAGTTAGCACAATATTAGACTTTAGGGAGTCGTACTCTTTTCTTCTAGATACTACTTATCATCTTGGAATTTATCATTTCAATCCAAATCAACACTGTAGGTTTACGGCTGGAATATGCCTTTTTGGAGACTGCATGTAAATAGCCAGAATGAGGCAGCAATCTATGTAACTGTTAAGTCCTATTAGTCATGTTAAAGATCACTGCTTTTGTGAGAAATTAGCTAAAACTGTAGAGATCCGTGTGAAGACAAAGGTTTGCAGAAATATCCAGTGGCTTATCTTATTTGCTCCCTTTCATGATGAATTTTGGGACAAGAATTCTCAAGGAGGTGGAAAAGATTAAGGAATTATCCAAGCCTTAGGTAACAATATCTGGTTACTAATTTTGATTCAAGCCAGTTCTGAGTCATATTTAAGTCTTGATAAAATATGGTGGAGCTGAATGTCCAGTTCCTTTTTGAACAAGAAAAGCCTGTTTGATTATAGGCATAAAAATCTACCTAAGCATGCACCATGACTGGTTCATATTCTTAAACCAAATTTATTATTGACTTGGTTATATGTACTGAGAAATAAAACTGGTGCTATTTATTAACCACACAGAGCCCCACAACTTTGTATTCACATCTCTTATGCTGATTGGAGAGGTTTTATTTTTGCTGTTTTTCTGAGTCAACAGAATTCTTTGAGCCAATTGCCTGAGTGCATACTTCTGAGCCCAAGTTTATTTTAGGCACTGAAATGATAGTGTAATATTTTTTAACACTGTTGGAACTGTAGGGGAAGAAAAATTTCCTTCTACCCTCTTAGGTTCTGTGGCTGGCCTAGGAATTAAACTGACATAACAGAGAGAAACAGCAAAAAAATGTATGCAAATTTATTTAATGTTTTCACATGTACGTGGGCTTCTTCAGAAGGAAAATGAAGACCCAAAGAAGCTGTCAGACCCCAAAGCTTACTAGTGAGGGATAAATTATGGGGATGTGACAAGACAACGGGTTTCGGGCTAGTGGCAGTAATTTTGGGACAGTGACTATGAAATATATGGGGGGAAACTAACAGAAGATATGGGTTGTTTTAGTAGGTTTTTTGGTAGATCCATTTCAGTATGGACTCCCAGTCTCTGGTGATAAGAATGTTCTCTTCTGGGTTGAGGGGGTACCTTTCTCATGGGAAATGTTATGACCTTCTTTTAGGTAGAAAGAGGAGGTCACAGAGCCTTTCCTGCATCTGCTGTTTCTCAAGTGCCTCAAAATAATCAATATGCCCAAGTGGTATATTCTGGGGGGGGGGGGGGCATGTTCCAAACTCCTTCAAAATCCTGTTAAATGCCAAACGACACATCAGCTCATTTCACCTGGACTGTCAACTTAAGCTGGGCACAGATCACTGACTTGTCAGTGTGGACCCTCGTCATAGTCATTTCATCTTCCTGAGACCTATTGTAGTGTCAAATAAAGGAGTTGGGCCAGATGGTGTCCTGAGTTTCCTTGTAGCTCTACCATTCTGTGACTCTGAGAAAAGGAAATACCAAAAACGACTTTACTTTCATCTCCAGAGAGCAGGTAGGAAACTGGCCTTAATGTGGTAACATAAATGATTAAAACTTCCCTTGAAAATAGCACTTTCAAAGTCCTCTTGTCTAATTGCTCTATCTCAAGCATCCAGTGGAAAAGGTCTTGCCCTGGTATTTCTTGTAGCAAAGTTTTCCCTGTTACCAAGGGCCCTGGTATCATGCTACCATGGGTTCAAATTCCAACTTACGGGCTTTGTGACTTAAGGCTGGTTACATAACCTATCCAAGCCTCAGTTTCCTCCTTTGTAGGAGGAAGTGGACAGCTCTGGCATTTGCCCCACAGGGCTGCTGTGAGGATTAAATAAGTTAATCTATGCAAAGAGTGCACTTGGCACAGTGATGCTCTAATTCCTGGTTTGGGGAGTACAAAGCCTCAGTCTTCACCCTCTGTCGTGTGTCCTTTTTGCAGACCTTAGTTTGCATCTTGCTTAGGCAGCTGCTCTGGATTGGCTCCTATCTGGAGCCGTTAGCCCCCATCCTTGTCATTGTCCTAAGAGCTCTCCTGGGTTCAGCTTCTTTGCTACTTGCTTCTTACACTACCCACCCTCTACACACTTGCACATATTCACACCTTTCTCTTGCTACACACAAACCCTCTTATTGCTTCTTGAAGGTAGAAAAATTATCCCGTAAGCATTTTTCTCCCAAGTACTGGTTACCAGTCCTTCTCCCTGATGATACTGTGCTGTTCCCAACACTTGAAGTTTGCACAATCGGGGTGGGCTTTGCTTTACTCTTTTTAGAAAGCATGGAGGTGATGTGAAGGAAACTCTCATTTGTAAATACTCTGGTCCAGAGGGGCATGATCTATGTCAAGAATGGATGGATGAATAGGATGTTCATTATAATGTCTATAGTCAGCATAACTCATACCTTTATTTTTTCTTTCTAACTCAGTGTTTTGTCAAGAGACTCAAAAAATATTTTTTAATTTGAGGCTGGTCAGTGTCAAGCAGATATCACTGGGGTGGTGATGCTATCAGAAAAGTCTCTTTCTTCCATACCTGGGATTAGGAGAATCATTTTTTCCACTAACAGAGCACAGAGAAGTGGAGGATCAAAGCACCTCCATGCTAAGTCCTCTTATATGGACCATGGCCTACCCGGCCCTGGCAAGGTCTGGAATGTCTCTCTTGATATCTAAGCCAGAGGGTTCCAGACATTGGGATTTACTCACCCAGCAAAACAGACATAACACAAATCTGTCAATAGTTAATTGTTAATTTTGCCAGTAAGGATATTTACAAAAAGCAAAAACAAACTCCTGTTCAGAATCACAATCATTTCATAAAAGAAAGAACTTCTTTATATCAAAAGTAGGACAAACATAATAGGAAACTCCTTTAACTTGAATAAATTTAGCCTTATAAAGAATTGATTACAATGTCCTTATTTTTTAAAATGTGCCCTGGACTGGGAAAAATGTTGGTATAAGCTAGCACCTGTCCATGGCCTCATGTTTGAGTCATACAAGGACACCAATAAGTGCAGGAAAGAAAATGAGTGAGATGAAATGAATAAATAAAACATAGAAGTTCCACTATGTCTTTTGGGCAAAATGGTATTCTATCTTTCATCTTGATTGTTATATTTCGAGTCTCCAGTTCTTATCACTTGATTAAAATGTTTCAGAATAACACACTTAAAATAGTGAGAGAAATTCCTTTTCCACTGATAAAAAAGCTAGTGACTTTTCTTCGGTTTATAGTAGGATGATTTGCTCCTAACGCAGTTGGCCTCTGCAGTCCCTGTAGAGAGAGTTCTTGCCTGTAGCCTGCTGCTGCCATTTGCATGCTAATCATTTCTGTAATTGATCTTCCCAGCTCCCTTCAAACCTGGTAGGAGGTAGCCCTGAAATTAACTAAGGTTCTCAGAGTGGGGCCATGCCAGTTGCGGGCCGGGTCAGGTGGGCATTGTGGCGCTGTCAGACTCTCCACCGTACTCTGCCCTGTGACCCCACACTGGAGGATTCTGGTCAGTGTGCAGGTAAAATAGCCTTGATTGTAACACAGAGTTCATGGTGCAGGTCAGCCAGGATTTATTGTTGCCAAAATGGAACAAGAGAAGTTTAATTTCGTCTTGTGTTAGGAGGAAAAGTAGGAGTGACGCTGGTGGCCAGGCAGCTGGTGTTAGGTTATGTACTTAGATTATATGCCACAAAAGGCTTCTGTCCATGCTGGGTCACTAACATGTTGTGAGAGAGATTGAGAGAGAGAGAATGTTCCTAAGTTTAACCAAGGATCTGAATACATCCCCAACTACAAGAGCAACTGTTGTATTTATTCATGGATTATAGAGTGAAACAACTCCAAGAAACCACACACATTTCTTATTCTTACTCTCAACTGTCTCCAAAGTGGAATTCATGGAGGTTTAATGACTTGCCCAAGGTCACACCCTTGGAACAGCATATGGAGTTGCACTGCCCAGTATGGTAGCCACTAGCCACGCATGGCCATTTAAATTGAAATTGGTTAAAATAAAATGAACATTTCAGTTCACTATCCACACTTCAAATGCTCAATGGCCACCATATTGGACAATATAAATAGAACATTTCCATTGCTGCAGAAAGTTCTATTAGACAGCACTATTCTAGAGACACTTGGTCCAAGTTCTTTCCATTATTACAGTAAGATTCCCCTCCTTCCCTATGCACACATTTGTATTTATAATTCTTGTATATAGTGAGAAAGGCATATTTTGACTTTAATTTAGGAATAAAGTCAAAGTCTCCTATTCCTGCTCACCTTTAAAAGTAGGAGCAACTTTTTAAAAAAAATTTATATTGGAGTATAGTTGATTTACAACGTTGTGTTAGTTTCAGGTGTACAACAAAGTGAATCAGTTATACATATATCCACTCTTTTTTAGATTCTTTTCCCATATAGGCCATTACAGAGTATTGAGTAGAGTTCCCTGTGCTATACAGTAGGTCCTTGTTGGTTATCTATTTTATATATAGTAGTGTGTATATGTCAGTCCCAACCTCCCAATTGAAAGTAGGAGCAACTTGAGTGATTTTCCTAACTTTTCTAGGAATGGCACTTACCTGTAAGCATTTTTCCCATCACACAGAATTATTAGAGTGTAGTTCAGCAATATCATTGCTTTGACTTCAGGGTGCAACTTTTCCTTTAAAGCTAATATTGATCTAACAGTGAATTCTTTAGAAAACCCATACAGCTCCTTGAGAAAAAATTGGCCAAGGTGGTGTGGTGTCACAGATGTCTGAGGGCTTTAAATTAACACCGTAAATCTCAGTATTATGGGGGAAGAGCTAGCCAGTTTATTGAATGTCTCCCATCTGGCTGTGCTTCAGGCAACTGCCTGACTGACAAGGAGAGTTGTAGGTATAATGGCAGAAATTCAGGTATCAGAAAGTATTTAATAAAGAGTCCATTTGGTACCTATACCCAGGGATCCCATTTCAAATGGATTTTTCTTATTGAGATCAACAACAGGATATTATGCTCTTGGCAGCAGTGGGATAGGACTAGCCCAGGCTGTGGAACCCAGCTCGGCAAGGGGTGGGGCTGGGGTAGGGGTGGGGTTTGGTGTATATCACAGGTTGAAGGAGTCCTGAATTCAGGGATGTAATAGTCTCCCCAGCAGGATGTGGCCTGGTGAGCTGGACTGTCCTCTGTTCCTATGGCAATTAGGGCTTGCCTGCTGGGTATAGGCAGCTCAGAGTCTTTGGATGTTGAGTAATTGGGATGATAGGACTACGTTCTCCCTGACTGCCTTTATCCTGATATGCTATTTCTTATAAAGAATAGCCTGTCCAGGATATTTGATAGTATATATTTTCTTCCCTCAGAGCAATGTAGAATCCCAGAGTTAGAAAGCTGGAGGTGACTTTGAGATGGTCTCTGGGCTCTTGCAACTCAAAATGTGGTCCATGGACCAGCGGCACCGGCATCATGTGGGGACTTGGTAGTAAAGGAATCACCGTTTGGGCATAAAGATTATTTTACAGTGAAAAACATTTGAAATCTCATCTAAACTTTTCTTATCTAACTAAATTAGAGCTTCCAGAAAATAGAGCTGCCATTAACTCCCCTCCAAGGGAGTTCACTTTGAAGTCCAGGAAGGAGACAGACCAACTGCCCATTCCATTAACATCAAAAAACCCCAATAGAACCTTGCATACTTTCACACTGAAGCCCTGACACTTCCCCCACTTTTTTGTTAAGTTGGTATATAAACTTTTACCTTTGAGTATTCTTTGAGCTACTCATACCCTATTTGTTTCAGATAAGGAAACTGAGATGGTTTGTTCAGCCTTTTATCCCCAAGGTAACATCATGATGCCTGGCCTTAAAAGACCCTTCGTAGGGCTTCCCTGGTGGCGCAGTGGCTGAGAGTCCACCTGCCAATGCAGGGGACACGGGTTTGTGCCCCGGTCCGGGAAGATCCCACATGCCGCAGAGTGGCTGGGCCCGTGAGCCATGGCCGCTGAGCCTGCGCGTCCGGAACCTGTGCTCCGCAGCGGGAGAGGCCACAACAGTGAGAGGCCCGCGTACCATAAAAATAAATTTTAAAAAAAGACCCTTCGTAAGTGTTTTCTGAGAGAATACATGAGAAGTGACTTTTTGGTAATTAGCAGAGCTGGGAGATGAGTTGCTTGTCTTGTTCAATCCCTTTTCCTCTAAATAATGCAAGAAAATCATGATTAAAAGAATAAGTGTGTGTCTGAGCTGGGATTTACACTGGTTCAGGATAAAACCACTTTTTTGGCAGAAAGAGCCATCCTGAGCCCTCAGATTCTGTCTGTGGTAGAGATCAGTCAGGGCTGTTCCTCAACATTTCTGGCTCTTTCCATCCAGGCGCACTGGAGGATGGCACTTCCCCAGAACCTTGAGGTTAGGCATGGCCATGTGACTCACTTTGGTCATTGAGTGAAAGTGATGTAACTGAGCAGGGTCCTATGGGGTCTTCCTGGGACAGACCCCCCGCCCCCACCCCATATCCTCTGCCTGCTTCTTGTTTGTAGAAAACTGTAGTCTATCAGGGATCCCCTGAGCCACAAAAAGCTGGCTCAAGAATTAATGATTGGAAGAATGTGAACACGTAGTAAGAAAAAATAGCAGTTAGGCCAGGAAAACTGGTGACAATTTAAATAGATCAGCCATAATCTTTAAGTAGAGCCACAGAATCTTTAATTCCTCCCTGAGGGACATAGATAAATGTCCCTCTGATGCACATTCCTGAGTTGTTTTGCAGATGCTAAACCCCCCACCAGATGGAAGAAGTTAACTGCAAGATGACCATGCACATGTAGCCCCCAGACTGGCTGGAGCCTGAGGATTGATGATGTCAACCCCTGTGACACCATCCTGTTACCTCACCATCAACAAATCAGAGAATGGTGCATGAGCTGATCACGCGCCTGGAGACTCTCTCCCTCACCTTGCCTTTAAAAACCCTTCTCTGAAAGCCATCAGGAAGTTCAGGTCTTTTGAGCATGAGCTGCCCATTCTCTTTGCTTGGTGCCTGCAATAAACTCTGCACTTTCCTTCACCACAACCCGATGGCAGTAAATTCTCTTTGTTGTGTGATGAATGAACAAACCCAAGTTTGGTTCAGTAACTGTGAGATGGTGAAGCGTTTAAGACACTGTGTGAGTCTTCATGCTCTTTCCTTCTTTGCTTAGAGATAATGAGACATGTTACGAGTTTGTGGCAAATGGTAGAAGCTTTATCATCCTGAGTCACTGAAAGACTATGAAGAATCTCTACTGATCCACATGGTCTTCATTGTCATAAGCTACTGAGATTTTGAAGTTTCGTTACCATATAGTAACTGAGGTTATCCTGACTGATACACAGTCTCATAGATAATGCCCTAAGAGAGTCCAGGCCTAATGGCTATCGAGAGACATGCGAGAGAAAATTCTAGGGTCTGGTGCTAGATTTAAAATCTCCCAATCCATTGTGAGCTTGTAGGGACCATGTCTCAGGCAACTTTAAATCCTTTGAATGGGATTGTTACAGGTGAAATTATGCCCCTCCCGAAGTCATACGTTGAAGTCTTGGCCCCCAGTACCCCAGAATTATCACCTTATTTGAAATAGGGTCTTTGCAGAGGTAATTAAGTTAAAATGAGCTCATTTGGGTGAAACCTAATCCAATATGACTGATGTCCTTATAAAAAGGGGAAATTTGAAGACAATCACAAAGGGAGAACAACATGTGAAGATAAGGCAGAAATTGGAGCCATGCTTCTACAAGCCAAGGGCTGCCAAATATTGCCAGCAAATTGTCAGAAGTTAGGAGAGAAGCATGGAACAGATTTTTCCTCACAGCCCTCGAAGGAACCTAATTGCTGACACCTTGAACTTGAACTTCTGGTCTCCAGAATTGTGAGACAATAAATTTCTGTTGTTTAAGTCATCCAATTTGTGGTACTTTGTTATGGTAGCCCAGCAAACTAATGCAGGGATTAAAAAATGTTTTGATTATTTTTTTCTTTTTTATCAGCTTTATTGCAATATAATTCACATACCATAGAATTTGCCCATTTAAAATTTACAACTCAACTGGCTTTTAGTATGTTTACAATAGTACAATTACTTTAAGAACACTGTTATCACCCGTAAAAGTAACACTGTACCCATTAGCAATCACTCCTCATAACCACCATCTCTGTCTCCCAGCCCCACTCCAGCCCTAACCAGCCACTAATCTACTTTCTGTCTCTATAGATTTGCCTATTCTAGACATTTCATATAAATGGAATCATTCAGTATGTGATATTTTGTGACTGGCTTCTTTCACCTAGCGTAATGTTTTCAAGGTTCATCTGTGCTGTAGCACATATCAATATTTCATTTGTTTTTATGGCTGAATAATATCCCATTGTATGACTATTCCGCATTTTGTTTATTTTCCATCAGTTGATGGAAATTTGGGCTGTTTCCCCTTTTTGGCTATTATGAATAATTCTGCCCTGAACATTAGTGTGCAAATCTTCATTTACATGTATGTCTTCATTGTTTTTGAGTATGTACCTATGAGTGGAATTGCTGAGTCATGTGGTAACTCCACGCTTAATATTTTGAGGAACTATAGCCCAAAGCTGTTGTATCATTTTACATTCCCATCATCAATGGAAGGGTTCCAATTTCTCCACATCTGCACCAACACTTGCTATTATCTGTCTTTTTGATCGTCGCTATCCTAGTGCATGTAAAGGGGTATTTCACTGTGGTTTTGATTTGCATTTCCCTAACGGCTAACGATGTCAAGCATCATTTCATCATTTTATGTGCTTATTGGCCATTTATGTATCTTCTTTGGAGAAATGTCTGTTCAAATCTTTTGCCCATTTTGAATTGGATTATTAGGTTATTTGCCTTTTTATTGTTGAGCTATGCAAGATGACTTTATAGGTGGGGGATTTATTTCAGTAAGACTAGATCTTAGTTTTCTATCCAGCAAGGTGATGGTACAATTTCTATTTCCTGTAGAGTTCTGAGGGCTGATTAAATTTGCTGGATATTTAGTCCTTTCCTTGAAGTAAGCATTTGAAAATGGTAGAAAGGCCAGGGAATTCTAAGTTGAAAAGGAAGAAGGAAATGAAAAGACTTTGGAAGCTTACTTTCCAGTGAAGAACTTTGTCATTACAACGGTTTTGGGGGCTTTCTCCTCTTTGTAGAGAAAGAAGCCTCTTACAGCATCAGTCAAAGGGGAAAAGGCTTTTTTTTTTTTTTAACCTTTTCCTCCCTTTCCCTTAAAACAATTTTTTTGTGAGATTTGTGATGTGTTCGTTATTGCCTTTCATGGTTGAACTCTGGATAGAAAGGTTGAAGGTAACTTGAATAAGTCATTCACCTCCTGCTGAACAGATTCTGTCTTTGCTACCTGGACCAAAGCCTCCCCTCCCCTCCCGACTATGCAGTTAAATGTGAGCTATCAGGAGCCAATTTGCTGGAAATCTTCCCCTTAGTAATTGGCTTCATATTTCAGCTCTTAGAAAAAGTCAACTCTCATTATCACCCCTGCCTTCTCCCCGCAAGGCCAACAGAGAGAGAGGTAGAGTCCACTGGAGACAAGGAAGGGGAGAGAATGAAACTGCTGACGAATTACTGTTGTTTTTTTTTTCTCTCCCCTGGCTTTATTTCCAGGTGCCCTCTCTCTGTCGTGCTTCTTCAGAAAAGCATCTCATCAGCCAGCTGGGGCCTCCTTGGCAATGGTAATCGTGTCCTTCCCACCCCAGGCTCACTTTACTGAGATAGGAAGTGACAGGCAGGGAGACCTCCTGCTCTTGGATTCTTGGGAGGGGAATACAAAGCATTATATCAGACACTGCCACCAGGCCGGCTCTTTGGGGTTGCATTAGGCAGTCAAGCATTTTGCTGCCTGCTGAATGTCATCTCATTTAACATTTTGTTAAACAGCTTCTAAAGGTCTTAACAATATGACAGATGGGCCATTGACTGGGTACTTAGGAGCTAAGTACCAGTTTGGCTGGGCTGGATTGTGTTTATTGTTCATTAAGTGTTATTTAAAGAACTCAGTCTTGATGCCTCCCACCCTCTGCCCATCTCTCAATGCACACTTTCTGCAGGACCCCAGGGTGTCGCATTAGAGGCCTGTTTCTATAGAAAAGCACAGTGGAAAGGAAAGTGTGGAGAGAGGCTCAGCAAGGAGAAGAAATGGGAAAACAAGTGGAAAGAAGTGGAAGGAGGCAGAAAAAAGGATGTGTGTGTGTGTGTGTGTGTGTGTGTGTGTGGTGAGGAGTAGCTGGAAGGGGTTATGGTTCAAAGGCAACCATAACAGCCAAATGAGACAGAGCCAAGTGGATTACTTCTGCAGATGGCAGACCCTGTCCCTAATGGCTTCAGTTCCAGAGAGGATCACCCTCCACCTTGTTCCCAAATTCAGAAGGAGGGAAGAGGGTGTCTGTGCAGTGGCAGCTGCTCCTTACACTGACCACAACTGGCATTGTCCTCTGTTGTGTGGCTCTTATCTTCCCAGGTCACTGTAAGTGATAAAAGGACAAGAACCCTCTTCACCTTTGTTTTCCCCAAGAAGTAGATAACAGCGCCTGGTGTAGAAGAAGCACTAAGTGACTTGCTTTTGGTTGATCATGAACTTTGCCTATGTAGCACAGTCAGGTTCCTGCAGTTAAAACGTAAACTGAGGCATATTAAAACTTTTAGTTTGTTTGAGCAAAAATCAATTTGGGTTGGACAGCATCAAATTGGAAATGGGTAGAAGCGCTCCACCATCAGGAGCTGGGGAAAGCGTTATATAGAGAAGGTACAGAAACAAAGAAAGGAAACTTTTGATTGGCTATGGCTTGAAGCTCAGTTGGCTGTTTGTGATTGCTTGTCCTTAGGTTTTGATTTCGTTACCTTGAGACATTTGCAGGCTTAGGTTTTGGTTTGCTTACATAGATCATGGGGGTAGAGCAGAATATACCACCCCAGAATGTGCTACTTTGGCATGTGGATTATTTTGAGCTTGAAGGCAGGGGCCAGCAGATTCAGGAAGAGCATCTTACCTCCCCACTTCGAAACCGAGCAGGATCCTGCGGGGCCTACTGACTACAAAAGCCCCTCCATGCCCCCCTGTTTCTTGTTTGTAGAAAAAGCCTTTAGTCTGCTAAGCCTTCCCTGAATTCCAAAGAGAGATTTAAGCAGTTATTAATTAGAGAAGTGAGGGCATGCAGAAACGAAGGAAAAGCAGGCAAGAAACAATAGTTCAGCAATAAAACAGAGTTCCTCCTCAAGGAATATATTGAATACATAACAGTCTGACACATATCTTTGAGTTGTTCTGCAGGAGCTAAGATACCCCACCCAGGTGGAGGATGGTGACCTCATGCTGAGCACAAGCACGTAGACCCCAGACTGGCTGAAACCAGAAGGTTGATGAATAAGATTCCCCAAATATCACCCTGTTACCTCACCACCAACCAATCAGAAGAAAGTCATTCCCCTTGCAACTCTCACCCCAGATGTTGCCTTTCAAATTAAGCCCTTTTCTGAAAGCCATTGGGGAGTTTGGGTCTTTTGAGCACAAGCCACCCATACTCCTTGCTGGGCCCTGCAATAAACAAACACTGTACTTTCCTTCACCACAACACAAATTGGCTTTGCTATGCAGTGGGCCAGCAGACCCATGTTTGGTCTGGTAACACCTTAACTGCCTAAAAGAATTTAGATATGGACCTGTACCTGGAAGAGAACTATTGTCAGAGATAAGTTTTATATCAGAAAGATTTATCTGCATGGCAAACATTTGTTTTCCAAATATTTGCTTTTCTCATCTTCCTATGAATTGTCTTTCTCTACTTTGAAGCCCCAAACCTTACCCGCTCTTCTTAGTTCAGATGGTATATTAACCTCAATTATATGTGGAGAGAGCCCTGTGGAAAGGTTAATACAGTGACCTGGAGCAAGGGGCAGGGAGTCTGAGCCAGCAGAGGGGAGGGTGGACCCGAGCTGACCAGCACTGGTCTTTGGAGATCATGCTGATTCCTACTGACCTGGGTTGCACTGAAAACATATTCTCATATTTGCCAAATCAGGTTCCATTTTTTTTATTTTGGGAAGTCAAAAAAGTCACATCATTAATGACTTCCTTCTAGATTCACTAGAAACAAATGGATAAATGTTGGATAAAATAATAAATATATTTTCATCAAGCAGCAGTCATTTGTGCATACTTCAGGGGATATATTCCTATAGGTTTTTGTTGCTGGCATGATTGGACCCAATAAATATTCTAAGAATTGACTAAGATGGTACCACAAGATTGAGTAGAAATCACATCACCATTTCCCTCCAAGTTCTTGTGACCAGGAGCTTGAGATGTCAGCCTGAAAACCACATTTTATAAATTCTTTGTTAATTGATGGGTGGTGGGCTGATTTTCCTCTTCTGACTATGTCCTTTATGCAGTGGAATTCTTCTCAGTGGTTGAGTTTGACTTTTATGTGTTGGTGGACAACTCCTCTCTTCCCTTCTATAAATTGTTTTTCTTGCTGCCGTTCTTTTTTTCTTAACTGAAGTATAGCTGATTTACAACGTTGTGTTAGTTTCTGCTGTATAGCAAAGTGATTCATTGATACATATATATACATTCTTTTTTTATATTATTTTCCAATATGGTTTATCACAGGGTATTGTATATAGTTCCCTGTGCTATACAGTAGGACCTGTTTTTTATCCATTCTATATATAATAGTCTACATCTGCTAACCCCTACCTCCCACTCCATCTCCCTTCCATAAATATTAATTGAGCCCCACCAACACTTAAGGCTCAGTGTTAGCTCTGTGTCGAATATAAAGAGATATCACAAATATACCCTAATTTTTAAAAGCTCATAATTCAGCTCAGGGATAGACACAGAAAGAGTTAAATAGTAAAGCAAGACAAGGTGTCACTGAGCACAGACTGAACTTTCTATGAGCTCATAGGAGGAGATGGAGGGATGATGGGGAGAAACAATGTGTCAGGGTAAAGGCATACTTGAGGCTGGCCTTGTACGGTGAGGGTGGCTCTTGGTTTGCACTTTCACTTTGTGCTCTCTCCTGGAAAATCCAGACAGCTGGCACCATCACTCTGCTCCAACCCAGAGGACCTGCATGGCTGCTGCCATTTCTGCCATTTTCTTCTGTCCTGCCCACTGCAAGGGTTAGTGCGTGCCCTTGGTACAGCCCCTTACTTGGTTTCCAGCTAGGGGACACCTTCCCAGAGGGCACCTGGGCACTTGTCTGTGGGCAGATTACAACGTCAGCATTTTTAGAAGCTGAAAAACTGGGCTGTCCTGCCATGCCTGAGCTGGGGATTGGGGAGGCTGCCGGGGCGGCTTGTGCTGAATATGTTACATATGTATCTTCTGGGTCAGAGTACATTGGGCCCTTAAAAGACAGCCACCTTTATGAGTGATTAACCCAGTTTTGTCTTGAGAGGTATCACTGAAATTTACTGAGAGAGACATCCTCACACATTTTTAGTGAAAGGGGCAGTTCAGAATAGACTTTGGTGATTCATCATATAGAGATGGGAAGGAGGACTTATTCATGGAAACTCACGGCAAGAGTCCCTCAGAAGGTGGTGGGTGGATATAGTCCCTCCCACCTGCCTGAAGTCAGAGAAAATAACCCTGACCTCAGGAGCCTTGCAAAGATTTGCCTAAAAAGCAAATTTAACTGAAAATTGACTGAATTGGCCCAGTGCAGAGAGAAAGTGGGTGAGATAGAAAAGAAGTGACTTCTTTTTATTTAATGTGATAAAAATCAAACAATTGTTTTTTTGCATGCTTATTATATATACTTTCTGGGTTTATTTTTAATACTACATTCTCTTTTCCAATCTAGTGCTTCAAAGCCTAAATGATATTCCTTAAGCTGTAGCGCTGACACACAGTCACAGATTCTCAGTTTATAAGCTGAGTTAGAGCCACAGCCCATATACATGTTGTCCTGTAACATTTAAAAACAAAATTTTAAATGGTGCCCCTTTAAAGCTAGAATATTTCTATAGCTAGACTATAAAGATGAAGTTTCTGGAATGTTTTGAAAAGTCAGAAACTCTAGCAATACTAAATGTAGGGTTCTGGCATGGAAACAATTACCAGGAGCTCAAATGTTGGCTTTTCCATATCAAAGGGACACACACCAGGCTCTATTGTCTATTTCACCTAGCCCACTTTACCTATGTAAATTACCTGTCTGACCTCTGTTGCTGTTTGAGTTTGTGACCTCCCCCCAGCAAAAATATATGAAGTCATTGGTAATAGGGAATAAGAAAAAGGCACAGTCCAGAAAGAACTTGAAGCATCCCTTTGGGACTTACCTCTACACTAAAACATAGATGGAATGTCCTACTATCCATATTGGCTGCAAAATAAATATTTGCGATTGTCTGATACTTTTGGCTCAGTCTTTGACAGGGGCAATGGAATATTCCTCTACTTCCAAGGGCATGAATCTGGGGTTACGGCTTTCTTAGAGAAGGTTTAAACCCTTGAGCCCTGTTTGGCCTTGGCCGGTGAAATGGAAATAGACATGCAGGGACATTTGTTATTGTTTTCCCTTTACCATTCTCAACGTCTGAACAGTTCTTTCAATTCTCATCATTTCTAGCATGCCATGGCCTTCTCTAACCCAAGATCTTTTTATTTCTCTGGGTATGTGGCTAATGGGAGCAGGTAGGACAAGATCCTTATTTCAGCCCTCAACTGCAAAATGACATATGAATCTGATGAATTGTCATATTTTGTTTTATTCAAAATGTCTCATTGCCTCCCTCCCAACTTTCTTTTGCTTAAACTTTGGATTTGAAACAACAAAATATTACAGTTGATTATTGCTCTTTAAAGTTTTTTCTTTTTCTCTATGACCAGGCTTTACAAAAAGCCATTTTACTCTAAGAAATTAGGTTTCTGGTTATCAGGAGCCCTAAATAGACATGAATTACAAGAACGTCCTTTGAAAACCCCATGCAGCCCTTGTTTCATTAAATTCCATGAAGCGACCTTAATTTAGTGGAACACTGGATGGGCTGTTCTTTTAACCTATTATCACTTTGGCCAGGCCCATAAACCATATTCACGGATGATTCCATCAAGAAGGACCACAGTGGGATTAATATTATTTCAGGATACAGTAAATGCCACAGTGATGAAGCTGTTTAAGATCTGGTGCTCACGGTGTCACACTGAATGCATTGACATTTACTCTGCTATCACTTCATTTCCAATATTCCTTCCAAATCAGCCGGTGCTAATGTTTCAGCATGTGTGCAGAATACAGTATGGGCGGGGGTGGGGACACTGGGAAGGGATTGCATAAGTCCTTTGCCCTCCGTTTTCCTTTTGGCGTTGAAAGTGGGGAACTACACTCGGAGAGTATTTGACATGCAGTGGGCCTCACAATGTCAATTGTTAGGGTTGCAGAGGCTCCCAGGGAGTCGTCTTTCTCCTGCAGTCGGATCAAAACAGGCCATGGGCCCCTCTTGGCTGTGACTGAGACTGTGATATGGATCTGATGTGAACCAAGAAAGCACTGGTTGGTGGTGTTAACCTTGATGGTGTGTTGGAATTGAGCACGTATGAAAATTCAAATGTCTGTAACGGTACATCATTTGGAAGCTCTTATCTGTGGTATAATCTCCTTGACCCTTAAACTTGATGCCCCTGACAACAGTATAGGCCTCATGATACTGAATATCTGAAAGCTCATGGGTGATTTTTAGGAATCTCTTTAAAAGAAGCAGCAAAGATGTTATCCAGAATAACATTATTAATGTCTAGTCTCTTAAGGCGTCCCCACTCCTAATTTTGAAGGCAAGATTCTCAGGGTTGGGAGGAAATTTGAAGATTGTCTAGTTCACACTTCTCAAAGCTTAATGTGTCTGCAAATCCCCTAGAGGACTAGTTAATTCTAATAACTAGGGTCTGGGAGAGTCTAATCCAGTAATTCTGGATTAGGGCTGAGAGTCTGCATAGCATCTAACCCCCAAGCCGTGTAGATGCTTCTGGTCCGTGAATCATCCTGTTGAGTACAGGGTCTAGCCCAACCGTAGCCTGCATTCTCTTATGACGAGCATCTAGTGTACATTTAAACCTTCTTAGTAGGAGGTACTCATATTCTCTTAAGGCCGTCTGTTCCATCTTGAATGATTCTGAATATTAGCTTTTCTTCATATTGCAGCCATGGTCTCACTCCTTGGACCTGCCAATCACTGGCCCTGGCTCTAGTCCCTGGTCCTGTTCAATACATATGGCAAGGCAAGGAAACATCTCTCTTACTGAAAAGAGGGCAACTCACTAGGTGGGGTGAGAGAGCTAACCCAGGGGTAATTTTTGTCTCCTTGGCGTTCACCATTCCTATTGACTTCACTGCCCTCTGTTGGCCCCTGAAGGCTCATGCTGGTTCCTGGTTTACCTCCCACTCTCTGTGCCCCAATTGGATGATATTTTCCTCTCTTTTGAACTCTCACATCCTATGCGTGTGTGTGTGTGTGTGTGTGTGTGTGTGTGTGTATGTATATATATATTTCGTGTGTGTGTGCATCATAAAATTCAATTTATTCCCTGCCCCGATTATAAATCCACAAAAGCAGAGATTTATGTCTTATGCTTCTTCAATTTCTTTACAGTGCCTTGCACATACTAAGAGCTCAAACCATGTGTATTATTTTGAGTAACACATAGAAACTACTTCAAGGAATTTATAGCAGTAACACAACAAAACATAAAGACTGTAACATAGTAAATTGTCACACTAGCTAGTAGTACCACAGGTGGATTCAGAGATAGGAAAAGTTCAGTGTAGACAGGAAGAGTGGCAAAGGGCTTTGTGGACAAAGGGGAGAGGAGTCGTAAATTTAAATTGTCTGGACATAACTCATACTTCAGCTAAGGATTCTGGGGCTAGATAGGAAAAGAGCCTAGTAGACAGTATAGGAATCCACATGGTTCCTTCCAAGAAAGTTGGGGGAGGGAAGAGATATAACTTGGGTGGATTCAAGTCAGAAGTCAGCACATTTTTTCAGTCAAGGATAGTAAATATTTTAGGATTTATGGACAATGTGGTTTCTGTTGTAATATTCAACTCTGCCACTGCAGCGTGAAAGCAGCCATAGACCATATGTAAATGAATCGGCATCAGGGTGTTCCAACAAAACTTTATGGACACAAAAATTTCAATTTCATACACTTTTCATGTATCATGAGATATTATTCTTGTTTAGACACTTTCCAACCATTTAAAAATGTAAAAACCATCCTTAGCTTGGGTGCTGTACTAAAACAGGTAGTGAGTTGGATCTGGCCTGGATTGTGGTTTGCTGATGCCTGCTTGATGGCTTGGGTGTCTAAGTTAAACACTTCACCAGCAAGGATTCTGGGGATGGGTGATTGGAGATAGATATCACCCCTCAAGAAGAGAGCCATCAGTAGCATTCATGAAAGAGCAACTGAGGAAAATGTGCGAGGCTAGAAGTGAGGTGTTATTTTACAGGCGTGGCTGGTCCTCCTTGTGAGAGCGAGGATATGGAGAGACTTTGGTAATTATTCTCTTCCTCCCCCCAACCCCTAGTTCTCCTCCTCTTATTCCTTATCTTCTCTCCTGTGACCTTTCTGACTCCACCTTTCCATAGCATCATTTTTCTACCTCATCAAGTCTCCTATGGTGTATCCTCAGGCTTTTAGAATTATGTAAATACAAGTTTGTTTCCTTGCAAAAACATCCTTAATATTTTGGAATATCACTATCTTTATCTGATAAAATTAATTTTTCTGTATGTAATATGGACCTAAGAAATGAACAGTCTGCACGAAATATTTGGGAAAGCATGTATTTTGGGGAGAAAAAGAGAAAAGATGCATGTCCAGAAAAAGTAGAACCAACCAGCTCTGGGACTTGGAAGAACCACTTTTTCTCAGGAGAAGTAGGACAGAGACACAGAGTTCAGTGTGGAATGTGTCAAGCCTGCATTGCCAGGATGAAGTTTGATAACCAACCAGGGGGACATATTTAATAGGTAGTTGGGTGATCTGGTCCAGAATCTAGGAGAGAGGAATGGGCCAGAGATATAGATTTGGGAATCATCACCCACTTTTGCAGTGGGGTGGGCCTCCGTTACTGGCAAAAGAGGGGCTGTGTGACTTCTGAGCTAGGTCATAAGGTGATATGGCTTCTGATTGGCTTTCTGTCAGGGGATGGTCACCCTGGGAGTGTAGCCGCCACGTGGAAACCCAGACCACGTGGAGAGGCTACGAATAGGTGTTGTGGCTGACAACACCCTGCTACCATCTCAGCTTCAGCCACCATCAGCTGCCAGGGATGTGAATGAAGGAGGCTCCAGATGATTCCAGCCCCCAGCCTTTGGGTCTTCCAGCTGAGAGCCGAGCCAACAAGGAGCTGCTTGAATAGAAAGATAAACGTGGTCTATTTTCAGCTCTGCTCTTCAACTTGGTCTGAGCCATGAAGTCGCTGGGTTTAAACTCTGGCTTAGCATCAACCTGTTTTGGAGCAGGTGATGGGGGTTCTGGATACGTCTAGAACAAGCCACCCTCACCTGCTTCCCGCTCTGCCGGTTAATGAATGGACTTGGCTGTTTGCAGCTTGAACTGGGTCCCCTCCCTCTTCCCCATCTCTTGAGTCCTCTCCCCAGGATGGGCTCCTCCTCCTCTGCGGCCCTCTCTGTTCATGAGGACATCGTGGAGCAGTCAAAGCTGGACCAACACACAGTCAGGAGCTGGGTGGTGTCGGCTCCTCCCAGCACCGGATGCCACGCCCCCTCCTCTCATGGGTCCTCTGAGGAACAATGCGCAGGTGCAGCGGACCCGTTGTATACAGGGCTCTCGGTGTGGGGAGAGCCACGGACGATGGGCTAGGCATTTGAAGGCTTGCTTCATTTTCTGTTTCCCCTTTTTAAGACCATGAGCCTTTGGAAGCTTTGACAGCATTAACGATTTGGCTGAGTGCAGTGGTCAGCCTCCCTTGGTGGGCTGAGCTGGTGAGGGGGGCCAGCATCTGGCTTAAACTGATGAAAGGCAGGAAATTCAGAATCACGTCCCGATCCTTTGTGCTTCAGTTTAGGGTTCTTCAAGGCCAGCTAACAGAGGGCTGCCAGGCCCAGAAATAAGCTTGTTTTTTGAGTTGAGGGCACAGTGCTCAGGGTGGAGGCTGGGGGAGATCCCAGATGCTGAAGCCTCTTTCCCACGCGGTGGCAGGGGCATGGGTGTGGGTCTTGGGTGGAAGCTGTGAGGTTTTGCATGAATTCTTTTCTGATTGGCTCTTAAGTCTTTTCTCCCGGGAACACCTATGGTCTTTGCTTTCTTTCTGACAAGATCGCTGACCAGGGAGCCACAGGCCTTGCCCCTAGCTGGCAGTGCAGCCAGATATAAACAAGCAGAGGGCAGGGCCTGGTGTCAAACATTATGTTTACTAAACAAAACCGACAAGTTCTCATTGTTGAGTGAGGACGTCCTGCAACTCTCAATCCCCCAGAGCTGAAGAGGATCCATTTTATTGAGCTCTGTAATGACAGCCCAGCTGGAGCAGCTGGGTAGTTTGTATTAACTCTAAGAGACTCAGGAGGACAGTTTTTCTTTAGGAAAATTATGTTTTTCATTTAGACCAACAATAGCCTGACTGTCTCAGCATACCTTCCCATAATCTTAAAAAGAGTGGTACAATCAGAGCCCAGATTGCTCCGCCAATACTTACCATGGCCAGAGTTAGCAAATAAAATAGGGGACACCTATAGGTAAATTTGAATTTCAGACACTTTTCTAGTATAAGTATGTCCTATGTAATATTTGGGACAGACTATTACTAAAAAAGTATTGGTGGCTTTATTGGAAATTTAGCTTTAATGGAGCAGTCTGGATTTTATCTGGCAATAGGTAATGACTTTCTAAACATCCCTGCTTACATACCTGTGGTGACAGGGACTCACTACCTTTCAAAACAATCATTCTGTCATCAGACAGGGGCAACTGCTAGAAAGCTCTTCTGCATATTAAGATGGCATTCTTACACATCTGATGCTCATGTGAACTTCTGGGGCCCCTTGGAATATGCCTAATTCATCTGCCATGTGACAACACTCCAAATATTCATTAACAGCCCTGTGTCTCCTTGAATTTTCTCTTCTTCAACCTGAACATCTCCTGCTCTTTAAATTTTTCCTCAAGTGATGTGGTTTCAGGGCTGCAAACCCTCCGGTGAAATGTGCTCTGGCTTGTTTAGAGCCTTTGTAATCAGGTGGGATCTGGAGGCCTGAATAATGACTCCAAAGACATGGCTTTGTGCCTGTTGTCACAAGTCCACATTCACCATGCCAGGGAAGTTCTGGCCTCCTGAGCTGGGCTTAGTCACAGATCCTTTCCTGAAGCAGTGCTGCTAGCCGTCAGAGTGGAACTTAGGAGTCGTTGGAGAAGTGAACACTCCTTGCTATAGGATGAATGTTTGTGTCCCCCTCAAAGTCCATATGTTGAAACTTAATCTCCAGTGTGATGGTATTTGAAGGTGATGCCTTTGGGAGGTGATTAGGTCATGAAGGTGGAGCCCTTATGAATACGATTACTGCCTGTATAAGATACCCCAGAGAACCCCCTTGCCCTTTCTATCATGTGAGGACACAGGGAGAAGATGGCCATCTGTGAACCTGAAGCAAGCTCTTATCAGACACCATATCTGCCGGTGCTTTGATCTTGGACTTCCCAGCCTCCAGAACTGTGAGAAATAAATTTCTGTTGTTTATAAGCCATCCAGTCTGTGGTATTTTTGTTACAGCAGCCCAAGTAGACGAAGACACACCAAATTGGCAGCCCTATTCTTACTTTAAGTGATAGTTGGCAGTTAGGACATTAGCATTACCAAAAGTCATGTTATATGTATGGACTCCAAGGGGGGAAAGCGGGGTGGGGGTGGGATGATGGGATGAACTGGGAGATTGGGATTGAATACATACACTAATATGTATAAAATAGATAACTAATAAGAACCTGCTGTATAAAATATAAATAAAATAAAATAAAAAAATAAAATGTTATATATTCATGAAACAGACCTAGTAACAAGAATATACATTTCTAGTTCAGGTCAGATTGGAATTGTGGATAAAAACATCAAGCTGGATTCAGAGATTTGTTACAGACTGATGGTGGAACTTTGGGAAAGTCACTTATGTCTCTGGCTCTCAGCATCTTCATCTGAGAAAACAAGGCATTTGAATTAATTCTCGAAGGCAGAAGACTGTCTCACATAGGCTGTGGTCATGGCTATGGCCACGTGAAGCTGACTGGAATAAAACAGATTTAAAAAAAACAACAAAGAAAAGTAGTAATTATTCTAGATCTACATGACTCTGGTTCTCAGCTTTCCTTGGACAGGAAAGGGTTAGAAAATTAAGTGTGGGCCACCCATTGTCTGCGTGTCTGCAAGCTCTTCATGACTGGTCCATGACAAAGCAATGCAGAACTGGAGAAGTGTTTAGAAACATTTAAATCCATTTGACATTGTTGTGACATCCAAGTGTATGATCAGCGGGTCGTTTCCTTCAATAGGGTGTGGACCAGTCTGGGTGCTCTTGAAGCTGTGGGTGGTGCGTGGCATGTGACATGAGCTGTGGACCAGTCACTTGAAGTAGAACCATGTCTTGATCTGTAATGGATTAGAAATAAAGAAAAAAGTCAGTTCGTTACCAGCCAGATTGAGGCAGGGCTTCCTCAATGGCATGCCATTCTTGAATTACAGGTGTGCCTAGGGGTTGTGCCCTTGGCCCATGGGGTACCAGGGAGAAGCCTGGGCCAGTTTGGGGCCAGCCATTAGACCAAGTTACCTCTGGCCATGAGTAATTAGAGTACTATACAAATATTATCATTTTCTACATGTGCCTTGAAGTGAATAAAGTTGGAAAGTGCTACCTTTTCTCCAAAAAAGCAAATAGGCAAAGAGAGGACTGGGCTAATTGTTCTTTAGACCACAGCCTCCAAATAAACTGGCTTAACCTAGTGGTTCAAATTGGAAACATGCTCCCAGGCAAAAATGTCACAACTCTTCTTCCCCTCATGTCTACCTTTCTTTTAAAATTAAATTTAGATTTATCACAGAAATATATGCATGTCCCTTAAAATCAAGCAGTACAAAGATAGAAAACATGGGTCTTCTGTACCTCCCCTCCAAGTTCTGTTCAGGTTCCCCAGAAGTAGTCACTTTCTAGTTGGAATTTCAGTGTTTATGGAAAGAGGATCCTGCAGGGAAATGCCCTGATCTCCCCACAGAACCCCAGCAGGCACAGTGCCGGAGACACCAGCACTGTCAACGCACCATTGGGGAGGTTGTGTGAAAGTCTGAACGCACAGCAGTTGGACCATGGACTTCCCCGAGGCCACCTCACCCATCCGTCACAGCCAGGCAACTCCTCCTTGCTACATTTCTTCTCACACTACCCTCTCCTTCATCCACCCTCCACAGAAGTTCAGAGGTTTAAGCTCTGGCAAAAAGGAATCTGAGGGACTTTGGAGTCTGAAATGCTGGGTACAGCAGAAGGCAGAGGTGAGGCTTGGGCTGAAAGATAGAGTGTTCTGTGAATGTCTACATGCTGAACTGTGCCACCCTCAGGCCCTCTCTCTGACTTGCTATCAGAATTATCAAAGCTAGAGGTGGCCTAGCAAAGGAAACAATCAACAGGGCGGGGAGACAACCTATGGAATAAGAGAAAATATTTGCAAACCACCTATCTGATAAGGGGCTAATATCCAAAATATATAAAGAACTTGTACAACCCAATAGCAAAAACAACAAACAAACAAACCTCCCCCAAACAATCTGATTAAAAAATGGGCAGTGGACTTGAATAAACATTTTCCAAAGAAGACATATAAATGGCCAACAGGTACATTAAAAGGAGTAAAGTAAGTCAGAAAGAGAAAAACAAATATTGTATATAACACATATGTGGAATCCAGAAAAATGGTACAGATTAACCTATTTGCAGGGCAAGAATAGAGACACAGATGTAGAGAACAGACGTGTGGACACAGGGCGGGAAGGAGAGGGTGGGATAAACTGGGAGATTGGGATTGACACATGTGCACTGCCATGTGTAAAACAGCGAGTGGGAACCTGCTGTGTAGTGCAGGGAGCACAGCTTGGTGCTCTGTAGTGACCTAGAGAGGTGGGAGGGAGTTCCAGGAGGGAGGGGATATACGTATACATTTAGCTGATTCACTTCATTGTACAGCAGAAACTACAACATTGTAACATTGTAAAGCAACTATACCCCAATTAAAAAAAAAAGAGGCTAAACATCACTAATAATCAGAGAAATGCAAACAAAGACCATTATGAGATACCACCTCATACCTGTTAGGATGGCTATTATCGAAAAGACGAGAGACAAGTGTTGGTGAGCATGTAGAGCAATGGGAACCTTAGGGCACTGGTGGTGGGAGTTTGAATTGGTTCAGCCACTATGGAAAATGGTATTGAAGTTCCAAAAAAAATTAAAAGTAGAACTACCATACAATCCAGCAGTTCCACTTCTGGGTATTTATCCAAATGAAATGAAAACACTATCTCAAAGAGACATCTACACCTCCATGTCCATTGCAGCATTATTTGCAATAGCCAAGATATGGAAACAACCCAAGTGTCCATCAATAGATGAAATGGGAAAAGAAAATGTGGTAAATATATACAATGGCATATTACTCAGCCATGAAAAGGAAGGCAGCGCTGTCATTTGTGACAATATGAATGGACCTTGAGGGCATTTTTCTAAGTAAAATATGTCAGAGAAAGAAGGATGAATACTGTATGATCTGACACGTGGAAAGTAAAAAAGTTGAACTCATAGAAACAGAGAGTAGAATGGAAGTGGGGGAAATGGAGAGATGTTGGTCAAAAGGGTACAAACTTCCATTTGTAGGATGAATAAGTTCTGGGGATCTACTGCACAGCATGGTGACTATAGTTAACAATACTGTATTATTTACTTGAAGGTTGCTGGGAGAATAAATAAATCTTAAATGTTCTCACCACACACACACACACACACTCAAGTAATTATGTGAGGTGGTAGATGTGTTAACTAACCTTATTATGGTAATCATTTTGCAGTATACCTGTAGCAAATCATGACACTGTATACTTTAAACTCAGACAATGTTATATGTCAATTGTATCTCAATAAAGCTGGGGAAAAGTTAAAAAAAATAAAAGAATGCTACAAGAAGATCAGAATATTTTTATCTAGAGAAGCTAAATGTCCCCAAGGAGAGACCCAGATACCAGTGTTTGGAGGACCCTAGTGAAAAGGCCAGCTGTCATCTGATTACCCTCCAGTGATCTCCAGCTGTCAGCTAGTCCCACCCTCCTATACTGCACCTCCAACAGGCTTTCGGTTGCCTCACACTTAAATATAAATGGACAGCCAAGGATCATGAGCCATTTGAGAGAGTCTGCCAACACGAAAGATAGATGCTGTAGTAGATTGATTTTGTTACTCATCCCAATTAATGTTCTCCCTGTCTTCATGTCTTTTGCCCTGTGAATCCCGCTACTAGTCTGCCAGAGAAATGTGAGAGGCACATGCAGAAGAGCCAAGACCTCCAAATCCAGGCCATTCTAGACCAGTCAAATCCCAGTAGTCCTGCCAGACAAACACAGGTGTGTGAATATGCCCAGCCAAGATCAGCCAAGCCTGACCCAGATGACTCATAGACCAAGCACTGCCGTCTCTGAGGAAAACAAAATTCTATGGCATCAAATATGTAATTTATTAGTGTGGATGAATACATCCCCTGCCTTCCCTTCTGCACCACCCAGCCCCATCCCCTTACTGCTTGAGGTTTAAGAACACCTCTTCTGCAGGTGTGATGCTCTGGGCCCCATCCTAAGGAGAAGAGGAGGCCATGGACAGAAGCAAGGAAAACCAGACGCCAGACAGGCCTTGCTGGACACAGCTTCATCCTCTGGCTGCTGGTGCTGCTTGATGATGATCTCATCTGGCCTATGGCTCCTCGGTATTTCTGTCCTTGGGTTGGTGAAAAGTCCCGGGATGCCAAGTAAAACTGGATCCTAAACTCAAGTCTTGGCCTAGGGAAACCCTTAGGCTTGTCTGTAAAGCTGGAGGTGGAGGAAACTGTGAAGTGGGTAAAATCATCTACCACACCAGCCCTAGGCTATTCCTTTCCATGGCCTGCCCTCCCTCTCTCTCTTCCTCCTCCCTCCTTCCCTCCCTCCCTCGCTCCCTCCCTTCTTTCCTTCCTTCCTTCCTTCCCTCCCTATACCCAAGGTATATACAACTCTCTCCTTCCACCAGTCTCATTTCAGGAAAGAATCTGCTTAAACTCAGGAAACATTTAAATGTTGCCTTTCTCAGTATATCTTACAATTCAAGTCTTGTTTCTAACCAGGATACAAGATTTTTACTGTTTGGAAAGAATTTTCTCCAGAAGGTGGAAATCCTTTTGAAGGGGATGGGGTTTTGTGTGTTTCAATGATCTTGAAATGCTAACCTGTGGCTGAAGCCCAGTCCTGGCACTTTTCTTTTGCCAGAAACATTCTAGAGCCCCCTGGGGACCGAAGAGAAAGTAAATAAGGAAACCTCCTAGCAAATGCACATTGTATTTTGTAATTTGTACTCTTTCCCTGCTGATATGCAAACAGCACTCACAGCCACGCACTGTTACCTGAGTAACAATCCTTGAGTTGGCATTTTAGGATCAAACGGGGTTCACGGAATAATTTTTTCTTTCCTGGGCCATTGCCAGCTTTCTGAGGGATGTCTTCCTCTTTTTGATGCTAAAATAGAACTTACTGCCTCCTGGGGTGATGAAGTCTAATAAATCAGTAGTCACTACAGTTAAAGCAAAGGGAGAGCTGAGGTAATTGTCTGGATAATTTGGACAAAACAACCAACTATCCTCAATGGGTTGCAAAGTTTGGAGTTACCCAAATAGAACAATACACCGAATCTGCTCAGTCCTTTTTAGCTTCTAGGAAAGGAAAGCACCTTTTCTTTGGGGGATACTCAAATGGACTTCAGCAAGCTTTCTTGGTTGTCCCCATTCACCTCCTTGGGAGTATGGCACAGAGGAACCCCATGAATGTAATAACAGTGGTGGACGTTTACTGGTGTGTGTTCTAGGCACTGTTAAGCATTTTAAATAGATCTCATTTAGATGTCATCACAATGAGCCTATTACGATCCCCACTTAGCAGCTGTTGGACATAAGGCCAACAGAGCTTAAAGGGACTTGGGTGAGGCTCACAGCTGGTAAGTCGCAGAGCTGAGTCAGCCAGTCTGACTCCAAATCCTATCCTTGTCAACTTGAAACCTCTTGGTGGGATTATGCTCTGAGGATACAGACATGCAGAGGAATTGTGATCGGATCAAGGGAACCTGGTTCCTTAGTGGAAGAGGCGGTATATGCAAAACACCACTATCTAGCTGGATGGTATAAGGTAAGAAATGTCCCTCTCTTGGCCTCAGATTCCTCGGGGCAAATCAAAGGGTTGACCGGGATAATTTGTAAGTCCATCTCAGGTCTCACCTATGATTTTTAAAGTGGTCTGTGTCTGTGATCTTCAGTGTTCATTTCCTGAGCTCTCATTGGAGCTCAGCCCTAGCACTATTTGAGCCCTGGTGTTCTTGTAAAGAGGGATGAATTAATGGTCAAGATATCTTGCGGTAACAAATGGCCTTCAAATCTCAGTGCCATAAACAACCCAGCGTTTGTTATATCTCGTGTGTTTTGGTGTCCATTTCGGGTGTCCAGGGACGCAGTGGTCCCCCAGAATCCAGACTGGTGGGGCAGCTACCATCTCTAATGTTGAGGGGCACTCTGCCTGAGGGAAAGAAAGCTCTGGAAGGTATTGTGCTGGAAATTAAATACTCTGGCCCAGAAAATGGCATATGCCTCGGTCTCTCCTGACTCACTAACCAGAACTAGTCCCATGGGCCCATCCAACCATAGCGGGTAGAATGTACACTCTTAACCATGTGCCCCAAGGGCAGACAACTGGAAATATTTGGAGAACAGCATTAACGACCACCTACAGTACGAATGCCACAATGTCCCTTTAGAATCCTGCATGACTGGGGAGGCTAGCAAAGTCAGGCAGGCAGGGCTGCTAATATTGCACTGTGGTCAGAGGGACAGGTCGGACAAGAGAATGTTTCCTTTTCAATGAGATAATGGATACTGTGCTGGGTGGGGGGTGGTGGCCATGGGGGGTAAAGAGAGGTCACTCAAAGCCAGGTTTTCTCTAGGGTGAACTTGATCACATTCCTTCCTTTACTGTTTCTTGTAACTCACTAATTAAGATAAGTAAAAATGTTACCATGAGCTAAAGTCAACATCAATTCAAAGTCCCATATATATTTCACATGAAAACACATGGTCTTCAAACATGTGTGATTTTCATCAGACCTCCTCATCTGCTTGTCATTTAAGGTTCAGACCATTTTCCATATTTCTATCAAATGCTGCCTGCTGTAGATGAAAGCCTGGCAAATAACTGTGCAAAAGAAACTTTCTGAAGTTATAAATAATCAAATACCCATGGGGGGGGTTGACCTCATATACAATAATACACAGAGTAATGATCAGAGCTCAGAGGGAAACGGAGCTCAGTGATGGCCTTCTCTAGTAAGGAGGTGGCTGCAGCTTTGCTTACAGTAACATGAGTGTCATTTCCCTGATCCCCTCATCCTCTGGCAGGAATAGGACAGAATGGAGCTATGGAGAGAGCCGGGAAAGTAGTTGGAACATGGTTGGGACAGTGGTGGACCGGTAAGTGTCTAGCAATCAGCTCTCTGGTGAAAAAAGCTCTGATTTGTAGTGTTTGCCAATTTCCATGGTGTAAATACCCTCACTATGGCTGGATTTCAAGGTACCCATGTGATGTCACTGACCATGGATTTGGGAAGAAATATATAATTGGCCCATGTAAGTCAGTACCACCTGGGTCCTCCGCATCACTGAATAGAGAAACTGGGATGGTTGCCTGTTTCCTGTCCTCTTCTCACCTCTAGTCCCAAAATATGTTAGGAGCTTAGGTGGCAGGAACCGTTCAGAGGAAGACAATGACAAGAGGGAGGCAGATCTAGTGCTGGGAAACACTGGTGACTCCCATATTGTATTAGTTTCCTAGGTCAGTAGCAAACTGGGTGGCTTAGAACAACAGAAATGTATGCTTTCACAGTTCTGGAGTCCAGAAGTCTAAAATCAAGGTGTTGACAGGGTTGTGTAGGGGAGGAAAACTTCTCCCTTATTCTTTTCTAGGTTCTTGGCCTAATAATTAAATTGGTGTAAGACAGATTAACAGGAGAAAAGCAAATTTAATTTTGTAGACATGGGAATCCTAAATATATGGGACTCTCAGTCAGGCAAGTGAGGCTTATATACCATCCTGAGATAAGAAGAAGGGGCAAGGGGTCTAGGACTTCAAAGGGGAGGAAAAGAGCTCACAGGAAGATGGAAAGAGCAATGTTTGGAAAACAACGTTTGCCATGCCATGCAGATAAGTCTTTCTGATGTAAAAAGTTATCTCTGGGGCTTCCCTGGTGGCTCAGTGGTTGAGAGTCTGACTGCCGATGCAGGGTACACGGGTTTGTGCCCCGGTCCGGGAAGATCCCACATGCTGTGGAGCGGCTGGGCCCGTGAGCCATGGCCGCTGAGCCTGCGCGTCCGGAGCCTGTGCTCCGTAACGGGAGAGGCCACAACAGAGAGAGGCCCGCGTACCGCAAAAAAAAAAAAAGAAAAAAGAAAAAAGTTATCTCTGGTAATAGTGTTCTTCCTGGTATAGGCCCCATATGTAAATTCTTTTAGGCAGTTAAAGGAAAGGTAAAAAGCCCTTCTTGAGTCTGTTGGGCCATGACTGTGTTCAGCTCAAAGTAATTCACAGGCCCAAGTGGCACATTCTGGGCAGCCTGCCCTGAACCCCATCAGCTGGTTCCTTCTGGAGTCTCTAAGCGAGGAACCACCCCGCATTTCTCCTAGCTTCTGGTGATCACCAGCAATCCGTGTCACTTCTTGGCTTGTAGACATATTCCAATCTCTACTTCTATCTTCACATGCCCTTCTCTGTGTGTCTCTCTGTGTGTCTTCTCCTCTTCTTATAAGTACACCTGTCATTTAGGGACACCCACCCTAATTCTAAGGTGATTTCGCCTTGAGAGCCATAACTAATTACTTCTGCAAAGACCCTATTTCCAAATAAGGTCACATACTGAGATTCTTGGTGGACAAGAATGTCTGGGAGACACGATTCAACTCACTGCTCATATATACACACAGCACAGAAAGGATTAGAGAGAAGGGAAGGCAGGACCAGAGCTGGCGACCTGGCCCTAACACTTCCCCCTGACTTCCCAGAGCATCCTTCAGGCTGTGATCTGCTTCCTGATTTATGATGGCAGGTCAGGAGGGGAAGTGGTCTAGGACGGCTGGGTCGCCTTCCCACTTAGTCATGCTCCGCACCTCCAAACCCAGGTGGGTGAGGAGTAGAGTGACCTTGGCCTAAGGTTCTTATAAAGCTGTGTTTGGGCAGTTGTCTCCTTGTATCATCTTCCATCTTCTCTGAAGAGAAATTTTGGCAAAAATAGCACAAACCTTCAGAGATCTGTTCTTTAACTAGTATCATACACCCTATCTGGTAGAATAGGCCCTTAATTGATACTGCTGAATGAAGGAATACAGTCAAGGGCTGCTTAAAATGGGCCTTCTCTGGAAGAAAACAGATGAGCTCTCAAGTTCAAAAATATCTTTTCAATCTAAAAGACATATTCTGGCCCATTAGGTCAGTGGAAGACAGTGACAGAGGATCAAGTGTCAAAGGCCCCAGGGACCTTAAGTAGGGCTTTCCTTGGCCCTGTAATAGGAGCCAAGAACTACCCCTCCCCACAGCCCTGATGAGAAAGCCAGCTTGCCTGGGCCTCAGAGGGCAGGGGGAGGTCACTGAGACTCCCTCAGTGGCAACTTTAAACCACATCTTGTGGGTCCCTTCAGTTTCATCCCTCACACTCCTCTCTCAGCCTGGAATGCAGAGGAAGGGAGTGGAGGGATCAGATTTCCAGGAAAGAATCTGCCTTCTGAGTTTCTGTGCTTTAGCCGAGAGCTCACACCTAGGGAAGCTCCATGGTTTGGGGCATCTGATACACCAATGAGATTTTCACATCTCAGGCCCAAATTCCTCATCTCCACTCACCATGCTTGAGATGAATTGAATTTATGTGCCATGGCTTAAGAGTTCATAACAAACACCTTTCTCTCAGGCACCTTGCCCTCTGTTCCAGCTCATTCTACTCCCCCAAGGTTGCTCTTTCTCCTGGGCCTCAGGTATGCAGTCATTTGGCTGGTTGAGCCCTGTGATCACATGAAACAATGACCACATAAAACATACCTCAATTTAGAGATAAGCACTGATGCATGCCCTGCAGCTGAGATTAAAATCTGTCCCATAAATCTCTTTACAATGCTGCATGCATATTCCACACATTATGATGAGAAGTGAGCTAGTAAATAAATAGCTGAGGAAAAAAATTCTCACAAAATACCATATGATTAAGAGGCTTTATCTCATTTTGCTAGAAACTAGGAGGGGGTAAGATTTGTCTGTGATGTCAATTCCTCCTCTCACTATGGCATTGCATGGAAGGTTTGACTTTCATCACACAGTTTAAGAGCCTACTGTGTGATATGTGCTGGGGATATACATAGGATTAACTTGCAATTTAAAGATACAATTGAGAAGGTAATGAAATTTGAAAACATATCAATTTGAGATCTAGTTATTAAAATTCTCTCTCTCTGTGTCTGTATGTGTTTTGGAGTTTAGTGTAACATTGCTTAGAGGCATTTGACACACTTTTTCATATATAGTGGAATATTATAAGCCCCTAAGATTCAAAATAAATAATAATGGAATGAGACAACCATTTCCATGATCTTTATGCCTCTACCATGATGATAGGTTTTCTGGAAAAAGGATTTAAGGGCTCACTCCTGCTCCTTGGGCTGTTAGTAAACCTGGACCATCTGCCGGTCTGAATCTTGGTGCTGCCCTTTTCTCTCATCCAAGGTAACGAGGAGTGTGCGTATGTGCGTATGTTTGCTACATGTGCACAACTGGGTGTGTTTGTGCGAGTATGAAGGGAGTTGGCTGGGAGCCACAGAATTTACAGAGGAAAACTAGATGTCATGAGAGTACATTCTGAGATGGCAAGTCAACTTTCTTTGTCCTCAGGAATTCCTAGTTGCAAATGAACTTGGAGTTGAAGAGCCATTACATTTGTAGGATTAGATCATTGAGATGCTCCTATGTGTAAGGAAAGTGCCCTTCTGGCATGATGACTGGGTCGTGAGGTTGTGGCCTTAGACTAAGGGGAAGACAGACTGGAGTAAAAGGGAAAACCCGCCCCGTGCACTGAGCTAAGGTTGGAATGGAATGGGGATGAGTAGTGGAGGAAAGCAGACTTAAGGGTCTCTGTTTCTCTCACTTCTTTGGTCCCCATCTTCTGTGCTCAGAGAAGCATGATGTAGAAGGAGAACACTGGGCTAGTGGGCTGGTAGTGGTGTGTGTGTGTGTGTGTGTGTGTGAGAAAGAGAGAGAGAGAGAGAGAGACAGAGAGAGACAGAGAGAGAGAGAGAGAGAGAGAGAGAAAAAGAGGTCCCAGACCTCCATCATGACTTGGGAGGTCTGGTGAGGAGGAAGCTAGGCAACAGAAGAAGGATAGATTGAAAGACCGGAGGCCAGGTTACCATGATCTGACTGGGGCTTGCGAGGAGCCCAGAAGGACCCATCTACCTGGTGAGGGCATGGAGGAGGGCTGAGAGGGTCTGTTGATGTGCTGGATGCCTGTGGTCAGAGTGAAGAGGCTGCAGTAGGCAGGGACCACACACTCCAGTGGTGAATGCCATCATGTTGGCCTCAAGTGATAATGCTCCCTCTCCCCGTTCCCCAAGAAGTAAGCACACCACTGTCATTACCACTTCTACTGTCACTACTCTAGGGAACAGATCTGCTCTGGGTGATACGCAGCTGGGACCAGGGATAATCCAGAGAACTTTCTCCCTTGCTGGCAAGAGGAGAAAATGATCCCTTCATACATTAAGACGACATCTTAGGGAAAAGAAGGGGAGATGAAATCCAAGAGACCAAAATTCATCTAAATAGGGAATTCTATTTTGAAAAGATTAAGTGTCTAAGGGGACATTTTCTAAGGGATGGAACAGAAATACAGTTGACCCGTGAACAATGCAGAGGTTAGGGACGCTGATCCCACACAGACAGTCGAAAATTCAAGTCTAATTTTTGACTCCTCCCAAAGTGAACTACTAATAGCCTACTTTTGACCAGAAGCCTTACCATAACATACACAGTTGATTAACATATATATTTTTGTGTTACATGTATACCTACATATATTTATGCATTCATGCCATTTCTTAATTTTTTTCTTTTTAATTTTCATAGGTAAGACATCATTTATTTCATCTTTCTTTTTTCATCTTTATTGGAGTATAATTGCTTTACAATGGTGTGTTAGTTTCTGCTTCATAACAAAGTGAATCAGTTACACATATACATATGTTCCCATATCTCTTCCCTCTTGCGTCTCCCTCCCTCCCACCCTCCCTACCCCACGCCTCCAGGCGGTCTCCCACCAACAGTGAAAGAGGGTTCCCTTTTCTCCACACCCTCTCCAGCATTTATTGTTTCTAGATTTTTTGATGATGGCCATTCTGACTGGTGTGAGATGATATCTCATTGTAGTTTTGATTTGCATTTCTCTAATGATTAACGATGTTGAGCATTCTTTCATGTGTTTGTTGGCAGTCTGTATATCTTCTTTGGAGAAATGTCTATTTAGGTCTTCTGCCCATTTTTGGATTGGGTTGTTTTTTTGTTATTGAGCTGCATGAGCTGCTTATAAATTTTGGAGATTAATCCTCTGTCAGTTGCTTCATTTGCAAATATTTTCTCCCATTCTGAGGGTTGTCTTTTGGTCTTGTTTATGGTTTCCTTTGCTGTGCAAAAGCTTTGAAGTTTCATTAGGTCCCATTTGTTTATTTTGTTTTTATTTCCATTTCTCTAGGAGGTGGGTCAAAAAAGATCTTGCTGTGCTTTATGTCACAGAGTGTTCTGCCTATGTTTTCCTCTAAGAGTTTGATAGTTTCTGGCCTTACATTTAGGTCTTTAATCCATTTTGAGCTTATTTTTGTGTATGGTGTTAGGGAGTGATCTAATCTCATACTTTTCCATGTACCTGTCCAGTTTTCCCAGCACCACTTATTGAAGAGGCTGTCCTTTCTCCACTGTACATTCCTGCCTCCTTTATCAAAGATAAGGTGACCATATGTGTGTGAGTTTATCTCTGGGCTTTCTATCCTGTTCCATTGATCTATCTTTCTGTTTTTGTGCCAGTACCATACTGTCTTGATTACTGTAGCTTTGTAGTATAGTCTGAAGTCAGGGAGCCTGCTTCCTCCAGCTCCGTTTTTCGTTCTCAAGATTGCTTTGGCTATTCGGGGTCTTTTGTGTTTCTCCTTCATCACTTTAAATATGTCCTGCCAGTCCCTTCTGGCTTGCAGAGTTTCTGCTGAAAGATCAGCTGTTAACCTTATGGGGATTCCCTTGTGTGTTATTTGTTGTTTTTCCCTTGCTGCTTTTAATATGTTTTCTGTGTATGTAATTTTTGACAGTTTGATTAATATGTGTCTTGGCATATTTCTCCTTGGATTTATCCTGTATGGGACTCTCTGTGCTTCCTGGACTTGATTAACTATTTCCTTTCCCATATTAGGGAAGTTTTCAACTATAATCTCTTCAAATATTTTCTCAGTCCCTTTCTTTTTCTCTTCTTCTTCTGGAACCCCTATAATTCGAATGTTGGTGCATTTCATGTTGTCCCAGAGGTCTCTGAGACTGTCCTCAGTTCTTTTCATTATTTTTTCTTTATTCTGCTCTGCAGTAGTTATTTCCACTATTTTATCTTCCAGGTCACTTATCCGTTCTTCTGCCTCAGTTATTCTGCTATTGATCCCATCTAGAGTATTTTTAATTTCATTTATTGTGTTGTTCATTGTTGTTTGTTTCATCTTTAGTTATTCTAGGTCCTTGTTAAATGTTTCTTGCATTTTGTCTATTCTATTTCCAAGATTTTGGATCATCTTTACTATCATTATTCTGAATTCTTTTTCAGGTAGACTGCCTATTTCCTCTTCATTTGTTAGGTCTGGTGGGTTTTTATCTTGCTCCTTCATCTGCTGTGTGTTTTTCTGTCTTCTCATTTTGCTTATCTTACTGTGTTTGGGGTCTCCTTTTCACAGGCTGCAGGTTCGTAGTTCCCGTTGTTTTTGGTGTCTGTCCCCAATGGCTCAGGTTGGTTCAGTGGGTTGTGTAGGCTTCCTGGTGGAGGGGACTAGTGCCTGTGTTCTGGTGGATGAGGCTGGATCTTGTCTTTCTGGTGGGCAGGTCCACGTTTGGTGGTGTGTTTTGGGGTGTCTGTGGCCTTATTATGATTTTAGGCAGCCTCTCTGCTAATGGGTGGGGTTGTGTTCCTGTCTTGCTAGTTGTTTGGCATAGGATGTCCAGCACTGTAGCTTGCTTGTCATTGAGTGAAGCTGGGTGCTGGTGTTGAGATGGAGATCTCTGGGAGATTTTCGCCATTTGATATTATGTGGAGCTGGGAGGTCTCTTGTGGACCAGTGTCCTGAAGTTGGCTCTCCCACCTCAGAGGCACAGCACTGACTCCTGGCTGGAGCACCAAGAGCCTTTCATCCACACGGCTCAGAATAAAAGGGAGAAAAAGTAGAAAGAAAGAATTAGTAGAAGTAGAAAGAAAGAAAGAACGAAAGAAAGAAAGAAAGAAAGAAGGGAGGGAGGGAGAGAGGGAGGGAGGGAGGCAGGAAGGAAGGAAGGAAGGAAGGAAGGAGGGAAGGAAGGAAAAAAAGAAAGAAGATAAAGTAAAATAAAGTAAGATAAAATATAATAAAGTTATTAAAATAAAAAATAATTATTAAGAGGAAAAAAATTTAAAAAAAAAAGTACGGATAGAACCCTAGGACAAATGGTGGAAGCAAAGCTATACAGACAAAATCTCACACAGAAGCATACACATACACACTCACAAAAAGAGGAAAAGGGGAAAAAATCATAAATCTTGCTCTCAAAGCCCACCTCCTTAATTCGGGATGATTCGTTGTGTATTCATGTATTCCACAGATGCAGGGTACATCAAGTTGATTGTGCAGCTTTAATCCGCTGCTTCTGAGGCTGCTGGGAGAGATTTCCCTTTCTCTTCTTTGTTCGCACAGCTCCCGGGGCCTCAGCTTTGGATTGGGCCCCGCCTCTGCGTGTAGATCGCCTGAGGGCGTCTGTTCTTCGCTCAGACAGGACGGGGTTAAAGGAGCCGCTGCTTCGGGGTCTCTGGCTCACTCAGGCCGGGGGAGGGAGGGGCACGGAGTGCGGGGCGGGCCTGCGGCGGCAGAGGCCGGCGTGACGTGGCACCAGCCTGAGGCGCGCCGTGCATTCTTCCGCGGGAGTTGTCCCTGGATCCCGGGACCCTGGCAGTGGCGGGCTGCACAGGCTTCCCGGAAGCGGGGTGTGGATAGTGACCTGTGCTCGCACACAGGCTTCTTGGTGGCGGCAGCAGCAGCCTTAGCGTCTCATGCCCGTCTCTGGTGTCCGCACTTTTAGCCGCGGCTCGCGCCCGTCTCTGGAGCTCCTTTAAGCAGCGCTCTTAATCCCCTCTCCTCGCGCACCAGGAAACAAAGAGGGAAGAAAAAGTCTCTCGCCTCTTCGGCAGGTCCAGACTTTTTCCCGGACTCCCTCCCGGCTAGCCGTGGCGCACTAACCCCCGTCAGGCTGTGTTCACGCCGCCAACCCCAGTCCTCTCCCGGCGCTCCGACCGAAGCCCAAGCCTCAACTCCAGGCCCCGTCCGCCCCGGCCGGTGAGCAGACAAGCCTCTCGGCCTGGTGAGTACTGGTCAGCACTGATCCTCTGTGCGGGAATCTCTCCTCTTTGCCCTCCGCACCCCTGTTGCTGTGCTCTCCTCCGCGGCTCTGAAGCTTTTCCCCTCCGCCACCCGCAGTCTCCACCCGCGAAGGGGCTTCCTAGTGTGTGGCAGCCTTTCCTCCTTCACAGCTCCCTCCCACTGGTGCAGGTCCCGTTCCTATCCTTTTGTCTCTGTTTATTCTTTTTTCTTTTGCCCTACCCAGGTACGTGGGGGGTTTCTTGCCTTTTGGGAGGTCTGAGGTCTTCTGCCAGCGTTCAGTAGGTGTTCTGTAGGAGTTGTTCCACGTGTAGATGTATTTCTGGTGTATCTGTGGGGAGGAAGGTGATCTCCGCGTCTTACTCTTCCGCCATCTTCCCGGAAGCTATCTCTTAATTTTTTTGATATTTCTAGGCTACGCAGTTTATCAGCAAGTCTTTTCAAATTGTAGCAAATCTCCAGAAAAATTTTCCAATATATTTAGGGAAAAAAAATCCTCATTTGCCACACAGTTCACACTTGTGTTGTTCTAGGGTCAACTATACTACTGTTTCTCAAGTTTAAGATTCCCAGCTACCTAGCTAGGAGCAGGTCCTTTTCGGGGAATAAGGAAACTTCATTTCCATGTACAACTGACTGTGATATAACAGAGCAACCCTGATACATATGGATAAAAAGAAAGTTGTGAACTTTCAAATAAAAAACTTTAATCTTAAATAAACTTAAAATAGTCATGAAGCCTTTTGAAACTTTTCAGTTGTCTTTTGAGACTTTTATAAAAAATAGCCTGGGGCTTCCCTGGTGGCTCAGTGGTTGGGAGTCCGCCTGCCGATGCAGGGGATATGGGTTCGTGCCCCGGTCCGGGAGGATCCCGCATGCCACGGAGCGGCTGGGCCCGTGAGCCATGGCCGCTGAGCCTGCGCGTCCGGAGCCTGTGCTCCTTAGCGGGAGAGGCCGCAGCAGTGAGAGGCCCGCGTACCGCAAAAAAAAAAAAAAAGCCTGGGAGTAAGTATCCTTGTCGTACCCTCCAGCTGGTATTCAGTAAGGAAAGAATAGGGGACCTGGCGCACAGCGTCCTGGCTGAACCCAGGGGGCCATGCAGATTTGGGACAGTCAGTGTCACTTGGGGACACTGGTCCAAAGACTGATGAAGAAAAAAATCCTGAGAAATTTAGTCTTCAGGGAACGTTTCCCAATGGAAGGGCTCAGAGTCTGTGGAATTCAAAGCTTCTGCAGACACTGACAGTCCTCTCTCTGGGGATGATTTCTGAGTAAGGGAGATTGGTAGTTGTGTGACCAAGACGATTTTGGTGCAGACTGTACTGGACATAGGGGAATGGCTTAGGTGACCTTCCAGGGGTCTTGTACCTAATCCATGATTCTGTAAGTAATGAGTTGACAGAAAATTGCATTCTGTATTTGGTTGGCCATCTGCTGTTTCTCCAGCGCTGGCTGATAAAGGCATGGCTATATGAGGAGAAGGTGAGCTGTAATTAATTATCTATGGCATTGATGAATTTCTTGTAAGATATTCCCCTGCTAATCCAGCCATATAGCTGCAGCCATCCCCCACTCCCAATGTTAACGGTCTATTTATGGACCCAGCTCCGTAATTAAATGTTTCATTTGCAAGAAAATGGTTCCTAGGAAAATCCAAGCTCTCTTTATGTGCCTGCAATCGACTACTGCAGACGTTACATAAGAGATTAGTCCACGTTGGCCTGCTGTTCTTAGCTTTCTGGATAATCTAATGTATTATGTTTCTGGTGTATGTAAATTACTAAATGTAATGTTCGTCAGTATACCTGCTGAATGAAGCCACATGTATTGTGGGCATAATTTTAATTATTTATATGCTATAAGAATGGAAGAAATTGGAATTACAGAAGTAGGGTTCTAAAAAATCCCTCTGGTTTTCTTTTGGGCAACAACTTAATCAGATTAAAACCGTAATCGTTTTTCAACTCTTGCCTCACACTTGTTTTGGCCACCTCTTTTGTCAGCATGTGGCTATGCCCCATAAAGGCATTTCATGTCAACCCAGAGTATTTGCCTTATTAGAAAACAGCACGTACTAGATGGCTGGGTTCAAGTCAGGGACAACATTGGGGAAGCTCAAGGTTCCCTTCTGAGCTTGGCTTTTGTTCTTGAACTAGGTCCCTGGTGACTCCTGACCCGTTTTCTTCTAGTCAAGAAGGTAGCAGCTAGGTAGGTAAGGCTGGAAAGCAGAACAGGGAAGGAGCAGAGGTGAGAGGGACCTGTGTATCTCTGGGCAAAGCAACATGAAAAGACAAAAAAACCCAGCTACTTTTATTAACTAGCTAGAGATATGGAGGACAATTTTAGTTCCAGATGGCTGATCAGGATTGAAAGGATTTGGGTGTCTATTCAAGACCTGTAGACTGTAATCAGAAATGAGTTTGTCCAGTGAGTTTTATCATATTGTGACATCTTGGTAGGACACGGAGTCTAGACTCCAAGCACCTGGATTTGAATCCTGGTCTCATGTTTTAGGTGAAGCATCAAGACCCTTCTCAGTGCCTCGATTTCCTCATGCATACAGTAGGGAGCATACTAATGCTGCTTGATTGAACTGTCAGGAAGATCTAATGGCGTGATGCATGGGAATGTGATTTATAAACACCAACGGGTGGTGCAAATGGATGTTTTTGTCCTCCCTACATCCTTCTCTTGTCCCATGACACGTGTTGCCTGGCAAGTCATGTTTTAATATTTTTGTGTCTGACATGGAGGAAAAAAATATTTTATGAGTTATTCCAGTTTCCCTAGGAGAGGAGCAGAATTCCTTGGAGAGAAAAAACTACCCTTTTCTTTGGGAATATACAAGTGGGATATTTTGTTCATAAGACAGACCCCCTGGGCCAGTCTAGATCAGACTTCTCAAATGTCCTGTGGTGAAGGACCATTTAAAATTCCAATCCATTGTGGACAGTTACTTTTGTAAAATACAAGAAAATGTAGTCTTAAAAACATGAAATAAAAGAGACATACAAAGCACAAATCCTATTTTTCTTTTATTATTAAGAGACATAAAATTACTTCAGGAGACATAAAATTACTCTGTCAAGTTGTTGTAAAACCTTAACATCTGTGCTTATCTCGTTGTGGACTGGGAACCAAAGTTCTTGGACCAACACCACTGAGTGGATTCCACTTTAAGGAACGCTGCTGTAGGTGGAAGAGATTTCAAACAAAAAGAGAACTAACCTGGTTTCCATTGAACAATCCCAGGTATTTTGTTTTTGGCAGATGAGCTAGTAAATGGGTGTAAAACTCAGAGAAGGGATATGGGGGAAGGGCCTGTTTTGATTCAAAGAGAGAGAAGGGGAAAAATGACAGCTGGCCAAAGTGTAAAGAGGAGAGTAGTAGTTAAGAAATTCCACGTGCTGGGGACGATGCATAATGACAGTTTTAACTTGTTTCCTTGTTGGGTTGTGCTAATTCCCCAACCTTCAATAGTCTGTTACACACAATGTCTGCATGTTGGTGGTGCTTGGAGATTGAGGCTGGGTCTATATCCACAGCTGGTGGACAGCAGAGAGTAAGGGGGTAGCCATAGGTCTAGCCCAGTCGGAGAGTCTAGCGCAGTCGGGGAATTCAGAGGCAGAGCTGTCCAGGAAAGTGTCAGCCTCCTCTTGAGTGTCTGTGGATGCACTGAGGTGGGCTCTGGATTTTCCATATTATGTGGGGTGGAAGCATTTGTACTTATTTGGTATTGAGAGGAAAAGGGATCCCAGAAGTTTGGAGGACAAGGCACACTCAGGTTATACTACAGATGGGAAAGAGTTCTGCTCAAATTTCCTACCAGTCTCCTGCTCATGACAAACATGGTCCTTCTTCTTTATGGAGGGAAGCGTCTTTCCTCTGGTTGGGTGTGAAGTGTGAATTGCACAGATAAATCAGAAATAGCGCTTGGAAACGTGTTCTGTCTTATTTCTTAGCACATTTTTTTTTTCTTTTTCTAGTAACTATCATTACATTTCTTGAGAATTTGTTGTGCCGGCCTTGTCATCTCAAATCCTTATGGTGGTTCTGCAGTTGTATAGGTTTTTAATATCCTGGATCTACTATTAATCGTTATTATGACCTGGACTGAGTTACTTCACCTTTCTGAGTCTCAGTTTTTTCATCTATATAATGGAGATTAAAACATTGATAGCATACTACCTGATGCATACTAAAAAAAAAAAAGGTAATAATAATGATGATAATATTAACAACAACTAACATTAAAGTGTTCTTGCTGTGTGCCAAGCACTGATTGAAGTACTTTACTTATATTATTTCGTTTAATACTCACAATAGCCCTATGAGGTTATCATCCCCATTTGACAGATGAGGACTCTGAGACTCAGAGAGGTTAAGGCACTTGCTCACGTCACATGGCCAGTAAATGATAGTCAGGTCATAACCTGGGCTGTTTGACTCTAGAGCACTTACTCTTAGTTGTCTTGCTACTATACTTGCCACTCAAGAAAGAGTTTATCATTGTTGTTATTATTATTACAGATGAAAAAACTGAGTCCCAGAGAGGCAAATAACTTGCTCAACATAGCACAGCTCTGGGCAGAGCTGAGATTGAAAGCTGCTGGCATCCTGTGCCTGTGGTTTGTTGTGTGGCTGGGTCCTGGGCATTTGGATGGATTAAATGGCCTCAGCGTGTCCAGGCAGACGGCACCAAGAGCCATGCCCTCTGCACAGTAGATGCGGATGGATGAGGGCAGGGTTCGTGACCTCTGCCATCCCCTAGAGGAGCCAAGGTCTCTGCCGTGAGTCTGAGGTATGAGGTTGGAGAGCAGACTTGTTGGAGCCCAGAACTCATCCACACCCAGCTTTGATTTACATGGGGACGTTTCCTGACTCTTGGCATTGGGAAAGGGAAATAGCAAATTTGGGGTGTTTGCTTATTTCCGCCGGTAATTTCAGCTAGGAAGGGTGAAGGCTGATGAATCACACAGCAGCTCATTAAAACATAATATCCCTTTGAAGCCCAGAGCAGCAAGTGGAGGGCTGTTTTGCAATGTTGGTGGGAGATTGGGGAGTCTCCAGCTCATCCCTTTGATGCAGTTGGATAAGGTGTCGACTCTTCAGTTGTACCTTTTGGCACAGTTGAGGCAAACTTGGGGTGTACAGAGAACTCTGGGAACACAGGGCTACTAGAGAATTCCACAGAAGGAACCCCCAGGCTGAGGCTGGGTTTAGCCCAGATCCTGTCCCCAGGCTCTCGGCTGTGCTCCCCCCAGCCCCCCTGGGGAGCTGCTACCTTCTGCCATGAGCCAAACCACCCCAGGGAGGTAGGGGGCCACAGCTGGCTGAGAACCCCTGTGGCCACCAGTGCCTCCATCTCAGGAAGACACCACAGGCCAAGGAAAACACTTGGTAAACTTAGCCTGGGCAGCTCTCAGTAACTTATTTAGGATTTAATGTTTCTTTTTAAACAGAGCACAGAAGGCTTGGAAAGCAAGCTCAGTGATTCCTGAGAGGATAGCCTAGTTCCGTGTCTTAGTCATCTTTGCTTTTGGCACCTAGAAGGTGCTCCATAGATGCCTGTTCGATTTCAGTCATCTTTTGTGGTTTTGGAAAAAAGTTGGGAAACACCCCAGCCATCCTCTGTTGGATTGCTTAGATTTTGGCGGAGGCCAAGTGTTGAAATCGTGGGTTGCTTAAGACTGATTATTCCCAATTAAACAGATAGTCAGTGAACGTTTATTGGTGAGGCATCGAGCTGGATGCTGTGGTAGGAGAAAGATGCAAGGGAGTTGGTGGAATGCAGAGTAGGAACGGCCACAACAGGAATAGAGACGAGCCAGCCGCAGTGAGAACACAGAGGACGGAATCAATTAGACTGAGAGACCAGGAACGTTGTCACAGAGAGGGGCACTGGGGGAAGAGCCTTGGAGGATGAGAGTTTGAAGGATGTTGGGTCAAGATGGGGATTTCTGGTTAGTGTCAATGACAAGAGCACAGGCTTCTAGGCACAAAGCTGCACTGGCAAGTATGCAGTGAGGCTGAACTTCTGGTCTGAAATGTCAAAATATAACTTTTTAAAACACCTAAAAAAAATTCTCATACAAACATCTGGTGAGCCCATGTCAAAGACTTATTCAACTCATTAATTAGGGAACCAGCAGAGTGGAAAATTGGTTCAAAGAAGAATTGGAGAGACCAAAGCATATATAATCAATAAAAGAAGGAAAGCTGAAAGAAGGCTGCACAGTTAGATATGAATCTGGTTAATGTTCTACAGAGCAATAAAGTTATAACCTGTGGAGCTATTTTTTCTATCAGACAGTATTCATTTGCAATTGAACTGGGCCAAAAAAATCATTTGTAGCTTGCCAATTTTATACATGTTCACCCAACTCTGTGGAACCTGGGCCAGAATCAATGGTAAAATGTAAGACAAACAAAATTTGCATTTTTCTAGAGCATCTGATGAGCCCAAAGCAGACTTTTTTCACAGTGCTCTAAAATGACTTTGAAAAGGCGTGTAATCACCTTCTTCCCTAATTTTCAAGGTTCAGATCATCTGGCTAAAAGAAAGATGTTCTGGATGGATTTGGAGGAACCTGGCGATGAACTTGGACTTGATTCTGTTAAGTTTTAGCAGAATTGACGTGATCTGTCCCAGCATATGGCAAGATTATGGGGGAACACCGAGTGGAGAGGAGAGAGAACAGAAAGAAAGCCTTGTTAGAAGGTTATGATAATAGTTCAGGCAGAAATCACGATGTGGTGGTACTGGGTTTAGAAAGGTGGAGGCTGATACAGAGATGGTGTGAAGATGAATTGATTTCATGGGAGCTGTGAGGGAGGGAGTTCAGTTCCACAGATGTTTATTGTGTATTTACTATGTGTCACTGTGATAAACACCAGCAGCTCAAAGAAGAGTAAGATGTTACTATTGTCCCCCAGGAGCTTAAGACATGAAAGATTATTCTCAGTTCCATGTGGAAAGGTCAATGGTGCTGATATGTACAGGATGAATAGGGTCAAGGTCAGATCAGGGAGGATACCCAGAGAGGGTTTTTTAAGGATCACTGAGTATTATCGGGCAAAGCAGGAGGTTGGAAGGTGCTCAAACCTTGGGTACACATTGGAATCACTGTGGTAGCCTACAAAACTCCTGAGCCTGCTCGACACCCTCAGAGATTCTGATTTCATAGAATTTCTGGGTGTGACCTACTTGCAAGGAAGGAGCTTTTAAATCTTTCCAGGTGATTCTAATGTGCAAAGTGGATAATACTTGAGATGGAAGAAACCACAGGAGCATGGGCAAAGAGGAATTACGGAGCCTGGAATGTGCTGGGAAAGAAACATAGTACTGTAGTACCTCAAAACAACAGTTGTGATGTGGGAAAAGTTGGGAGGAGAGACTGGGCTGGCTGCGATAGTGGCTGCCATGGAGAGCCTTGTCCTGTCAGTGTAGAACCACAGGTCATGCTACACATATTCTACTCTGGGAGATTTGGGGCCTGGAGCGCCATTAAGGACCTGAGATAAGGACAGAGAACTTGAGAAATTATTCTCATCCCAGCTCTGCCTTGAATTTGTTATGGGACCTCAGTTTCCTTATATGGAAAGTGAAGAGTTGAACTTGATGGCCCCTAAATTTCTTTCAGTTCAAGAATTGCAAAATTCTCCTTTTCTGTCATCAGTTTGGTTTTACTGATGCTGGGTTGTGTTGTACTTGAGACATCCATGGTCAGAACCTTAGGGAATATCTATTTAATTAGAATGACACTGTTTTTTTTTCAATTTTAATCCAAAGAGTGCTACAGACTTGTAGAAAAAAGGAAAAATTAAAACTCTACAGAAGAATATAAAGCAAAAGTTTCTCTTCTAGCATCCTGTGTTCCATTTCCCAGAGCCTCTTGGGATGGTATGTTGTGTGTATATATCAACATTTTTTTCTTTTTGTGTATAAGCATATATGTATGCACATTTAATATTGTACACAAATGGGGCCATGTTGTGTAAATTGTTCTGTAACTTGTTTTCACATTTCAATATATTTTTGACATCTTTCCATGTCTGTATTTTTTTTCAGCTTTGTCTTTTTTTTATAGTTGAAGTATAGTTGATTTACAATGTTGTGTTAATTTCTGCTGTACAGCACAGTGACTCAGTTATACATATGTATGCATTCTTTTCTATTGTGGTTTATCCCAGGACATTAAATATAGTTCTCTGTGCTATACAGTAGGACCTAGTTGTCCATCCATTCTATATGTAATAGTTTGCATCTACTAACCCCACACTCCCAGTCCATCCCTCCCCTACACACCCCTTGGCAACCACAAGTCTGTTCTCTATATCTGGGAGTCTGTTTCTGCTTTATAGATAGGTTAATTTGGGTCATATATTAGATTCCACATATAAGTGATATCATATGGTATTTGTCTTTCTCTTTCTGACTTACTTCACTTAGTATGATCATGCTAAGTGATTATCATACCATGTCTGTGAATTTAGAATGACCCCATACTTATTGCCAGTTGTGTGATACTCCATGGTATGACCCCATAATTTCCCTAACCTATGATAGCCATTTAGGTTGTGTTGGTAGTTCACTGTGTTGTAATATGTTTCAGCGAACCTTCTTGTGTATACATTTGTGTAATTTTGGAAGTTCTGTTTATTCATAGGACCAATCCTTAGACATGGAATTACTAGGTCTGTGGTTAAGTATATTGAAAATTTGGATAGGCATTAACAAATTGTCTTCCAAAATTGTACTAATTTATATGCCTAACTACAAGTTCCTCATTCCCTTATAAATGCTGTGTATTTTTCAAGTTTTAAGTTGTTTACTTTTGGAGATGGAGAATGGTATCTGTTTTAATCTGTATTTATTTCATAAGAGAGGAGTTGATTACCTTTTCATATGTTTATTGGCTATTTGGCTTTCTGTTCAAACTTCTATTCCTGTTCTTTGCTCTTATTGTTTTTTTCTTGTAATTTCTTGTAATTTGGAATGTTCTCTTTATCATACACTAAATTTCCACATACATTCGCACTTGTTTCTGGATTCTTTATTCTGTTCCAATTATCTGTCTATTCAAGCATTAATATTATACTGTTTTAATAACTGGCTTTATAATACATTTTAATATCTGGTAAGACTAAGTCATCCTCAATTACCCTTCCTATTTAGAATTTTCTCACATGTTTATTTTTTCAGGTGAACTTTAACATTATTTTATCAAATTAAGAAAAAGCTCTACTGGATGTTTTTTGTAATTGGAATTGAGTTACTAGATAAATCAGAGCTGTCATCCTTATAATAACGAATCTTCCTGTTTAAGAAGGTTTATTTTACATATTCAAATGTTTTTTGTTATTAAATGGAGTTCTCAAGTTTTCTTCATATAGGTCTTGCACATTTCTTAAGTTTATTGTTAGATATTTTATAGTTGTTTTTGTTCTTGGACAAATGATTCTTTTCCTCCCTCCATCGTATTTTGCATCTTGTTTGCATTAGGAAAGCGATTGATTTTTGTATATTCTGGAAGACTTATGAAAAGAGGCATGAAGGGGAAGAGAAGGAGAGATGTGGGGGGAAGAATCAGGAGACTGCAGTGGAAGCTAGGGGAGGATGCATTTTGAAGAGCAGGATTTCAACACTATCAAATGCTGTCAAGGTTAAGTAGGAGGGAATGGGACCTATACCAGGAGCCAGCTGAGAGAGTGATTAGGGATCGTGCAGGAAAGAGACATGCTACTCTTCCTTGTCTTTTATGTGCTACTCATTGCATTCATCAGAGAGTCCTCCACATGTGATAGAAAAATCCAGAAGCTTGGATGCCTATGTGATGTGTGTGTGTGTGTGTGTGTGCGTGCACGCACACACACATGCAGCTGGACAAGGAACACAGGTGCCAGTCTCAGAATCTGTGGGCTCACATGGGAACTGATTATCAATGGTTTCATTTATAGTGAGCATGCTTCCAACCCTAAACTGGCATGCAATGCAAATGTGAAAAAGTTAGCTTTCCCTGATGTTATAGTGGGGTCAACTGGAGCATGGATTTGCTTTCCTGGGAAGTGAGAGCAGTAGATGAATAGTAAGACAGTTTAAAAAAATCTTGTTCCAAGTGAAAATTTTTTCAAATGGCACCGGAGTTCCCCAAATGGCCATAAATCCCTGACTTGGCAGGAATCTAGCCTCTCTTTTCCTGTCCATGTTTAGCAGCCTTGCCACCAGCCATCAAGGTTCTGTTAGCACAGCAGGGTGCAGGAAGAAGGGCTGCTTGATTGGCATATGGCGTAGCTCTCTCCTTGTTGGTTTCTGTTTATCCAGCTTCATGCTTTGGCAATATGGCGAGTTTCACTGGCTGCGCTGTTAGAGAAGGGTAAAGATCTATAAATAGCATTCCACTTATGAAAAAATCCTTCCAACAACTAGACCCTGTGAGCAAGCCAATTAATTGCCAAGAAAGCTGACTTCTCTACTTGTAGGGCCTGTGGTGGTGTCCAGCTCTGAAGAAAGGAGGAGCGTTGACATGGAGGTTGATGGTCAATCCTTGGTACTTAAAGACTATAGAATAAGAATGGGATTTACCCATGATTTGGAGGAAAGGCTCTTTCACAGAATGGAACTGACTCTCAAATTCTAGGGGAGGATTTCTCAGCTTGCCAGATAAAATACAGAACACCAAGTTAAATTTGAATTTCAGATAAACAATGATTACAAATTATTCATACTTTTATTTGCTAACCCTGGTAACGCTAAGCAGCTAGTCTTTCTAAAATAGAGATGTCCATATAATATGGGAAATGGGTGAGCAAAGCTCAGCTGGACTTTACTGGGTCATCCCATAGGCTGAAGCCTCTTTGGAAAGAAGCATTAAGGACTAGATATCCTAGACATTTATTGGATTCCAATTTCTATCCATTCTTTGTGTACTGAGCCTCTCATATCCATCTTGTTGACTCCATTCCATTGCCACTAAAGGGGTTCCAACTATCAACAGCATTGACCCCAAATGTTCATGTGCTCAGTGATTTACTCTAGAGGGTGTTTACCCTTTGCAGGGAGCTCCTATGTGGCTTTCTGCTTGGTTTCTCTCTCTCTCAACACTCCCTTCACACCATACCACCCCATCCTGACCACGATCACCTGAAAATGATTCCCCAACACCACTTTGTCATGTCCTATGGTGACGTGCTGCCAGTTAAGCCCACCCACATATAGAACTTGAACACCATCTGTATGTGGCCCAGGATTTTCAGCTGTGGAATTTTCTCTAGCTCAGTTGCATCTGGGAGTCTTGTTCTGAGTTCTTAGGAGCTGATCTTTCATACCCCTTCACCACTCTTCGCTCAAAAAACACTTGCTGGTTGATCGACTCTAGTGGATCCTATCAGAATTGGCCACATTTACTGAGTGGGAAAATTGTTTTAAGCCCGATGTCCTTGTGCTGGAGAAGTTCCAAGAGACTAGAAGACACTAAATCCCGCTTCCACTTCTGTGAGCCCCTCTCCTACTCTTGTTCCCAGTTTGGGGGCTGAGAAGGCGGAGATCTCTGTGTTTAACTCCTGATTGAGACAGCTGGGTTAGCCAGTGTTCCTTTAAACTCCAAAACTAGCTTAAGCAGAGAGGGACTCATTAAATGCTGGTGACAAAACTGAATTGAGAAGTTTACTCTTTGAGTTCCTGAATTCTAGATTTTGTGGTTGAAATCTATGGTATATTTGGAACTCACCATTTGTGTCTATGATCTTGTTCAATAGAGTAATCTCCTTGGCTGCTCTATTCAAGAACATTACAAAGACTTGGTGGAAGTGAGGGAGAGAAGTCGAAACCAAGAATAGTAACACTACTAATAAAAATAGCTGAAAACTATAATCATGATAATAATGATAATATAGTGTCCACTGTGTTTCAGGTGATTTATACATACTTTTCTTGAATTCCTACAACATCACGAGTAGGTGTTTTTGTTATTATTTTACAGATGAGAAAACTGAGGCCCAGAATGGTTAAGCTATTTTGCCCACAGACAAAAACTACAGATAAAAACTAGTTAAGTCCTGGAGCCAGTATTGGAATAAGTGTCCTTCTGGCTGAAATCCTAGGTTTATCCAATATACCAAGTTACATCCCTCTTGTTGATTATTGGGGGGACCTTTTGCAGAGTCAAGGGTCCACTGAAGTGAAATGTGAGGGCTGGATTGTAGAGCCCGGGACCCACAGGTCAGCAGCACTTCACTCGGGGCTCATCTGACTCCAAGACGAAGAGGAATAAGGCAGTGGAGGCCAGCTCCTGGGGGTCTGGAACGTGATGTGAGTCCCCAGGCAGGCTTCTCTGAAACCAGCCCCTGCCATGACCCTGGTTAATTACTCTGTAATTAACAGACAACCAAATTCCTGCTGTCCCTGGGTCCTGTGATGCTCCGGGAGGCTGCCGGCGAACACAGGGCAGCGCTAATTCTGGTGAGCTTGCCCTGGGGCTGGGCAGGACGTCCTATCAAATGTGATCATCATGTGATAAAACCCCGGTGGTCCCCAGCCTGGCCTGGCTTTCCAGCTGCTGTTAACAGACTTTTCTTCTGGGGCATCCTGGAGCTGGAAACCGCTCACGTGGATGACACACGTGCTGCTGCCAGCCTGGCAGCTTTACTGAGCTGGAGACCTCCCTCACTCGGCTTGATAGAGATCGAGCCTCCCCGTTGGAGTTTGTTACCTGGGAGCTGTCCAGATCCAATGATGAAAACTGGCTGAGGGGTAGTGGTTATGGTCAATTACCGGCAACCCATTAGAGGAGTACTGGCAAACCCGGGAGGCACTGAGTGTATTTCCAGGTCGCTTTGGGTGCATTGTTTTCCCTGCATCACTCCTCTTAACCTTCCTTGTTTCCATTCTTTTCTTTCAAGTTGAAACTCATGGGAATATGAAAGGGGGTGGAACCCGTGGGTTTCGGATTCCCAGTACAGGGCTCCTGGGTGGTGGGATGGGATGAGATGCTCTGTGCTCTAAAGGTAGGCTGAGCCCCTTTCATCTCTCAAGGAAAGAATGTCAGCTTTGTTGTGAGCCAGTGGACTGAGTCACCAGAGAGGTCAGTGTGGCTAGAAACTGAGTGCTTGCAGGGTTCCTCTGGGTCTTCCCAACACAGGGAGAAAGGAAGCCACCTTCTCCAGGAGGGCTGCATCCAGGCCTTTCCAGGCTCTCAGGTTGAACCACTTCCACAGGTAACCTGTGCTCGTGATTTTGGGATGGAAATGCAAATGATCAGTCCCCACACTAGACCTCCTGGATCAGAACCTCTGGGGTTGGGCCTGGCAGTCTGTTTCAGCAAGGCCTTCCATGTGATTGCAAGGCATGCTCAAATCTGAGATCTCCTTCTTTAGACTAAGGCTATCCAAAGTGTGCTCTGTGGATCACAGCATCAGTATCCTAAGAGATTCCTAGAAATCCTGTATGCCAGGCCCACCTCTCTCTCAGATCTGTTAAATCAGAATCTGCATTTTAACAAGTTCCCTGGGTGATCTGATTGCACTTTAAAGCTTCAGAAGCACAGCTTAGAGCACTGTTTCTCAACCTCGGCTGCACCTCATGCTCAGGCCCCACCCCAGACCAATTAAATCAGAATTTCTTGGGGTGATGCCCAAGTGTTGGTGTTTATTAAAAGTTTCCCTAGTGATTCTTACATACAGTCAAAGCTGAGAGCAATTGCTTTGGACCACCACAGGCTCCAGAATCACAGGGGGCTATGGCTGTTAAAAAACAAAACAGGGCTTCCCTGGTGGCGCAGTAGTTGAGAGTCCGCCTGCCGATGCAGGGGACACGGGTTCGTGCCCTGGTCCGGGAAGATCCCACATGCCGCGGAGCAGCTGGGCCCGTGAGCCATGGCTGCTGAGCCTGCGCATCCAGAGCCTGTGCTCCGCAACGCGAGAGGCCACAACAATGAGAGGCCCGTGTACCGCAAAAAAACAAAACAAAACAACCAGCCAACAATGCAACGATCAGAATAAAACCAATGACGTGGAGTAGAGCTTCCCAGCAATATGGAGGGACACATTTGGGTCTCATGGATGTGTTGGGTGGATGTGGAATTATTGATCCCATCAGGCCTTGGAGGCAGCAGGATGGGACCTGGGTTGCCATGAGCAAACTTTTACCCTGGGGACTATTACAAATATCAATTTCTATGTATGCCATGGCAGGAAAAAGGAAAACATGCTATAGGGAACCCGAATAATTCTATTATTACTGTGTTAATGTACTAACTATGGCAATGTGTATGCGTAAGTGTTGCAAGAGGGAAATGCTGAAAATCTAACTCTGGGATGAGAGGGCAGAAATATGCCTTCAGATATTAGATGACTTCCATAATTCAAATCCAAATACTTTTTAGATCATCATTGTCACCTGGTATTTATTTAGCATTCTTGCTATTTAGAGGTTTCCTAGCAATTATCTAATTATTTCTTACACTAGGCATGGATTATTTTTCCTTCTTTGGTGATGAGGAAATTCAGCCCCAGGAAGGTTAGCACTTTTTAAGGCCAGTTAAGAAGGGACAGTTGAGGGGTGAAGAGGTGTTTCCTTAACACCCACTGGAAAGGTCTGGAGATGTCACATTCCACTTCAAAATGGCATATGCTACCTCTTTGGAGGGGGTGGGGGGAATCAGCTCCCTGCTTTCAAGCAGGGACTCCGTGTTCCTACTGCTGCCTTTGGTCCTGAAGGTGCTGCCTGGAGCCTGGGGCTTCCTGCGAGTATCCCAGGAAAGCTCCTAAAGAGGAACTGTTAGCTAATTACAAAGCCTGACTATTGTTTGGCTGGCCTGTGTGTGTTAACCCGTCCCCCTCTTGCGCAAGTTTTCATCCTGGTGCTGCAGGAACATATTGTAATTATGCTAATCATGCTGGCTGGGCAGCGGGTAGGGAGGGGGCCCCTCTGCCTAATTGCTTCCCACTCCTGGAGCAGTTGGTTGTCTGCCTGAGTCCCCAGACAGGCAGAGGGGAGGCTTCAGGGCAGGGGCAGGCGGGGCTAGGGCTGTGTGGGGCTTCATGTCCTCGGGCTGCAAGATCTACCTGGTTTGCAGGGAGGGAGGGATCACGGACAGCTGCCAAGGATGGGTCTCCTGGGCAAAGGGACTTCTGCTGGATTCACTGGGGACTGTATTCAGGACTGGCTCTTGGGAGTGTGTGAAAGAGGCAGATTTTCATTGATGACCTTCACCTTGTCTTTGATGGTGATGGCTCTTCCTCTTCCCCTCTCCCTCCCCACCTCCTCCTACCCGTCCCCTCCTCGCTCTTCATTTCCTCTTTCCTGAACCTCCAGGCACACAATGTTTTGCTGCTGGCTTGGGATTTGTTGGCAGGCAAGTTTATGATTTAGACGTAATTAGAGCTATAGATACAGATACAGATATGGACATAAACATAGCTGTAAACATCCTCAGCTACAGAAGACTTGATGAACATTTGACTGCTAATGACAACTTGTTAGAAAACACAGTGTTAAATGAGGGAGATATTTTCAATCAAAGCGACCTGGCCAGTGTTTTTTTTTTTTTTCTTTCATAAAATTTTTATTTGGAAATAATTCAAATGAAGACAGAAGTAGAGAGACTAGAACAATGAATCACATATATTACATTTCCCAGATTCAACAGTAATCAACATTTTGCTACACTTGTTTCACCTCGTTTTTTTTACTGAAATATTTTTTTAAAATCTCAAACATTATGTCATTTTAGCTCTACATTTTATTAGGTATGATTATGCACAATCGCGCCTAATAAAATTAACAGTAATAAAAATAAAACAAAAAAATTAACAGGAATACCTGTGTCATTTAGTATGCAGTCCATAATCAAATACAATTCTTACAAGAAAGTCAGCTTAAATGCTCAATATTTTTCTTTTAATACTAAGGGATTGATGCCCTCGTTACTTTCTTTTTTTAACTGAGGTATAGTTGATTTATAATGTGTTAATTTCAAGTGTACAGCAAAGTAGTTATATATCTATAACTGAATATACTTATTCTTTTTCAGATTCTTTTCCATCAGAGGTTAATACAAGATATTGAATATAGTTCCTTGTGTTATACATTAGATCCTTGTTGTTTACCTATTTTATATATAGTAGTATGTATATATTAATCCCAAACTCCTAATTTATCCCTTCCCCCCGTTCTTTCCCCTTTGGTAACCATAAATTTGTTTTCTGCATCTGTGAGTCTGTTTCTGTTTTGTAAAGTCATTTGTATGTCCAGTGCTTTTTAAATGATATGGGTTATCACAAGAAGATTGTTAATGATTCGCACCAGGGACTTCCCTGGTGGTGCTGTGGTTAGGAATCCACCTGCCAATGCAAGGGACACGGGTTTGAGCCCTGGTCCAGGAAGATCCCACATGCCACGGAGCAACTAAGCCTATGTGCCACAACTGCTGAAGCTGGTGCGTGTAGAGCCCATGCTCCGCAAAAAGAGAAGCCGACGCAATGAGAAGCCCACACACCGCAATGAAGAGTAGCCCCCGCTCGCCACAAGTAGAGAAAGCCCAAGCACAGCAACGAAGACCCAATGCAGCCCAAAATAAACAAACAAATAAATAAATATATTTTAAAAAATTGTGTAAAACAAAAACAATTCACACGAAAATTCATTTCTTCAGAAAAGGACTGACTTTGTTTCATAAGATAACCTGGTGGGTCACTGGGAGTTGAAAAGATAAGTCTCAGGGAAGTTTCTGGAAGGAGAGGGTGTGCTTAGGAGAAAAAAATGGGCATGCTTAGGAGAATGGGAGAATTTGTTGTCTTGGGGGCAAAAGGAAAGGGAAGCAGGAAAAGGAGCAGAGAAACTACAGGGTAGAAAGGGGAACTACAGGGTAGAAAGGGGAACTACAGCGTAGAAAGGCTGACAGAGTTTTAAACACAGGATTGATGATGTATTCTGGATTTATTATTACGTTGTCTGTGCTCACTTTTTCTAGCGCCATCCATCTTCACACTTCAGTAAAGTGTGCTTCACATGGACTTCACTGGTGAGGGTGGCTGTGTATGCTGTGTACATGTGTGTCCATCCAGGGAAAGGAGATGAGCCCCACACCTGAGTTGATGCAGACTGAAAAGGAGCTTAATCAGGGGTGACCTTGAGACAGTTAGCCTCAGGGCGTCCATATGGACTTTCTCAGGTTGTGTAATGCTGGTCCTCGCCCATTGTAAGTGGATATTACAGGGCAACATGACACCAGTTGTCATTCTGGGTTGCATTGGAGTAACAGCTCAGAAGCCAACCCCTGACTCTGTCATCGGTCAGAGATCTGCAATGATCTTGTTTTCTGCTTATGTTTAGTTTTGTATGTTTCCGTTGGTAATTTCATATCCAGCTGTCAGGAAGACCATGGAAGGACTTTTTTTTTTTTTTTCCTTCTTCCTTTTTACATCACGCAGGTCTTTATAGCTGTAAAGGACGCCGGGGAAGTGCTAAACTCTGTGTAACTGGCAGATGGGTTTCATTTAGCTCCATGATTCTTCTGTGGGAATTTTTGTTCCGTGTTGGTCATGAGACTCATGATTCAATCCAGAATTTCCTTGCCTCAACTAGACTGGTTTCCGGTTCCATGAACCAAGAGTAGAATGAAGATCATTAGTTCAATTTATGTTGTCAGTCCAGAGCAGCTGGGTCCTCAGCACTATGCTAGGTTTTAGAGGAGTGGGAAATGCACAAAATAGAAAACACAATCCCTGTGCACAGGGCAGCATATCTTGGGGGTATATCTAATCTCTTATCCTTCAGTCTCTGTCTCTGTAGATTTCTTTCCTTGAACTTTTCCCTCTTTTCCCTTTGTCTTGTTTTTCTCCTTCTTCTGTTTCTTTTCTTTTTCTTCTGTTTCTGTTTCCTTAGGATGGCTTCACTCACATTTTCTACAATTAAATATTTTCCGTTCACTTCTATGGTCTTATCATTTTTTTTTATCTGATTATAGATTTTCAAGCAGGAAGCAAGGAAAACATCTCTTCAAAGCCTGACTCCTGAACTGTCACCAATGGGTTAGTAGAACTTCCCTCTCTTCAGACTATGTAACCTTGCCCAGGTATTGTATCTCAAATGGTCCATTATCTGAAAGACTTCCTAACAGTGGGTGTTCTGACCTACCAAGCAGTATGAGCTTTTCCCATCACCATTCACAACAAGCTAAATGCAGGGCAGAATTTCAGTCCTAAATCAGAATTACCCTGGATTCTTGGCACTTGAAGCCAGATTGCTAATACCTAGTGATTTTATTAGGGTATCTCTTGTGGGAGTGGGCTGAGTTTTTTTCCATTTTAAACGCTAGTTAAAAGGAAAAAAGGAAAAGCTCATTCCTCCAAAAAAGGATTTTGGCAGGCAGATAGGATGATTCTGGAGCAGATGGTTTAAATATTATTTACATGTTATTTAAAGTCACAACATGACTTTATCTTGTGGATATTCCTACAACATTAAATAGCTTTTCGACTTGCAATTCTTATCAAGAGTCGATCAATGTATTTGGAAAAAGAGAAAACCTAGGTTGAGTTGTTATCCCTAGAAAAAGAGAAGCTTGCCGCTGTAGCATAATGTCTACGCAGTGGATGGGAAAAAGAATAACCACGGTATTTTCTCCACATTTTCTCCAGCCTGTAACCTGGGTTAGAAAACCACTGTCCCCCAATATGTGGTTATTGACCTGTTCAAATGACTGCTTTCATTTGCTACTTCAGATCTAATCATTGAATCTAGTGGGGACCACATTTGTTTACCACGTCCAAGTGCCAACAGCTTTCTCAACTTTGAGGTTGGGACAGTAATTCAATGGAAAATGGACAATAATACAAAACATCATATAAAGAAGGCAAATCTCATTCTATTTTCTAATTTTATTTTAAGAAAAAATAATGATTAGAAAATAGAAAAGGCATTTAGCTGAGAAAACCTGAGGAAAAGTCCTTGCTATGTTCAATCACTTCTTGCCACATTTTAGGCAAAAGTCAAGTTGAATTCTTCATGTGAAGCTAATATGGAAAAAAAGGATGACTCAAAGATGTATAAGTCAGGATAGGCTAGGTTATGCTGCGGTAACAAACAATCCCCAAATCTCAGTGGCTTAACATATAAAGACTCATTTCTTTCTCATGAAAATTCTACTAGTGGTTCAACTTGTAGCTCTTCAGGAAGCTCCTTTCCAAGAGATCTAGGTTGCTTGCATCTGTTGCTATCTGGAACACATCTTCCATTTTGGTTCCTGAGGCATGGGAAGGGCTCGGCATACCAGCTCTTCAGTGCTTCATCCCAGAAGTGACATACATCATCTCTGCTTGCAACTCGTTGACCATAATTAGCCACAGTGCCCCTCTTAACTGCATCTGAACTGGGAGATGTGGGGGACACGTAGTGAGGGCTAAATGTCTCTGCCTCAAAGCATAACTGGGATGAATGCTATGTTAAGAGGGTCTCATTTTGTTAATGACCCGTATTTGTGTGGTAGGAGTGTTCTAGAGAAGCTTGCAGAGAGCTGGACTGCTGGGAGGTGCAATGGTCAAGGCCTTCTCAAAGGCAGAAGAGCTGGAGTCAGCTCTTGCTTGCTTGGACTGCTGGGTTTGGGTAGACAGGATTGTGGGAGACATTTAGAGGCCACAGGCAGAGGATCTGATTGCCTTCCTGGGGGACCACATACCACACAAGGAGGCAGGTGTGCTGGAGGGTCTGATGCTCACCACTTAAAGTCTGTAGATTTGTGAGGCCCCTTTCCAAGGCTGCCTAACTCCTTGTAGACACTAACCGTCTCTGTATGTGGTCTACCCAGATGCTGAACTCCCAGAAGGCCAGGACCATGCCTTCCTGGTTGTTGTGACTGCAGCAGGGTGTAACATGAGTACTAACTGGGTACTAGCTGAGTAACCTGGGCGGCCAGAGTGAGGCCATCAGTATTGCTTCTGTTGTATAAACTAGTACTTCTCAAACTTTGTTATGCTTACAAATGACCTAGAGATCTGGTAAAACTGGAGATTCCTGTTCAGTAAATCTGGGGTTGAGCCTGAGGTTCTGCACACCTCCCGAGATTTCATACTCCCCATAAAGGTATTAACTGAGGATTCCAATTGGGTGTGTTAATCCATTGAGGCTCAGTTGTCTGAATACAGCAGAAGGTTCTCCTCGGAAATGGCTGGTGTCAGAGGTGATCATTTCAATCTGGTTATTCCTATTGCCCAGACCACTGCACTGAGCCTTAAGAGAAAAAGAGGCCTCTCTGGGCTGAGCTCTTTGTGAATATATGAATTCTCAGTACACCTGGTTTTGTTTTCCTCTCTTAAGGCATCTGACAGGCAGTTAATAGCTCATGAAAGAGCCGTATCCAAACTGTACTTTGAAGGAATCAGAAAGTACTGCTTTTTGAATGACTTCCTTCCCATGGCAACTCCCAAATCCAGTCCAGCAAGAGGCCTGGACGCTGAGTGGCTTCTTCAAGCCTTCAGGTGGTGTCTGAGCAAACGCAAGGGGCAATCAAATTAGCCTAACACTGGCCACTTCCGAGCACTCACTCGAGATGACAGTTTCAGCTTCAAAAGAGGTATGCAAACTGGAATAATGAAATGTTCCATTTTATTAAGTTCCTGGCCAGAGGGAGGGATTGTATTAGAAGAGAGAAAAGGTGGGGATTTTTTAGCGTGATTTCTGTGACGCTGATAAGCAGTAATTTTTTGCAGAGGGGGCAAAAATGTAACCCACTGCAATAAAACCATTTTCATAATACCGTGGGAATGAGTTTATTGCTCCGAGGCAGGCATGCCTCCTCATGGCAGCGTGAGCCTCCATCTCCATCTTTCATGGGTTAGTCCGACGTTTTTATAGTGCTGAAACAAGAGAGAGCACTTATGGTGCGTCCCTTCTCCATCTGTGAACGGTTAGGGTAGAGGCCACCCCCTTGCTTTCACTTTGGGTCTGATTTCTGTGTCAGCTCGGACTGGGAGTGACACCGTGGGAGTGGGATGGCTCTTGAGGACAGCTGCACCATGTTTTCAGACCATGAATAGTTAGAAGGACCGAGGTTTTTGCATGAATCCGAGGAGGAAAGTGCCATTTCCTCTCTTTTCTGGCTCATCAGAACTTTGGCCACGCTGTGTTGGCCTTGCTTTCCAGAACTTTGTCCAAGTTCATTTCCAGAAAGTGGGACTCTCCATCTTTCACTGGACCTGGTATAAGCCCGGCCCTGAAACAGCAACCCAGAGAGCTGGTTAGATGCACAAATGGGAAGAAAATGCGTATTTTATGTGTGTGCCTCCACATTTCAGCCTCTGCCAGTAGCATCCATGTGACTTGTGGTGGAACACGTGTATTTTCCTATCATTTCACTTCAACCCCTGCAAGATCTGTTGGAATTGGGAAAATTAGAGAGATGAAAAATCTTGGTGTGAGACTGACGATGTAACTGAATGGAAGAGATTTGCTTCTTTCCATCCTTCTGATGGGTTCTATTGATTTTCGGTGCAATCGGTCTCGTGAACAATTATCAATGGGAAAATACAAGCTCTTAGAGATAATTGCCGTTGCACACAGAGTCACTTACAAAGAGGACGTATGGATAGCCCTAGGCCAGAGGTGGGTTCCTGTAACTCAAGACTGAATGTGGGTGCGAACTTGGGCAGGGAAGCTTCTACGAGAGCAGGGATTCATGGAGTATTTGGGGGAGCTTTAGTTTGTTCAGTTTCTCTCAGTTTCTGAATGCCTGTCATTGCGTTTTCTCTTTTTCCTTTTAGGAAAGCCAGATGAGATAGGGCCAAAAGAATCCTGAGCTTTGTTAATTATTGTGGGTGTCTTCCGAGCTCAGAGTCCTGCACGGCTCAGCTGGGAGCTTCATCCACCATGGAAGGGAGCTGGAGGGGTGGGAGTTGGACTACTTTTGTTCAACAGAGTAATGTTAATGGATGTACTTTATTTAGCACTTTTCTGTACCATTGCATCCTTTACTTACACTGTTTCTAAACCCAACAGTCATCTTGTGAAAGAGATGTTGTTCACTCGTTTTTTTCAGATGAAGACACTGAGGCTCGGAAGGTTAAATAACTCGCTCAGGATTTATGGCTGGTAGGTAGGATGGGGTTTGACTCTCAGTTATTACCTACCTACTAGCTACAAACTTACGATATTTCTGCTGTGTCATATGATAAATCACTTTAGTTTGTGAGGACTCAGCATCTAAACTTCTGCTCACAAGGAGGAAAGATTTTCTGAAAGAAAGAATAATAATTAAAGAACATGTTAAGAATGCACCCTTAGCAGTTATTTGTTGGCGTTTATTAGTCACCCACTCTGTGTAGAGTTCCGCTCTTGGTTGTGTCAGAGGAGTGGGGATTGGTTACCATTGTGTCTGGAATCCATGAATCCGGAAGTGACTTCTCCTTCCTGTTAGTATCTTGACATGTAACTACTTGAGCCACAAGCTCACCTGTATTGTTAGTTTCCCAGGCTTTGTGATTGGAGAACCTGTGTGTTTTCCTGCCGTGAGGTTCCTGGCCCCGTACTTAGCAGATGCTTGATGTACGTTTGATTGATTGACGGATTGACACAGTATCTGCTTGGGTTCTGTTTATACTTTAAAAGACAGGGCATTTTGAGGGCGAGACAGGACAGACAGCTACAGGCGTACGCACTGATAGCTCTGCAGAAAGTACCATCTGAGGCAGCTGCAAAAGACCATCCATGAGCCAGTGGAGAAAGTTCCATCCCGAGAGAAGGGAGTCTGGCACAAATGCAAATTGCATCTCCGATGGATTGAAGCCTGACTGCGGACCGCAGCTGTGTCTCCGATGGAGACTGTCGGAGCTTCTGGCTCCTAAGGATCCCATTCAGCTTTAGTTTAGGATGATAGTAACTTAAACTCCAACACTGGCCGCGGGCTGGCCGCTGATCAATGAAATGAGCTGGCACTTTCCAGACAGATCCGCGAAATGAAATACCTCAAACTGACCAGCCCGAGAACGTTTTTCACCGCCTCGCCATCCCTTCTGAGCTATTTAGAGAGCAAAGTAAAAGAAATTAGAACTTCGAAATTGCTGCTTGTCCGGTGGTAACCTCTCTGGGACACAGAACGAGTTGCGATTTATCCAGTTTTCCCACATATAGAATTGGCAACACAGCTGCCAACCACAGTTAATGAGTATAGACGCGGTAGGTGCTGTGCTAAGTCTCTCTCTTTTAAAAAAAAATTTATTTATTCCTTTATTTTAATTTTTGGCCGCATTGACTCTTTGTTGCTGCGCGCGGGCTTTCTCTAGTTGCGGCGAGCGGGGGCTACTCTTCCTTGTGATGCGCGGGCTTCTCATTGCGGTGGCTTCTTTTGTTGTGGAGCACGGGCTCTAGATGCCCAGGCTCAGTAGTTGTGGCTCATGGGTTTATTTGCTCCGTGGCATGTGGGATCTTCCCGGACCAGGGCTCGAACCCGTGTCCCCTGCCTTGGCAGGCGGATTCTTAACCACTGCACCACCAGGGAAGTCCTTGTACTAAGTCTCTTGATCTCATTTAATTTTCACAGCAAATGGGCAACATAACAATATTTCCGTTTATTTTATAGATGAGGGAACCAAGGCTCAGAGAGGGAAGTAAGTTACCCAAAGTCACACAGCTAGAAGGTGGCAGAAGCCAGACTTGAATCCTAGGTCTATTTGATCCAAAGCCATGCTCTTAAATGTTATATAAACCGCCTTTTCCCTTTTCCGGACATCACTTCTTAAAGAGAAATGTTCCTTTACAAATTGCAATTTGAAGACAGTGGGTTAGGTTCCCAGCCGTTAAATGGTGTTTCCTTATGATTTGGGAGATAGGAAACATAAAAATCATTTTCTGCTATTTCTCAGTTTGGTAGCCATTTCAAATAAACTAACAGTTGGAACTGTCTTGTAGGAGAAATCCATTCCCCTTTGAGGTCTGTGGTAGAAGGGCCACCAGTAGGATTTAAATTCCATCTAGATGTTGGACCGCCAAGGTTACCAGCCCAGATGGCCAAGAGAAGGGTAATCAAACCAGGAAGGTCTGAAGGAGAAATGACGAGTGGGAGGGAGAGGAAGAGGGGTTTGACTGGACATGTTTCAAACCAGGAGGGTCTGAAGGAGAAATGACGAGTGGGAGGGAGAGGAAGAGGGGTTTGACTGGACATGTTTCAAACACTGGAAGAACATCCAGGGGTGAGTGTTGAGCTAGAAGATGCAAGAACATGACTGATGCTTTGACATGAAGTCGGCGTGTGGCGAAAGAAATGGAAGGTCAGTTACATGTGTTAGAAGAAGTGAGGTCACTACGGGGCACAGGATACAGAGGGAAGGGGGCAGTCAAGGTAAGAATCTTGGGAGGAAGAGGTATGCATAAGGGAAGGTGAAGGTGTTCAAAGCTAGGAGAAGAGGAATTATGCAGGATAATTGTTAAGAGGGCCTACTCAATTGTTAGATGGCTAAGAGCAGTGTCTACCACAGCTGAGCATGCATGCATACTCATGTGACCTTGGACCTCAGCCTCGGCATCCACAGGAATGGGTATGTATGGGCACACACCTGTACACATACAAGACTCTTCAGGGCAGTCTTATTCCTAATAGCCATGTGTATGCCGATAGCCCAACGGATAATAAATTGTAACATATTTAATTGTACATAATTATAATAGTACACAGCAATTAGAAAATGAAATACTATACCTGCATCAAGATGGATTAATCTCACAGACATAATGTTGAATGAAAGAGTTTTAAAAAAGAATTGATAGAGATAGTGAAAGTTGAAGCAGATTGATTTTATCTTGTCCCTGGAAGAGACATTTGGAATTCCAATCCTCCTCTCTAGAGTATCTATAGCAAGTTTATCCTCCCAGCTGCCACCTTGGAGGTGGATTTTATTATTTTTTTTCTTTTAGCGTTTCAGGAACCTTTATCCAATTAAGGGAAGAGAAATTCCAGTGTGCTTCCAATCACCATTATTGTTTTTTTCATTCTGAAAACTTTATGGTGAGGTATAATATTCATAAAGTACAGAGATCATAAGCACCCAGTTCAATACTTGTTCACAGACTAAACATCCTCTTTCATCACCAGCACCCAGGTTAAGAAATAGAACATGACCAGAACCCCAGAAGCCCCTCTCATGCTCCTTTCTAGCCACTCCCCCTTCCCCCAAAGGAACACACTTCTGACTTCTAACAGCATAGATTAGTTCTGCCAATTTCGGGGATACTTTTTTCATATTCTTTTCCATTATGGTTTATCACAGGATATTGACTGTAGTTCACTGTGCTCTACAGTAGGACCTTGTTGTTTATCCATTCTGTATATACTAGTTTGCATCTGCTAATCCCGAACTCCTACTCTTTCCCTCCCCCACCCCCTTTCCCCTTGGCAGCCACAAGTCTGTTCTCTATGTCTGTGAGTCTGTTTTTGTTTTGTGGATAAGTTAATTTATGTCATATTTTAGATTCTACATATAAGTGATATCATATAATGTTTGTCCTTCTCTTTCCGATTTACTTCACTTTGTATGATAATCTCTAGGTCCATTCATGTTGCTGCAAATGGCATTATTTCATTCTTTTTTATGGCTAGGTAGAATTCTGTTGTATATATGTACCACATCTTCTTTATCTATTCATCTGTTGATGGACATTTAAGTTGTTTCCATGTCTTGGCTATTGTAAATAGTGCTGCTATGAACATAGGGGTGCATGTTTCTTTTCAAATTAGAGTTTTGTCTGGATATATGCCCAGGATTGGGATCGCTGGATCATGTGGCAACTCTATTTTTAGTTTTTTGAGGAACCTCCGTACTGTTTTCCATAGTGGCTGCCCCAATTTACGTTCGGAGGTGGGTTTCTTTTTATAAGCCCTAATAGAATATAGAATTGGCTTCTTTTATTTCATTTGCAGGTCCTTTTACTCTCCAACCACCAGAGTGAACATAAGTGTTGATGTCACAGAGATTTTAGATGGGTCAGACTGGACCCTGGTTCTCTGAGGCCTTTATGACTGACACCTGCTCAGTCAGAACTGGTCTGGGTCACGTGTGGAGATTCTACACCTGGTCTTTATTTTGCAGTTTGACCTTCACATTTAGCCCAAAACAGTCACTCTTGTGGAAGACTCCAAATGAAATACAGAAATTACAGTATCCTTATTAAAGGTGTTGTTGTTGCTGACTGTGAATTTTGTGAATATGTTTGCCCTCTATGCCCCAAGGAATCATGCGTGCTAATTTAGGAATCCTTTTTGATGTGGTTTGGTTGTGAGTTCTCTCTTTGAGAAATCAGCATAAATTCTCTCTCTCTCTCTAACATGAGGGCATCAGTGCTGCAATCCTTTTCCTTTTGCGTCTAACAAGGCAAAGACTCTGCAGGGTTAATTAATGCCAGCGATCATGTGATAAGATTGAGCCAGCCGAGGCATTAATTAATCACACAGGATGAACAAACCAGCCGTTGAGGGGAGAAAAAAAGAGAAGAAGCATCTTTAGCAGGAGAGCGAGGGGCTGAGAAGCAGGGAATCTGTGAAACAGAGATTCCTGACGTCTGAAGAGAGTAGCCAGTGGCAAAGGCTGGAGGCTGGGATGAGGAAACTGGAAGAAGAATGGAGTTAGCAATAAGAGGCTAAAAGTGAAGACCTGAGGATGGCAAATGGCAAAGTTCATGAACGAGTCAGAGAAAAGGCGGGAGCCCCGGCTGAGTAGGGAGGAGCATTCGGGCAGCGTCCACCTGTCATAAAGACGTCGAAATGGAAAGCAAAGTCCCCCTCCCCCAGGCAGAAGCAACCGAGTATTTCCGATCACTTAGGCATTTTGTGTTGGGGTGAGAATGGGTAAAACATCTAAGCGATGGAGGAATTGTTTACTCTTCATTCATTTTAATTCAGTGGAATTAATTCACTGGAAACATAGTCTTTAAGAAATGATTATTATTCCCTTTTTTATTGTGGCGATTTAAAAACATATACAAAAGTGGAGAGAATATTATGATCCCCAAGGTGCCCATAACTCAGTACTAACAATGATCAATAGTTTGTCATTCTTGATACATACTCATTTTAGGAAGATGAGTTCAGGGGAATTTTAATGAGTTTTTGTATTGAAGAAGAGCCTGTGTCTACCTTTCAATCTCATTTGCTCTTTTAAATCAAAATAGCCCCCAAATATCCAACGGAGAGATACTTGGGGGTTATTTTTCTCTTTTAGGAAGCAAAAGTTGGCACAATTAAGGGAGCAGTTAGCAAGACCCGCTGGGGTTGGGCCCCATTAGGGACGAGACGTCAGCACCAGATGGTGGCCAGGCAGAATGGAAAAGGATCCTGGCAGGTTTGGGTGCCTCAAACCTTCTCCTTGACCTGTTGGACCTTGGTGCAGGCACCCTGGGGCTCAGCATCTCTTGACCGTCTTATTAACAAGGTAGCTTCAGAAAATGTTTTGCTGGACTCATTCACAAGTATGGATGGCTGGTACATTTCATATCTATTTGCTAGGAGCATCTTCACTGTAACTGAGAAGAAGAAACTGGACAAAACAGAAATCTGTAACTGTGGAATTGCAGGTGTCAGACAGCAAGTTAGGGAATTCTTCCTCTGGGGTGCAGGGCCTGGACCCTCAAAATCACTAGGGTAGGCTGCCACCTCTGTCTACACACAAAGTGGCCCCGGCGTGTTGGTGATGTCCTCGACCCTTAAGGGGCCAGTAGGTCTTCGGCACTCCTTGGGCTCAGCTCCCTCCTCCGGGGGCTGGTCCGCCTTGTGCTAGTGCTTTCAGGAGCCCTTTCCGTGGCAAGGTCAAGAGCTTGGGGCTGTGGTGACCGCTGCGGATTGAGAGAGGAATGTGCAGCTGTTCACTTTATTTTCACTCCCTCCTGTTCGTTCCCTTGCAAGTGTTCTACCCGCTACTGCCTTCTGAAATGATTATTAATGGAATCCTCTTCACTTTTTCTGAACCCTTGGTTTTTCCTCTTAGTTCCTGATTATTTTAATTCTGCCAGGCCCTTTTTCATGTCTGTTGCCGGCTGGCCCTTGTTTTACAGTCTGTCCTTTCTCCTCCCTATGTCCTTCTTTTCTATCCCGGTCATATCCTCTCTCGCACTCTCCCTCTTCTTTGAGCTTGCACAGACTGGAGCAAATTAAAAGATACTTTTAAAATTTTACTAGCCCAATTATTCTATGTTAAATGAAGCCAGGGCAGCAATCACACTGATCTCGGAAACCCAGGCAATTTGAGGACAGAATAAAAACACCAACTCTTCTTTTCCTTCCTGACCACTTGCTTTGACATGGTTTTATCTTAAAGAATATTATGGATTTAAACATGGTATAAGTCACATTAAAATTCTTCTTCCCAATGAGAAAAAGGTAAATTACCAATATTTTTGAATGAATTAGTATATCTTTTGAGCATCTACTAGGTGCATAGCATTGTGCTGATCGTCTACACCTTTTGACTGGTATTTTTCGAAAAGGCTGGTATCCTATAATCCATCTATAGAAGTAAGAAAAAGAAGAATGAAAGTATTATGCACGTAGGAAACCATGAAATTGTCATATGGTTTACCTTTAATTGTTTAGCTTGATTCTTACCTTCTTCATGAAGATTTTCCCAGTCATCATTGCCAGAAGATCCATTCTTGAATTCATCCATCCTTTTATCCAACCATCCATCCACCCACCCATCCATTCATCTACCCATATATCTTTCCTTCCTTCCTTTCTTCTTTCCATCCACTCACCTACCCACCCACCCACCTGGTGCTTTCTCTTTGTAAGCAACTGTGCTAATGTTGGCCAAGCGAAGAATAGTATAGTTTTCTGCCCTTAAGGAGCTCACAGTTTGGTAGGAGAGAACTTGTAATAATAATAGCAGCTAACATTTATTGAGCTTTAACTATATATCAGGCATTGCAATAAGCATTTAAAATATATTATCTCATTTAATCCTCAGAGAAATTTTTGAAGTACCTTTTACAGGTGAGGAAAATGATTGCTGGGCTAGAAATATTGGATACGAAGGCTACTTTGACTTTAGGAAGTGCTTTTCTAAAGCCCATCAGCCTTAAATCTGATAAGCTCCATCCCGTAAAACCCCAAGTGCTTATGTGTTTAATTCCTATATACTTTCACGCTTCTTCCACTGCTAAGATATAGGAGAGGCTCTGGGGGCCACCACTGGATGTCCAGACACAGACAGCCCTCCCTGTGGGGACATCTTCTGCAAAGAAGGCTTAAGTGGGGACTCTGCTATTCATAGTCACACAGCAGATGAGCTCAAAATGGAAGGGATCCTGACTCCGTGAGCCCAGGTTTTGAAGAAGTTTCTCTTCTATTGATCTCATTGTTTTGACCTCTTCTGTATTTTAATGATGTGAACGTATTTTTACACCCCAATTCTCTTCATTTATTTTCTCTGAGTGGCAATGATGGCAGTTGCAAAGTAGCAGCAACTTTGGAAACACAGAGAAGTTAAGTCATTTGCCCAAGGTTATAGGGCTAGGAAGTGCCAGAGTGACACTTGAACCAAGTATCAAGATGCTTGTCTCTTGTACTTAATTTGTTCCACTCACTTGGCGCTTATTGGATATGATGAGCTTGTAGTACAAACAGCAAATGCTTGGAGCCAGACCAACCTGGGCATGAACGTGCCCTCTGGCACTTGGTAATGGCCTCATCTTGGGCAAGTTAAGCTTTTATGGGCTCCTCATCTGTAGAAGTAGGATAGCGGCACCTACATAAAAAGGGCTGCTGTAAGTATTAACTGTGATAATGGATGTAGAAGCACCAGTGTGGTACCTGGCACGCAGAAGACCTTCTATCAATGTCTGTCTTCTAAATCCTTGTCTCTTCCCTCTACTGGATTCTAGTTCCCCAAGGACACATCCCTGCTCCTGGTGGGAACTCAGGAACTTTGTAATGAATAGGGCTCTGTAGGGCCTTGGGAGGCCAACCTTTGTCAGTGCTGAGTTCACCAATTAACCCTCCACTTTCTCCTTAATTACAGGAGTCATGCAGACATATTGTAGAACACTGGTCCCCCCTCTCAGCTGGCCCGTCATCATCGTCATCTTCTTCAAAGCCTTCAACAAAACAGATTCGCTAGGCACAATCTTCACCTGATAATCTCCCAGTTGATTTACATGATCCGCCAGTTTGAAGAGCTACTAACTCCAAAGAGTTTCATTTTCTCCAAAAGCCAAGGGTCTTCTCGAGGGTGGCCAGATAAAATACAGGGTGGCTTCGTGAAATTTGCATGTCAATGAAACAATGAATACTATTTTATGTTGGCATAAGTATGTCTCAGATATTACACAGAACATATTTATGCTAAAAGTATTCAATGTTTATCTGAAACAAATATTTATTTATCTTTTTAAATAAATAAACCCTGGATTTTTTATTGGCTAGATTCGGCAGCTCTGGTGCCATAGTACGAGAGGCATGTAAGGAAAAGGGGCCGGTGTTTTCATGCACTTTCGATCGCTCTCTGAGATGCACAGAGTGCTCTAAGGTCAACTTTCCCCTCAATAAAAAACACGAGTTGTTAACCGGTGTTGGCTGAGGCTCCTGAGATTTAATTTCTTCCCCGCCCCAGGCATTATTTTGCAAAATCCACAAATGAACGTAGATTTAGGTGTCGTGGTGGGAAAGATTTTGCTTTGAGAATTTCCGGCCCTTGAGGTTCCAGGTGGCCACCCTTTCTGTCATCATCCTGGGGACAGCCTGAGACAAAATAATGCTACTCACATCTCCTCTCCCAGGACTCACCATCCGCCTCTGTTGCTGTAAGCACTGTGAATCCTCAGCCCTCTCTCTTCTTATTTTATTTTATATTTTTTGTGATCTGCAAAAGCCTGAAAAGATGAAAAAAATGTTCTGAGCTTAATCGAAAGTCTGTCTAATAATAGTGAGTCCTGCAGCGGGGTTGTAAAGAGTGCAGACCATGCGCACTTAACCGTAATGGTCCCACAAAGTAATGAAGACTCAAGTGGTCCTTATTAGGTATCCAGCTGTGAATCAGGACTCATCTAACATTCTGATTGCTGAAAGAAATCGGTAATTGATGTGACAGGATGGCCATTATTATTATTATTACTTATTTTTTTTAAATCCAGACATAGCAGCTAGAGGCCGGCTCCCAGCTTCCTCCGGGTATAGCAGGTGTGGAGGGCGAGAGCTGCCCTTCCATTAAATCTTCCAATGGGGGCTCTAATAAATTTTGCATTGAAATAAGTAATGACCACATTTAACGACCAGTTTGTCTGAGTGTTAACAGCTTGTGAGCCAACAAACTGGTCATTAACAGGTGCTAACTTCTGCTTTCTGGTTTAAACAATCCATTCTCATCTCTTCCCCTGTTTGGGGGCTTGTGCAGATTGCTGGCTGGTTTTTCATTTTTCCTGTGATCTGTCACTCTTGTTAATCAGTTCGATACCTCTCAGCTCATGGCGCCTCTTTCCCAGGACTATTTCTTCTGTAGTCCATGGATGAATGAATGTTTTAAAATTCAATTTTTTTGCTCCTGAAGGATGAATGTATCCTGGTAGAGTTTGGTCCCAGAATAAACTAGGTGACAAGTCCTAAAGAAAAAGTCACTCTTGAAACATAAAATCTCCTGCTCTGAAGAAGGAATGCAAATAGCTTAAAAATATCACAGTTTGAGTCAGCATTATGTCTGCTGAGGGGATGGGACAGAGATTATTGTCTCTGTGCTAGAAATGAACAGACTTTTCTATTGGAAGAGCGTGTGATTGACCCACCCACAGTCCAACATGTGTCTGTAAATGAGGCCGGGCCCTCCTGAGAAATCTCTTTCTCAGTCTCCCTTGCTTTGGTTTCTTTGGTTTTGCTAGATTATGAGCCAGTAATAAGGGACATACTTCTCTCAACGTACCCTTGAAGGAATGGGGTTGAGAGAGTGGGTTTGGGCCTTTGGTCCTATTAGCTCCGGTTCCCTGCATTAGCTTCCTGTAGACAGAAGGGGAGTCAGAACACAAGAAGTCCAAGTTCTGCCCAATGGGCACCATCTTTACCATCTTGCGTGTATGGAGGCTGCACTGGATTATATACACCGTTCTCTCTCAGGCAGCGCTTCTCAAATGATTTGTGGCGATGGGCCATTAAAAATGTTTTTTCAGTTGATTGCAGACTGATAATTTGTGGAATACAAGCTCATGTGCTTGGGTGTCCTGACAAGGTCAAATTGCTATACACGTGTCTAAATGCTTTCTCTTGCTTTCTCTACTTATCCTAAGATGGTAACAGTGTGTAACCAGGATTGGTCCATGGACAACACTCGGGGCTGCACTCTTCTCCTGAGCTTGAGTCTTTCCTTTTTGGTGGAAGAAAGCTGTGGACTAGCCACACCCTGCCATGCCCTTTTCCTTAGGATGTCTTTAAGGGGGAAGTGTGGGCAACGAATGACTGGATGGATTTCTGACACTTGTCTCAGCTCCCGATACTTTGAGCACAGTCTTATATGATATTTGATCAACACAAATGAAGCAGCTTAGTTATCAAAATCATTTTCCATCCTGGGTGTTCTTCAGACCAGAGTGGCCAGAGCACTTGTCCTGATAAATCAAAGCCCGGGAGCAGAGTTGGTGTTTGGGAAGGGAAGGGAAGAGTGTGCTGGGTCCTCTCACACATGGAAGAGTTTTATAAAATGGGGACTTTATAAGGTTCTGTGTACTTTATAAATGTTAGAATTTTAAAACTTAATAGTGAAGCTCATAGGAATGATGGGAACGATCTGTAAGATGGCATTTAAAGGCACACTGAAGTTTTCTTCTCACATGCTATGACGTCTAATTATATTAATAAGCTGCAAGATACCATTTACCTTCTTGTTGATGGTTATTTTCAGTTTGCCACAGGATCTGAAATAGAAGTGCACTGTTTAAAATTGTGAGTGGGGTTCAACATGGTAATACATTTCTTTTAAAGGTCACTTACTTATTGTTCAAAAAATATTGAAAAGCAAAACTGTTAGTTAAAAGTGAACACATATCTTCTGAAGACTTCTTACTGTTTTATATTGCTTGGTACAGCAATAAGCATATGAATATCCACTTTATATCAGTGGCTTTGTTGAACTTGAACTAAAAAGTCCCTGTGTTCTAATTCTAGATTTTGGAGTGCTTGGGTGGGCATTTGAGTAGAAGCTCCTTTCCGAGTGGGAAATGGGGACTGAGAGATTTTACATGTGGTAATCGATGCTATAAGGGTAGGTGAGGTCACTAAGGGGCAAAAATAAAGGAGGTGGGACAGCTGGGAGGGGAATGGGGATGACGCAGGAAGAAAAGGAACGAACGGAAGAAGAGCAAGACAGGGATGCTCTCCTTGCACGAGACCGGGGGGGAGAATGTTCCAAAAGGGAGCACATTCAGCGCTGGTAGAAGCTGCAGCAGGATGAAAGGTGTGTGGGTAGCGGACAGTTTTAATGCCCTGCGTGTCCTTTGGGTCTCCTTCAGGGTCTCTGGGTGTCCCTTACCCAGCCTGGATGTGCTTTTAGCTCCAACTGCTGGCCCCTGTGACGTTTCTTTTGAAGACCGCCTTCAGGCTCCTGGTATGACTGCTGGCAACATCAGAGGGGAGCAAGTGCCTGGAATTACCGTCCCACCCGAGCCCGTAGCCCATGACTGCCAACTGGGGAGTGTGAAAGCCCCGCTCCCTTGTCTTAAGTCAGGACAAACCCGAGGAATAATTTATACTCTAGAACTTCCCCCTGAGACTTTGCTTGTTTTCTTTTCCTACATTGCCCTGCTTCCCCCACTTCCTGACCTGTTTTTCTCTGGAGCATTGCTTTATCTCATCACTTGTCTATGAATCCTCATTGCAGGGTCTGCTTCTAGGGAATGGGATCTATGATTGAGTGGTCTTGGGAGAGCACTCCTGAGGATGGAACAACCATTAGTAAGTGCTTAGTAGGTAGAGTGCTGAGAAGTAGGTGCCAGGTTGGAAAGGGTTGAGGAGGGACTGGATAAGGAGCTGGCTGGAGACTTCAGTAGAGAACATTCAATGGAGAAGTTTGATGGTGGAAGGTTCAAGAGAGTGACAGGGTCATACAGTCACAGAAGGTTGCTTGCTTTTTAGACTAGAAGAAATCAGAGCCTATGGAGAGTCAGAGGGGATGAGATTAATGAGAGGGAGAGACTGAAAATACTAGAGTGGGATGGGAGGCTGAGGTAGGTATAACCGTGGAGAGAAGCAGTAGAAGTGGTCTCCTGAATGTAGGAGGGAATGGGCATTACAAAGGAGACAGCACTGTGTGTTGTTTGACACAGGTGTGGAGCGGAAGCAAGAGAACTCGAGGTGGAGAGTAACAGGATGAGTAGGAAGGATGGCAGAAGCCAGGCTAGGAAGGATGTAGGGATGACATAGTGGGACACCTTCCTCTCACAGATTATAAAGAGGTTCAGAGCTGGAGTCGCTCAGCTAGCAAGGCGTGGAGCTGACCCCAGGAGCAGCTCTCCTCATGGCTTCTGTCTTTCGTTGCTGTCCTAAGCTGCCAGGTCACCTGCAGAGAGAAAGCCATATGAGAGTGAGGGCTTTGGACGGTGGAGGGGATGTTACTGAACATCCTCCTTCCCAGGAAGTCCTGTGCCAGCAAGAGACCAAGAAGAAGGTAGATTCTTTATCTCTCCTAGAACAACAGGTGGTCCTGAGTGCCACGGACACACTCGGCATGCCGGTTCTCAACAAAACAGGTTGTTGCCGAGAAAAGCATCTTTCATTGCCAACTGTGAATTTGGGAGAAAATACTCCGAGATGGAGGACCTGGGTCCTGGTTCCCAGGACAGTTCTCCAGTTGATTTGAAAGTGTGTGATTGTTTTCAAGCCCTTAATATGGCCATAAGCACCACTTACAGACGTCCATCAATAAAGAGACACATAGGGAGTTTCCTGACTCTGGAAGGGGTCAAGACAGCAGAGAGGTGGAAGACGTCTTATCATTTTTTGTAAGGGTCTGGAATTTAACTTAAGTCATTAGCTATTGGGCCTTAAAAAGGGATCTTTATTTTTACAGGAGGATTTATGGTGTTTTATGTGTTTATTTTTCCTTCACTATTAGACCTCCAAGGAGGAAAGAACATAAGGGTCAGAGACTCCCTCTGTCTAGTGATAGGCCACATCTCCCCAGGTTCCCTGGAGAAGTGATGGGAGAAGGACACGCTTTCACTGACCTGGGCCAACAGTGGGCCTCACTCCTCATCTAGATTCAACCCTCCTACACTCATTTTGACTCCATCGCACTCGGTCCCACCCTTCCACCCATGCCCACTGTCGCTCCCTGACTCTCTTGCTCACTTTTTCATGCCGCTCACTGTGTGTCTCACCCTCTGCTTGGTTTGTGAGAAGACGAAGTAGGATAAACTACAAAGGCTGCCCTCGAAGAATTTACTGGGGGAGACTTTTTATAACCTAAGGAATTAAATTACTCCTTTAACTAAATCAATTCAAGGCAGTTTTGAGAGTTATCAGTAGATTGTTAGTTACCAGAAGTTTAAGGATTCAGAGGGAGAGATTGCTGGCCCGGACTGGGTGTTCTGTGATGGCTTCGCAGTGGTCATGGGAGGACGGCCAAGCCTTGAAAGTTGGGCAGAATTGGGATGTGGATGGTGAGAAGAGGCTAGGGGGGCAGTTGCCTTCATGCACACCGTATGTATGTAAATCTGTGATGTGTGTTTAAGTGGATTCAGTGCCTAAAGGGGACATTGATCTGTTTTTATTCCCAAGGCAAATGAACTTGTGCGGGCAGCACGGGGGCTCATTAAGTGCTTGGTGAATCGGAAGGCAGTTTCTGAGAGACTGGAATGCTGAGCCTGGCAACCCTGAAAGAGGACTCCGTCAATATTTAGTGAGGAACTCTGACTTGCAAAGATTCTACTAAGGAGATGCAATGGGAGATACAGGGTAAAAGAAGATGTTGTCCCTGCCCTTGAGAACTGCAGAGTCAATGATGGGGGTTGGACACAAGAACACATTTAACAGTGCAGGGCTCTCAAAGGATCAATATAAATAGGTAGTGCTCCGAAACTACTATAGGAGTTGGAATAGATGGCAGTGGGGGAGGAGGGAAGAGTGTTGATTATACTGAGCATGACTTTAAAAAAAATTTTATTTACTTACTTATTTATATTGAAGTATAGTTGATTTACAGTGTTGTGTTACTTTCAGGTGTACAGCAAAGTGATTCAGCTATATATATATATATGTTATTTTTCAGATCCTTTTCCATTGTAGGTTATTAGAAGATATTGCATGTAGTTCCCTGTGCTATACAGTAGGTCCTTGTTGTTTATCTATTTTATATACAGTAGTGTGTATCTATTAGTCCCAGATATATGTATGTGTATATATATATATATATATATATGTATTTAAAATCAAACTCTTGACATTTTGGGGGAAAAGTTTTATTTTTTATTTTAAATTTATTTATTTAATTTTTGGCTGCGTTGGGTCTTCGTTGCTGTGTGCGGGCATTCTCTAGTTGCAGCAAGCGGGGACTACTCTTCCTTGCGGTGCACGGGTTTCTCATTGTGGTGGCTTCTCTTGTGGTGAAGCATGGGCTCTAAAGGCGTGTGGCCTTCAGTTGTTGTGGCTCGCAGGCTCTAGAGCGCAGGCTCAGTAGTTGTCTCTAGGGTGCGCTGGCTTCAGTAGCTGTGGCACGGGCTCAGTAGTTGTAGCTCACGGGCTTAGTTGCTCTGCAGCATGTGGGGTCTTCCTGGACCAGGGCTCGAACCCGTGTCCCCTGCATTGGCAGGTGGATTCTTAACCACTGCACCACCAGGGAAGTCCAGGGGAAAATTTTAAGAGAAGCAATGATAATAAAGATAGATCAAGGGAACACGTGATTGCTCTCAGAAGACTTCATATTGACTTTGCATATCTTCATTCTATCATTTTCTTTCAACACTTTGCTTTCACCTAGTGTCATGGGATAGATAAGCATGAAGAAGTGACTCCTCCAATGGCCTCCTAAACCCATGTTGAATCATTCATTTTCTCTCTTTTCTCACCATCATGATGTCAGAGCCAGAACTGCTAATGTGCTACCATAAACCGTCATTCTGAGTTTTACCTCGGTCCTCAGCATGTGGCCACCTACGGAGGTGCTAACAGCAGTGGCATGGCAGGGGCACACCACACAGGGGAGGGGTAATGGGCAACAGGAAGGGGAGGGATTGTGGTAAATTTGAAGGAACGAACCCACATTTCCAACGTGAACAAGTGTCCGTCCATTGACAGGAAGACATTTCATCAACTGATGGGTGCATCTTCCATCATCCACTTTAGGGATTGTCCCTTGTTGGCCTCAGACTCAGTTCTTTCTTGACCATAATCTGGGTGTGGATAAAAGTCCAAGTATGGTTGGAAAGAGAAATTTCACAGCTAACTGAGAGGTAACCCAGCCGGACAGCAAAGAGTTGACTGTGCCATACCTAATTGACAGTGGAGGGGTAACCTCAGGTTACGTGCCTTTCGACTGAACTTCCGTATTAGCTGTTTGCTTGGAAGGAGCAGATGTTTTGGCTCTGGTGGTCACTGCTCACCTCTGTCTGGGAGGTGCATCAATCACTTTAATTATAATGGAACATGGGGCCAGGAACTGAAGGAGAAAAATCAACCCAATCCCAAGAACAATCTTTCTTGATGAATTCTCCCCTAAATCGAAACAATTCACTGGGTATCCCAGCTGGGGTTCATATGCTTTTGATTACTGTGGGCTATTTAGCTCTACAAAATGACAGGCTGCTTAATGGACTTTTAATGGTTATAGGTTTCTCTCTCTTTTTTTAATGAGCTTCACCAGTTTGTTACTAATGCCCTGTAGAAATTTGGCGAGGGGCCAGGCTGGATGTTCCACACTTCTGGTTTCCAGGCGGCATACAAGCAACCATCATAGCCAGTGGGGAAGGATGTTGCCAATCGGAGGGTGATGCCATTAGGGCACGGAGAGCAGGAAAGCTGAGTGCCCTGTAGTCCTGATAATTATGCCATCTTAGAGAAGGTGGTTGCATTTTGTAGCTGAAGTTAACCCCGAAGGCTTCAAAGGTCTTGGGATCTCAGGTGGCAGGAGAGTTGGCAGTGTTGGGAATGCTTTGCCTTCCTCTGATTTCCATGTTGTTGGTAAAAGGTGCCCCTCTTAGACTCAGTTGCATCCTGTCCACCAAAGGGCCTGTGGACATCTCAAGGCCACGGCTAGGTTGTAGTCAATCATGTTGGTATCTGTAGTGCCGGGTACAAGATTGGGCCCACAGTAGGTAGTCAGTCCATGTCTGTTGAATGAGTGGCCATAAACAGGATGAATGAGAAAAGCTTTTACTGAAGGGCATCCCTCTCTGGGTCTCCAGAGAAAAGCATGAGATCTGTGGGCAAGAGAAGAGTGAGAGATGAGGATGAGAGAGACTGTGTCTTGAGTCACTAACAACCATACTGACTCTCATTTCTTGTCATGCACCAAACATCGTGCTAAACACTTTGTATGCATCGCCTCCCATTGGTCCTTCTCGCCTCGCCGGGAGGTAGACAGCGGTGTGCTCATGAGTGTTTCACAGCCAGTCCTGGGAGGCTGCCCAGATTTGTGGCATTTGCTACTTTCTGTGGTAGATACTCCCACCATGGCCTGTTTCAAACTACCAGCGTGATGGCAGCCAACCAGCTGATGAAATTCCAGAAAACTTAAAAATTGGCTTTGGCGAGCCGCTGTGAGCACACCGCCGGAGATAGGTATCATACCATTTCACAGATGCAGAGGATGAAGTGCAAGAAGTAAGTAACAGGTGAAGGTCACGGAGACAGTAAAGGACAGAACCCAGGTCCAGAAGGCCTCCAAAACACGATGTTCTTGACCACTGATTGCACTGCACTACTTTCCTAAACTTCCTTCCCACGCTGTCAGAGTGGCCACAAAACTAGGAAGCAGGCAGCTCGACTCCGGCTGATGTAAAACCCATTCTGGTTTCCTGGGGCTTCCCCTGTAGGTCACGTATGATGTTCACTGTAGAACTTCTTTGGAGGTATCCTGGCTCCTGGGCTAGCCCTTCTCACCCTCCCTCACTTTATGGAGATTTTGCTTCTTAACTTACAGCCATACAGGCTCTAGTGCTATTACCAGGTATTTATTGTGGCACCGCCTCCTTATTTAATAGATGAGCAAATTGGGGGTCCTAAGAGATTAAACGACTTGTCCAGATCCACACAGCCTGTCAGTGACAGTGCTGGAAATAAAACTGAGATCTGATTCCTGATCCAAGGCACTTCCCTGGAAATGACAGGGCCTTCCATCTCTTAAGGATAACAAACGGAACTTGGAGTTTCAAAAAAGTAGCTGGGGGTGGATTTTCCTGCCTCGCGTTGCTGATGTGTGTCCTCACGGCTGGCTCTCAGTTTGAAAGATTCAACTTGACTTCCCTTGATTCGGGGGCAGTGAGCTGAGAATTCAAGGATGGGCAGCAGGAGCACATCGTGAAGTGAATGCAGCAAACATGAAAGACATTCTTTGGGAGCTTTAGTGGCTGGGGAGGAGGGGCAGGGAGAAAAGGAGGGGGCTCCTTGCTGAAATGCCCTCATGTCTCGGAGTCCTGAGATACTCCTAAATCACACCCAGGTCGTAGGGTGCCTATACTTGTGTCTTGGCCCGGGGTGAGAACAGTTCCCATTGTAAAATTAACTTTCCACATTTTGCTGATCCACACGGGGCCAGCTTTCTTTCAAAGTGAGTTTGCGAATGAATGAATGAATGTGTTGATTGGGTTACTGTTCTTAGGGGAGCCTTCTTTGCATTGGACTTGGAGAAGGATTAAAGCCGGTTTTGAAATGTGTTGGTGCTCACCCAAACACAGCATGCTGATAGAATTTTGGTCGCACTTTTATTTGCTATGGAAAAAAATGCTTTAGTCTCATGGAAGAAATAGCCCAGCAGATGGTGTTTGGTGGATGGCGTGAATGTAGCCTTGTAAATAAGCATTCAAAATAGACCAGCTTCCCCCCAAATTTACCATCTGCCTCTTATCCCATGAGGTCCACAGGTGGTAAAAGAAAGGAAATCGATGCTTTGTTATTGTTACTATTTTAGTATTCCCATATTACGGAAATTCCCTAAATGATGGCATTCTTAAATTTGGTTATAAAAAATAGAGAGAGCAATGCCTTCAATTTAACAAATTTTTCAGGGTTCAATCTGGTTTAAGAGTAAAATCTGGTCTAAATGGCATTGCCCTGTTTATCTCTTTTTTGGGGGTAATCCTCTGTTTGCGACTCTCGTGGCTGAGGGTCTTCTCCATCCACCCTGGCTCTGGACAAGACTCTCAGATTCACTGTTGCTTCCCGTCTCCAAGAAGCAGGGTAATCAATGTGCATAGGATCTGGAATCTTACAGACCTGGGTTCGAGCTCATTTTCGGCTGTGGAGCGATGGTCAGCAATTAAATGGCAGTTTCCTCATCTGTAAAATGAGGAAATTAGTGTGGTTGATAAGACTGCTGGAGACGGTTGTTAAAATTAAATGAGAAACAGTACCTATAGCGCTCAGGACAGTGCAGACAATGTTCAAAATACGTTTATTGTTATAGCCCATGTCATCACCATTGTCGTCATCACCATCATCATCTCCAGCTATAACACACAGCTGTCTTAATTGGGGAGCAGAAGGGGCTTCTGGATATTGGTGATTTATCTGAGTTAGTATGAAGAGTGGTGGAACTCATTAGGCTGCCTGCTCCCACTCTCCTTTTATTTCCCCAAAAGGAGAGTCTCATAGGCCACCAGCCAAAACACGTCTCAGAGAATGGAATGCTTTGTGAGGCTTTCGCTGGGTTGGGTTGCCTATTATTGAAGGAGGGAAGATTGAAGTCAAGATTTTTATCATATTGTAAATGGCGGATGATTCAATGGGGTGGACCAAGCATTGGGATTAGGAATCTGAAGTTTTGTAGATGGAGTTTGCTCAGATTTGGGGGAAGGATTTAAAGGGGGCTGAATTTAGAAAACCCTAAACCTTGGAAATTTTTGTTGCAGTTTCAGTGATGGCAGAGGCTCAGGAACAAAGGGTTTAGGTGGAAGCAGGGTCCTGAGAGGGGAACCTCTGGAGTGTATATTTGTGGTACTTCTCACCGATGGGTAGTAGTCTTTTTTTTAAAATTTTTTTTGCGGTACGCGGGCCTCTTACTATTGTGGCCTCTCCCGTTGCGGAGAACAGGCTCCGGACGCGCAGGCTCAGCGGCCACGGTTCACGGGCCCAGCCGCTCCGCGGCATGTGGGATCTTCCCGAACCGGGGCACGAACCCGCGTCCCCTGCATCGGCAGGCGGACTCTCAACCACTGCGCCACCAGGGAAGCCCGGTAGTAGTCTTTAGTTTTAGTGATTGTGTTGACATTGAGAGAATGGGGATTGGCTGGGGTGTAACTTACTGAGAGGAGGAAGAGCAGACGTTCTAAACGAGATTTGCAGCTCTTTCAAAAGGACCCTAAAGGAGATTTGACCTGTTAAACCTCACGTGTCTAGCATTACCTGGATCTTTTCTCAGAAATGTTTGAATGGTAGTTAGAATCACAGAGTTGTAGTACAAGAGGTACCACAGAGGTTTTTTCCAGTTCCCATCGCCTTCTGTTACAGACAAAACAACTCCAACAAAATGAGGTCAAATTTTGATCACACTTCCCCCTCCTCTTTCCCCCGACCAAGATGGAGCCAGTGTCCTTGTATTCTTGGTAGAAAAGGTCAGCGTTGCCCCATTTTTCAGCCCTCTCTTATGCTAACAGTACATGTTGCTGAACTTATTGCATGCTGGCTAGTACATCATTATCTTTAATAAACATTAATTGAGTGTCTAGCCTAGTGTGTACAAAGTTCATGATAAGTAAGACATGGCCCTTGCCTTTAAAGACCTTAAAATCTTTAAGCAATAACCTCAGCCTTCGGTAAAGCAGTCTAAAGCTTACAGATATTCTGCTAGAGAAGTATAATTGAGCGTCCCAACCCAGGGGCCAGGGTGGGGTTTTAATGCTGGCTTTCTCCCTCTACTGCGACAACCTGATTAAGTCACTTGGTAGTTTTGAGCTTCTCTCCCAACAATTGGAACACACGGATTGGACAATACCTGTCCCTCCTACTTCTGAATTTTGAGGAACAAATGAGATCATACATTTGCCTATAAATTAGGAAGTATAGTAGAAACTGAAGGGATCAATAGAAATGGAAGGGATCCTACTCTATAGGACTGTACTCTCAGAGTGAAGAGTTAAAGTAATTAATCATTCTACTTATTGTCCTCATCATCATTGTCTTAATTACTATCCTCCAGGAGTTTTCATTAGACACCTCTTTGCATTTAGCATCTTCCTGCTCTCCGCGACCCTACAAACCAACAGCCACTTTCAGTCAACATGTTCAGGTAATGGTGACTCGTCAGGGTTTACGTCACCTGGTTAGATGAGCCGTTGTCTGCGTCACTTTGGGTATCTGTACGTGGCAGATTGTGCAGTAGGTTTTTTTTTCCTCGTTATCCACATAGTGAGTCAGGAGAATCTTAACCTAATGATGGGGCTTAATTTTTTTCTCTATCAAGTCCACAGATGTCACGTTGACTGTTGTAGATTTTGACAGTGTTGTGGGCCCAGAAATAATGTCCTTCATATCAAGGAATTTTACGGAGAACTGGCACAAGTTGCAAATGAGTTTAAGAAAATTAATTCCAGGATCCAACAGAAGGCAAAAGTCGTGAAGGCATACTGTGGCCCAGAGGTTATGATGCCTGTAGTTAATTTGGTTACCAAGGCTGAAATAAACATTTCAAGCTGCACCTAACTCTCCTGTAGAGATGTCTTTGCTTGCTTCTGAAGCGACCTGCTTTATTCTTTCCTGCCTTTTGGTAAAAGAAATTGGATTTTATTTGAGTGACAATGCACTCAGCCTCCCTTGTAGCTAGAAGTTAGCAATTAGATTAGGAAGTTGTTAGGTGGGACTTCGGGAAAGCTCCTGGAGAAGCGAACAACAGCGGACATGTATCTCGCCTTTGTTCTTTCCATCTTCCCCACTACATGCTTGGATATGGACGTGACTACAGGAGCCTCTCCAACAGCCATCTTAGATCATGGGGCAACCTTGAAGGTGGAAACCACGTCAAGGTGATGGAACATAAGCACAGAAGGAGCCTTACCCCACAGCCCTGCCAGGCAACCCTAGACTTTTGTTCTGGACTTCTTTCACATGAGTAGGAAGTGAATTTAATTTAATCACAACTGAAACCCTTGTTTGTCTGAGTTTCTTTTCCCTTGGCAATTTCACCTGTAATCTCAGAGATGGTAGCTGCAATTTGCTTTGCTAATCTCACCCACCTTTGGCTGAGTGACCCTGCACTGGAGGGGCTCAGAGGACTTGGGGACACGTCCTCAGCTCACCCTGTCTCTGTTTTACAGCGGTGTCCCCTTGACCATTTGCTGTGGGCTCCGTAGTGCTGTACCCACCTTTGACTTAGTTTTACGGCAAAATTCCAGGGAAAGGTTTCAGGAAGATTTGTATAATTCCGAAATTGCTGTCTGATTACTGAGGTAGTTAAACTTTCAGTGAGATCTTGGCACATTCCTGAGACTAAAAAAAAACCCAAGGCACATCTAAGGCAGCAGATGGCTAAGGCTAAATATTCTCTGCTGGTCTTCCTTTTACAGGTGTTTTGGTGACCGTGGGCCAGATCTGAGTGTGTTTATCAGAGGCAGCTGCTGGTATCATTGAAATCTAATTTGGAAATTAGGGTGACAGCATTGTCCACTGTAAGTGACTCCTGAGGAGTTTTATATAAATACTATGGTGAGTTTGCTGGTCACATATTTCTCACATAATCCCATATACCTCACATATCCCAAATATTGCTTACATGGAGGATTGATTAGGTGGGTGAGGTTGTCAGATATGGGGGGGATTAAGCAAATATCTGCTGTCTAGTGACTTGAAAACATTCTTGCAAGACCGTTACGGTAGAAGGAATTTCTTTCTCTTGGAATAATTTGTAGTTAAACGCACATAAGGTATGGCCAGGAGAAGGAAGGAGTTTGTGGAGTGAAAATACGTCCTTCCTTTTGAAAACTTTTTCTCAACAGACATGAACTTAACCCACACTGAAGACTTTAATTTTTCTGCGACTTTAAATATAACAAACTGAGAATTGCAAGGCAGTTGGTAGTAGTGTTTTTCAACTTCACCTTCTTTAGGAGATTCAGGGTGTCTGGATTGAATACATGTACTCAAGAAAAAAAAAAATCATCTCACCTGGCACAAATCACTAATGTTATAGAGTCAAAATTTATTATTATTATTTTATGAGCCTGAAGTAGTTCTATAATATACCACAGTAGAAATACAATGTGATGTGTAGGATGTGTATTTAATTTAAAATTTTCTAGTAGCCACATTACAAAACATTAAAAGAAATAGGTGAAATTAATAGATCTTGTTTAACCCAATATATCCCAAATATGATCATTTCAGCAGGTGATCAGTGTAAGAAATTGTCAAGATATTTGACATTCTTTTACAATGTATCTCAGTTTGGGCTAGCCACATTTTAAGTGGGCAGTGGGTGGCCACTGTATTGGCAGAACGAGTCTTGAGAAGAGGGGTTGTGTCGGATTTACACGGTTCCCTTTCTAGCTAAACAAACCAGTGCCTAAAGAACTGATTTTTGATTGTGAGTTTTTCACCCTCACACATTCATATTTCTGCTCAGAGAGCTAACATCTCATAAGACATTCTGGGAGTGGAGCTGTCAACTTAAAAGAGAAAGTCCCCCAGAGCTTCTGGAGAACCAGTCCTTTTGAACAGAAGGGGAAATGTCCCCAAATTAGGCAGGCCACGGCTTCCAGGTTTTCTGGAAGGAAGTTTACCCCCTTCCAAACAGGAAGGTGCAAGGTATTCATTTTTTCCACCTGTAGGGGGAGCTCTTGTCGCTTCACTCTTTATAAAATTCCAAATCTGGTTCTCAGACGCCGGCAAGCTCGGAGTTCTTTCACCTGGGTCTGCGGAGAGTTTGTTTTTGGCTCCAAACCAGCAGTGCTTTCGCAATCTCCACACGTTACGGCTGCTGAAATGCTAGGACACCAGCCGGGTGGCGGCTTGAGTCTTGTGATTCCCAGGCAGTCCGGCGAAATGATAAACAAAAGTCTTTTGTGCAATATTAATAAGCTTTAAGCACTCCCCAGCCGAGCCCCTTGTCATCCAAGTAAGTCATGTGTATCAAAAGCCCTTATATGTGAAAGTTTGTTTTCATATCTGGCCAGCGTTGAATGGGAGCCCCCTTTGCCATGTTGTAAAACAAACATTTGTTTATTTTGTGAACAGTGCTGGCAGTATGATACAGGAACCCGGCCTGAATGCAGGGACCCCGTTCCAAGGAGGCGCCTTTGAAAACCTTTCTGCTGCTCCATTCCAACTGTCAACTGATCTTGAGTTCTGTTTACATTAAGACAATAACAGTGTTTCCTAAATAAATAAGTCAGGGGCACCCGTGGGCCTTAATGAAACCCCATAAATGGGTTGGGTGCTGGGGGGTGGAGAAGGGGAGTTTTTGTGCAGTGCAGAAACAATGGCTAGTTCATCTCACCATGTATCCGGGGCCTGTGTTTTTAAGACAGAAGGGGGCCTTTGTGTTAATTGCACTGATAAAACTCTCCTGATAGAGCATCCCCTGGAACGCTGGGACAAAAGATGTGACATTTCGCCCCGTGTGAATGCCACCCTGCCAAACAGACGTTTTCTAAAGCAGAGACGTATTGGTCACACACACAGCTCCCACACACCCCCTCCCGCCCAGTAGATCAGCTAACCTTTCCTGGTGTGCAGAGAAAATAAATAAAAACTGTAAGACTAAACCATCTGCCTCTGGAGGTGTCTGGCTTTTTTCCTGGTTGCTCTGGAGCTTCCAGAAATCCATTTCAGTTTCTGACCCGTCCAAGTGGTCCTCAGGCACAACAGAAGAGAGGCTGGCACTTACAGTAGAGGAAGTTGTGCTGACGGAGAGTTGGGGTGTTCGGTGTTCGTGGGTTTCCCTGGGAAGCAGGAATTCCAGCCTGTTAGGGAAATTACGTTTCTGAGCAAAAGACACGTTCTAGGCGAGGACTAGAGGCTGAAGATGGGGAACCAGCAGGGCTCACTGCATGTAGATTTTAAAAATATATTTTAAATATGACGCAAATGAAGCAAGTATGAAACAGAAACACTCACAGACAGAGAACAGACTTGTGGTTGCCAACGAGCAGGGCGTGGGGGAGGGATGGAGTGGGAGTTTGGGATGAGCAGATGCAAACTGTTACATAGAGAATGGATAAACAACAAGGTCCTACTGTACAGCATGGGGAACTATATTCAATATCCTGTGATAAACCACAATGGAAAATAATATGAAAAAGACTGTATGTAGACGTATAACTGAATCGCTTTTCTGTACAGTAGAAATTAGCGCAACATTATAAATCAACTATACTTTAATAAAATAAATTTTAAAATATATATTTTATAAATACCATAATAGCATCATACAAAGTCTCTGAAACAGAGACTTCCCCATATAAGTATTTTCAAGTATAAGGAGTCCTTATTTGTTTTGTTCCATAGAAATGTATTTTAATATGGGTTTAATCATAACATTCATATAATTTGGTAATTTGCCTTTTGGGGGTTAGCATCCTTTCACGTGCATTTTCTCCAGGTCACCACCTGATCTTTATAACCACCATTTTCTGTAGATGGACAGTCTTCCAAGTGGATATGTGACAATTCACGTGTCACTTTCCTTATTCTTGGTGATTTAGAATGCTCATGATTTTTCACTGTTATAAATAATATTACAATGAATATCTTCATACCATAAATTCTTTCTTTTTGGGAAGAAATATTAATTGAGATAAATCCCCAGGCAAGGAATACTTAAGGCTTTTTAGCACATAATATCATATTGTTCCCCAGAAGGATTTTCAAGTAAGGCGATTTATTTTTCAGGCTGTAATGGCTCCCTCCTTTTTGTAGTGTATTCTCTTTACTTTTGCACCCCTCTTGCCTCTGTTATTTTCCCAGGACGACCCCTCCACCATCATGGGCTCCCTCAAATACCCTCACATAAATATCTATTCCACCGTCTTATAAGCCTGATTCTGGGATGTTGCCCCTTAGAGCCTCTTTAGATGAGTACATCAAATGCAACTTATTTTTATCATTTTAGAGCAGAATGTTTCAACCTCTAACACATAAATTCCTAATTGCTATGGTCTAGACGTGTGTAAGATATACATAGTTTCAGACTAATTTGTAATTTATATACATTTCCTCACCCTCTAATAGCTTGAAGGTATTAATGGGGTAGATATCTTTTGAGAAGCCTGCCAAGCCCAATAGTCAGATCCCCTCAATCTGTAAGTTATTGCCCTGCTGGACCACGTGACTGCTGCCCCCATCCTGCCGACCTTACTTCTGATGGGACCATGTATGGACGCTTGGAATAGACTGAGCCATGTGCTACTATAGGACAGAGAAGTGACTATGGGTGAGGGTGGGAGGGGGAGAGAGAGAGAGAGAGAGGCACGGAAAAAAACAGAGTTGGGAGATGGACAAGAATTGTTCCCTGGGCTCCTCATGCTTTTCCAGTTCTTAGCTCCAGTCTTTTCTTAGGTCTGACTACATATTCTTGGCTTTGCATTTGGAAAGATACCCCAAATAAGAATTCTGCTAATAAATCTCCCTCCCCCTTTCTTTCTCTCCTTCCTCCTCTTTTTAATTTTTGTATGTGCTAACTTGGTTACTAATACAGTCTACAACAAATAGAGTTGGAAATAGACACCTCTTGATGCTGTGCACATCCATGTAGCTTAATAATAAAAAATGAATCTGGGCACTGACAAAAGTTTTAGCTCTTCTCTTCTACCGACATGTAGGGCTGCTGGGTTGAAATGTGGCATAATTCCATTTATGATTCTGAACCTATGGAATCTTTGAGAAAAACATTTTTCCCCTTTAAACTGTTGACACTGTAAAAACTAGCTCCTCACCATGCTGGACAGTTTGGATGATCAAAATGCTCAAAATGCTGGACAGTTTGGGTAATCTTACACAATGAATCTGATTCAAGGCTTTGGGTGACCATATACACAGATGGATACAAAGGGCAGAATGGATATAAGAGTTCCTGCAGCCCTAGCTGAGTCAGTATGGTCAATTTTGGAGGCAGAGAGTAAAGTAAGTATTCACAGGGAAAAAGGCTCTCTGGTCTTCTTTGATAAAATTAAAAGAAAGGACCCAAGAAAACCTCAAAGGCCTCCTACTTCTCACCTATGTCTTGAGATTTTTCCTTCCAAAGACAGAGGATGAATGCTGCAGAAGTGATAAAAATTAGAACCTTATGTCTAAAGCTGACGGTCTCCAGAGGATGTCTAGAAACCTGGCTGGATATCTTGGGCTATTATTGATCTTTTATTTTTCCTTTCTTGCTTTTATCTATCATCTATCTATCTATCTACCTATATATCTATCTCCCTGTCTCTATCTACCATATACCTATCCACCTATCTATGTATAAATTATGGAATAAAAAGGGGAAACATTGGGGGGTTAGAGGGAGATATCCTCCTTACAATCCAAGAAAGCCTTTCATACTGAGAAACAAAGGACACGAGCCTCACTAATTGGGATAAATTGTAAATTGTGCCCTCTCTCGACCCGTTGGCTGGTGCTGTCGTTCTAAAGGATCTAACTGACCCTGCAAAAACATCCTTTCTCCTGGTCTGAAATGTCTCTCTCCTTTTAGAACTTTGGAAATTCTGGTAACCTGGAGAATCACTGACATTTCAGAAACTCTGGACAGATCTGTCCCTGCCAGTGGAGTGATTGGGTGTGTGTATGTTTAAATTATAAACAATTGACTAGCCTTTTATGACAATGATTGTACAATAAGAGCAATGGGCAGAACTATCAAATCATTTTAAATTGGCCTCTCAGTATTTTCCCGTTTGCTGACTGGATGGAGTTTATCAGTGGACTGACATATTTCCTAGCATATGTGACCTCGGGCAGTCACTCTCCATTTTTTTTCTGCCAGTTCAGTTCATTTAATTAAAGTGTGCCGAGTGCCCAGAAAATGCCTGGAACTGTGCTGGCCATGATGATGGCCACTTAGAGCAGATCTGTTGCTGCTCCAGGGACCCTCTGCTCTGATGTGGTCATAAGGCAGCTTGCCCAGCCAGCAGGAGCCAGGGAACCGGTGGGTCAGCAGACAAGTACACAGTGCCCAGCCTCAAGCAACGTGCAGTCTACTCAGTGTGAGGGCTGTGCCTTTGCTCCCTAAGCAATGCAACTCCCGTGGGAGCGGCAGAAGGTGAACAAGGACCGGCCACAGGCAGAACAGGTCTGGCTGGAGTGGGCATCCAGCTCATCACTAAAAAGGGGTTTGATTATGTCTAGAAAGACAGGGCTGGAGGAATGGGCAAGTGGGTGCTGCAGGGAAGGGGAGTGGGGAGACGTGGTGTAAATGTACCGAGGACACCTGGGCTGGATAGTGGGAGGTTGAAGACACAAGGGGTTGACTCTGGACAGAGGTTGAAGAGCGCTGAATACACCAAGGAGCCTGAACTTGATCCTGAAGCCAATGATGCCAACTTTTGAGTTCACAGACTTCCTTAGGCCCTTTTTGGCCCCATTCCTAGAAGTTTTAAACTTGGGCATTATCTTCTCTTTTCTCTTTCTTCAGATAACGATCTCCCTCCATCCCCATCAGACACCCAAATGTGTAGTCCAAAAACAATAAACTTGAGCTTTGGGTTAAAAGCCCAGTTAAGGAAGGGCCCTGGAACTTGGTGTAGAGTGGTGTGGAACTGGTGTTTGCCTGTGGTCTCAAGCTGGTTTCCCAGAAAAGCTCCCTCACAGAGAGGGTTTTGTAGAATGCATGTGTGTGCAGGGTGTTTGTGTGTGTGTGTGGGGGGGTGGTGGGTGGAAGCAGATTTCTAAGAATATCTGGCAGGCTAGTGGTAAGTTTGCCAAGGGAATTTATGCTGTCTTTCTTGGAGGCCGGGATGTTGAAACACAATGACAACTCTCTTCCAACCAATTTAGGAAGAGATTTCCAGGAGAACATATACATATACACATAGAAAGATACACATATACACAATATATCCAAGAAAAAAAAGATCTCTTTTCTGACCTTCACGAATGTATTTATTTTGGGTTTTAGGATAGGTTCTTCATCCTCTTTCAGGAAGAAAAATCTGTTAAGGATTTTTCTTCTTAAATAATAGGTCAAGTGTGCAGAACTCGCTTTCTTTCCCTTGGATTGCTTCTCTCTTCACCCAATATGTTTTTGACCTGGATAGCATCTGCCTTCTCTTCAGGGGTTGTGTGCTGTGTTGTGAAAAGGAGATGGGCTGGGAGCGGTTGGAGTGAACAAATCACACCGATCCGGGTAAAATATTGTTTTCCTTATTTAGCCCTCTTATGGGAAAAGAATGTTATGAATGGAGCCCCCCAAGGTGTGCTTTCCAAATCCACCAGCTCTGAAGAGATGCGTCATGGCTGTAAATGCAACAGCTCAGGCAGCAAGTTCCATAATCGTTTACCTTTTGTCTCCAGACCAAAGGTCCATGGTGATTCTACCTGAAGGACTAGAGGTGTGTGCAGGATGTTCCAAGTTGTGACACTTGGGGTTGGTCAGGGGGCGGAGGGTGCGGGGAGCCGTGTGAAGACCGGAGTCAGACTGCAGAGGGCAGTGTGAGACTGCAGCGCTGGGAGCCGAGTGGCCTGGCCAGAGCTGCTCTTAATAGAGGCCACCTGTGTTGTTTCAAGATAAATTATGTTAGATGGGGAAACTGGTCTATTGGATTTACAGTAAATGTATGCTAGTTAGCTTCACTCCGAAGAAAGTCCCTCTAAGATTTTCCCCTCTTCCCCAGTTCAAGACATCAAGTATTATGCCTGGCTGAGTGGCAGACACGAACCCTCTTCTCTTCAGGGGTGTGAGTGTCTCATGTAAATCCCCGTGATGGTGATCGAGAGGATATTTAGTGCCTTACGACCCATTGAAACTGAACTGCACTGGGTCCTAAGGCAGCACTGTGTGTGGAGAGACACTTCTTTAAAAATCATAATAACACAGGCACCTTCTAAATCTTCTCTGGAGCAGCAGGAACCGTAGCGAGTCTGCTGCAGGAGGCTTTTGTTGCATAGCTGGTTCTGGGCGCTCGGGGCTCTCTGTGGTGGGCTTCGGTGAGGGAAGGGGGTTGGTGGGTCGGAGAGAATGGCTGGTCTGGAGGCCAATGTAGGCTTTAGAGTCAGACAGACGTGGCTTCACACCTGGCTCTCTAATTTCCTCTGCTGTAAAGTTGGGGCAATCATGGTAGCAATTTCCTAGCGTGGCTGTATGGTGAGATGCTTAGCACAGCGACCACAGTAAAGAATTGCCAGAACATGGCATCAGTACTGACATTCAATTCAGAAATATTTATTGAGCACCTACTAGGGGATTTGACAGCTAGCAATGTAGACATGCTCCTTACCCTCAGGTCTAGTGAGAAAGACAGACAGTGAGGCCTTATTATGTCAAGGCAGTGCATGGGGTATGGGGGTGGGGGAAGGAAGTGGAGCAAAGTGATCAAGAGCTGGTGCCAAAGTGCCTGGGTTTGAATCCAGCTCTGTTACTTCTAGCTGTATGGCCCTTGGAAGGCCTCATACCCTACTATTGCTCACCTCATAGGGCAAGAATTCGATGAGTTGATACTTACACAGTATTAGAATTATGTCTGGCATATATCGTGTCCGCAATCTATAACTGTTGATTGAGTGTGATGAGCTTTAAAAGGGAGAAGATCAGATGCTGTGGAAACGTATTAAAGAAAGAAGCAAGTGAAGTTCCATAAAGGGGGGGAGGGGACTGAATCCAAAATAAACTAGGGGGGAAAAGCATGATAGGTAGATTTACATGTATTCTTATGGAATAATCTCCAAGATAGATAATTAATGATGAAAAGCAATGGGGCAGACCAGAATGCACAGCATGTCCTCATTTATGTAAAACAACCATCTATCTATCTATCATCTATCTATCTATCTATCTATCTATCATCATTTATCTATGTGTTTGCTCACAGACTATTTTAGGCAGGATGCACTAAGAGATTGCTAATAGTGCTGCCTTGGGGGTTGGTCAGAGAAACTGTAGTGGGAAGAACACTTATTTTTGGACACTTTAAAAGTTATGAGTATTTATTATTTTTTGAGTTGAAAAAAAGAACTAGAAAAATGACCAAGTAAGAAGATACATATCTTTATAAATCTTTTCAGACTAAAAGACAAATAGTAAAGCTAGGGTTAGGCTTAGGTTTCAGGTAATGGGGGGGCCATGCCTCCAGGGCCCTCTGGGAGTGGAGGAACGGCCCTCTTCTGCATAGGAATCTTATATCAGCAGTCCGTGGATTATTCCTAAGGCACAGCTTCTCTTATCCTCACATGTTTCTCAGGCTACCCTTTGACCTCCCAGACTCTTTTCTCTTCTCATGCTGTTCCACACCACTCACTTTAACCTGATTTTGCTGTCTCTGTTCCTTTGGGGACCAAAACAGAAAGAGATAGTACACTATGAGAAGAGACCTTTGGAACCCAAACTACTTTAGGCAGGAAGCAGGCTACGAATACCACTCAGGTTCAAATGCAGGCTTTTTCTTACAGAAAAAAAGATGACCCAGAGGGCAGAATCAAGAACCCATGGGTGGAACCAAGGTCTGTAAAGAATTATTCCCCAGGAACAGTCTTAATCAAGGAACTGCTGGTGACTTGTGCCAGGCTGGATTTCAGAACTGCTGTGGACCAGGGATGGCTATGTGCCTTGCATTCCCGTGGTTTTTGAACAGGAATGTCTATTTGGTCATCCTAGCCAGGTTTCACTATTGCATGTAGGGTGTATAGTATGTTGGGCGTGGTTAGAGGCAGAAAATTTGCCCCTTTAGCTCACAGGTCTTCCAAGCAACAGGAACTGTACTTGACAATGATACTTGAGAAGCCTCCTTCACACCTGGGACTGGTCTAGTGAACTAGATACTGGGCCTGAGCCTAAGTCTGATATTGTGATGGGATGAGACTGGCTCTTGCATGTCACAGGAATGTAAATCATCTACAGCCAGAGGGTAGAGTGTGGAAGCTAAAACCAAATGACTGGAAATTCTTTGGCACTGTTCCCATTGAGAGGTGGGTCTCTGCCTCTTTCTCAGTGGTGTGCTGGAGCTGGCTCACACCAGCTTGTGAAAACCAGTTGTGTGCCTCTTGTCCCAGCAACTTGTTCAGTGATGTCCTGTTGGTCGCTTGAAATCAGACATGGTGGAACATTTTATACCATAGGAATTGGCAAATGCTGAAAAACAGGACTTTTCTTTTTCCTGGAGAGCTGGTTGTTCAACACTCACAGGCACATCACTGCTTGTATTGAAAAATTCCAAGATGCTGGTAGGGGCAGGGATGAGTAGTTCATACAGAGTTTGATGGGCTCCAGGCCTCCCTTCTGACCCACACTCACTATCCATCCTCTTTTGACAGGTTTTGAAGGAAAAGTAGTAGGCATTACCTAAATGGGTTAAGTCATTCACCTGGGAGAGGTGACAATTCTCTAAATGACACATCCACAACTATTACTTTATGTGGTGGGTTAACTCAGCAATTCTCAGAGTGTGGTCCAGGGACTCTTGGGGGTCCCCAAGGTCAAAACTATTACTTTCATTATAATACTGAGATGTTATCTCCCTTTTCCACTCTTAGTTTCTCATGAATATGTAGTGGAGTTTTCCACTGTACATTTGGAAGATCTGCATAACTCAGTAAACCAAAATTTTCCAAATGGCCAAGGCATGATGTTATAAAATTATGTGTGGGAAAAAATTCCATTCAAAGTACAAGATCCACTAATGAACTTTAATATAACAGAATCTGAAAAGTTTATTAATATGGCTTCCCATCCCTCATTGGCACTTCTTGAGTTTTAGTGCAGTATTAAATCAGCACTGTTGAATTTTGATGTAATGTCAAAGAAGAGTATCTATAATTATCTGAAAAGACTACTTTATTACATATTCCTTTCTCTCTCCTTACACATTTCTATGTGAGATCAGATTTTCTTCATATAGTTCAAGCAAAGCAACAGATCACAATAGACTGAATGTGGAAGCAGATGGGGGAATCCAGCTATCTTCTATAAAGCTAGACAAAAAGATTGAAAAAAATCTAAACAACACCACTCTTCTCATTAATTTATTTTGTTTTGGTAAATATAGTTGTTTTTATGACAATGCTATTTATGCTTATACATAATGTGTTTATTGTTATTTTCAAACCAGTTAATAAGTACTTAAAATATTTATTTTAAACTTCTAATATGATCAATGTGATAAACATAACCCGTAGAAATAGAAGTTGTTTGGGGATGTCAGTTGTTGCTAAGAGTGTAAAAATGGTACTGGGACTAAGGGGAACCTCTGGATTACCCCAGCATCACTGTTTGCCCAGGTGCCATTGGTTGGGGGTGAGGGGAGGTGGGGGAAGGGCATAAATACCTTTCCTGGATGTGTGTGTGGGGGGCGGAGTGACATTGAGCAGTACTGTAAAGGGGGTGACAGGGCTCTGAAGACCAACCTCAACGAAGTTTTCAGGAATGAGAGACTGCGTTCTAGGGAAGCTAAGGGACTTTTCCAGAGATGCCTAATACCTGGTCCAGAGGAGGGTAACCTAGGAGTTCCCACATTCAGCACTCACTGTGGTGACTCTGTTCTCTCAGGACGCACCGTCAGGTGCTTGGCAGGTGACTTTTGCTTGTGCTTCTGGAGGTGATTCTGCGGGTATCCTGTCTTCAGTGGGAGACCTCTGCCTGTCAACTGGTTTTGCATCAAACACAGGCCACTGTAGTATACAGTGTCAGCTATAATACTGCAGTGTCCGTTGTGATGCTTTATGGATCCTCAAATACCCAGTGATTTAGTCACAGATTTAGTAAGTCCTCTGTTCTCAATACTATGTCTTGTGGGGACCTCAGCGATTCCTACCCACATGCTCAAGCGTTAATAGGGGCAGACTGGGCAGTTCAGCAGTTTAATGGCTGTTGGCAAACATTACTGCTATTACTGCTACTATTACTGTTACTACTCTGACTTCACATTTGTTGAGTACATCATGTTTGCCAAATCCTATACGTGGGCCCACCTCACACGAGACACCAGAGGTCACCAAGGGGCTGGGGAAGAGCTCGCTGCCCCCGCAGCTGATCAGAGTCTAGCTGAGTGGGGTGAGGGTGGGACAGAATGGGAAAGCACTTGGCAGTGACCGGAGAGCTGTGCAGAGGTGCTTACCTTCCTCTGCTTGGTCTCATTTGATTTAAAAACAAAGCAAAACTAAGCCCAGCCTGAAGCAAGGATTTTCAGCATGGGGATATCTGGTTTGAAAAGCCTTGTAGTTTAAAGGCCAACATGAAACATTCTTCTCTTCCACGTGGAGAAAAGTAGAGGACTGCCCAGTGAACTTCCCTGTCTCTCTGTTTCATTTCAATAAGGGGAGGGGGCAGGGAAAGAGAGCCTTGGCCGCGTAGCAGCAGAACATCTTCCTGGTGACGGTGCCCTTCTGAAAAATCACAGCTATTTTGTTTCTTTAATTTCATTGGAACTTGGGGCACGCGTTGCTTACTTGTTACGTGAAAGCTACAAAAAGGTCTGCGTGACCCAAAGTGTTTCCCTGCGGGCCTTTTGGAGTCCCTGCCACTCCCATTAGCGAGACTCCTTGGGGGTCTTTGGGAGCTGTGTTCATGTTAACTGACCGGACGTGTTCTCACGCCCATTTGCACAACTTAGTCTCATGACTGGGTCCCTGTTCACCATGTTGCCTGGGGCCGGCACCCACTGCTCTCCAGCTGTCCTGAGTCCCTCCATGGTCGCTCGCCAGCTGACACTTAACTGTGCTTGACAACTTCATTCTCATGTTAAGACTTATCTGTCCTACATCCCAATTCCCCTGACCACTGTCTTGGCCTCTAGGTTAGTCATGGCTAACCAATGGCTATTCATTAGATCTGGGGCTTTTTAACTGTGTTCTCAAGAGCCCAGGAGGCCACCCAGAAAGTACCTTTGGGGCCACCATAGAGGCCAACAAGGAACCAGGATGGGTGTCCCCAGATCTGCAATTTGGTTATACCCATGCAGCACCATTTGTGTATCTTACATATGGTTACCTCCTTGTAAGTGTTCCTTTAAAGGGTCTTGCTTGAAAAAAATATTTGGGGAGCACTTCCTGAGACTAAAAACTTGTGCGAATGAGCCTATCTGGTTACCCTCTAATAACCTAGAGGACAGGAATGGAACAGGGAAGCAGGTTTTACCTGCTTCTCATCTTGTCCACAGCATGCCCTTCTTGGAGCTTGTCTGTTCCTGTCACTCAGAGGGAACACAACCGAATAGGGTTTCATACAAGTAAAGGGCTTGGTGGCTGAGACACATTTCTTCATCTTGGCCCTTTATTTTCTTTTAATTTTTTAAAATTGTGAAATAGACACAAATGAAAAGGTACAAATATATAAAATTGCATTGTTCAAAAATGGATCAGAAAGTGAGTCCTCATGTAACCACTACTCAGGTCAAGAGCTAGAACTTAGCCTGTACTCCTGAGGTCCCTCCCCTCCCCCATGCTTCTACCCATCACCACTCCCAAATTAACCACTACCCTAAGCTTTACGGTGATCACTTCCTGGCTTTTCACCTCAGCAGGCCTCCCTAACCACTACAGTTTGGTCTTGCCTGGTTTTGAAATTTATCTTAATGGAATAATAAAATATGGCTTCTTTTGCTAAATGTCATCATCTTCCTTTTTCCCTCACCCCACGCCCCCCCCCCCCCAGAAATACTGTCTGTAAATCTTAGGACAGATTGCAATAACATTTCTACATTATAAGACTGAATAATGAGAAAAAGTAGTTGAATAACAGTGACTCTTAACAAATGTCTCCAGCTTGGAGGCAATTACAGTGGGTGGGTATTAAAGACAATGCAGAGTCGCTGTCATTAGTATTTATGGAAGGATGTTCATGGAAGGATTGATTTTTATTTTAACTTCACAAATGCTTACAATTCTTGAGAAGCAGGTATATGGCAAACAGAAGTGTCTGCTGCTTCTTCATCTTTCTTTTTCCTTCTTCTGAAATCTCCTTGGCAAGGACCGAAAGGGACATATATTATTCTAGGGTGTCCCAGAAAGACAGGGGCAACTGGGACTGTGAGCAGCTCCCCCCTGACTTGGGTCTGGCCTTCTGCCCCCTTGGCCCCCACCTCTTTCTAGTGGCGAATGTTGAGAGACGGTGATGGATGGTTAGTCACAAATAGTTTCCAATTTACCAAAGTGCACACAGCTTTCTCTGAACTTCTTTGAAATGCTTTTAGAGCAACATTGAGAATGGAATTCAACAACAGTTCTCCACAGCTGCAGTCAGAATACAACGACCCCAGGAGCAGCTGGGGGCAGTTGTTTTCATATTTTGTACTTGCTGTTTTCTTAAAAGCCCTTTCAGAAGGTTCTGGAAGGTCCTGTGGCATCCATATTCTGAGGGACTGAGTCTGAGGCAGACCCTTGGATTCCAGGCCCTCATCCGAAATTTCACCAGCAGCGTGTTCTCCCAGATCACCCTTACTATGTCCTCCCAACATCCCACGCCAGCAAGCCATATTCTGGAGCATTTGCTTGGTGGCAGCTCCGTTTAGCAAAGGGAACCCTCACAGAGAAGTCAGGATCCCTGGGTTCTGGCCTCAGCTGAAGCTTTACTCAGTTCTGTGAACTTGTCTCAACCTCTTCTCTCTTTGGCCTTAGTTCCCACATCTGTAAAGTAAGGAGGTTGGACAGAAGACCTTAGAATCCCCTTTCTGTAGGAAGTTGGCAGTGATGTTTCCAGGGAAGGACTTGATTACAGCAGGAGGTAGAGACACTTGCTTTGGCAGGGTTGTTTTTTATAGAGAGACAGAAGAGTCAACAGAATAAGTAGCTTCTCTGACGGCAAGCTTTAATAGATGATGAAGACTCTGTTAAAAGACAAAGCAAAACGTAACACACCCTTCCAATAAAAATCTCTCCCACAATAAATGAACAGTACTCTCTTCTCCAGCTACCCATCATGGTGCCTGAAATGTCACCAAGAGATCCCTCCTTTTCTTTTTATAGATTTTGTGATTCTAGAATCTATTATAAAAAGATGGAAGTGTTCCTGAAAGGAGAGATAGATAATGCTGTTGTTATTGGTGGGATTAGTGGCTTGAAAAGAGACTGAGTTATCAGTGCTGTCCACAGCTGCTTGCTTGTGATGCAGCTCAAGGCAGTTCCCAACGTGAAGGGCTATATTCTATACCAGCTCTTCTCAAATTTTAATCAGCCTATGAATCACCTAGGGGGAATCTCCTTAAAATGCATATTTTGATTCAGTAGGTCTCTGTGGGACCTGAGAATATGCATTTCTAATTAGCTCCCTGGTGACACTGCTGGTCCCCAGAGCACACCCGGAGTAATGAGCGTCTATAGCACATGACCCTGTCTCCTGCACAGAGCTAACTGGACAGCAGGGGTTGGGCATTTGACTCCAAGCCAGCCAATCTGTGAGCTGACCTCTGATCAAAAGGGCATGATGAACCAATCACAAATTTAAACAGAAGAGAAGGGCAGTGGTTTCAGGAATAGGAGTAGAAAAATCTCAAGGATCACGGAGAGGACCTGACTCCTTTAAATGACAATATGAGAAAAGGATTCTGCGAAGATGGTCTTTGAAGGGCATGAGCTGTCAGACTGGATCTTGAACACTGAGTGATCTTCTGGTTCCTGTCTCTACCAGGCATGCTGAATTCTACTTCCTATTCATCCCATCAGGCCTGGCTGCTGAAATATTTTTCAAGGTTCCTTCAAGGATTCAGTTTTTGAATCCTGAAACTCCGGGTCGAAAAGAAAAGTCTGGAGTTTGGATGAGGATGTACACCTGGGTAGGGTCTCATAGTGGGCACCTTGGATTGCTACTTAGATCACTTGAAAGCCTTGGACAGCTGAAGAAGACAAAACTTTGTGGCGTGAGAGGCAGGGCAGAAATAGTGGAGGCTAAAGAAGAGTCAGGTGTCACAGTTTGTCCAGGGTTGCTCGCAAATTTTGTCAGTGTTGTCAATGTATTTGTAGGAATTTGGATTGTCTGCTCACCTATAATTTTCTAGAACTTTTTTTTTCTTCCCTCCATTCTCAGGGCCACTGAGAGAGCATGTACATTCCCTGACGTGACTCCAGCCCCTTGCCTCAGTTGATTGTTCCAGCAGTACACAGCTGACCCCAAACTGACCACTGTGCTCCTTACCCAGGAATTTGGAATTGAGCTTGAGGGTCAATTTGATTCTTTGTCAGTACCAGGATCTGTATTATGTGAAACACAAGGTTCGTTGACAGTTTCCTGCTACATGCTTTGGCCAATAGGAAGAACTGCTCTACAGTATGACAGAGGAAGATGAAGCAGATACACTGCAAAAACTGAAACAGATGCACAGAAAGAAAGAAAACCGGTTCGCTACATGATTCTTGTTCTAAATGATTTCTGAGGCTAAATTGCATTGATCCTTGTATTCCCTCAGATATTTCAATATCTTTTCAACAAATTGCTGTTTTTGTTTAAGCCATTAAAAAATGGGAATTTGTCACTTGCAGCTGAGAAAGTCTTAATTAAAACAGTCCTCTAGAGAAGTCTCCTGGGGCTGAGGTATATACCACTGGTTCCACTGCAGTGATGGGTGGAAGGTGGCCATAGGGATCAATAAGGTGCCATAGAGAGAGCTGCTCCCATCTTGTTTATCAGCAGTCTCACCACTGCTGGCTTAAACATTGTTCACCGGAGACTTCATCCATCCTACCATCCATCCATCCATCTATCCAACCATCCATCCATCCATCCATTTTTCCATCTATCCATGCATCCACACATCCAATCATCCATCCATCTATCCATGCATGCATGCATGCATGCATGCATCTATATATTTATCTAGCCTTTATCAATCTAAAAATATTTCCTGAGCCAGACTATGCTTGTGGCTAATCTGTGACCTTTGGTTATTCATTGATGGTGTTTGTGCCCATATTTAACATATGATATTATTAATACTAAGTCCTGAAACCAGAGTAACACAGAACAGGCCTATTTTTTCACAGCTTGATGCCTTTTCCTAACATTTCCCGCTATTTTGTGCAAAAATCTGTCAATAGTATTTATAACTCCTTCTTAGGACATGTCATATCCAATATCCCAAACGCATTTAGGTGCTCAATTTAGGCGTTTTTATTCGAGATTGTGAAGGGTGGGTCAGAGTCCCTGTCCACAGACAAAATTGCAGACACCCATTCCTGATGTTATGTTTGGAATCCATTGGCTTTTTGCTGCAAGTTTCTTTATTTCTTTTTTGTCTTTGAAGGCTTAGGTGAAGGTTGAGAAGATAATGTAGGTCAGCACGGTTTTCAGCCATCCTAATCCCTGTCATGACCATAGATCTTTTCCAAGTGTCCTTGGGTGCCCAGATTCACTCACTTCCATTTTCCTTCTGCTGAGAATCCCTGAGGGAAGAAGTTTCATATCTGAATTTTAGCCTCATCCCTAAGCCAGAGCTTCTCCCACAAATAAACCTTCTCAGGAGTCCCCGCCAAGAGACCTGGGTTAGTGAGAGGAAAGCAGAAGAGGGGAGTCGCACTTCATGTTAACTAGTTGTAAATTATCTCAGAATTCCAAGACGCCTACAGCACTGAAAGGCTTTAAACTTCTCTCACCCTGAGATCCAGAGGCAGTTTACTTGAAATGTAAACATTCAAGCTTCTGGGAGACTGAAAGGGAAATGTGTGTGTTGGGAGGTGACCTAGGAAGAGCAGTGGTTTTCAGCCATGAATTACTTGGGGAGCATTTAAGAAGCATTGATGCTGGGCCTTACCCCAGAGCAAAGGAGGTGGAGCCCAGGCAAGGTGCATCGGAAACTCCCCAGATGTTTCTGAGGCATAGTCAAGGGTGAGAGCTCTTGGTCTAAGAGATAAATGGGAGTTGGCCATCTAAAATGAACAGATGGGAAGAGCCTGTGGTTGAGGCTCCTTTCCCCAGAGATTTATAGTTTTGAAATTTCTCTTGGGTGGACAGGTAGCAAGGAGAGCTGGTACACATGATTACTGAGGTCACTGGCTAACCTTGTGCCCACAAGTTGAATAATTATGGTACTAAAGATAGACTTGAAAAATATTCCCACCAATGGCCTGGGTCAACCACAATCTTAGAATGTTCTGGTCTTAAAGAAGTCTGTTGCCCTGATGATACCTCTTGGGAGAGGTGTTAAGGAGAAAACTATGGGGGAAATTGAAGATGCTCTCGCTAAGCCGAGGAGGTCATGTACAGAGACCAAACCCAAGCAGCCTTAGGATTCCTTGTGATGCGTGCTTGAGGGAGGAACCCACCACAGCTGTGCAGGAAGGTGATCCCCTAGAGGTTCTTATCTCCTGCAGTCATTGTTGGCCCAGGGATTGGATGAGTGATTGTGCCGGGTTCTCCACTTGAGAATTCCATGATAAATATGAAAAAGGATATGTCATGGTTCAACAGTGCTTTCTAGGTTTATAGAGAGAAAACACCAGTTTTCATACTCTTTTTTTTTCTTCCTAGCTTCATTGAGATGTAACTGACACATAATATTGTAAGTTTAAGTTGTACAGCATGATGATTTGGTACCTTGTGGAAGGTTTACCACAATAAGGTTAGTTAATGCATCCTTCACATTTCCTTTACCCATTCATCCATTGAGGGGCACTTAGGTTGCTTCCATGCCTTGGCTATTCCGAATAATGCTGCAATAAGCAGTTGAGTACTGTTCTCTCTTCAAGATAGTGATTTCATTTCCTTTATATAGCTAGAAGTGGAATTGCTGGATCAAATGGTAGCTCTATTTTTAATATTTTGAGGAACATTTCCTTAGTGGCTGCACCAATTTACATTTCCACCAACAGTGCACCAGGGTTCCCTTCTCTCCACATCCTCACCAGCATTTACTATCTTTTGTCTTTTTGATAATAGCCATTCTGGTACGTGTGAGGTGATATTGTGGTTTTGATTTATGCTTTCCTGATGATTAGTGATATTGAGCACCTTTTTATATACTTGTTGGCTATCTGTATGTCTTCTTCACAGAAATGTCTATTCAAGTCTTCTGCCCATTTTTAAATCAGATTTTTTTTGCCATTGCATTGTATGAATTACTGATATATTTTGGATATTAACCCCTTATGAGATAGATGGTTTGCAAATATTTTCTCCCATTCTGTAGGTTGCCTTTCCATTTTGTTGATTGTTTCCTTTTTTGAGCAGAATCTTTTCAGTTTGATGTAGTCCCACTTGCTGATTTCTGCTTTTGGTGTTGTGCTTTGGTTTCATCTCCAAAAAATCATTGCCAAGACCAATGTCAAAGTGTTTTTTCCCTGTTTCCACCCCACCCCCCGCCAGGGTTTTTAAGTTTTCTGATCTTATATTAAAAGTCCTTAATCCACTTTGATTTAATTTTTGTGAATGATGTAAGGTAGAGGTCCAATTTCATTCTTTTGCATGAAATACATTGTGTTGGGAAAACTTTTTCAGTTTTCCCAACACAATGTATTGAAGAAACTATCATTTCCCCATTGAGTGTAATTGGTCTCCCTTTTCAAATTGACTGTATATGCAAGGGTTTATTTCTGGGCTCTCAGTTCTGTTCTACTGATGTACGTGTCTGTTTTTTATGCCACTATCATTCTGTTTTTTTATTATAGCTTTGCAATATAATTTGAAATCAGGAAGTGTGAGGCCTCCAGCTTTGTTCTTTCTCAAGATTGTTTTGGCTATTTGAGGTCTTTTGGGGTTCCATATGAATTTTTTTAAATCTTTCTTTCTTTTTTTTTTAACATCTTTATTAGAGTGTAATTGCTTTACAATGGTGTGTCAGTTTCTGCTTTATAACAAAGTGAATCAGTTATACATATACACATGTCCCCATATCTCTTCCCTCTTGCATCTCTCTCCACCCCACCCTCCCTATTCCACCCCTCTAGGTGGTCACAAAGCACCATATGAATTTTAGGATTGTTTTTTCCTATTTCTGTGAAAAATGCCACTGGAATTTTGATAGGGATTACATTGAATATACAGATGGCTTTGAGTGGTATGAACATTTTAACAATATTAACTCTTCTGATCCATGAACATGAGATATCTTTCCATTTATTTGTGTCTTCTTCAATTTCTTTTATCAATGTCTTATAATATTCACTGTATAGATCTTTCATTTCCTTGGTTAAATTCATTCTTATGTATTTTATTGTTTTTGATACTATTGTAAATGGGATTATTTTCTTTATTTCATTTTTAGATCATTCATATTTTGTTGATGTATAGTTATTCTGTACCCAGTTTGTTGAGTTTTTATCATGAAAGTACATTGAATTTTGTCAAATGCCTTTTCTGCATCTATTGCAATGATTATATGATTTTTGTCTTGCATTCTGTTACTGTGGTTTGTATATTAATTTTGCATATGTTGAACTATCCTCAAATTCTAGAGGTTAATCCATCTTGAGCAATGGTGTATTATCCTTTAATGTGCCACTGAATTTGGTCTGCTAGGATTTTGTTGGGAAGTTTTGCATCGATGTTCACAGGGATATCGGCCTGTAGCTTTTTTTCCTTATAGTATTTTTTTTATCTGGCTTTAATATCAGGGTAATATTGGCCTCATAGAATGAGTTTAGGAGTGTTCTCTTCTCTTCAGTTTTTTGAAGAGTTAGAGAAGAATTGGCATGAATTCCTCTTTAAGTGTTTGGTAGAATTCACCAGTAAAGCCATGTGGTCTTGGGCTTTTCTTTGTTGAGAGGTTTTGAATTACTGGTTCAATCTGCTTACTTGTTATTGGTCTGTTCAGATATTTTTATTTCTTTGTGATTCAGACTTGCTAGGTTGTGTGTTTCTAGGAATTCATCTATTTATTCTAGATTGTCCAATTTGATGGCATATAATTGCTCACAGTTGTCTCATGATCCTTTGTATTCCTGTGAAGTCAGTTGAAATGTCTCCTTTTTTATTTATAATTTTATTTGAGTTTTTTCTTTCATTTTTTCCTGGTAAGTCTAGCTAAAGTTTTGCCAATTTTGTTTATCATTTCAAACAACTGATTCTTAGTTTTGTTGATCTTTTCTATTATTTCTCTGTTCTCTATTTCACTTATTTCTGCTCCAACCTTTGTTATTTCCTTCTTTCTGCTAACTATGGGCTTTGTTTTTCAAGTTCCATTAGGTGTAAGTTAGGTTATTTGAGATCTTTCTTTTTTTAAAAAATGTAAGCATTTATTCTATAAAATTTCCTCTGCTTTTGCTACATCCCATAAGTTTTGGTATGCTACGTTTCTATTTTCATTTTACCCTTTGACTTTATCTTTTACCTGTTGGCTGTTCAGGAGTGTGTCATTTAGTTTCCACATATTTGTGAATTTTCCAGGTTCCCTCCTGTTATTGATTTCTAGTTTCATGCCACTGTGGTCAGAAAAGATACTTGATATAATTTCAGTCTTCTTAAATTTTTTAAGATTTGTTCTGTGACCCAACATATGATCAATCCTGAAGAGTACTTCATATGCACTCAAGAAGAATGTGTATCCTGCTGTTGTTCAATGAATGTCGTGTGTATGGCTGTGAGGCCCATTTGATATGAAGTATAGTTTAAGTCCAGTGTTTCCTTATTGATTTTTTTATGTGGATGATCTGTCCATTGTTGAAAGTAGGGTATTGAAGTCCCTCCTATTATTGTATTGTCTATTAATCCCTCCGGATCTGTAAGTATTTGCTTAATATATTTAGCTAGTCCAATATTGGGTGCATATATATATTTACAACTGTTCTATCCTCTGGATGAATTGACCTCTTTATCATTACATAATGATTTTCTTTATCTCTTGCTACAATTTTTGACTTACAGTCTATTTTTTCTGATACAGGTAGTTATCCTTGCTCTCTTTTGTTTTCCACATGCATGGAATATCTTTTTCCATCCTTCACTTTGAGCCTATGTGTGTCCTTGAAGCTGAATCGAGTCTCTTATAGGTAGCATAGTGCTGGGTCTTGTTTTTTACCCATTCAGCCACTCTATACATTTTGATTGGAGAATTTCCATTTAAAGTAATTGTTGATAGGTAAAGACCTACCCTTGCCTTTTGTTAATTGTTTTCTGGCTGTTTTGTTCCTCTCTTACTGCCTTCCTTTGTGAATTTCCTAGTGGTATAATTGATTTCCTTCTCTTTATCTTGTGTGTACCTACTATAGGTTTTAGGTTTGTGGCTACCTCTTAGGCTTACTTGAAACATCTTATTGATATAACAATCTATTTTAAGCCAATAACTACTTCAGTTGTATACAAAATTCTACACTTCCCTTCCCTCCCCCACAGGGTTTGTTTTTGATGTTACAATTTACAGCTTTTTATATTGTGTATCCATTAACAAATTATTGTATTTATAGCTATTTAAAAATATTTTTGTCCTTTACTCTTTATACCAGAGTTCAGTGGTTAACACACTACCATATTACAGTATTAAAATACTCTAAATCTGACTACATATTTACCTTTACCAATGTATATATGTATATTTTCATGTTACTAATTAGCATCTTTTCATTTCAGCTTGAAAAGCTCCTTTCAGCATTTCTTGTAAGGCAGGTCTTTTGGTAAGAAACTCCCTCAGCTTTTGTTTGTTTGGAAAAGTCTTTATCCTTCCTTCATTTGTGAAGGACAGTTTTGTTGGGTAAAATATTGTTTGTTGGAAGTTTTTTTCTTTAGCACTTTGAATGTATTATCCCAATCTCTCCTGGTCTGCAAGGTCTCTGCTGAGAAATCTGCTGGTCGCCTTATAGGCGTTCCCTTGTATGGGAGAATTATTTTTTCTCTTGCTGCTTTTAAACTTCTCTCTTTCTCTTTGGTTTTAGACAGTTCTAATATAATGTGTCTTGGAGAAGGCAGTTTTGTATTGAAATTAGGGGGTGACCTATTATATTAGCTTCTTGAACTTGGATGTCCAAATCTCTCTCCCAAGTTTGGGAATTTCTCATCCATTATTTCTGTAAATAAGGTCTTTTCCCCTTTCTTCCTTTCTTCTTCTCATTCAAATAGACTTTCTTTATTCCTTTCCATTTTTTTCTTTTTGATCTTCTGACTGGATAATTTTGATTGATCTGTCTTTGAGCTTACTAAGCTGAAGCTCTCTATTGAATTCTTCAGCTCAGTTATTGTATTCTTCATCTCCAAAATTTGTTTGGCTCTTTTCTATCTCTTTGTTGAATTTCTCATTTTGTTCTTGTATTGCTTTCTTGATTTTGTTAAATTCCTTATCTCTGATCTCTTGTAGCTCTCTGAGCATCTTTAGACCAATTGTTTTGAATTCTTTGTTGGGCAATTCATGTATCTCCATTGCTTTGTGGTCAGGTATTGGAAGTTTCTTTGGTGGTATCGTGTTTCCCTGATTTTCCGTGGTTTCTGTAGCCTCATGTAGGTGGCCGTGCATTTGCTGGCTTTGTGATTTCCAGAAGGACCTTCACGTGCAGGAGGGGGCACTCTGGAGCATGCTGTCACCCTGGGTATAGTGACAGAGAGTGCCAAGTGCAGGGGAATGTGGCAACTCTGATTCCAGAGGGACATAATGTCTTTTTGGCTCAGGCCACTGGGATCCACAGCATCAACAACTGTGCGGTGCTTGTCTGGTGCTGCAGACAAGGGGGGGTCTTGAGTGCTGTCCTCAGCAGTATCTCCAGGCCCAGTGGCTAGGGCCCAAGGCAGGCAGCAGCGGCGCCAGAGCCAGCTGAGCGGGCACATTCAGCTGTGAGCTCTGGCTGCAGACGCTTACGTAGCAGTAGGGGCTGGTTGTAGATACTCACATAGTGATGGGGGCTGGGACTAGAAGCAAGGCCCTGGCGCATCTGCAGGCATACTTTCAGCTGTAGGGGTGCTGGCTCTGGATAGGTACTCTTGTGATTGCAGGGTCTTTCCACGTAGGCACACCTGGCAGTGGAGGCTAGCGAAGGAAGTCGGGCTGGGGGTAGGCAGGCACATTGCTGGAGTGGCTAGCTGCAGGTGAGCCTAGTGGTATAGGCCAGTGGCAAGAGACACAGCTGGATCCGGGTCCACAAGCAGCTGTGCGTGCCTTGGCTGTTGGTGTACACCTTTGTGGCTACAGGAGCTTGCCATAGGTATGCACATGGCAGTAGAGGCTGGCAGTGAGCATCAGGCTGGTGGTGTGCAAATGCACAGCTGGAAGGGCAGCCCCAAGTATGCGTGAGGTGGTAGGAGTCAGCTGTGGGCATCTAGCTCATGTCTCCATGTGTGCAACCACAAAGGCCTGGGCTGGCTGCTGGTGTGTGTCCCGGGCTCTGCTGTGGGTAGTGGTGGAAGAGAGCGGGGAGGGACTCAGGGGGCTGGCATCTGCAAATGGGAACAGCCGTGGGGTGAAATCTGCAGGGGGTCTGCAGCTGCTGTGCCGGCCATTGGTTTCTCAGTGGCAAAACCTGCTGTGGTCCTGTGCAGAACAGGTCACTAGGAGTCCTGGGGACCCCCACGGCATAGCTGACACTGGTGGCCCTTGCTCTTCTTCCTTGTTCCTAGCTGTCTCTATTCGTCTCAGTTTTACTGGTCTCTGGGTGGGATGAAACTGAAGTGGGTCCTTTGTGGGGTGCCCCAAAAGGTTGGGGAAGCTGGTCACTCATCCTTCTCTCCCTTTCTGGTGGGAGGAACTCTTGTAGCTGGAAATTCTCTCCTGGAGCCGAGCACTGCCAGCCTGGGGGATGGGATGCTGCGGGCAAAATGAAGCTGTTTCTCCTGCTCTGTTGGTGTGATTATTCTTAGGTGTTTTGTTCTGCTGTGTTGCTGAATTTTCTTAAATGGACTCCTGAGCCCTTCCAGAGCTCTTTTGTTCATGGATAGCTGTCTAATTGTTGATTTTTGTTGGGGGACAGAGGCTTGAGTCTCCCACTTCACCATCTTGGTGACAACATTCCCAGTTTTCATACTTTTTTTTAAAATTTATTTTTATTTGTGGCTGCGTTGGGTCTTTGTTGCTGCACGTGGGCTTTCTCTAGTTGCTGCGAGCGGGGGCTACTCTTCATTGCGGTGCGCGGGCTTCTCATTGCGGTGGCTCCTCTTGTTACGGAGCGCAGGCTCTAGGCACGTGGGCTTCAGTAGTTGCAGCACGCAGCCTCAGTAGTTGTGGCGCACAGGCTTAGTTGCTGTGCGGCATGTGGTGGACCAGGGATTGAACCCCTGTCTCCTGCATTGGCAGGTGGATTCTCAACCACTGCGCCACCAGGGAGGTCCCAGTTTTCCTACTCATGATAGCACTTATCCTCACAACTCCTAGCGAGGGAGGCATAGAACAGTGCCAAAGGGAGCAGGAAACCTCAGCTTCTGCTATTGGCCCTTCCTGTATGACCTTGGCTCAGTCATTTTACTGTGTTGTGTATTGCAGTTACTGCTGTAAAATGAGGATAATAAAAACCTTCTCTTTCTAAAGACAGCAAGGCCAAATGTGTGCCTTCTCTTTTGGGCATAAGAGAGGCATAAGAGCAGAATCTTCTAGGAGCACCTCACAGGTCAGATTAAGAATTTTAGAGGCCTTAAGCACTGAAAGATTTTAGTGTCCCCCTGTCTCTATGTAATTCAGAGTAAAAATAACACTAGACTCTACAATAGGTACAAAGAAATCTAACAGAATTCGTATCTTATCATGTTGGTATGTTTCCTTTTTTTAAGAATTAATTCTTCAAAAATTTTTTTCTCATACTTTATTTTGGAGTCCTTGGCATTGCTGGTGGCTTAAGCCCTTGCCCAGAGGCCAGATGGGCCTGTTGGACCGTCTGGTATCAGCACGTGGCCGTGTGCCATCATTGAGACCAGCAGGAGGTCCCCTTTCCCATTGACGATGCTCCAGCCCTGGACTGAACAGGGAGTGGGCCTGATTGGCACTCAAGATGATCTCCTAACAGTTTTCTAATAACAGGAAAGAACAGGGCAAGTCTTGATCCCCCATTCACCCCTCATTAACTCAGGGGTCAGTGAAATCTGGAAAGAACAGTGGTTTAGAGACAGCAGACCTGGATTTCAACCCTGGCTCTATCCACTTCTATCTGGGGGGCTTTCATGAGTTTCTTTACCTTTCTTTGTTGGTTAAACCGTGTGGTTATAGACCTCATGAGACTGTGAAGGTTAGATGGTGAAATACGTGAGAGCCACTGCCTGGTTGCCCGGTTTATCATTACGGCTTTGGGGCCCGCACACTGCCTGGCACATACTGGGGACTCGATAGATATTGACGGAGCACATCATCTCTTTATCCCCCTCTAGTTCTTAGAGTCATAATTCTCACTGAGGAGGTAGAGTAGTGTGGAAAATCCTTGATTTCCCAGTGGGTGGGGGGAAGGCCTGCTTCTCCAAGGTGGCCAGAGTGTCTGAGGAAAGTGGTCTGGGGGTTGGGGGGTCAGCCCCTTTGCAAATTTTGTTTGGAGGTCAGGAATTTGAACTATGGCACTGAAACTGAACTTGGGCTACAAAGCATTTTACAGCTGTGACAGTAGATGTTCAAATAACTTTATCGATTCATTTACTGTGGACTTATGCACAGTAATATTGAGTAGGTATTTTCCAGCAAGGCACTGGGGTGGTAGCCATGATGACAGTATTTTCTTGGATGGTAAGAGATACACAGACTATTGGCATTTGTCATGTTTTGTTTTCTATCCTGGTGTGGAGTGATGGCAATGTTCTTTCAACAGGCTTCTGGTATAACATGGTAAGAGCTGACGTTGGGGTCCTGTCTGCTCTGTTCTGACTTCTCACCCTCATTCACAGATGAGGAGAGTACAGAGCAGGGGTGGAAAGGAGGTGGTTGGGATGCAGGGATGTGGAATGGACCTTTCTTGGAGCACTGTTGCTGTGCTGCCACACCTGTTGTTTTTTTTTTGCGGTACGCGGGCCTCTCACTGTTGCGGCCTCTCCCGTTGCGGAGCACAGGCTCCGGACGCGCAGGCTCAGCGGCCATGGCTCACGGGCCCAGCCGCTCCGCGGCATGTGGGATCTTCCCAGACCGGGGCACGAACCCGCGCCCCCTGCATCGGCAGGCGGACTCCCAACCACTGTGCCACCAGGGAAGCCCCACACCTGGTTTTGTGGGCTGGAGTTTCTGGTGTGGTCTGTACTCATTTGGGAGCGAGGAGGAGGTATTCTAACACCTCAAGGAGAACCATGGCACTGGTCCTCCACTCTGAGCCATTAGGAAAGGGCTTCAGCATGAGACACATCCTGGAGGAGTGCTGGGTTTCAGGGTTGCTGTAGAGCTCCAGGTTTTCGTGGCACATCCTGTGGTCAAGTGTTTAAGTAGTGGCTCTTTAGAGGAAAAAAGAAGGAAGATTTGGGGGGCTGGTGTTTAAAAATTTTGCAGCTGGGATGACAGGGCTGCACTGTCTATTCCCATCAGTCTCCCTCACAGGTCAGGGCAGTGAATCCCAGCTTCCCTCAGAAGAGCTGATAGCATCTGGCCTGGTTCTGGTAGTTTGCTTGGCAGGGCCTTTGCTTTATCTGTGTACTTCATGTGACCTGGGGGTAAGTGACTGGCTCCTCAAGGTGTGTGGTATTGAAGGAAGATGGACAAGGGAATACAGAATCAAAAAACAGTTCCTTAATATTAAAGAAGATGGCGGGGGGGAGGGGCAGGGAGAGAGGAGAGCCCTCCTCAAAAATGAAAAAAGAGATGGGATGTGTGTGGTTGGTAATGTTGTGGAGCTCTTAGTTATCACTCAAGTTGTGTGGAGAATTGAGATGTGCTCAACACATGGAAATTAATAAGCTCTTCACTGAGAGCTGGGAGCTTATAGAGGATCATGCATTTTCTAGGGTATCATTTGTCTAACAGATTTTGCTATTGCCAGAGGGGCCAACTTTTCGGCAGGACTAAAATCACTGATGGGTGTGTGCTGTGACAATGTTTTTCTTGCCAGAGTGAGTAAAATGCCCCTATCGGCTTTAGCATTCAAGGTGAATTTGAACTTAAGAGCTCATCCCATGACTGACCTTCGTTTCCTGATTTTCTGAAAAGATTTTAGTGCTTCAGTGAGCCTAGCTCAGTGCCATCTACCTCAGATATGTGTGATTTTTTGTGTGTGTGTGTGGTTGGTTCTTAAACAGAACTAGAAGTAGAACCTTTTAATCAATTGTTGATGAACTAGCCAGTAACATCTCCCTTGCTTCCTTGCCCACCTTTGCTCCCTCAAAAACTCAGAATGGGGACCTTTGAAGATGGCCTCAACTTGTTTCTCAGTTCTCTGGAGTGACCCCCATTCTTTGTGGCTTCCTTTTGTCAGCATGCACAGGAGTAAACCCCCTGCTTCTTCTCCTTTGGAAAATGTTACAACACCCGTGTCTGTTCTTCTCAACACTCTCATTCCAAACACAGAATAATTTTTAGCTTGCAGAGGAGGCTCTGCTCTCTTTTCCATTTTAGTTTAAGATGTTGGGATCCCAGCCTACATAATGAAGTCAGGAAAGACACAGAGATGCTAAAATGTTTCTATTTTCTCCTTTCCTGGGTGGGTTTTCCTGAAACATATCAGCATCCTTTGGTGGCTACCACCCTGTAGCATTATTCTTGACACTGAACCATCATGGTATGAAAAGAGAAAATACAGTCTGTCTGTTCCTCCTCTTCTTCAAAAGAAACAATGTAATAATTAAGGCGGTAAGTAAAGTTCTAAGAATAAGGAGAAACCACATAGAGCCGGCATCAGGCTATTCTTAGAACATCAACAGGAAACAAGTTCTGAGGCCGTTTCCCCACCTCATTTTTTTTTTTTAATCCAGATCATCATGAGTCATCCTTCTATATAAATGAATAATAGTTTAATTTAAATAAGCCAATATTGTTTGGAGGCCATTTGTCACCTCACAGCCCTCATTCACAGACAAGTCATGTGGAACCATAAAACTTTCTTTTTGTGCACTGGAGCTGGAAATCCCATTTAGTTTGGGAGGCCTTACTTCTGCACGTTTGAATTCGGAGGCCAAACTCAACATTATTCTAAATAAGGGAGTAGGCGGGGACTGTGATAAGCTGGGTGTGGGTGGGGAATCTGGGACCTGCCTAGCGAGAGCTTCTTACACTTGTCCTTTTCGGGCACGGGAGCTGGATTTGGGTTTGAATAGAAATTTGTTGATAGTGGTGCACGTGTTGGTGCACGTGTGCATGCGTGTGTCTGAGACAGAGAGAGAGCAAGAGAAACTGACCTAAAAGCATAACTTTTCAATAAGAACCACGTTAGAGGAGAGGAAAGGGAGTTTTTTCAAGGCTAACTATAGAAATTGGATTCATACTGTTAGGATTAACGATTGAAGGCAAAAGAAAACTCCAGCAACGCTCCTCAGCCAGCACGTTCAAATGATAAATTGCATTAAGGCACTGAAAGAAACAACAGCTGCAGTTAATGAAGAGCCAAATTTATCTAAATTTCTCCAGTTGATCAGTCAAAATCATCAGTATGGCTCTCACTCCATAATCACTTTTTTTTTTTTTTTTTGGAGTGTGGGGGAGGGAGGACCAAGGGAGAAGACAGGTTTTTGTTTTTAAAATTCTACCTTCGGAAGAGGAAATTAGAGCTCATCTCCAAGTGGTTTTAGAGAATCTTTTTTTCTTGGTATCAATATCGTTAATACTCCAGTTTCGTTGTTTTCGTTTTAAGCCTCCTAGGAGAATGTGGTTGGCTCCTGTATCAAATGCAGCTTAGAGACATGCGCTGGAGACAGGAAATCCGGGAGGAGGATGGTGATGGTAAATTATACAAATCTGCAACGCTTTCCAAAACATGGTTCTGTCCACTGAAGTGTTTCCTTATTGCAACACCTGTGAAATAGAAATGGTATCGTCTGTGGTTATTTTAAGGAGAGAAAGGCTGAGGTTCTGGGGGAACCAAGTGACTGGCCCAGGTTCAGCTAATAAGTTCCTCTGAGAGATGAGGACAGAAAGAGATGTCTACCCTCCTCGCCAAAGTCTTTACTAAAAGACAACGAATTCCCCCAGCCTCCCATCCCTACATGGTGAAAGCAGGAAAATCCTGTCACAGAAAGCACTTGGAGAAGCTGCCATCAAAGGCTGCTTGGGGCCAGCTTCCCCCCAGCCCCCTGCGCAGAGCCTGCATGTGGTGTGGAATTCCATTAGAACTGACTCACCATATGTTTGTTCGCTGGTGTTCAATGGAACCTGAGGGAAAGCATAATGGATCTCCGTTCCTAAACCGTGTGGAAGGCTTCCAGAGGTTTAATGGTCTACCTCGAGATGATGAATAGAGGGGCTCTCGTATTCCTTGCATAATCGGGGTGCCTCGGTGCTCTTAATGCGCCCACACTCTCCTCCAACACCCTTCTGGAAGAGTCTGTACATCTGGTACTCCTGGAGTCATTTCAAAAATGGAGAAGGGGGAGGGGTGGTGCCTTCCTCTCATCTTCCCTGAGAGAAGATCTGTGGGATGCAATTGCACTGAGAGCTGGAGATTTTGAGAAGAAGAAAGTAGGCTGGAGGGGAAGGCATTCCAGTGATGGGCTTCCCGCGTTTTGGGTCTGCTTGTATTCTGAAGGCTGTCACTGTGAAGGGCGCTGTGGCCGCTCTGGCTGGTGGCTCGTGGGAGCATGCTTGTGCTCATCTGAAGCCCACAGCCAAAGGTGAACTGCTGCTGGTGCCACTGAAACCACACAGCTGCCAAATGGCGTTGAAATTGTATTCCTTCCAGTACTTTTCTCACTGATATGCTCTTAATTCATATGGTGTGGAAGAAGGCTGGAGGGTATTCATTGCAGGGGACGACAGAAATAGAACTGCAGTAGAACCGTGTTGGTCTGTCTGCCAGAGGACTGAAGCACTTGGAAAAGGTGGGCCGCAGAGACTGAGCCTGTGAGCTCCGGAAGGGCAGAAACCAGTCTGCTTCTTAAATGATTTCAAAGTCTAGGTAGAGGTGAGAGTGGGGGGCGTATTTTCTCAATCCGGTGTCTCTCTACCAACCACTTTTCCCTTCCCCCATCTTTTAGCTGACACTTCTCAGTCCTGCCCCCTTTACCTTCCTTTTTTTGACCATCAAACCCCCAAATTAAGTCCTACCATGAAAATAGAAGCCTTTGCCCTCAGTACAAATTCAGCATTGCACCAAAACATCTGGGCATTCTTGGTACCTCAAATAATATTTGATGGCGTTAGGATGGTGAATGCCTGAAGCCTTTCTACAGCCATCTTTTCATAGACCTGCTTAAAGATCTGTGCATGGGGTAAATCATACCTCTTGTATTATTCTTCCAATTCAAGTAAACTATGAGGCATTCATTTTTTCATTTATTCAGCACGTGGTAAATACTGTTCTGGGCACTGGGAGGACGGCAACGAACAAGGCTTGGTGTTTACGCTCAAGATGACTTGTGTTTACCCTCAAGATGACTCGTGGGATCAATGTTAAAATAAGCAGAAATTCATGGTAATAAGTGTTAGGTATATGGCAGAATTTTCTTTCTCCCACCCCTTTGCTTAGATGGGGACTCCAGGAATTAGGACAGGATAACTGGGCTTGTTGCAATGTCAAGTTAGGAGAGAGCATTTTGTAACTTATGGTTGGGAAGGTGCAAAAGTTATTTTAGGATTATCGAGTAAAATTATGTCTGACACTAGCCAAGGATGGGGCTGGGCAGGAATGTCTAGTTCAGACTTAATGAGCAGGTATTGGCCCCCATGCGAGTGGAAGATGCATCTAAAATGGTTTTTAGGTTCTTGAGAAGAACAAAAGAAATCAAGAGCCAGCTGAACTAGAGTGGTGGACCACCTTCTCTCTTCCCTCATCTCCCGGGACCCAAAGCTCCCCGCACCCTTCGTCCAGCAGTAGAGGAAGGGAGGGAGGAAGGGAATAGCCGAGACCATAATACAGGGCAGGCCCTGAAGCTTACAAGGGCAGGAGAGGCTTGGGATTTGCTGATGCTGGAGGAAAAGAACTGGAACTCGAGCATGAAATCATCAGGGACTTCTGGAGCACAGAAACTGGGAGGAGGAATGGCAGAAATTTGGGGTAATTCAGCCTAGCTGGACTCGGTTTTACTTGTAACGATGGTTGTATTCTTAGAGAGCACTGAGAGATCAAAAGAAGGTTTTCTAACCCAGATTAGGGTTGGAGGGTTTAGGGAAGGTATGATAATTTTATGTGTCGACTTGACTGGGCTACGAGGTGCCTGTATGTGGCTAACCATTATTTCTGGGTGTGTCTGTGAGGGTGTGTGTAAGTGAGATTAGCATTTGAGTTGATGGACTCAGTCAAACAAATGGCCTTCCCCAGTGTGGGTGGGCATCATCAAATCTGTTGAGGGTCTGAATAGAACAAAAGGTGGAGGAAGAGAGAATTCATTCTTTCTCTGCTGACTGCAGTTATGTTGTTGTTTGTTTCTGGACTGTTTTGAAGATTCATGCATGTTGCTTGTAGCATTAATTTTTTTCCTTTTTTTTTTTTGCTGAGCAGTATTCCATTGTATGGATATACCGTAATATACTTATCCATTCACCAGTCCATGGACACTTGGACTTTTTTCCAGTTGTTGACTCTTATAAAGTGGCTATGAACATTTGCATACAAACTTTGGTGGAAACGTGTTTATTTCTCTGGGTAAATGCCTATGAATATAATTGCTAGATGGTATGTATGCCAAATGTTTTCAAAAATGACTGTGTCATTTTGCATTTCCACCTGCAATGTATGAGTTCCAGTTACTTCATGTTCTTACCAACACTAGGTGTTGTCAGTCTTTTAAATTCTAGCCATTTCAGGGAAAGTAGAGTGGCATCTCATTGTGGTTTTGAAACAGGAGGGAAGGGGACAGGGCACAACTGTTAAAAGAATGACACAGCCATTGAAGATGCGACATAAACTGGTTAGAACCAACAAGGTCCAAGATGGCAGAATATTTGACTTCCAGTGCATCTTGAGCCTCATTAAATGCTCATTGTAATACATTAGCGTGCTAAGTGATACACCCACCAGTGCCATGACCGTTCTGAGACTCACCATAAATGGTCAAAAATTGGGCAGTGGCCCAATTCTTGGAAATCTCTGCCCCTTTTCCAAAATAGTTGGAATAATCCTCCCAGTCATTAGCCTATGAAATTACCCAGCCTGTATTTCAGGGCCTCTCGCCTTCTGAGATGGCCCACACTCTCTGTCTGTGGAGTGTGTTTCTCCCAGGGCCATTCTTGCCTTTTGAGATGGACTGCATTGTCTATGGAATGTGTATCTCTCTAAATAAATCCACTTCTTACCTATCACTTTGTCTCTCACTGAATTCTTTCTGCGATGAGACATGAAGAACCTGAGCTTCATTAAGTCCTGAGACCAAGTGTGTGATCTCAGTTAAAAAGACAGTGGGTTCAAGTCCCACCTGAGTTGTGCGGTTTCAGCTTTAAGTTGCATTTCTCTAATGACTAAAGATATTGAGAAACTTTTTAGGTGCTTGTTTGCCATCCATCTATTTTCTTTGGTGAAATATTTGCTTACATCTTTTACTCATTTTACAAATCAAGTTATTTGTATTCTTATCATTGAGTTTAAAAAAAAAATAAGTCCTGGATACAAGTGCTTCATCAGATACATATTTTGTAAATATTTTCTTCCATTTTGTGGTTTTCATTTTCCTTTTCTTAATAGTTTATTTTAAAGATCAAAAGTTGTCAATTTGATGAAGTTCAATTTATCTTTTTTTTTTTTAGTCTGTAATCTTGGATATTATTAGGACTCACCTCCTTTGTTCCCTTTCTCTCACAGACCACAGTCCTGTGCTACCTGCTGTCCAATGTCTGAATACTGTTGTTTCATATATTTTGTCTGATTTTCAGTTATTTACAGAGGGAAGACATTTCCCATGGCAGTTTATCCTTCCTTGGTGGAGGATGAAGTCCTAGACTTTTAACAACAACAAAAAACAATTGGTGCAGGAGTACATCCCTCATAAAAGGGGCACGTAATACTGGTTAGGTAAAATTCCCTCTAGAATTCTCCATCTTTTTCCCACCCCACGTCACCTCTACACTTATGTCAATCTTTTTGGTAGAGGTAACTACTATTACGAAGGGTGTGTGTGTGTGTGTGTGTTTCTGAACTCATTATATAAATTTAAAAACTTATGTGTATATATAAGGGAATATATGTTTTTATGGGATTTAAAATTTTTGTATAAATGGAATTTTTACAACTTGTTATTTTCACTTAGTGCACATCTTGGATATATCCATATGAGTTCCAATAGATCTACCTTATTCTTTTAAAATGCTACATAGTATATTCATATGGATATATTATAATTTATTTAAGCTTCTCCCCTTTAGACTTTTTACCTCTCTGACTTCTATAGATAGTTATGGGCTACTGAAGACTTTAATTTAAAAAAAATTGGCATACATTCAAAAGATTGATTAAAAATGTAAATTTAAATAATAATAAAACAACAATAATAATATTAAAGCAAACACTTTAACTCTTCACCTAGGTTATGAAATAAAACATAGCTGGTTTTCTAGAAATTTCATTTATGATCCTTTCTAACATAACCCCCTCTACCCGTTAAACATAACTACTATTTTATTGTGATAGTTATTTCCTTTGCAGAGTTTTTGGTGTTACCCCTAATATATGCATCATAAAATGGCATTGTATTTCCTTTTCTTCTTGAACTTAACAAAAAAGGAATCATGATGTAAATATTCTTCTGTCACTTGCTTCTTTCCCTCAGTTATGTTTGTGAAATTCACCGGCACATGATATGGATGTTTACCCAGTTTGCTTGTGGCGTATTGTCCCACTGCATGAATATACCACAAGTTATTTTTTCCGTTCTACTGTTGATGTACATTTGGGTTGTGTCCAGTTTTAGGCAATGAACAATTGGTACAAATCCTCTGAGGCAAGAGTTTCTCCAGTATATATATCTAGAATTGCTTGGTCATAACAAATTCACATTTTCAGCTCTTCTAAGTATGGCCAATGTTTTTTCCAAAATAGTTGTACAAATATATACCTCCACCAGCAATGTATGAAATTTGACACTGCATCCGCATCGTCAGCTACACTTGGTATTGTCAAATATATAATTTTTTCAAATTTGGTGCAAGTATGTTAGCTCATTGTGCTTTTAATCTGCATTTCTTTGATTACTAGGGAAGTTGAGCACATCTTCATAAGTTGTTGACTATTCAGATTTCTTCTTTTGAAGTTCAATAATTTTTCTTTTCATTTTTTTTTCTTTTTCCCCCCTCCCTCTCTCTTTTTCTTTTTTCCCTCCTTCCTTTCTTCCCTACTTTTCTTTTCTTTTCTTTTCCTTCCTTCCTTCCTTCCTTCCTTCCTTCCTTCTTTCTTTCTTTCTTTCTTTCTTTCTTTCTTTCTTTCTTTCTTTCTTTCTTTCTTTCTTTTCTTTCTTTCTTTCTTTCTTTCTTTCTTTCTTTCTTTCTTTCTTTCTTTCTTTCTTCCTTTCTTCCTTCCTTCCTTCCTTCCTTCCTTTCTTCCTTCCTTCCTTTCTTTCTTTCTTTCTTCCTTCCTTCCTTCCTTTCTCTCTCTCTCTCTCTTTCTTTCTTTTTCTATAGTCTGGATCGCACTCCTCTTGGTTGCATGAATTACAACATTTTCTCCCAGCTGGGGCTTAACTTCTTGCTATCTTTATGGTGTCTTTTGATGGTTGAAGTACTTAATTTTAGTATAGTCAGATTTATCCATCTTTTTCATTATGGGGTTTGCTATTTGTGTCCTGTTTAAAACGTCCTTCTGTACACCAAGAAAATACTACCTTCTAAAATATTATTCCTTTGCTTTCACATCTAGCTGTTTAGCATTAAAACCCGGAATTGATTTTTATATAATTATAGGTAAAGGTAAATTTTATTTTATTTTCCAAATGACTTCCCAGTTGTTCCCACACAAGTTTTTGAAATTTCATCCTGTTACCGTTGATTTGTAATGCTAACTCAATTATATATCAGTTGTTCAGATGAGTATTGTTCAATTTCTGGATTCTCTATTTTGTTTGATTAATTTGTTTTTCCATCTCTGAGCCTATAGCATGCTTTTTAATCATTGTAGCTTTATGATAAGTTTTAGTAATTAGTAGGACAAGGTTCCCCAGTTTTCTTCTTCTTCATGAATGTCTTGATCAAGAATAGCCAATACTTGATACTTCTACATGAATGTCAGAATCAGCTTTCAAGTTTCAAAACACACTCAAACACACATACACATACACATACACATACACATCCTCACCTTCCCACCACATTTCCCCTCTCTCCCTCCCTCTCACACACACAAACCTTTGGGAATTTTTCTATTGAATCTATAGATCAATTTGGGAAGAATGAACATCTCTATGACATTGAGTCTTCCAGTCTTTGAATATACTCTATCTTCCTATATTTATATTAATAATCTCTTTTAAAGTAATTTTATTATTTTCTCCAAGGAGATCTTTTATTCTTATCCATATGTTTTATAAATGATATTTAAAAAATTTTATATTCTAAGTAATTGTTTCTGGAATATGAAAATACAAAAGTTTTTATATGTTAATTTTGTTTCAAACAACCTTGATAAACTGACTTCTAATTATGTATCTGAATGACAATTTTATTTCTTTTCTTCTAACCTTTATGTTTTTTATTTCTTTTCTTCTAACCTTTATGTTTTTTATTTCTTTACTGCACTGTCTAGGACCTCCAGTACATTATTGAATAAAATTTGTGAGGGTGGATATCTTTGTCTTATTTTAAATAACAAAGGGAATAAATTAAACATTTCATTCTTGAGTGTGGTATTTTATATATGTGTGTTTTTAAAAATTATTATTTTAAAAAATTAAGAAAATCTCCCATCTTTTTATTTTATCTTATTTTATTTAAAAATTTATTTTATTGAAGTATAGCTGATTTACAATGTTGTGTTAGTTTCTGCTGTACAGCAAAGTGATTCATTTATATATATATATATATATATTTTTTTTTTTTTCCCATCATGGCCTCTTTTTGTATTTTATTAAGAGTTTTTATGTTACATCATTAAAGGGTTTCTAACTTTATCGAATGATTTTTTTGCAATTATTGAGATAATTAAATTATTTTTCTCCTTTAATCTCCAAGTGGTGGGTTACATTAATTCATTTTTCTAATGTTAAATCACTTGTATTGGGGGATTAAACCCAAATAAGTCATGATTTATTATCTTTTTTATACATTTAAAATTTTGTTTTCCAATATTTTGTTTAGCAATGTCTGTAAAGTCCTTTCCTTGAGTGTTTTTTTCAGATTTTGATATCAAAGTTATGTTAGATTTCTGGTTTCTATTCAGGGATGTAGAAAAATTTATAAAGCATATGAAAAGGCAATGAAAAACAACACACCTCCAAAAGACAAAGCAATCATCAGATCCAGACTCAAATATGACACAGATATTGGAATTACCAGACAGAGGTTTAAAATAAGTATAAATAATATTTAAAAGGCTCTAATAGAAAAGGCAGACAGCATACAAGATCAAATGGATAATTTCATCAGGGAGATGGAAACTATAAAAAAGTCAAATGGAAACACTAGAAATGTAAAACACAATAACAGAAATGAAAAATGCATTTGTCAGGCTCATCAGTAGATTTGACACAGCTGAGGAAAGAATTAGTGACCTTAAAGCTAGGTCTGTAGAAAGTACCCAGATTGAAACACAGAGAAAAAATGAAAATAAAACAGAACAGACTATCCAAGAATTCTGGAACTATATCAAACACTGTAACATATGTATAATTTGAATCCTAGGGGAGAGGGAAAAGGGGGTGGGAAGAGAGCGAGAGAAAGAAAGAAAGAAGAAGGAGAAGGAGAAGAAAAAAGAGAAGGAGAGGGAGAGGAGGAGGAGGAGAGGGAATATTTGAACAGATAAAGATTATGCTAGTTTCAAAGACTGAGTTAGGGACTGTTATGGACTAAACTGTGTCCTGCCCGCCCGCAAATTCACTCATTGAAGCTCCAGCTCCCAGTAGTTTAGAAAGTGACTGTATTTGAGAGAGGACCTTTAAAGAAGTAATTAAGTTAAAATGAGACTGTTAGAGTAGACCCTAATCCGATCTGACTGTTGTCCTTATAAGAGGAGATTAGGGCCTACAAAGAGAGACACAGGGCTGCATGCATGCACAGAGGGACAACTATCTGAAAAGGTAGCAAGAGACCAAAGAGAGAGGCTGCAAGAGAAAACAACCCTGCTAGCAACTTGATTTTGGACCTCTCACTTCAGTGAGAACTGTGAGAAAATAAATTTCTGTTGTTTAAGCCACAAAATCTGTGGTATTTTGTTATGTCAGCCTTAGGAAGCTAATACAGGGAGTGTTCTGGAGGGTCTTAATTTTTCCAAAAATGGTTATTGACCCTAAATCCCTTTTCATTCTTCCTATTTGGAGTGCCATCTTCTTGATTATTCTTGTTACACGAGGGAATGTCTATGAACCCTGATTTATTGCTAACCTGTACCTCTTGAATTGCAGAGCTTAGAACTATTCCATTGCTGTTCTATAGGACATAGGTTGCAAGTTCAAATGTTTCTATGTCCTGGTCAGTGAATATGCATGATTGAAGCAGGCAGATAAGATAAAACGCTTGCTATCCTCTTGGTATATCTTCCCAGTTTTGATAGAAGAATAAATACAGAGAAATAACTCTTTACTACAAGAACAACAGCAGAAGCATGATGATGAATGGCAACTGTACTGGGCCTCATTGTCAGGGTAGCAATATGGAATGGTGGTGACTGTGGCAAACTGGATTGTTCATGCCTGCTTGACTAAAGGGAGTAGTTACTATTAGCCATGCTGAATTATAAGCCCTGGTGTAACAGATCTATTTTTCAAGAGAAGTCTGAAATCAGAGTGTACATGTGAAGTTTCTCATTTAGAATATGTTGACAACCAATTCATTTTTTAAAAAAGAACTGTAGAGGCAAGGAAACCTAGGTGGACATGTATGGCATGTCAATTGTGTGTTTGCAAATTTTGTTGTAACCAGAGTTATTATTCTTATGGAGAGCTTTTGTAATTGCTTCATGTAATTAGAGTACCACCCCAAAGGTCAAGTATTAACTAATTTAACAGGAAATTGACTGACAAATTATTAATCATATGGCATTTATTGTTTGAATTAAAAATGCTTATATTGTCTCCTTCACATTTTCTGTATGCATTGTTAAAATTTATTTCAATTAGTAGATTATATGGTTCAGAAAGTTGAATCTCAGTTTCTTTTTTAGAAAAAAAAAACGTGTGAATTATTAAGAGTAATAGGTTTGAGGGGGGGAATAATATGCCCAATTTGGGCATCAATAGGTGGGAACAACCTTACTTTCATTTAGGTAAGAAAAACTTCAGTTTTCTTTAATCAACATAGCAAGAGAGGTTGTCATTTGCTAAGTGTGAAATGGCAACGTGACAGAGCCTTGGGGGACAAATATCAAAGCTAACATATGGGTTATATTTGCATGTTTTCTTTCATCATTTTCCTAAGAAACTGTAACTAATTTTCAACTGCATGTTAAATCCTGGCTGTGTATGTAAGAGCAAGACTTCAACAAGTTTGTTAAGTGCTTCTTTCATTTTTGCTCCAGATTTGGAAAACTGCTTACAGAAGGTATGAGATCATTTGAAGTCTCAATCCCTTTCTGAGAATGTCTTGATTAATAATCACAAAGGATCTAGTACATTGAGAATAGGAAGTAACTCATTCTTAGTTCTATTTTGTCAGGGGTGTGTGTGTGTGCGTGTGTGTGTGTGTGTGTGTGTGTAGGAGAGAAGGAAGACTGGGATGTAGTATTTAATCTATTTTTATATTTAAAGTGGGTTTATTGTAGACAACATATAGCTGGATCTTGTTTTATTTTTAATCCTCTCTGATAATCTCTGTCTTTTAATGGATGTATTTAGGCCATTCACATTTACAGTGACTATTGATATATCTGGATTAATATCTACCATATTCATAACTTTTCCTCTTCATTACACCCTTTCTTTTCCTTGTTTCTTTTTCTGCCTTGCCTGTCTGCGTTCTCTGTTTTTAATTGAACATTTTATATGATTTCCTCTTATTTCATCTCTTTGCATAGCAAGTATATTTCTTTAAAAAAATTTTATGATTGCTCTGGATTTTGCAATATTCATTTTAAACTAAGTTAAGTCCACTTTCAAATAACACTATCCCACTTCATGTGTAGTGCAAGCATTTAATAACAGAATGTTGCCAACTTCTGGAACGTAGCATTAATTCATTCATTCATTCAACAAATGACTGTGCAACACATTCTATGTGATGTAGTGTGCTAGTTTCTGAGGACACATTGGTGAATAACACTGCCACAAACTGCCCTCATGGGACTTATTCAGTGGGGAGACTGATGAATGAAATGATCACAAGGATAATAGGTTTCAAATGCTTAGTTTTGGGCTTCCCTGGTGGTGCAGTGGTTGAGAGTCCGCCTGCCGATGCAGGGGACGCGGATACGTGCCCCGGTCTAGGAAGATCCCACATGCCACGGAGCGGCTGGGCCCGTGAGCCATGGCCGCTGAGCCTGCGCGTCCGGAGCCTGTGCTCCGCAACGGGAGAGGCCACAACAGTGAGAGGCCTGCGTACTGCAAAAAAACAAAACAAAACAATGCTTAGTTTTATGAAGACCTAACAAATGGGTCTGTAGGCTATTCTGAGGGTGTGAGGGTAACTCTAGAATTTCCTCTTTTGGGGAACTTCTAATTTCATTGGGCATGTGTCTCTGTACACTGGCCTTCCTAAAGGTGACAGAAAAAAAAACTAGTCATATACCTGGTCAAGGATTCTGAAAATCTTCATTTCTTCTTGAGGGATATGGGGAAGTGCAATCTGTCTTTTCTTCTGACAGCTTTATTTCCACTGCTCCTCCTTTCCATTTAGGTAAAAACCAATTACTCTGGAACCCCTCTTATTTTTTCTCTTCCACTTTCCCCTCAAGTCTGTAACAATAAGGAGTGGGAAGAGGGTGGTAGGGAAAGGTTTCTGATGGGAGTTGGACACGCCATTTTAGGTGGTTCCTTCTTCCTTCAACTAAAATCTACTTCACACTTGTTTTAAAGAATTTCCAGCATTTCTATAGGGCATTTCCAACTTGATAGCATGATAGAATAATCAGTTTAACCCAACTACAGGGACAATACTACTGTATAACTGATTTGTGTTAAAGTCACAAAGAGATCTGGAGAAGTAGCACATATCAGTGTTCACCTAGGAGTGTAAAAAATGCCATCTTTATTTATCTATAAATCACTTTATTCTGACTTTCAGCTTCTTTCTTGCGTAATGCAAAAAACTTAATCTCTTCACTGTAGGTCCTTGTCAGATTTAGGATTCTCTCTCCTTTATCCCCTTCTTTCCCCAAGTATTGGTGCTACACTGGATGGGAGCACCTGACACACTACTGTTGGCAGAGAAAGTGTGTTTTTTTTTTTTTTGCGGTACGTGGGCCTCCTACTGTTGTGGCCTCTCCCGTTGTGGAGCACAGGCTCCGGATGCGCAGGCTCAGCGGCCATGGCTCACGGGCCCAGCCGCTCCGCGGCATGTGGGGTCTTCCCGGACCGGGGCACGAACCCGTGTCCCCTGCATCGGCAGGCGGACTCTCAACCACTGCGCCACCAGGGAAGCCCAGTGTGTTTGTTTTTTAATCTCCATCTATCTGTTGCTATTCTGGCATCTTTGAGATGCCACTTGTCTCTTCTGACCCTTGAGCATGTCTTCCATACACTCTGGCATATATCCAGCCCAAGATGGTTCCGTCTTGAATTCTGTTGGGCATGTGTCTCTGTACACTGGCCTTCCTAAAGGTGACAGAAAAAAAACTAGACATATACCTGGTCAAGGATTCTGAAAATCTTCATTTTCAGAATCCTTGGAAGAGGTCTCACCGCACCCATGGAAGAGGTCTCACTTTGGTTTCCATCATCATGTCTGTGTGCATCCTCTGGACTGAGAGACAGAGCACCGAGGTAAGGAGAGTACGAGGGAACTAAAAACATAACAACATATACCTCACAGTATTCTGACCAGGGTAACTTCTTGCTTAACCCTAGTGGCCAACAGAGTTTTTTGAAAAGGGCTTTGGCTTTATGGTTTAGGCTGATCTGTGTTCAGATAACATTTCGTTTGTTAGTTTTACCTTGGTGAGTTATTTATATCCTTGGGCATTATTTTTCCATCTATAAAATGGGTATAATTATGCATGCTTCAGTGAATGGTTATAAGGTTAAATGGAATTTTATTTATAAAATATCAGTATACTTCTTGGCCCATAGTAAACTTGAGTTCAGCTTCTAGTCTGTAACAACTAACTGTATAATCTCAAGCAAGTTGTTTCTTCTCTCTGGTTTTCTCCTCCCTGGAATTTCTTCCTTGGTAAAGTCAAGTCCAGGGTAGAGGAAAGGTGGGTGTGATGAAAAAGAGAAAGGAGTTAAGCCAAATGACATTTGAGATTCTTTCTGTTTCTGAAGTTCTATGATTTTGAGCACGGTCACTAGGAGACAAGGGCATCTGGTTTGTTAAGAGGGCTGGAACTCAGAGCCAAGCTTGCTGTGTTCAGGCACGTGGCTCCCTGGCCCTGGGGATTTCAGCAAAGGCCTTGGTGATGGTCTGGAGCTATAGAGTTCCCCAGCTCTACCTGTTCACTCACAACCTTGGACAGGGAAACGGTGACTTGGCGAATGGAAAAATCAAAGATGCCATTTTTCAGGAACTCCCAGCCAATCTCTCCCCTCATTTCCTCCTTCAAACAGACCTTTGGGAAACAATGGGCATTGAGGCTTTATTACCATTCAGCTGCCACTTGTTGCTAACTTTCCACAAGTCTATTCTGTGTCGCTTGGGCTCAACTTATATCAACGTTTCCTAAGAAACTAATTCAACCCAGTCACTGAGCTGAGCCAGGAGACTTCCTTGGCAATGGTTAGCCTTAGGCAGGTGGAATAGAGCCAGGCAGAGCTTGTGAGAAATTTGTTCCTGAAGCTTGCTGGTTCTGTGGACTCGGGGATGCTTCTTAACCTCCCTGATACTGTTTCCTCATTTGTAAATGGAGATAGATCAAGTACCAAAAGTACAATACACAGAGTGCTGTGGCAAGGATCAAGTGAGATAATGGCGGGGGACATGGTAAACACTCAATGCATGGTATGATTCTTCTTAAGGATAAGGTTGCCATGGTGATGGTTGCAGCATCGTGAGTTGTAGCTGGGCTCTGGAGCCAGGGCCAGTTTCAGGGATGCTGCCCTCCTCACGCCAGTACTGAGGCTTGTTTACTCCTAGACTTTCCTACTAGGCCGTCCCTGTGCCTTCCTTCCTCCCAAGTCACAAGGCCTGGGAGAGCCTCCTCAGTTATATGGGTCATTTGCAGTCATCAAGATTATACTATTCTTGAAAAAAAAAGCATACTTTTATTTTATTTTTTTATTGAAGTATAGTTGAATTACAATGTGTTATTACTGCTGTACATCAAAGTGACTCAGTTATACATATATTCTTTTTCATATTCTTTTCCATTATGGTTTATCACAGGGTATTGAATATAGTTCCCTGTGCTATTCACTTGTTGTTTATCCATTCTATATATACCAGTTTGCATCTGCTCATCCCAAACTCCCAGTCCAACACTCTCCCATCATCCTCCCCCTTGGCAACCATCAGACTATTTTCTATGTCCCTGCTGAAAAAGAAGCACACTTGAAAGTTGTCTGGGTGTCTATTGAATAGGTCAATATTTTCTTCACCAGGGATTTTTTTTTTAACATCTTTATTGGAGTATAATTGCTTTACAACGGTGTGTTAGTTTCTGCTGATAACAGAGTGAATCAGCTATACGTATACATATATCCTCATATCTCCTCCCTCTTGCATCTCCCTCCCACCCTCCCTATCCCACCCTTCTAGGTGGTCACAAAGCACGGAGCTGATCTCCCTGTGCTATGCAGCTGCTTCCCACTAGCTATCTGTTTTACATTTGGTAGTGTATATATGTCCATGCCACTCTCTCACTTCGTCCCAGCTTACCCTTCCCCCTCCCTGTGCCCTCAAGTCCATTCTCTATGTCTGCGTCTTTATTCCCGTCCTGCCCCTAGGTTCATCACAACCATATTTTTTTAGATTCCATATATATGTGTTAGCATACAGTATTTGTTTTTCTCTGTCTGGCTTACTTCATTCTGTATGACAGACTCTAGGTCCATCCACCTCACTACAAATAACTCAATTTTGTTTCTTTTCATGGCTGAGTAATATTCCATTGTATATATGTGCCACATCTTCTTTATCCACTCATCTTTCACCAGGGATTTTTAACCTTGTTTCCAAGGGCCACTAAGAACTTTAGGCTATCTAAGTCCATAAAGTGATTGGCAAAAATTTGATATGAAAGAACACTTTTCTGAAGAGAGGTCAATGTTTTTCACAGGTTCTCAAAGGTGGCAGTGTCCCAGAAAAGGCTGAGGGTCTTTGTTCTCGAGGACATATCTGGTTTCCCTTATGATAAAAGTGAATACAGTCCATTAAAAATCACACCTGTGGGGAGAACAGAACTCTAAGAAGATTGTGTTGTTTAGGTTCAGAGGCAGGAGGAAGATTGTTGAATAGCAAAAGTGTGTGTGGGACTTCCCTGGTGGTGCAGTGGTTGAGGGTACGCCTGCCGATGCAGGGGACACGGGTTCGTGCCCCGGTCCGGGAAGATCCCACATGCCGCGGAGCAGCTGGGCCCGTGAGCCATGGCTGCTGAGCCTGCGCGTCCGGAGCCTGTGCTCCGCAACGGGAGAGGCCACAACAGTGAGAGGCCCGCGTACCGCAAAAAAAAAAAAAAAGTGTGTGTGCTTGGCCTCTCTTGTCCTTTAGGGTTACCGGACAGTCATTCTTTCACTCAGGAACAGTTGAGGTCTACCATGTTTCAAATGCAATTTATTCAGTAGGGACCACCTAGGAAGGCATGGACAGGGCAGGAAAAGAGGTAATTGTTTCATGGACTTTAAAGCTGCAGGGAGCTTGGAAGTCACCTAGTCTAACACTCTCAAATGACACAAAGGAGGCTTGAAGGGGTAAAGGGACTTACCCAGTGAATCAATGGGAAGCTAGGGCTGGGATCTGACTCTCCTGAACTCCCCTTGCCACCTTCCCTTCCTGAGCAAGTCCTTGTAATTATTAGCTCCTGTTTTCACACAGATCATAAGTGGTTGGATATTTGGGAGATTGTATAGAAGCTTTGAAGAAAACATAGGAAAACTGTAGAGATTCTGTGGTTAGCAGGTTGCTGGAACCTTGGTTTTAATCATTATAACTGAAACTACTGGAATTTAGAATTATGTTTTTTCCCCCATGATTAGACTTCCTAACCTGGTTTAAACAGTTAACAACTCAGACTTTAAAAACTCCCATTGTTTCTAACTATAAAAGCAATTTGGGTAACTGGGAAATACAAAAAAAAAAAACGAAAGAAAAAAAATCACCCATAACTTCGTAACTTTTCATATCATGGAATATTAACTTCTGTTTTTGTCTTTATGTGTCTCTCTCTTCCTAGAGTTCTCTCTCTCCTGTAGATTTGGGATCATATTTGTATGTCAATTGCCTTGTGTCCTGCTTTTTTATCACTATATGTCTTCCATGCCGTTTGAAAATCTTTACAAAGCATCACATTTAATGGTCACTGATATGCCACTGCATGGCTGTACCCTGATCCCAGATTAATTTAAACTTGACCTGTGGCTGGGTATGTACGTCCATGGATATTCTAAATAGTGTGTGATGAACACCTCCACGCATAAATCTTTATTCATACCTCTTATTACTTCCTTGGGGTAGATAACTGGAAGTTGAGCTACTCGGGCAAGAGGCATGACCTTTTCCAAATCTCTTGATACCTACTGCCGAATTCAGAGACTTTTTTTTTTTTTTTTTTTTTTGCGGTACGCGGGCCTCTCACTGCCGTGGCCTCTCCCATTGCGGAGCACAGGCTCCGGACGCGCAGGCTCAGCGGCCATGGCTCACGGGCCCAGCCGCTCCGCGGCATGTGGGACCCTCCCGGACCGGGGCACGAACCCGTGTCCCCTGCATCGGCAGGCGGACTCCCAACCACTGTGCCACCAGGGAAGCCCAGAGACATTTTTAATGTGAAGAAAAGGTCAATGGAAAAGGCTCTCCTCAAACTCCTTTTATGGGGCCGATTTATGGAACTTGCTGACCCAAACCAGATCTTTTTTTAAAACTTTAACACATCCAAAAACCTGATAATTACTGAAAAGAATGCCATGTCTTTGCTAGATGTTCTATGAGGTCATTTCCTGTTTATTCAAAAAGTAATTATTGTGCACTTCCTGTGTGCTGAATACTGAGGGTAGTTGAGGATAAACAGACAATGGGGGAAAATAATGCCCTAGATGATGATGTGTTTGGTGCTAATGCTGAGTGGGAACTTTAGCTTCCAGGCATCAGCTACAGTATGAGTGAGGGTTCAGAGGCTGTTAGTATGAATTATTGTATTTATTTACACAGTTTAAGTCTTTGAGTATTTTCACATTTTTTCTGAACTTCCCTCAATTTTGAAGAAGTTACATAACTCTTTTGCCTTCGACAAGATTTTCCCTGTTGAAGGACTGCTTCCTGGGTATAGTATGGAAATATTTAGTTTAGTAAGAGGTATATAATGTATCATTGACCTTGTTTTCCAGGAGGAAAAGCTACTCAATCCAGTCATGTGTCCATCTGCTTTTACCAAGAGCACAGAAGTTCTAGAAGGGAGAATGTTACACTGCTGGGTATAATACTTCGGTCTCTTGCATTCACTTTGTTCCCTATAGTAAGTCAGGAAGCATCCAGCAAATAGTCCTTTCCTCCTCCTATGCACCCTACTGTCCCTTCCCACATCCCCTCTCTTCCCATCTAACGGCACGTCTATGACTTGGATGGAAAGGAGGAAATGATCCACATAAACATGACAGCTATAACAGTAGTGATAGAAAATATCTATAACATGATAACTGGATGAACAACGAACTTTTCTTCTTTTGGATAACGTCAGCCACAATCTACATTTACTAAGATTTATGTCTTCATACTGTTATTGTCTGAGACTAAGAATACCAGGAAAAAAACAAAGACCAGCCTGGGCCATCATTTTCAGAAATGATTGAACCCACTTAGCATGGAAGCTCAGGGCGATGGTCCAGTGAGTGGTGTTCGGATGAAATCAACCTCCTTCCTTGAGGTTAGGCATCTAGTCCAGGCTGTAAAACCCAATGTCTGTCAGAGAGAGGCACAAGCTTTTATTTTTTATTATTATTATTTTTTAGTTTGCTTACCTAAGGAGAAAGAAAGCATGTGTCTTTGATTTCTCTCTGCGGATCCTTTTGCTAGAGTCCCAGCTTCACTGAATATTTAGCATGCTTTTGCTCTAAAAGCAGTAACTTGTTTGAATAAGGGCTAATTTTTCAACATGTAGCCAAATATTTGAATAAGTGGTGGAAATAATAAATTACCAGCATAAAGTGATTTCATTGCTCTTAAAAGCCAAAAAACACTCTTGGGAATTTCACGGAAATGACTCCATTTTTCTCTCACTCCCGTGGTAGCCATTTGGTCTTACTCTGGGGTGGACCAGGGTGCAAGTGGATTTTTAATAAGTGAGTACCTGCATATTTTCTCTGGGAAAACAAGTGAAGGAGCAAATACTGGGGGAAAACAACCAAGCTGTAAAGACAATGATCATGTCCTTGATGCGCTGCCTAACTTGTCAGTTCTTGTCTTCAAATGAAACTTGCTTATAGGAATTCCTTGAAAGACTTTGTTGTTCTTTCTGAGGAGTTTAATGAGTGCTCATTATATCGACCATTTGCACTTTCCTGTTTCTCAGATTGCAACAGCGTAATCCAATTATGGATTGTGGGTCTGGTTGGAAAACAATCTGACTAGGGAATTCAGATTTTGAGCCACATCGGGTTTTGGGAGAGACAACCATTGCTGGATCCAGGATGGTGTTCAGAACGGGACCTCTAGAGACGCGATTTCATCTTGGTCTAGCCCACACCACCTTCAGAATCACTATCACCAGGATAATGATTTAACCATTCTTTGCTTAAGCTCTCTGGGTCTCCTTGGCTTCATAGGGTAACAGAGGGGATTAAATAAGATAATGCATGTGAAGTGCTTGGCATCTAGCAATGTCTTAATATGTGTTAACCAATACTATCACATTGAAGAAACAAAAATGATAATTTTCTTGTTTCAGGATTGGTACAAGAGCACTCACAGACAGAAGCAGTACATTTGTAATCCAGGTGTGGCTTTTCCTCTAACCTCACACACGTGCAAACCACTCCTTACACACATTACTGAGTTTTGTTTCTATGATGCATGGAACTTTTCACCATGATGCCTCTAGAGTAGGTTAAGAAGTTTATATTCCCTTTTAAGATGTTTTCCTTTTATCTGTCCAGTGATAATCGTTTCCTGTACTCTATCTGTGACATCATATTCAAAATATGTTAGTGCCTAGTTTTTCTGGCTTCAAGCCAACATAGCTGGCCTGTAGTTTCTGAAATCAAAACATGGATTTTACAAAAGCATACTGAAAGTTGGACATGAGTTGTGTTAAATACAGTAAACAAAACTGGGCATCCTAAAACACACACCATCCCTCCAAAAACCTTCCTGTACTCAGGATGAAGCCCAAGTTCTCTTGCACTTTCTAGCATTGATCCTTTTTTGAGTGGCACTTAAACCTACCTTTCCAAACCTATCACATTTTTTCACCTGGGGGTCTCTGGACCTTACCTACCATTGGACTTCATGGGTCCTTCCCAATGCCTATATTTAAATGAAAACTTTTGCTTGTTTGGGCTTTTTTTTTTTTTTTTGGAAGACTGTCTTTGGATTTCATCAGATTCCCAAAGTGGTCTTTGACCTAAAAAAGGTTCAAAATCTTTGTTTTACTGGAACCTTCTCTTTAGTTTTCCCATACTGGCTGCCCACTGTGGTCTGCAGAAACATGCTGGTCTCTTCTTCAATAAGTGGTGCTGGGAAAACTTGACAGCTGCATGTAAAAGAATGAAATTAGAACACTTCCTAACATCATACACAAAAATAAACTCAAAATGGATTAAAGACCTAAATGTAAGGCCAGACACTATAAAACTCTTAGAGGAAAACCTAGGAAGAAAACTCTTTGACATAAATCACAGCAAGATCCTTTTTGACCCACCTCCTAGAGAAATGGAAATAAAAACAAAAATAAACAAATGGGAATGAAACTTAAAAGCTTTTGCACAACAAAGGAAACCATAAACAAGATGAAAAGACAACCCTCAGAATGGGAGAAAATATTTGCAAACGAAGCAACTGACAAAGGATTAATACCCCAAATATACAAGCAGCTCATGCAGCTCAATATCAATAAAAGAAACAACCCTATCCAAAAATGGGCAGAAGATCTAAATAGAAATTTCTGCAAAGAAGATATACAGACTGCCAACAAACACATGAAAGGATGCTCAACATCACTAATTATTTGAGAAATGCAAATCAAAACTACAATGAGGTATCATCTTACGCTGGTCAGAATGGCCATCATCAAAAAATCTACAAACAACAAATGCTGGAGAGGGTGTGGAGAAAAGGGAACCCTCTTGCACTGTTGGTGGGAATGTAAATTGATACAGCCACTATGGAGAACAGTATGGAGGTTCCTTAAAAAACTAAAAATAGAACTACCATATGACCCAGCAGTCCCACTACTGGGCATATACCCTGAGAAAACCATAATTCAAAAAGAGTCATGTACCACAATGTCATTACAGCACTATTTACAACAGCCAGGACATGGAAGCAACCTAAGTGTCCATCAACAGATGAATGGATAAAGAAGATGTGGCACATATATACAATGGAATATTACTCAGCTATAAAAAGAAATGGAATTGAGTTATTTGTAGTGAGGTGGATGGACCTAGAGTCTGTCATACAGAATGAAGTAAGCCAGACAGAGAAAAACAAATACTGTATGCTAACACATATATATGGAATCTAAAAAATTATGGTTGTGATGAACCTAGGGGCAGGATGGGAATAAAGACGCAGACCTACTAGGGAATGGACTTGAGGACAGGGGGAGGGGGAAGGGTAAGCTGGGATGAAGTGAGAGAGTGGCATGGACATATATACACTACCAAATGTAAAATCGATAGCTAGTGGGAAGCAGCTGCATAGCACAGGGAGATCAGCTCCGTGCTTTGTGACCACCTAGAGGGGTGGGATAGGGCGGGTGGGAGGGAGATGCAAGAGGGAGGGGATATGGGGATATATGTATACATATAGCTGATTCACTTTGTTATACAGCAGAAACTAACACAACATAGTAAAGCAATTATACTCCAATAAAGATGTTACAAAGGAAAAAAGAAACATGCTGGTCTCTACCCCAGGATCTTTTCTCACAATATTTAACATTTCCTGCTTCCTGAAATGCCCTTCCCTCCTGCTACATCAGTGTTTTACACCATATTTTGCTCTGTTACCACCTCCAAAATTTGTGGTTTATTCTCAGATCACCTGAATAATGATCTCGCTAATATTTCCCTTCAAATCAACTATCTTATTTACTTAAATATATTTTAAAAGGGAAATAGTGGATGGATAATAAAAAGAGAGGAATATGAAAGTTGGAGAAGACTGTGGCCTCAGAGAAAAATATTTCCATCACAGCAGAAATATAAGCCAGAGACTTGTGATATCAGAGCAGGGGAGAGAGAATTGGATCTCGGGGGGCAATCCCCCTCCAGGGACTGAGAACAAGAGCCATCTGGAAAACAGTGGAAATTGGGAATGGGCAGCCAGAAATGGAGATTCTGGCTGCCCTGTGGGAAAGGGGATAGTATGTGGGAGAGAAAATGGGCACAGGGTGAGAGTGAGAAAGAGTGAGAGCTGGGGTATAGAGGTTCTGAGATGGATGCTGGGTTTGGGATGAAAAATGGTGCAAAGTGTGAGACTGTACATGAGAAAAAGGCACTTTGGAAACGGAAAAAGATGGAAGCAGAAGAGGGGTAAATGGGGGATGAGTGAGAGTTCAGCTTACGGGGGCTGCATTTTCTAGAAGAGGGTGTGGAGAGGGAAGGCAGGATGTCCCCAAAGTGGGGCTTGAGGGGCTGGCGGAGAGACCCCAAAATGGGCAGAGGCCGTGTGTGTGTGTGTGTGTGTGTGTGTGTGTGTCTCATGGAGAGGGGGTTGTGAAGAGCGATAAACGGAGACCATTTTCTTAATTTGGCAAACAACTACCTTAATGGTCTGTTCTTAAGTCTGGCACAGAAATCTGAAATGCCAGTCCCAACACTGACAGAGAGAGATGAACACTCTACAAACAGCGCTTGAAAGTGCCACTGAGTGGGTCAGATAGTGAAGAGGTACTCAAGCTACTCTGGCAGTCTCTAGTAGGCTAGGGCCATGGTTCTCAAACCACTGGGGGCCTAGGAATCCCTGGGAGGTCTTGCTACAACCAAGATTCTTAGTCAGCAGGTCTGGGGTGAGGCCCAGAAATTTGCATTTCTAACAAGACCCCCAAGTGATGTTAATGCTGCCGGTTGGGGACCACACTTTGAGAACCACTTAGCCAGCAAAAGTGTTCCGTGCCTTTTAGAGATTGATCCAAGTGCTCTTAAGTTTCTTTTGAGCCATAAATCCCTGCGAGAGAAAATGAAGTAAGTGAACATACTCTCTTAAGTATGAACGTACAGATGAATATAAAACATTTGAAATGTGTCATGGAAACATTTCAAATTGCAATCGATTCTTATCAATGTAATAGTTCAGTAAAGAAGAGAGTCATGTTTTCAGGTCCCGCCTCTTGGTTTCCTGCTTTAATGTGGATTCATAGCTTTGCTTTCCTGTGATAAGCTATCACTTCAGATTTAGTCGATGGCGGGCCCCCTGTGGCACGGGGGAAGGGCAGAGCCGGGAAGATTTTCTTTTGCTCACTGTCTTGGAAAGGCGGGGTGGCCAATGGTGAAGGAGGAGTTTTTGCTGTTTCAATGCCAGGATGCTTTTCTGCCCTGGTGACCCTACCACGGGGTATCTTCCCTCTGCAGCCTCCAGCCTCAAGGCTCTCTGCCCACCATTGCAGCTCCTTTTCCCTGGTTTAGGTCTGAGTTTAGAGCGGTGGGAGGACAATTTGGGGAAGGGAAGGGCACACTTCCAGTGCTCAAAAAGAACAGCTTTGACTGAGTCAGAAACCGCTACATCTCCTTGAGATTTTCTCACGCTAAATCCACATAAGGCACCCACCATGATAGATGCTGGCACGGTGAACAAAAAGCTTTTAAATATTAGCATCAGTTTCACATTTTTCCTTGTTCAGAGGGGACAGAGTTGTCCTTGCTCTTGATAAAGGATTCCAGGAATTGAGGCAGTGATTAAGAGAGCTGTGTAATCACGAGAAGGGAAACGGTCCAATCAGTAACTAATAAACAACAGGAAGGATGATGGATACTGACTTCTTAGCACTCCTGGTTTTCAGCCATCAGTAACTTGGGGATGTTGGTTACTGTAGCTGCCCATATTTGATGTTTTTCTCTGTAGAAACGGTAAAAAAGAGATGAATAGGGCAAATCAGAATCAGAGACTGAGTTCTCAGGTATAGAACTGCCAGATAAGCTACTGGATGCCCAGTTACATTTGAATTTCAGGTTGACAATGAATAATTTGCTGTATGGGACATACCCACTTCTGAACTTCAAATTTAGCTGGCTATCTTGTATCTTTGTTGGCTGAATCTGGCAACACTACTCAAGGGAAACTTTTCTGTTTGGGGAGCAGCCTCAGTGTTACCGAGATACCACCTGTCTTGCTTCATGCCATCCAGAATGTTGAAATTCTCTTTCAGTAGAAAGATGCAAGTTCACAAGTGTTATTTGTGAGTTCATGTCAGTCTTAAGAATTTAAATTCACGATCTTAGAAAAGGAAAAAATAAAATCAGGGCTGGTATTGACAGAAAGCCAAAAGTGACTCTTTCTGCCCTTTCTAAGGCAGTCATTTGATGTTGTCAGTTGGACATAAACTGTAACAGTGAATAACAGATGGGCCATCTTTGGGTTATCTGTACTGTATTCAACACCTCTTTGAACAGTAATTATAATCTGTTGGCAGGAAATATCAATTCAAAGGTCAAGTGCTCTCATAAAAAATAGTGATTATTCAGTATTTCCTACTTTGAACCAAAGCACACACCAGGATTCATTGTATCACTATCTTTCGTACAGCACATATATGCTGAAAAATGGATCGCTTAATTATATGATTATCTGTCTTCAGGGAGGCTACGTGAACATGAATGGGATCTGTCAAGAGAGGTACATTGCTTTACTTGTGATTATATCTACAGTCATTACAGGTTAGAAGTTGACTTTTAAAACAAATATCTAAAATATAAATTATCTTTACAATGCAAAGTGGGCACTTAGGTGTAAAACAGCTCCATGAGCTGAAAAAAATGGACATGTTGCATGAGTGGAACTCCAGGCTAGCATCATTTCTTTTTCCTTCCTCTGATTTTAAGTGAGGAGTCAGTCTAGAAGGACAGGAGAAGACCCCACCTCCTAATTAACTCAGGGGAAAAGGTTGGAAAGGCCATGCAGTTAACCTTTCTAATTGCATCGCCAATTACAATAATAGAAAGGAAGACCGCCTAGCAGTGAATCAGAATTCTGGGAAAATCTCATGGAGATTCCAGGCCCCATGCGAGCCAAAAGACTGGAGAAGTTGAGCATATGTAGCCAAACCCCATTAATCTCTTTGTGTGTTTTCCTTAGTCCTCCAGGGTTCATTTTGGAGAGGGACTTCAGCGTATAGGAGAATGAAGATAGTAATGCTGGCGGAAGCTAAAACCAGCAGGGAAGCTGGGTTCAGTTGCAGCAGCACAGGAGGTAGACGGTTGAGGTCTTTCTTCTGAAGGTGCCACTAGGTGCAAGCAATTCCAAGTGACACCCTTGGCAAACTATTCCAATGGCCTTCTAATCTTTGGGCTAGTTAGGCTTTAATTGCATATTTTTTGACAAGCAAATATGTAGTTGCAAGGGACAGAAGAAGAGGAGCAAAACCCTGAACAACTTTGTTGAGGTTATGTCTCCTGACCAAAGGATTCCAACCGGGTGCTCAATCCTGAAGTTCATTGCATCTGCTTCCAAGGGCACCTAATGACTTTAACCTCAGGTTCAGTATCAGTTCTTAATAGGTAACACCAGTTTCCATCCCATTCTTGTTGATGGAATGAAAATAATACATGCCTGTGTTCCTATATGTCAAATGAATCAATTCCCTATGTCCATGAACTTATTTACAAATGCAACATTTTTGGAGAAGGAAAATTCGCCAAGAAGCAGGAAAGTCTCCTTACAGAGCGGAAACTATTTTTACGATCCAAGGATGAGCACCAAAGACACTAGAATAATTCGTTCTGTGAAGATTGCCAAGAAAACCTTGTTTTGAAATCCCCACACCCGTGATGACATCATGCTAGGTGAGGCATCCACCTTTGGAAACAATACATAGACATTTGTTCTTGAACCCTGCTGCCTGGTTTCAAAGGGCTTTTTATTTTTTTGCCTCTCCTGGTGGTTCTGCGTGGCTGCAACACATGGTAAATCTTTAACTTCAAGTGTCCTTCTGTGGTGACCAACTAAAATATTAGCAAAATAAATGTTTTATGGGAAAGTGTTGGCAGGAGCCCCAACAGAAACAGGTGGTATTGGGTTATTTCAATATAATGTAATGATACAGCCAGGTTTCCATCTGGACAGCATGTGGTTGGGTCTGTTCAGAGAGTATCAAAGAGAGTGAGTATGCAATGGGGAGAGCCAGCCATGCACAAGTGTGCAGCTAGATGGCTACTTTACAACATAATAGTCTGGGTTTCGGGTCCTCTGGGTTAAATATTTTTACTGTCAAAATCTGAATTTCTTCATAAAATATTAAAGGCGAAGCAAACCTCTGACATGCAATCCAGAGCCGTGTAATTATAAGGCAGTTCCTGGAAACCAGAGAGCGTGCATTAAAGCGAGGCGTTTATTATCAAGGAGTTCATTACCCTTGGAAGCGAAGACGTGTTTCAGAGGAAGCCTCAGAACAGAGAAGCTTTTTAGCAAGGCTTCCTAGACTATGAAAATGAAGCTCAGCCTTGTTGGTAAGAATACAATGAGAAAATAAAGAGAGAATGGGATTAGTTGACTGTAAGGGCCTGATTGTGATCCAAAGCTAAAGAGATATATCCTTAATTTACCACCAGGGAAGAGTCTTTCTCCCTCTTCCATAAAATTTCTGCTTCAGGCATTTCAAAATACATGGAATTAGGAACACTTGGAACATTTGGTTTTGTACTCAGCTCTTCTCACTGTATGTTTATGCTAAGCTTGATAATAAACTCTTGGCTCAATAACTCCCTCTATGTATCCCAGAGAGAGGCATCAAATTATGGCTATGGGCAGAGGTAGATCCTCTTCAGAGGCAGAGAGACCTCCTCACTCCATGGCTCTCTCAACTGAAGCCAGAGGAAGGAGATGAGAATATGCACAGAGGGAGTAAGCAATTTGGAAGTGGTTTGCAATCCCCTTGGTGCTGACTAGAGGACTCAGGAAGTCATGGGCACCATCTGCCAAAATGAAGGAGCCACTTGGACCCCAAGATACTTGGCCAGAAAGACCTGGCTTCTAGAGAATTCTTTGTAGGCATTAATCGAGAGTGCGGTAGACATTGAAAGCAAAGGCAATCGAAGGCTGATGGATAAAAGTGATGAAGCAGGGAAGGCTCAGAAAGAAGAGATAATGAAGTCAAGCACTTAATTATAATGCCTTCATGCCACTGGTACCCAGAGGGGGAATGCATTCAGGAGGCTCTTGCCTGTTAGTCAGAGTGGGCTGTTCTACATTATCTGATGTATTTTTCTAGGTTAGCAGAGAGAGACAGAAGAGATGGTGTGATGAGAGGCCTGGAAGCCACGGAGTCTGATTCTTTTACTGTTCCTCTTGTGGGGCTGGACAGAGGCTAAGGAGAGAATGGAACCCTAGAGGATAAGACAAGTTATGTACTGTGGGCCCTAGGTTACCTGGGAAAGTGATATTCTCCATCTGGAGCAGACCTGACATGATGCGATAAAGACGTATCTCAGTTCTTCTTTCCGAAACGCGTTGGGACCCTATTGTATGCACCATAGGACTTTGGCTCCCATGGGGTTCTAGAAGGTGGTGGCAGGCATAGTCTTCCTTGTGGAGGAATTTATGATCTAATGGGGGAGAGTGCACACCCAGCGGGGAACTGGAATTTGAGCCACCCTAGGGCAGAGGCTCTATCTTCATTTTATGCTTCATCACATGGCATATAGTAGATGCTAAGATAAATGCTAAACTGAACTAGACTAGAAGACAGGTGATGGGGTATGGCTTAGAAGTATCTTTTGACCTCTTTGGTGAGTCTCAAGTTCTCATGTGTGGAATGAAGTGTCCGACGATTGGACCAATCTCCCTTCCAGCTCTCATATCCTAGGACCTTAACTCAGAGAATATATACAGAAGTGCCAATGATTATAGGTAACAACTCTTACCATTCATGAGCATCTTTATGTTAGGGGATTTAATCCTCACCACAACTCTGTGAGGTTAGAGCCTTATCTCCATCTTTTATAGACGGGCAAACTCATTCTCTTGTTCAAGTTCACACAGCAGGTGAGTGCTGGAATTGGGATTCTTCAAACTCAGCTATGTCTGACTCCAAATACTGAGTTCTTTCCACCATACATCAGGCTGCCTCCCACCTCCATGCTAAGGAAATATCACAATGAATGTAATGATTTAAGAGAGAGGTGGGGAACTTCATTACCAAGATCTGATTTATGCCTCAGATTTAAGTGCTCGGCTCTTTAGTAGCCAGGTAGGGGTTTTTTAGTCTTTAGAAATCATCCGAGATCAAGACAGTTGACTGAATTAATTGCACAACCATTGAAAACTCTCTGAGTATCTTACCCTGGAGTTATCTCCCCCACTTCCCTTTTCTCCTGGGTTCCAAACTATCCAGCTCTCCAAGTATAATGACATGAGTTGTTCCTTAAGGAAAAATAAATCCTTTAAGCCGTGGAGGGAAGCGAGTGTTCCGCTCCGAGTTAGGGAGAAGAAGAGCTGGAGCAGAGCCTGGGTTTTGCAGGTGGAAAGGTGTTGACCTGTGGTTGGGAATCCCTCCTGCTCTGCTGTTGGCCTGTGGTGGTTTATTCTGATAGGCAGGAGGAGAAAGGGAGGCCAGGAGCTTTGTGAACAAATGCAGTGAGTCTGGCTCCTCTTGAATTGTCACTGGGCTCTACATGGCATGGTTGAAGTGAGGAAGTCTGCTTCCGGCTGTTGGGGAAATTGCCCAAACTATTCTTCAGTGTTGTGGTGACAACAAATCAGATGCAGATGTAGAATTTGGGTGGTCATTCCAAGATCTTGTTGAAAATGTTGCTGCTGCCTGATATTTATTGAGCACTTAATATGTGCAAGGTCCTGTGCTAAGTGCTTTGCAGTGGAGAAAACTGAAGCTTTAAAAGGTTGGGGAACTGGCCTGAGATCTTAGGGGTAGGAGGGGTGAACTCAAACCAGGTGTGTCTGACTCCAAAACCCAAGCTCTTAATCATTATGCTAAAATTAAAGCCCCAATATAGTGCCGTATAAATAAAGTAGTGAGTGCGTGTCTATCAGTGGGATAAGTTGGGGCTCGTGGATAATCATTTAGAATGGAGCAGAAGGGCCTTTCCTTTCATTTTGGCAAAATAAATTTCAGATGGATTAAATGTGTAGGCTGAAAGCAAACCCATAAATGTAATGGGAGAAGAAGATGGTGAATATAATAAATGATGATATGAGGCAGAGGAAAACTTTATAAAAATAACTTTTAAAAAAGATAAAAAGGATATTTGGCTACAAAAACCTTCCAACATTTCTATATATGAAAACTGTGAGGAAAGTTAAAAGACAAACAACTGGGAAAAACATATGCATATTCTTTATGTTGGCTAAAAGGTGCACATTCTTACTAAACTGATGTGTACCACAGTCTTACCAACCAAATAAAGAGACAAATACTCTCTTCCTCTAATAGAAACATGAGTAAAGACCACAAATAAATAATTCACAAAGAAGAAATACAAATGGACAATGTGCAAATGAATAGTGAGGGTTCAGCCTCACTAGCAATAAACAATTAAATTTTAATTGATGTGCCTTTAAAAAATTGTCACAGAGAGAGAAAAAATAATAAACCTTGTGAGGACATAGGGAGATTGCCCCTACTTTGGGATGATTTCCTATATTAATGGTGGAGTGTGATTGGTACAATTTATCTACAGGGCACTTTGACAACACGTATCAACGTTTTAAATCTGTTCACATCCTTTGTCTCAATCATTTTACATCTAGCAGTCTGTCCCAGAGAAAATCATACTGAATGTGAACGATGACTTACCTCTAAGGACAGGCATTGAAGCAATGTTTCTAATGGTAAGAAAATTAGAAATAATCTGAATATTCAATAAGAGAAGCTGGGTTAAAGTAAAATTTTTAACTTTCATTTAAATGGTAAGGAATATGCTAGAATATTATCCAGTCACTCAAAATAACTTTGTAGAAGAATATTTAATGCCACCGAAAAATGTTCAGTATGTATTCCTTGGGGAAAAATGGGCTATAGAGCGGCATACATTAAAAAACAAAAATCACACGTTTATACCTTTTCTAAAATGAATGGAAAAAGAAACACTAAAATGTTAATAGGGTCTACTTCTCTGATCAAGGGTATATATATATATATATATATATATATATATATATATGGATATAAAATCTTTGGTATGTTTTCTTATAATTTTCAAATATTTTATAAGTATTTTTTGTAATCGAGAACAAAACAGTATTAAGCCTATTTTTGATATAATTTACTAAGACATGGTGTGCTTGTGTATGGGGGAGGGCTAAGGATCAAGTGCTACGAAATTCATCCTCTGAAATATTGTTGCCATTTCTGAGCATACGATTATAGTTTTGGGAAACCTAATACTTTCTAAGGAGCACGAAGACGCACATAGAGGAAATTCTACTTTGAGATTTCCAGGTGAAGGCAGGGAGCTATTAATTTACTGAACACATGAGTGTAAAAAAAGTGGAGAAGATGTTAATTTGACCCAGAAGTGGATCCACCCCCAGAAGCAGAGGTGGCCCAGACTCTCCATGCCTTCCAGTGCATATTAGACTGAGATCTGGCTTCTCTTATAGTCACATTTTCAGGTTCTAAGTCCCCCTCCAACCTATTTAATCACATAGAGGAAATTTAGGACTAGAGTTGGGTAATTAATATGTGTGTGTGTGTGTCTTTGGGCGATGGAGGGGGTAGGTGAGAATCTATGGGGGTGCCCAGTCCCAGGAGAGGGGACAGAGAAGGGACAGGCCTGTAGTCATTAGGATGGGCCTTCGTGCTGAGTAGCAATTTGTACGCATTTGATAGCCCAAATGGTGTATGTGTGTGTGTGTGTGTGTGTGTGTGTGGTGTGTGTGTGTGTGTGTGTGTGTGTGTGTGAATGTACGTGAGGAGGTAGGCATTGTAAGATTTTTGTTGTTTGGTATTTTTGAGCTGAAGGCTACTGTTTTTATTAGTTAAGGCTCTAATTTGGGTTGAATTTATCAGCTCTGTTGATCAGTTTTTCAAAGGAGTTTAATTAACTACTTAATGAGAAAATCTACTTTGCTGTGTAAATTCATGCCTTGTTAATAAATTCCGGCCAGAGACTGTGGAAGATGGGACTGGGATCTTCTTGCTAGGGGTCTGTTGGTCCCACTAATCACCTTTTGGTCGTGTAGAGGTAGGAAGTGGAATTCTGGATCACTGGCCCCTAAATTCAGAACCTGGAGCTTTCAGAGTGTGCTCTAGATATCAAACAGAATGTTTACCTGTTACCTTGGTTGGGGAAAGAATTAGTAGCCAGCTGGTAGTTCATTTAATACAGTCTTGTATTATCACTGGAGAATTCAGAGCAGCTAATGGTCTCCTTTGCCTCTTTCTCCAGCCACGTGTTTTTCTAGCAGTGTCTTTATTTTGTGTTTGTATCCCTTTGTACTTTTCTTTGTTATATACCAGTCTGTGTTCAGATGAACCATTTTCTCTAATCAAATAAAGGTATCGTAAATTTTATGTCTACTTTTCTAGATATGAACAATTGGACCCAGCTATTGCATTTGCCCATGTTAAAAAAGTTATTCTTTTATAACTTTATAAAGATTTTAAGTAACACCAGGACAGAAATAGGGAACCAGCCTGTTTGCCTCTTGAAGTTTGCTGAACAGTCAATTTCCACCTGTTAAGTGTCAGTCAATCCATGTTATATCCATGGATTATATTGCTGATATACTATATCAGCAATATAACATAAGCAAATTTAAGACAACATAGAAATGTTCGTGGACGGGTATTGAATGACTCATTAAAGTTCAGATGGATTCTGTCTTTATTTCTCTCTCTCTCTACTTTAGTTTCCTAAAGTGCGGTATGGTGAAGGAAACTAACTAGGATTTGGATTTCTTTGGATTTATATATTTCTCCAGTGCTGAATAGCTGTTTTTTCAAGTCAGGCCATCTCTGTTGCCTCTCCACGGGAGTGAGAAATGGGGCAGTATATTCAATTTTGTTGCCAAGACCCATTGCCCTACACCAAGGGGTCGTAGAGCAGTATGGAAACTCTTTGCTCTGGGTTGAAAAATGCAAGCCCCTTCTGCTAGATAAATCAATGTGTGATGGCCTCAAATCAAATGCCTTCATTTCAAAGTGACTGGCCTTTGCTTTAGATCTATCAGGAGGAGAGAAAGTCTAGAGGATTGGAGAAAATCCAAACTGGTTCATCAGCCCTTAATGTTTTCAAGAATGTTTTATTTTGCTGCAGTGTCTAGTAGAGAGTTTCAGGCTGCCTTGTTGAGGGATGAAAAGCAGAGCCGGTGACTGGTGACTTCATAAGCTTCAGAACGTGGAGCCAATTAAGCTAGAAATCTTGAGGAAGGTGTGCCTTTGGGGTGTTTATGACAATCTAGAGTATTACGAAATTAAATAAATCCTTCTCTTTGGAAGGACCATCCACATTTACAGCCATCTGTGAGAAACATACTGGGTTATTAAGAACTTTGGGTTGGAAAATGCGCAGCTCTTTGCATTTCCAGCACAGATCTGGAACACTGTTCTTCCATGGTCCTTTGGGAGTGAGGAAAGTCTGTTTAGAACATGCACAAAAATGCAAAAATGAATTGCATTTGGCTATTAGTAACATAGATTGGAAACAACACTAGCTTATACAAGTTATGAGTTTTTTCTCTCATGTGTAATAGACGAAGAGACAAGCAGTCTATGCTAATACGGTGACCCCATGGTGTCATCAGGGTCCCAGGTCTTTCCATCTTCCTGTTCCTCCATCCTTAGCATATGGCTTTCGTCTGCAAGGCTGCCTTATGGTCCAATATAGCTTCTGGATTGCGGTCTTCATCTTTTCCACACCTAGATGGGGAGTGAAGGGCAAAAGGGGGAGATACCAGCTGTGTGTCCCTCCCTCAGGGAGGTTTTCTGGAGCTCCCCTTCAACCGTGTCCATCTGCATATCATTGACCACTCCCACTTGCAAGGGCATATTTTAGCTTAAGATCTGCAACTGGATTCTTGTACTGAGGAAGAAGGAAGAAAGTACACTAACTGGGCAACTGTCTGTGGGCCACAGTAGGAGCTCCTGAGCAAGCCGGTGTGAGGTCTTTCCTGCGTAAGCCTGCACACTTCCAGTTCTGATCCCAAAGGCTTTAGCACCCTTTCTCCATACATTCAGAGCCTCTCAGCATCCTGTGTTTGTAGACAAGGAAATGAACTGGTTCACCTATAATATACATAGACCTCAGAGAGGTTCACCAATTTGCTATGGGATACACAGCAATCTAAAGAGGTGGAGAAATTGGCCCCGGATCCTGGAAGTTGACGTGAAAGGCAAGAGTGTTAAAAGCACAATTTGAAATATTGTCGCTGGTGTCACCAGTTCACCAGGGACAACAGGATGTGGATATGATTAACTCTCAGTCTCCAGTTTATCCACAGCAGAGGAATTCTCAGAGTAATAGTCACCTTATTCTGTGCACTTAATATAGGCCAGGTGTTATCCATCCATTATGTCTAATCCTCATATGACCCTGCACAGGAGGCACCGATCTCCCAATTTTTCAGCTAGGGAAACAGGACATCAGAGGGGTTATATCACTTATTCAAGTCACACAGTTAGTAAGAGCTGGAGTAGAGATTTGGACACATCTCGGACAACAAATCCATGTTCCTCTCCTCTGCTGCATGCTGGCGATTGGACGCTGGTTTAGGGAAGACATCCAGGTCCTATAGAAAGAGATTTGAGGGGCTTGTTCTCATGATGGGAAGCAGTACTTAGGATGGTGTGAAGTTTCCCTGCTCCTGCTTCTGCTCCATGGCAACTGTTCACTCACCATTCTGCATGCATCCCAGGCCCCCCGCTGGGTGCTCAGAGCAGCGGGCTCCCGGCCCCTTCTTTTCCTCATTGGGTCATGTTGCATGCCACCCTCCTCCCCATGTGCCACTCTGGAGAGGCGCATAAAAGCAATCAGTATATTCTCATATTTTTTCTTGATGTAAAAAGATGAAGTCATGGCATATGGTCAGATTGCCAGCACTGTTAATAATAAACCTCACATAATTAAGCACTGATTTATTCCTTTATATAAGTGAAAGAAATTGCTTTAACTGCCTTTGCTCGAGACCATCCAGTCAGATGGATTATGTATAGGAAGTTGAAACTAAAAATTATGGACGCTCATATTTCACTCTGGTGGAGGTTTATTGGAGGTACAATTAGAACCCTAACTAAATGTGTCCTGTGTTCCCTTTGATGGAGAGATCAGATATTAATCTGGGGATATGACTAATTCTCAACACAGCTGCTCTCCTTGCTCTAATATTCCCACTTTCAGTTCAAAACCTGGAAACATGTTTAAAAAATTGATCAGAGCTTATAATAGCAATAATCACCTTGAAATTGGTTGTTACTCCAGTTAATGAACTGAGTAGGAGAGCAAAAGCCTCCCTCTGTGTCCCTCAGGCCTTTAACTAACAAGCTAGTTGTTAATCACTGGGTTTATTAAAAAAGAAAAATCTCTTTAGGGGATTGAACTGGGAAAAAGTAGGGGGCTGAGCGTTCTCAGTCTGAGGATCCTTAGACAGCTCTGATCATCTCCGGCAGCTACATCCCTTTCCCACCAAGGCCAGGGCTGTGGTGACCTGTGGAGATGGCATCTCTTCCTCCAGGCCCTGGGGCCCGGCTGCCTGAATAGTGGTCCAGAAGCTTATTAGAAATGAAGAATCTGAAGCCCCAGCACAGACCTGTGGAACCAGGGTCTGCACTTTAATAAGCTCCTCCACTGAAGGCTCCTGGGTGCCTTCATTTGCTCCAAGCCTCAGCTTGTAAAACGGACCTCATCTCAGAGGCTTCTCTACAGGCTCTCATAAGGTCTCAGCAGACCCCCTCCTTCTGACCTCAACTGGATCCCCGTGGAACAGGGCAATGTACACCAGAGCATGGAGCATGACACCTGGTGAGAAGTAGACTCAATACATGTCTGTGTAAAAAGCTATTTCCCCAAAGTGTATCTTCTTTCAAGGAAGAATCTCTCCGAGACCCTTTCAAGGAAGAATCTCTTGGAGAAAGGGGAAGGCCTGCCGGGTAAGAGTCTTGGGATGGTCAAGCAGCCTCAGGTGAGCCAGGCAGTCCCTGGGGTTCGGAAGTTGTGAGGTAAGGGACTTACATCCTTAGAACAATTTCGTACTGTCCTACTTTCACATCCTAGTGCCTGGATGTGACCCCTTGCCCTTCATCTAAACGCCACTGCCATTTCCTGCTCACAAGAGAAGCGCTCCTTTCCCACAGAGCCTGCAGACTTCCCCAGACCCCTAAGCAACACTTTCCAAGTGAGTAGAGTTCAGCCCTGGGTTCTGCTGAAGCTTTAATGAGCTGCTGTTTTATTTCCTTGCTCTGTTTCCTTTTCTAACTGTCCACGGCGAAAGATTTCCTCAAAAGCTTAATGAAACCCGAATCACAGGACGGCTGTGTTTTATCGATGTGCCTGCCACTGTTCTGGAACTGTGGGGTCGCTAGGGTAGGGGAGCAGCTTCAGGGAGCCGCCCGGAGCTGTGGGGATGACGTCATGGGTTAGAAAGGCTGGGAGCAGTTGGAGGAGAGATGCTGCTAACAGCCTGGGGTTTGCAGATAAGCCCAGGAGTAAAAAGTGACATAGTCGGGATTAAGCAGAGCATTGGAGATTAGAACTATGAGAAGCCAGCTGGGGCCCATCCCCTTCCTTGTTCAGGTCCCGGAGTCGCTTAACTGTGAATCAAGCTCGTGGGAAGATGCGGGACCGGCTGTGCACAGCGACCCTACCGGGACCTCACCTCCCCACCGCTCCAGACGGAAACCGCCCTCCACGTTCACTTCCTCTGTGGTTTTTGTAGGTGTTGGGTTCACTCAGTGGACATGCCGCCCTCCTTCCAGATTTACTGGAATATAATTTTCACTCTTGGGAAGGTAGCCCCTGAATGACCCTTTATTTCTCTCCCTAAACGGAGGGAGACGGTTTACACCGCTGGTCGTGAACTGGCTCATAATGTGATTCTGTGTTGGAATCACATGAATGACTTTTCACCCATAATGCTTCTCTAAGAATTTTAAGTTACAAATAAGGAGTCTCATTTTGTACTTCTGCAGAATAATTGCTTAGGAATTCAAACAAAACGACCTATCTGGTAATCCATGGTGTACGTCTGTGAAATTTCGTTTTCTTTACTTGTACCTTGTTACTCTTCTCTTTTTTCAGACCTGGAGATTTGCAGGCAGTTGCACAGTATTAGCCTTGGAAGGACCCTGTGTACGAGCTAGTGCAGAAGAGGATCTTAGTCTTGGGGCGGGGATTTAGAGTCGGCGGTGTGGGGAGTAGGGGGACTGCGATTTATCCAAACTCACAAAATTAGTTGGTGGCAGAGCTGGAATCCTGCTTCTGCTTTCTTAAACTGGATTTTGAAAATTGCGCCCTTTCTCCTTAACTTTGCAATTCCTACCCCCATCCCCGCCCTGTTGCCATTTGTCTATATATTTTTTTCCCAATTCGGAAATGTAAAAATATAAACAAAATTGACTTTATTAGTGCTTTCCTTTATGGTGTCTACGCGTTTCTGGCATATTTAGGGATGTCTATGGTGCTTCAAGGTTATTTTGAAAAATGTTTTCTTCTAGTGCATTTGTGTACCGTAGAAGGGCTTGTGAATAAATTAGTAAATGCCTGTCATTGTCTCCTCTGCCTTTCTTTGTTTTCACAGCACTTATTATTCTCCACGCATTGGAATGTGTTGTAAGAGGAGGGACTGTTTTTGTCCTCTACAGTACTTTGTCCATAGTAGGTCTGTAGGAAGTATTTGATGTTGAAATAATTTATGGTTTATTTTCACATTTAAATACAGTTGGAATTTGTTGTGCTGTAAGGAGTACGGTGGATCTTTGACTATACTTCCTCTCTCCCCCTTCCAGTAGCTGCCTTTTTGTCTTCAGCCAATTTATTGATCAGTAAGTTTATTCTTTCCCCATGGATTTGAAATGACATTTTTATCCCATAATGCATATCTGAATTTATTTTAGGACTGATCTTCATAAATGTCCTGGCTTTCTTTCATGTTTTTCTTTAGATGAGATTTTTTTGGGTTCATTTTATCAAATGCCCCCACTCCCTACCCCGTGTTTGTTCTGATTGTTGAGATTGAACCCCAGTCCTTCTACCTCAGTGTTCAGTACTCCGAGACCAAATTAGCTTGACATAAAAAGAGAAGCCATCTGAAGAATAAATTAAATCGTTGTGGTCAGCAGGATTGGAGGTCTGAATCCAGAAATAACTAATTGAGTTGCATTTATTGAAAACGTACTGTCTTATTTCATTGACTAGAAGATACCATTAATTATAAGACATCATTATTTTATGTATCATTAGAAATAAAAGATTGCCAAATTAATTATGTCAGTTGTGAGATGCATCTAACTTCAGAGATGTTAAAATGTTAAAAAAAATGCGTCTTAGAATCAACGAAATACCACATTAGTAGAATGTTATAGAAACTATAGTAGGGAATTTTCTTATGTAGTAATTTTCCTACTCTTTTTAAATGTTTTTCAAAAGTCTCATCTCGTTTGTCCCTTATTACTTCTCTATGGTATAGGAAGGACCAATATTTTCATTCCCAAGTTACCCATAACAATAATAGTAACACGTATATAGCAGGAACTATGAATTGGGTGCTGTCCTAAGTCCAAGGCTACAAAGTAAGTAGTAATGTCAAAAAGAGTCATGTACCACAATGTTCATTGCATCACTACTTACAATAGCCAAGACATGGAAGCAACATAAGTGTCCATTGACAGATGAATGGATAAAGAAGATGTGGCGCATATATACAATGGAATATTACTGAGCCATAAAAAGAAACGAAATTGAGTTATTTGTAGTGAGGTGGATGGACCTAGAGTCTGTCATACAGAGTGAAGTGAGTCAGAAAGAGAAAAACAAATACCGTGTGCTAACACATGTATATGGAATCAAAAAAAAAAAGGTTCTGTAGAACCTAGGGGCAGGACAGGAATAAAGACGCAGACGTAGAGAATGGACTTGAGGACACAGGGAGGGGGAAGGGTAAGCTAGGACAAAGTGAGAGAGTGGCATGGACATATATACACTACCAAATGTAAAATCGATAGCTACTGGGAAGCAGCCGCATAGCACAGGGAGATCAGCTCGGTGCTTTATGACCACCTAGAGGGGTGGGATAGGAAGGGTGGGAGGGAGATGCAAGAGGGAGGGGATATGGGGATATATGTATACATATAGCTGATTCACTTTGTTATACAGCAGAAACTAAGACAACACTGTAAAGTAATTATAGTCCAATAAAGATGTTACAATAAATAAATAGCCAAAAAAATTTTAAAAACAATTTAGAAAAAGTAGTAATGTCAAGATTTGAGCCTGAGAAATGTAGCTCAGATGTGTGATTCAGAGTTGATGCTCTGCCTCAGACATAACCTACATATGATGAGGGACATGAGACCTAGAGACCTTCAAAGATTTGCCATGATCCCTCATGGATTCCGATTCCTACACTAGCACATTTTACACACCATCATTTGAAAATCGTCATAGTGAACACCACGGGATTTATGTTTCTAAACCTTTGGTTTTTAGCTCAGAGGAGCCTAACAGTCTTGGCCTGTGGGTGTGGCCAGGAAGGATGGTGAATAGGAAAGGGAGCCATCCAAACTCTTTAGACCAGATGCATCTTCTAAGTCTCTTCTCTGTGTTCCTTTCTGACAGCAGTGTGGGGCAGGAAACTCAACAACTCTGTACAAAAGAAAGGCTGGTTATTGTCTGGAAGCGTGTGTCCTTTGGTTTGGGTTGTTTTTGTTATTTCTGCCTCGGCTGGAATAAAACATCCTGGTCAGGCATGAGTTCGTCATTGGGACTTTGGGTTTCTGTCCTGAGGCTCTCACTCTGGCTGACCCCGGGCAGGATCGCTAACAGTGGCAGCTCTCTGAACGACCTCTCCCACAGAATTATGCAGAACTGAGTTCTGTGGACCCATAGTCCTTACAGGTGAGGGATGTAGTATCTTTCCCTGGAGTTAATTATCTGCATGCCTGCATCTGAACTTGCTGCGTGGAATAGAGATTTTGTGTTTATCTGGAACTAATGGCTTCCTGAAGTATCAACTGATAGAATCTTTTAAAGTCATTTCCCTACATGAAGGACTCAAGGGCATGTGCACGAGTGATGTGTGAGTTTTCACTGTGGTCTTTGGGGTAAAGAACTTTCCAGATGGAGGGAGGCAGGAGCGCTTTACTTGGACTTAGGGTGCCAATCCCTGGTTGAGTGGGGATCAGGCAGTCTTCTCCTTGTTTGAGCCGCAAGAACATATTTCCTTTGTTCTAAAATGGGTGTGGATGAACAAACTTCGCTAATGCTTTTACTGTGATAGGTGTCAGGGGGCACCAGGCTACTCTACATTCATCGTCAGAATCCAAAATAAAAGGAGTGAGAGAGGAGTTTAAGCCCCAGACCTTACCGGCCCCTTCTCAGTTCCATGCATTAAAACCCCTTACGATGGCCCCAAGTGAGGGTTTCGGAGAGGGTGTCATCAACTCACTGCGGTGGCTTCTGATTGGCCATCAAAGAGAAGGGAAATCCGCTGACTCTTACAAATGAGAATTTACTGTAGTCTCATGTGTTAAATCTTAACTAATGATCCCTAAGAAGAACTGCTCCCCAACCTCATTAACTAATTAAACAATTCAGACAGAGAGTTATCCATGCTGCAAAATATTGCTGAAGTAACTGGTGCTCTTCTCCTGTTCTGGAATGATTTCTTAACAAAACCCGAGGATGCCTGGACGCTCCTTCCATTGCTCTGCCTGGGAGCCCTGTCACTGGTTCCATGCTGGGGATTTGATGTGCCCCCGAGGCTGCCCTCTGGAAGCCGACTGCCAAGCCTCTGCGGGCTTCGAGGGTTTTCCAGGCATTCTCTTTCTCAGCAGGGCTGTGAAAAAGGAAACGGAGTTGGCCTCTCTTAGCACGAGAGAGCTTTTGCTCTCTGCTGTGATTAAGGAAGCTACGCTTCTTGAGATAGTGATTTTGTTTTCATTGTTTCTCTCTTGTTGAGGACCCCCTGTGCTGAGGTATTTTGAATTAAGTAGCTGGGTCCCGAAGATGTTAATTACTGTAATTTATTGGAGAACTTCAAATCAGGAGTTAGTTTCCTTTGAAATACACATTGCCTCTCTTATGTATTAAGCAATGGTGATCCTAACGCCCTCAGTTGTGATTGTGGCTATGGGGTTGGTTAGGGTCCTGAGGAACCCTCCGGAACATGTAGTTTTTAAACTCTAATTGCAGGTTCTGTGGCTTGGCCTCTGCTATATGTTTGTAGCAGAGGCTAGCTATGAATTTGCTATTTCAACAACAGCTCAGGGAGGCAATATTAGGGGTTGGCCTTTGGGCATAGACTGTGTGAGTTAAATAAATCTCTGCTGTCGACTTAAAGACAGGTCCACAATAGCTTATCTGAAACCTTTGGGGCTAGCGAGATGTCTTTTAGAATTCAGATTCTTTCATATCTTAGAAAAGTACACTAGTACATATGCCGTATTTTACAGTAAACCCCCCAGCAAGGGCAAAATCTGTGTGGTATCCTGTAACCTATTAATATATCTGGGGCAACACGCGTGACTATTGACATTAAATAAAGATCAGGAATAGACTTACAGCAGTTAAAATTCAGGTCAGGTTTTATTGCCAAGTGAGTTTGTGGCAAACTTATGACAAAACCAGATCGTTTTCAGGGCTTTTGGATTTTGGAACTGTAGATACGAATAGTGAATCTGTACTTACTCATAAAGTTATTTTTCTTCAATAAGGTGTGTGTCAAGTACGTATCGAAGTGGCTTCTATAACACCAGCTGCCCAATAAATGTTAGCTAGGGTAGGGATTCTCATCCCCTCACAGAGCCCACATCCTTACTGCTAGCTTGTCTCTGAGTATCCTGGCTGGTCATTTTGTCCCTGAGTCAGCCTGTAAAAATGTGTCATCTCCAAGTGTATCCAGATGAGAAGACTTTTACCAGCTTTGTCTCTTAAGACGGTTCTCTTGTTCCACTAGTTCTAGAGACGAGCACTGTCCTACTGAACTTTCTGTAATGATGGAAGTGTCCTCTATCTGTGCCATCCAATATGGTAGCCATTAGCCATGGATGACTACTGAACACTTGAAATGTGGCCAGTGTGATTGGGAAACTGAATTTTAAATTTTATTTAATTTAAAGTAATTAATTAAACTTAAAAGAGCCTGAGGGGGTAGTGCCACCACATACATATTGGGCAGTGTAATTCTACGGAGACCTGGGCATGGAGTTCAATGCTGAGGGGACGTTCTCCTCTCTAGGTACAGAATTCTTTTTTCTCAAGCTGCTGAAGCTGGTAAGAAACTACTCATTCATTTATTTATTTCCCAGGTCTTTTATGAGTGTCTGCTATTGATCAAACTCTTTTAGGCACTGGGGATACAGAACCAGGTTTTTGTTTGTTTGTTTGTTTTTTGGCTGCACTGCACGGCATGTGGGATCTTAGTTCCGAGACCTGGGATCAAATCCACGCCCCCTGCAGTGGTAGTACAGAACCTTAACCACTGGATCTCCAGGGAAGTCCCCAGAACCAGGTTTTTACACTCAAGGAGAACACGCACACTAAATGCATACATTAGTGAGGATATGTAAGCAGACATCTCAAACATAAACACACAGTGATGAATCCAGGGATAGAGATTTTGGTTTGCTGTGGGGGCACAGAAGCAGGACACACAACCAGGTGAGCGTTCAGAGAACTTTCTTGAGAAGGAACTGCCTGGTTTCTTGTACAAGTAGTAGAAGTTAGCCAAGGGCAGTGGGCTAAGGCAAAGAAGGAATTACAGGTGAGCCTGAGAAAAGACGTGGAAATGAAAACAGTGTGGGGTTGTGGCCAGTTATCAGCTGTTGACGTGGCTGTAGGGGCTGAGGCTGGGGTGCAGGATGGTGATCAGCACCCAGTATGGTTCGGAGCTCCTGAGACAATACTTAGAGCAAGGATTCCCTCTTTCACTGTTTCAGCCAGCATTTAATCAGGAAGACGGAATCCACTCTAGACATTTCGAGAGGGAAGAAGTTTCATGTGAGGAATCGGTGGCCTCTATACTGATTGGACGCTGGGAACAAAGGTCAGGCCACTGTCAAGAAATCAGAAGTTAGGGATTTGGTGGGAGCTGCCCCTTATTATCTCGGCTGCCTGTGGCATTGAACGCACGGGCAAAATCCACATCTGTCATCCGCTCTCTTCCAATTCCTATTTGCCTGCTGAAGCTGGAGAGTAATGCTTTTCTTTCTCTTTTGCCTCCAAATCTCATGTCAAGTTCTCTCAGTGATGGGGTTTAGCAAGGAAATCTGTGAATTGTAGTTCCCAAGCTTTCCACTCTATAGGTATAAGGAAGGGCTTGGAAGAGCCTGCTGGCACTGAGGAATAACAAATAGTATAGGGTACAGCCATTTTCTTAAGTGTCTCAAACTAGTAATGTTGCGTACAGGTAAGGTGATCACAGAATTTATCCAATCCAGGTCACTTCTGAAAATAAAGGGGCTCTGGAATTTATTAATAGATATTAGATGATACACAGGAATGTAATCTGTGACTGTCCCAGGTAAATGGAAATGAATGGTTACCCTAGATTAGGGCATCATTAAGAAATGTAATATATATATATACTGTATATATATATATTTTTTTTTTTTTTTTTGTAAGTGGACATATAGAAGAGGCAACAAGGGAAAATGTGGATAACTGTTGAATCTGGGTGACAAGTACATGGAATTTCATTATACTATTTTGTCTGCTTTTGTGTGGGTTTGAAATTTTCATAATAAAGTTAAATAAGGAAAGAAAGTACCTAAAATTGAGATTTTAATTGATTCATATATACATATTATATACATATGTGTGTGTTGTGTACAACTGTTAATACAACCTTTTCAGATAATGATGATGTTTTAAAAAAATATGTATCACGTGGTCTTTAAGGACCCTTGAGAATAAAGTTTTGTCACCAGAAAGGGGAAAGGGCTTTGGGTCGGGGCTTGGGGCTGTTGAACACTACACCTGAATTCTGTTTCAAGTTGGTCAGTAGGTCTTTAGGGTGGTCTTGGTAAATGAGTCCAGAAACTATTGATAGAATGGCAATAGAATGAGCCCCTGAGATGATTTAGCATCATCTCTGGCATCTGCAAAGTGGTCAGTAAAAACTTGTTCAGTCAACGAAGTAAGAATCCTGCTGTGTTCTTCCTTTGCAGGAAGTGAGTTTAAACTCAGATGACAGCTGGCAAAGCGGGGCGAAGTCTGGAAAGATAGCTATCTAGATGTCAGGGACCATGGCTGTGTTTTGGAACATGAAGAGATTGATTGCATCATGCTCACTTGATTTTTGTAGTTTATCCAGTTAAGCTCTTAACTCTGCTTTTGAAAAAATAAATTTATGATGAGCGCAGCGGAGCCCTGGCTATCGTTTCTCCAGCCTGGAAGCAGATGTGCATTTGGAACATGCTGGTCTGGGGGATCCACCAGCCATCCAAAGGAACTGAGTGTGAAGTGAGCAGGGAATGTTGGCTCCCCCTCTCAATGATGCTTTGTGATCTAAGAGGTGTTTTTCTGTTTTCAACAATGTGCTGCAGAACGGTCTGTAACAGTCTGTTGCAATTTTCTCCCCAAATCTCTCACGTTTCTGCCAATAGTGAATTAGACTGTCATTAGTTTCACAGATGTGCTTTGATCCCTACAAGGCTTGTCTCCTGGCGGGGAGACATCTGAACCACTAATGTGGATTTTCTAAACCTGGAGAATAAAGCACAGCACAATGCAATGAACGTGGGCGAGGAGCCTGGAGCCCTGGGCATCAGAGTCACATCCCTGTTGCTAATTAACTGTGTCATCTTGGGTGAGGCATTGAACTTCCCATTGTCTCAGTCCTCTGATCTATTAAATGAGAGCATTGGATGGATCCCTCAGTCACTTTCAGATCCTCTGAGAGCGAATGGGAAAACTCTTCAGGTTTAGAGAGATGCTCTCTTGCTGTTGGGATTTGGCTTTCTGAATTTGCATCCACAGTGCTTTCCCAGGATACCGTTGATCCTATCTAGTTACTAGCTCACTACTCTCCAGTATGCTGCCTGTTAAAGGGTGCAAGGGTTGTGTGGGTTTGATGAGGTATCTTTTCTGGCATCTCTGTCATTCAAAGACCAGGTTGTTTAACAGAGGAAAAACACGGTAAAGAATCGTACGTTTCAGAGCTGATAAAGCCCCTAGCAATCTCTACGGATTTCTAGTCTAACTCCCTTCATTTGCAAATTAGGAGCCCAAAGCCCAGAGAGGGTAAATCACTTTCCCAAGGCTACGTACATTGTCAGAGTTGGACCTAACTCCAGTTTGTCTGCCTTTGGGCCATAATCCCAGCTCTCAGGCTGTCAGCAGCTCAGATCCTGGGCAATGGAAAGATCCTTAGTGATTTTAATTTCACTATAGACCAGTACAAGATTTCGATAGCAATATCATGATATGTTGAGCTGGAGTGCATGTGCTTCTCCAGGCTCAGGAAAGGGTGTAGCAGTGGATTTAGAAGCTCTGGGGGAAAATTCTGGCTTCACTGTGTGCAAAACCAAGCAACTCGCTCACTCGTATGAGCCTTGGTCTCTTCATCTGTAAAATGGAGATGGTAACGATACCTTCATTGCTGACCTCTCAGGCCTCTCACGCAGAGCTCCTGTAGATGCTGTGACAACTCTGGCAACTAAATAGAGTATATAAAAGATAATCACCAATTATAGCAAACACCTGTGGAACATGTTTGACCTGTCAGGCTTTAATTAGACACTTCAGGTACATTTGCTCTTTCAATCCTGAAACAATTCCACTGGCAAGTTTGACAAATGGGGAAACTGGACTTAAAACATCTGAGATTGTTCAGCTGATGAAAGCAGGTGCTGGGGTTCACTGAAGGCAGCCCTGAGCATGTACCTGAACAGCACACTGCAGTGATTTATCTTGAGCTTTCAGTGGCCCTGCAAAACCAGCGACATCTCCCTGACTTCACCGTGCTCTGTTCTGATCAATGTTGGAAGAAATCCTTGTATGGCCGGTTGCCAGTCCAGACAACACGTTGCATGGTGGGTGATGAGCATGGCACTTTTCTCCTCAGGACCGGGGAGTGGGGTAGGGGGGTGACTGCTTTGGGAAATGATGATTGTTGAGACCAGTTCCAAACCACTCACACCCTCCAGCCACCTCCGGGAAGGCTGCTTATGACCTCAGTAAGATGATCGGTACCTCTCACATAGAGCCAGACGCTTGGAAAAGAGAAGCCAAATCGTGACTTTTCTGTTCTCCAGGACCTGTGGAAAACACCTATAGGATCAATTCTCAGGCAGAGGTGGGCATATCTCTGTATCTATCTATCTATCACTCCATCTATCTGCAATTATCTACATATCTCTCTATTTTCTATGTATGTATGTATCTATCTATAATTATTTATGTTTCTCTCTATTATCCATGTATGTATGTATGTATGTATCTCTCTATCAACCTTGTTCTAAGCACCTTTGAATAGGACACTTAAAGGCCTCATTTCAAAGCTTTTGATTTCCAGTTGTTTCCTCCTGACCCACCTATTTAGGCACCAAGGAGTCTTTGAAGTACCTGTCTTAATGAGATGACGGGGAGAGAGGAGAGAATTCACAGTTGGCCACTGCTAGGGCAGTTGTGAGTTGAGCCGGAGTGAGGGTCAGGGCATCACCTCCAGGAGGGGAACTTGCTTCTGACACTCCCCCCTTTGCACACATCTTGGAAGGCCAGGAGAAACATGCAAAGAAAATGGACTTCTTTGGGCAAATATCCCCAAGCTTAAAATTTGTTTTAATGAACATTTGGACACATGAGAGAGAAAGCATCTAAAGTATTTGTATATGACAGATAAACATATGTGTACATATACATCTGTATATGTATGCACACATACATACATACATGCACACACATGTACCGGGCATGCATGGTCATGTTTTATCTTTATTTGGTTAAAATATTTTAAAATATTAACATATACTGATTATTTTCTAATTACAAAAATAATACATACTTGAGGAATACAGAATGCCCATAGAAAAAAAAAAACATCCCTTCATCTCAAAGTAGCCACTGTCAAGATTTAGAGATATGCTTCAATCTCTCCTGTTTTTAAATCAAAGCAAAGCATGTACATAGTTTCAAAAATCAAGTAGTCATACAAGACTTATGATAAAAAGCAGCAGATCCCCCCTCTAGGCCTATCATCAAGTCAGGTTTCCCAGAGGAAACTGCTTTCAACTGTTTTAGCTGTCACTGCTGGTATTTATTACCATATTCGTAAATGATATTTCATGTGCTAGTTTTGATTTACCAAATGTAGACATTACCTGTTGACTTCTTACTAGGTAGGGATTTAGGTCTCTCGCAGCCCCTCTGCCCTTTCACAGACACACATGCTCACACTTCCTCTCCCACCAGTACCTTTTATTATAAATCAAAATTCATATATAAATACAAAAATTCTGACTTCAATTCCAGTGGGTATGTGGGGACTTCCCTATATTACCAAGCAAGTCTTCACCACCAGCTGGATGTCCTACAATTCAACTCAGTTCTGACTATGTACCTGGAGATAGTGTCAGATTCCACAAGTTAAGGGCTCAGTCTTAGAAGACTGCTTCCCTCCCTCCCCCAACACCCAACACTTCAGAAACCAGTCGTGAGTCCAGGTTGTTACTTGTGCTTCTGAGCAACTGCCTATAAATCAGAGGTTCCCATGACCCCCTCCCTGGGTTCAATTAATTTGCTAGAGTGGCTGACAGAACTCAGAGAAACATTTACTCACTAGATTACAAATTTATTAGAAAAGAACAGAACCCGGGAACAGACAGATAGAAGAGATGCATAGGGAAGGTATGGGGAAGGGACACGGAGCTTCCATGCCATCTCCCAGCACCACCATGTGTTCACCAACTCAGAAGCTCTTGGAACCTATCCTTTTGGGTTTTTATGGAGGTGCTACATTATGTGAGCGTGATTGATTAAATCATTGGCCAGTGGTGACTGAACACAATCTCCAGCCCCTTTTCTCTCCCTGGAGCTCAGGGGGTGGGACTGAAAGTTGCAACCCTCTAATCACAAGGTTGGTTCCTCGGGCAACCAGCCCTCATCCTTAAGTTACCCAGGGCTTTCCAAAGCCACCACATTAACACAACAACATACCTTTATCAATCCTTTTCTTCACTTAGGACATTCCTATGGTTTTAGGAGCTCTGTGCCTGAAATGGAAATGAAGACCAAATATATATTTCTTATTATAAATCACAATATCACAAACACAAATTTATATAGAATTTAAAACACTTTTATTTATTTAATTTTACTTTAATATTTTATTTTTAATTTATTTAACTCAAATTTAAAATAAAAATTATAAATCAACATTGTATATCACAGTAACGTTTACGTTATTTTGACCATGTAAACAGTCTATACCACTAAACCATGACGTGTACAGTTTCCTGGAATTAATACTTATTTCAAACACATCAGGTGATGTATCAGTTCCATTTTTCCTTCCCTGGAGACTTAAATCCTCAGGTGTTCTGTCCTTCTGCTACACTCCAGGCTGGTGGCTCCCTAGGCCTCGTCCTGAGAATTCCCTTGACTTTTCTCCTGTGTTGGAACCTCTGCTTCCTGAATCTGCTCTCTTTTTCTTTTGTGATTTTCTATCTGGTTTTTGTGGCCTGTATCTTCTAGACACTTCCTAAGAAAGGATGCATGAAAGGAAATAGTTGAGACTATGTTATCAGCCTGGGTCTAGTCTGGAGACCAAAACCACATCAGTAATTCAAACAGGGCAAGTTTAATAGTGGGAATGATTAATAAGTAAAGGGTAAGAGAGGAATCTAAAGAATGTAGGAATAGCAAATGTAGGGAGTAGCTAACTCCCCCTAGGGCTGAAGGAGAGCACCCAAAGGAAGAACAAACTGGGAAGGGTACCCCCTTCCCCAAGGCTGAGATTCAGAGCTCACTGGAGAGGCTGTGGCTTGGCTTCTGGTGGCAGAAAAGCTTACGGGGTGCCATGGGCTGCAGTTGGTATACATTGGGATGCTATCCATTGGGATGCTGAGAAGATTTGCTGAAGGGCAAGTGACAGTGGGTCTTCCGCACGCTCCTGGAAGCTTTGTCATCGAATGAAGACAGTGCACACTGAGCACAAGAGAAGCCCCTTCATTTGTTACCTGGCAATGTACCTCTAGCACCCTTTATTGATGAAGCCTGAGTGGATGTTGAAGGAAAAATGTTTCAGGGTTCATCTCCATTATCGCAAAGTAGGGCAAAGAAGGGTGGGTTTGGAGCTGAGAGGCAATAAATTGATAACTGGTACATTTTGCTTGCTTGCAAGTATCTGCAATCGTTTCCCCTCAGAAATGCTTTATTGTCTCTACTTCTAGTATCATGACTGGAAAATCTACTGCCATGCTCGGTCCTAATTCCCCCTCCCCTGCTATTGCCCATGAAATATTTTACTATCTTTTCTTGTCCTTAATGTTAGTTCATGATGATATGATTTAATGTGGGTCTATTTTCACCTATTTTAAACACTCACTGGGCTCTTTCCATATAGAAATTCATGATCTTTTGGTCTGGTAATTTTCCCTTTGTTATTTATTTAATAATTTCTTCCTCTCATGTTCTCTGTTCTCTCCTTCTGTTGCTTCTGTTATTTTACTGTTAGGAATCCTGACCCAATTGTCTAATTTTCTTGGCTTTCCTCTTCCATTTTTCACCTTTTTTTCCCTACTTTATGAGATTTTTCAAATGTATCTTCCACCACTCTTACTGGATTTAAAAATTTTCTGCTATTATTTTTTATTTTTAAGTGCTTGTGTTTATTCTCTGATTGTTCCTTTTTATAGCTTCTTGTTTTACATAGGGATGCAACATAACTCATTTCTCTGGGGATATCAATTATAGTCCTTGTTTTCGGTTTTCTCCTGCCCCTTATATTGTTCCTATTATTCGGTTTGTTCATTTTTATTCTGTTTTTCATTTTAGAGACTTTTCTCAAGCATATTAATATAAAAAATTAATAAACAGAAACCTCAGTTAAATAGAGTTGGGAGACTAACGGGGGCACTCTCACACCCTGCCACAAAAGCAGAACCCAACGGGAGGAAGGAAGACGTCTTCTTTCCTGGCAAAGACTCAGCCAATGAAAAGGCACGGACTCTATGTTTACTATAGCCCTCCTCATTTCCTTCTCCTGTCTATAAAAGCGGTCTCCTTCCCTTGCTGTTAGGGGACTTGCGCATGGCTTGCCAGGTTGCAGACCCTGAATTGCAATTCTCTATTGATATTTCATCTGGCAGTCTATTTGTTTCAAGTCAATGTGGTGTTTTGGTGTCTAGTCATATTTAAGTGAGCTAGTACCAAGTTGATGGGATGTTTGGTGTCTTTCTTTCTTCCTTTTTTTTTTTTGTCAGCTAGTGGTTTTCACCGTAGAATGATCAGGTAGACCTGGTCATTTTGTTAGAGGGATGCCAATTGCCAGTATGTATTGGTTTTATTTATGGGTAAGTTTCTCTAGAGGAGAATCCATCAATCTTCTTCGAGAGGAGGTGGTGGTGTGGGACTGATTGCTAGCATTCTTACCAGAGGGTGATGGAAGGGACTTCACTTATGTCTTTGAGTCTAGAGTCTGGGAAAAGTTTTCAGAGAATGGAGAGGGATGGTTGCCTGGATACAGAGGCTGACGGGGAGGATCTGGGATGTAATTGCAGCTATAAGTTTGGTACCTGTTTTGTTCAGAGTCAAGACTCTTCCTTTCCTTTCTTAGCTCTGCAGAATCAATTGACTTACTTCTGGGAAATTAGAAGGAGGAGAATGAGGCAGATCTAATCTAACTAAGATGGTAGAGCTATGTTTGAGGCATCCATCAGAGACAGTCAGTAACAAAGCTAACGCTCAAGAATTTCTGAAGAGCTCCTACCAACTGTAGTTGTTTTCTTTAATATCCTAATCACCCTAGGATACAAAATCTAAGTGACTAAATTTAGTAATTTAGTGGGTCTGATCCTACTTTACCTCTTTTCTAGTTGCCAGCTATCAGTTTACCCCCAAAATGTGCAAACAAGATTCACTGTTCCTAGATAGTCTGCAGGATATTTTTTCCTTCTTCTCTCTTCTCTCTCTTAGAAATTCTGTTTTTGCCTTTATTATTTGACACAGTCTCTCTTCTGTATGTAAAGTGAACCACATAATTAAATGTCTCTGAGTTACTGCGTGATACTTCTCTTTCTTCTCCATCCATGGGCACTTGGTACTCTGATTTCTCAGTTAATTTATCCATGCTCTTAACATTTTTCAAAAATATTTTTTGGCATCTTTTACCCACTACTTTCTTCTCCCTTTCTCTTTTCCCCTGTGAATTATTCCTTTACTACATTTTTAGTTCGGTTTTGGGGAAGGTACAGAAACAAATGCCTGTGTTCATTGTTTATGTTTTGGAAGATATTCTTTAAAAAGTAAATATCAGCTATAGTTCCTGCTGAAATTAATAGACCTGTGAAGATAAAGCTAATTAAAAATCCACAACCTGTGAATTTACTAATTGTTTTTTCTTTGAGTGGATTTTAGCTGATTTTACTGCCTCAGAGTTGGATTCACACAGTTTCATGTTGAAGATGGATGCGGTAACACTGTTAATTGGTTCATGCAAATTACTACAGAAATGAGAGTTGATTCTGAAAGCAGAGACTTTCTTAATGAATTGAGAACATAATTGTTTCACATTAAAATCACTTCATGGGGAGCTTTTGAAAAAAACAAATGCCCAATACCAGATGAGTAAAATCAACATCCATAAGGATGGAAACCAGGAGTCAATATCTAAAACAAAAACAAACAAACAACCCAAACAAAACTAAATTATTTCAGTGAACAGGTAGGTTTAGTCACCTCTGGTCTATTCTGAAGAGTAGGTTGTGGCTCACATAACATGATTTTAGGCATTGGTCCTCAAATTTCAGTTGATACAAACATTGCCTATAGAGTTCAATCTCTCTGAGATTTTGATTTGTTAACTGTAGGACTGAGCCTAGCAGTATAACAAGCTTCCCAGGTGATTCTAGAAAAGGTGGTTTGCAGGTCCTTCACTGACTTAGCATTTTCCAGGAAGACCATCTCTGTCTCTTCAGATTCCACTTTATCTTGATTGTCAGATTCCTGAAATTTCATGATTAGAAATTTATTCTAAGAATTTGCTTCTGTTGGAATATAAATTTTTCCAGAAATACGTTCTTACTCTGTTTGTACTCACCCATCATATCCCCATCCCTGTGATGAGGTTATATAGTCTCCTATGGGTACCCTTCTACATTTTCACCTGAAAAAGCAGCACTTTTACTTTTTGATAATTTCATAACACTGTCATGAGATTGTTATATATCAGGGATATATAACTGTTATATATCAGAGATATATCTTACTCATCATTATAAGTCAATACCCAGTGTGTTATCTGGCACATAGTAGATGCTTAGTAAACACTTATTCATATCTGTCTCACACTGTTTAGTAAGAACATGTATTATTTATCAACTCCCTCCTGGAAATAGGATTTGCTAAAAGGAAATTTGGAGAGTAATGGCAATGCTGTGTGCCTTCAGGAGAGAGGCAAGAGGGTCCACTAGGAAGAAGGACACAGAAAAGGGATGCTGGGGAGGATAGGGCGATGTTGTCTTCCTTTGAACTTTGCCCTGACCATGTGAGACAGTCAGGGGAAGGGAGGAAGCATGCTAGCAGCCAGGTAGAGGATAATTAGTCTCAGGTCAAACCGTCTCATCGGCTCCCATGTTCTCTCCCTGCAACACCACAGCCCACTGCCCACCTGCAGGTGGGGAAGGCAAGGAGGCATTATCTCTATTTCACAGACAAAGGTGGTTGATGCCCAGTGGGAATGGGATCACCCACCTGGTTTGGTATGTGATGGTGGTTATAGGGGTTCAGACCCCAAAGCTCCTTACCTGAGTAGTCCTTTTCAAGAACTTCCTGTTTCTTCTAAATTTCCACTGAACTTTGAATAATTAGGCAATTTTACATAAGCTTTTGGTTGAACAGCCATGAGGTAGACTTTACTTCATGTAACTCTAATCCATCTGAGTTTACCTTTTTCTTAGTTCTTCCTTACCTCAGAGAAGTCCTTTCCATGGAACAGAAGCTTGGACCAAGGCAGGGGAGTAATGCATTTGAAAATTAAAGGAACACTTTTGTCTTCACCAATTCTTACATCAGAGTTACTAGATGTAACTTTCAGTTTATTTCTGTTTGATTAATCTCTACACCCTCAACTAACATTCAGTAAAGTACTTTTTATACATCAGGTATGCGTGGGCAGGGTGAATAAATCAAACTTCATAAATGAAATATGATCTAACAAAGAATCCATATTACAGTTTCAGCCTTCTTTTCTCTTCATCTCTGATTCTTTGTCCTGGCAGAGATAGTTCGTGCTTCCCAAATATTCCCCGTGCTTCCCTTCTTTGATGGGAAACCATATGAATGGTTCCATCTAGTCTAGTGAGAGATGAGCACAAGCGATTGGTGTCGCTTCTTGTCGGGGACAATTTTGTGCTGGTGGGAACTTTCTCGTGTTCTCCCTCTCCCCAAGCGGAGGAACGGGTGGGGTGGCAGCAGAGGAGGTGGCCGGGTGGGCCCAGGGAAACCGTGATTCCCTGAGTCACTGGGGGAAGAGAAATAAGGAGAACGGCCTCACTTGCCTCAAATAGGGACATGAGTGAGAAATAATCACTGCCGTGTTAACCATAGAGGTTTCAGGATTTATTGGCCAGTGTGGTAGAACCTAGTCTATCCTGATGTAGGGGAGCAAAACTTCCCACCCCAAAATATCTCTTTGGCATGTGGAATATTTCGAGCTGAAAAAAATCAAGACCCAAAAGAGGAAGAAACCTTGACTTTCCCCCAACCTGCCTAAAAAATGTAGATAGAGGATCTGTTTCAGAACAGGAGGCTTCATCAGAGATCGGTAGAGTTTGAACTACTTGTGTAGACAGGGAAGAACCTAGCAAAGTCTGTCTGTTAAAATTCTTCTCCGTGTCCGTTGTCTCTGCATGGCCCAGGGAACATTTGTTTACCAAACATTTGCTTTTCCATCTCCAAGTCAGCTGCCTCCCTCCCCTTTGAAGTCCCAAACCACTACCCCCAACATCCTCTTTTGTCTTTAACTGAAGATGGTATTTAAGGTGATGGCTTCAGCCATTTTGGTGAGTTAATCGGTTTTCCTGGTCTCTCCCATGGAGACATGTTATTAAACTTCTGTTTGATTTTCTCCTGTTAATCTGTCTCATGTCAATTTAATTCTCGGACCAGCCAGAAGAATCTAGAAGAGTAGAGGAAAATTTCTTCCTCCCCAACACTGAGTAATAAATACTTCCCTTTCTCTTTATGAATATAGTTGAGGAGAATATGACACCTGTGTTTCCCAAACTTGAGAATGTACAGAGCACTTCTCAAAGGAAAAAAGAAAAAGCCTCTTGGACCATTTTATTTAATAATTGTTTTAGGTAAGTACATACATAAAATTAAGGAAAAATTCTTATGCTTATAGCTTTTATGTAAATCTAACACTCTCCGCCCCCCAAATTAAAAATCATATAGAAAGGCTAAATCAATTCATTTTGTAATTGATAACATTTGTGTTGAAATAAAAGCATGTGCATTATCTTTCGTAGTTGAGAAATACAATGTCAAGTTCAATTTTACGTATTATTTGTTGCTCTGTGTTGACTAAAATGACTTTTATGCAGAGAAAGCCTGGTTGCATAAGAATGCTGTAGAAAATTGCTTTAAAAACTTCAGGCCCTTCTTTTCTAGCTCAGGATAATTGGACTTTTCTCTTAGCCCAAACTCTGCCTGGAGGCAATCCTCAAATGCCTCAAATGCCTATTTCAATACTCATTCTATTACCTCAAATGCCTATTTCAATACTCATTCTATTAGCTGTCTCATTCATTGGAGGGAAAGGTTAGTACTGCATTGTTAGTTAAACCTGCATTAAGTGGATATCTAATCCAATTATTGTTTGAATTAAGACAGAGTATTTGTTGTGTATTTGCTACTGTTTCTTGCTAATCTGCATTTTTAAGCGGTTCACAGGAATTCAGGATCCACCCAGTGAATCTGCTTGCAGTGGGTTTGTCCAGAGTGCCAGAGCAAGCCTCTTCTGAGTTAGGTGTGCCCCAAAGCCTATCGTCTTTCTAGTAAAAGAGAACAAAATTACAAAATTTTCATGGGTCATTATTTTGGACCTTTGAGAATATGTCCAAAGAACTAAGAGTTTATGGACTTCTAATTAGTACAATACTTGAGTTTGGGCTTTTGGAATCAGACAAACCTGGATTCTAATCTTGAGGTCATCATATAACCTTGGGCAGATGACTTACCCTGAGTCCCTGTTTATTTGTTGTAAGGTGGACATAATACTTGTTATGAAATATTGGGATGATTTGATGAGATATACATGTTCAGCACATGGCATATGGTGTCATTAAATAAATGGAAGCCGTAATTGCTACTCCCCTGGTTTAGTTACTTTTCTTATCAGTCTATATGGGTGGGTCAGTCTGTTTTCTTTCATTTTGTTTTCTTATTCTAACATCCTAAGGTGGTTTCTGAGCCTTGGAGGAAAAAAACATATCTATCTGCATAGTATTAACCTTAAAAATGATCCAGATTTTGTTTTAGCAGCTAATCTCCTGGTCAGCTGCATTAGTCTTTGGTAGACTAGTTGAGATGGAAATTCTCTGAATGTGTAAGATTGAAAAATATAGACAGCCTGTTTAGAAATAAGAATTATTTAATAATCAAGGGTATTATTTAGAAAATGTTTTAGGTGTCTGTTTTCTCCTTATTGAAGTATAGAAATGCATATACTATATATATATTTTTTCTCTCCATTTTTTGGGAGACATTTAGCTATCACTATGATAATCTATACTTGACATTTTCCAGTTTTGTCAGTAACTTTACTCTGTCCCAAGGAGTTCTTTACTTTGTCCCAAGGAGTTCCCAAGAAGAGCAGTCCCTGGTTTATAAACTCTGAAACTGGCGTCCATAAGTCATCCTTTGTGGGTCCTGGCCTTCACCAATGCTGTGGCGCTACCCTCATTGGTGTAAGGTCGGATCTTAACAAACGGCACCGCGAAACAGAGGAAAGCTTCAAGTGAGCTTTATTAGGGAGCGCTCCCGGGCGAGGTTCACTGGTCCGAGAGAAAGGGGCCAGAGAAGTCGCACCCGGGCGAGGGTTGGGCAAGATTTTATAGGGGAAGAAGGGAAAGGGGTGTGGTGAATCTGGGAGGGCGCAGGGTATTCCTTATTTGATGGTCTTTTCGGGTATCCTGGGGGACCGTTAGTCCCGCCCCTCGAAAGGCGGGAAGGCTGGGCCGGGTTCAAAGTCCCCAGGTCAGTTCCTGGAACTGGGTGGTCCGGAAAGTCTCCAGGTCAGTTTCTGGAACTGGGTGGTCCGGAGAGTTTCGGTCTGATGCAACCTGTGAATCTGATTGTGTTCCCCTGCCTCGGGCCAGTTGGCCTTACACATGGGGGTTGTAATTTCGAGCTTTTAACATATCTAAGTCCAGAAATGGGGAGGAAAAAGAAGAACTCATGAGAGAGGCTCGATGTTTCCTATGATCAGTTCCTAGTTTAGACTTCTAGGAAGTTTACCCTGTACGAGGTAGCCATTTACCCAGGAGTGTCAGCTTATTGCCTGAGTCTCTTCATTTTACTGTACAGAATTTCAGTTAGTTGAGCAATGGAGATTCAGGAGGGCTAACCAATTTCATCTTCTAAAAAATGCCACAACTTTTGAAAATGTTAGAGGCTAACAAACATCCATGCCTTACTGTGAACTAATTCTTTTAGGTTCCTTTCCTCTGAAAACCTAGCTTGGCTCCCTTGTCTCTGAAGAACTTATTATTTTGATTGATGGGAAGGCAGCGAGAGAACTTTGGATCGTGGAACACTGTCAGAGTCAAACAGACCTGGGCAGATTCCTGTATGGGGGCTGAGGGCATCTTGAGGCCAGAGACCCCAGAGGAGAGGGACACTAGTAAAGGTATAAAGAAGTGGAAGATGTCAGAAAGAAACTTTTTATCAACAATAAACTCTCTTTTAACATTTGCCTAAAGTGGTCCTTGATACCAAGAAAGGAGTCATGGGAAAAGTTAGGAAAGAGAAAATTCTTTTACCTTTTTTTCAGAGACTTCTTTTTTTTCGTGGTACACGGGCCTGTCACTGCTGTGGCCTCTCCCGTTGCAGAGCACAGGCTCCAGACGTGCAGGCTCAGCGGCCATGGCTCACGGGCGCAGCCGCTCCGCGGCCTGTGGGATCTTCCCGGACCAGGGCACGAACCCGTGTCCCCTGCATCAGCAGGCGGACTCTCAACCACTGTGCCACCAGGGAAGCCCCAGAGACTTCTTACATCCTGTCATAATCTTCCCTGAGAGGGGACCTTGAGCAAATCAACATCTTAACTTTGCATTCTTTCATCTGTAAAATGGGTTGAATGTTCCTGCTGTACATTTAAAAGGAAGGCTGTAGAGATGAAACGTGAAGCTGCTTTGAAAGGGCAAAATGCTATGCAAATGTGAGGAATTACCATATTGATGCTGGGGTAGACAGCCAACCACATGGAAACTAGCTCTTTCTCTCTTGTCACTAGCAAGGAATTCTGGGAGGTGCATATTGCATTGGCATGACTGCAGGAGAAACTGCTTTCTTCCTGTTCAGTCTTGTCTTCACCTGTGAAGTGGAACCTTTTTATGGACAGCCGTTAGTTTCTCTTCAAGGAGTGAAAAAATAGAGCTGAGTCTCTGCTAACGTTTTTCCCTTTGATTTTTTTATGCTTTGTAAAAGGGATACATTTTGAGTCCCTTTCAAGTTTCTCCCAGGTCCTGCTGAGCCCTGAGTATAGTTTCCGAGCAAATCAAACCTGATTGTTGAGACTTGAAAGCCTCTGTAGGCTGAGCTGAGGATTACCTGGGGCAGAGCAGCATGACTCCTCTGCAGGTGTTGATGGACACAGGATCGTGTGTTGCTTTAGGCTGGAGCACGTGTCCTGTGATGGAGGGGGGCCTCTGCATTCTATTCCTGACTCTAGTATTGCTTGCTGTTGTGATATCAGGCAGGCATCTTCTCCTGCTACTTGTCTTTCCTCATCTGCAAAATGGGAACAATACCTGTGCCTTCATCAGACAGGGTATTAAATGAATGAGGTAAAATGAGTCAGACCCAGTGAATACTCAATACTGTCAGCTATTATGAGTGTCTAAGGATCCTTAACTCCTTGGTTGGGAGAGGCTGTGGCTGGAGAACTTGAGGCTGGAGATTTAGGACCCTATGGAAAATAAAAACTGAAACTAAGATAAAGCATTATTGGTGTTAAATACTTTACGACAATGGGAAAATGGAACTTGACAAAGCTGATTTTGATATTAACTTCAGAATCTCAACTGCTACAAAATGGTAGCAGACCTACATTAAGATGCCAGGCCCTTGTGTTGGCAGCTCTGTACCTACTTGACTTTCTGGGATAATTTGGGATGGATTTTACATTGTTGTGTTGAAATATGAGGGAGAGAGCAAAATCCTCTTAAATCTAGATACTCCCCATTTTATGGGACAAGACAAAAGGATGCATGAGACGTCAACATCGGAGTATCCCAAGGAGTAGACTGAGACTGTCAAGGGTTTAAGACTTTCAAATAATCTTTATTTCCACTGATGCTTTGTTTTCAATACAGTACCGTGCTATCACTGCAGAAAGATGCCACTTATAAATGATGACTCTGAAAAGTTATTTGTCAAAATTCAAGTAACTGAAGCAAACACTCTTCTGCACTTGACATTTGTTTGGCTAATTTTCATTTATCTGTACAGTATAATAAAGTGAGTTGTAATCACATGTACTATATAAGCTCAGAATACATTTTATCCTTTTATCCCAGAGCCTGTTTTTGATTTTTGTGTGAAAGGAAAGAGTTTATTCTATTTTCTGGGGTGCTATCTCCATCCCTAGAATCTTCCTGAACTGTGGCTAGAATTAGGCTTTCATCGTACTTCCCAAGTGTTGTTACCACTCTTGGAATGAAGATGAAGGATTCCCTTGATCCTCTCCTTTGCCCGATGCTTCCTCACTAGCAGAGGGCTTGCAGAAGGAGGCAGGGTCGGGGGCAGGTCCATTCTAGGGTGTGGCTTCTCTCAGCGCCCCCACTCTCTTTCTCTTTCAAGTAAAGTGGATTATGGCTCCAGAATTTTCTTAGATTGTACAGAGACTGGTTCCTTCTCCTTGGGACTGTTCCCCCAGTGTCATACCAAGACTTGGAGAGCCTCTCTCCTTCTAACCAAGGCTTAATCGACCCCAGGAATTCTGGGGCCTGTCTTTCTTTCTTTCTTTCTTTCTTTTTTTTTTTACAGTATTCTTTTATTTTTATTATTTATTTAATGTCTTTATTGGAGTATAATTGCTTTACAATGGTGTGTTAGTTTCTGCTGTATAACAAAGTGAATCAGCTATGCATATACATATATCCCCATATCTCCTCCTTCTTGTGTCTCCCTCCCACCCCTCTAGGTGGTCACAAAGCACCGAGCTGATCTCCCTGTGCTATGCGGCTGCTTCCCACCAGCTATCTGTCTCTCTTTAAATCATATCCAAGTAGGGCTCTTCTCCTCCTCACATTTCTCATAAAGAGACTTCTTCCCCATTGTGTATAAACAGGGAGTTTGAGAGTGAACACTTTGGATTTCCCCCACTCCATTTTCTCCTCCCCTAGGGTTGAGGTCGTTAATTGGGTTGCTGAGAGGCTGCCATCCATGGGGCTATATGAAAGGTCATTGCTCAGTGTGGCCTGGTGCCTCTGCCTGTGTCCAGAGCCGGTGGGTACACGTACTTCCTGTCTCCACGTGATCGTCAGACTAAACAAGATGTTCACTCTAGACTTTGGCATCTCTGCCTACTACTGCCATGTGTTAGGATAGGTTCTCTAGACTGTTCTTACAGACAGGTCCCAAGGACTAGATTTGAAGTTGGAGAAGGAAGCTGGCTCTCCCCACAAGCTTCATCAGGCAACCCAGTCTTTGGGGCTGATTCAGCATTTGTTTGGATATTAATAAAACGAATGCCTTGGCATCCCCTTTCATTTATGATCCTTGAGTAGATTGGCTCAGTTGCTGAGAACCCAGGAGGGAAGAGGAGCGAGACTTAGGCCGTGACCACAAATCCTCTCGCGAGATCTGAACCTGGGGTAGCGTTGTTTCCACCTCCTCAGCTGCTCTAACCTCCAGCCAGGTGTGGACCTTGCCTCTCCTTCTCTCTGCCCAGGCAGGCTTTGTGTAAAGAAGCTTTGTTTTTGTTCCAAAAGGATGGCCTTGACGATTTCCATCCCACTCTCCTAAACTTGGGTTGAGTCTATGGAGGAGCTTCTAGGAAACAGGATTGACTGGAAAGGGAGAAAAAACTACAGTTTCTGGAGAAAGTGATTTCCCTACAGGCCTGTTGGGGAAAAGGTGGATACTTGTACTCATTCTGGGAAGTGGGGTTTTTCATCTGAAAATCCTAGGGCTGCCATGAGTAACATGGGGCTGACACTATGGTCACCCACTGTATATAAAATTCCAGGTAAGAAAGAAAACAGGAAAAGGTGATGGCAGTGTTGAAGGAGAGGGGTAAGAGTCTACACAATGGGTTTTTCTTAGGACCCCACTTAAGGTACTATAGATACTGAAGGGAAATGGCAATGGAGATTCCCTAGAGCAGGGAAAGCACATTGGTGACAGGTGCCCAGGTACATTGGAACCATTTGGAGGCCACTTCCTGTTGGCTTGGATAGAGAAGAAAATGGCAGCTGAAGAGATACCCTGGTGAACTCAGCCTTTCACAGAGGGAGACAACTGAGCACTGGGGCCCACAGGGACAAGGGGCAGCTGGTGGGGCTGAGCTCTAGAATACAGAGCTTGCTATCTCCTCATGTGATGTATTTCCATTTAGGTGAGTGTGGTCCAAGGTCAATCCTGTGACAGCTGCCTTCATTGAGCAGAAACTGATGGGGAACGCAGTAGGATTGGAAGGTGTGTGGTCCAGTAAGAGAAAAAGCAAAGCTTCCTCTGAGCATCCCTCTGAATGCTGAGGAGAAGGACGGCTGGGGAGAGCCATATGTATTTAAATTCTGTAAGGTTATAAGATCTGAAGTGATTGTCCTGGGAGAACAGCGTGAAATGGCTGTTGAGTCCAAACCAGGGCTATTTTGTTTTTCTTAAATATTAATGCCACATATTTCTGCGGGGTTCATAGAACAGATATTAGGCCTGACATTGTGGCGATTTAATTGACTAAGAATATTCCCTGTCATTTTTATCAATGTCTGGCTTTCCAATGGTTGTTAAATAGGAAGATATAAAACACAGGAAGGGATAATTAATACTCTGTTTCCGTCCGTGGTTACCTGCTGATATGGCCCCCTAGAGAAGGAGGAGCTTTCTCCTGAGTATTTTTCTTGGAGGCAGAGACAGGCTGAACTGACCCAGTCTCTCTGCTAATTGTTCCACTGAGCCTCTAGCTGGAGAACAGCCCACCCTCTGAGCACAGTTCTTTCTTTCCTGTTGGTTTTAAGAAAATAAGCAAATTTTAAATAAGTTTTGCTTTAGTGGCCAAAACTCCTAGGGATTCTGACTTTTCCTTCTTTTTCTAAACCCTACCCTACCTCCCCAAGTCATGCTAGATTTAAAACAACAACATCAACATCAACAAACAACAAAAATCTCTTCAACAGCCAAAATCTTTGCTGAGGGACCTCTCCAAGTAGAATCCAAGGAAGTGGATAGAAGTTATTCTGAGCAAATTCACAGTGACATAAAATGTAGCTTAGGGTGATTTAGCAACAGGAAATATTTGCTAAGTAGAAAGCTCAGGGAAGAACAATTCTAAAATGATTCTTGGTCAGGTGCAGCTTATAATGGGCCTATTCATAGAAAAAAAAAAAGTCCAAGGTCCCTTCCTCACAAAAATTACTTTAACATGGAAAAAATGTCATCACATATTTGCCCTGTAAATGCTTTGCATTTATTAAATGGCACTGGCCTGCCAGTCTCCATTACATCCTCAGGGGAGGGCAGCCCGTGGTAAGAAAGGGAGAGAGGAGAAGATGTGTTGATCTCAGCCCTGAACATTAAATCATGGTGGTAATGATTTTAGAAGAAATGAGGCAAATTTGGGCTAAACGAAAACCTGCGATGTGGCTTGGGAATTACCCCTATGGGCTTGGGAAAGGACTAACCATTATATTGCCCGTGCCCGTGGGGCTGTTTTTACACTCTGCTTGGGGGATTTGCTCGCTGTCTCAAAGGGACAGGCCAGGCCCACCTGTCTGCTTCCAAAATTCTCTTGTCCTCTCATCATCAAAGCAAGTTGGCACATATCATGGGCTGAGGGGCGTTAAGGCCCAAGATGTAGAAGTGGAAGTTCTGTTGGAAGTAATTTATAGGATGCAGAGAGGAGAGACACTGGTGTGGCAGAGGGACCAGAACCCACCCTGCTGGCTAATGTGAAATGAGAGGTGATTGGGTGGGAGGTCCTTGGTTGAAATTCACCTCAGCGTATTATAGGACATGCTTCAAGGAAGCAGGGCCAGGCCCCTCTACATGGTGTAATTTAAGGGACGCAAAAGCTCTGACACGTGCCCCTGCCAACGTGCTACTGTACCCATAAGTCACCCTTTTAGGGCCAGTCTTTTTTTTTTATTTAATATTTTTTAATTGACATATAGTTGATTTATAATGTTGTGTTAATTTCTGCTGTACAGCAAAGTGATTCCAATCCATATATATATATATTCTTTTTTATATTCTTTTCCATTATGGTTTATCACAAGATATTGAATATTGAATAATAGTTCCCTGTACTATACAGTGGGAACTCGTTGTTTATCCATTCTATATAGAATAGTTTGCGTCTGCTAATCCCAAACTCCCAATCCTTCCCTCTCCCACCCCCCTCCCCCTTGGCAACCACATGTCTGTTCTCTATGTCTGTGAGTCTGTTTCTGTTTCATAGGTGAGTTCATTTGTATGATTTTTCTAGATTCCACATGTAAGTGATATCATATGGTATTTGTCTTTCTCTTTCTGACTTACTTCACTTAGTATGATAATCTCTAGGTCCATCCTGTTGCTGCAAATGGCATTATTTTGTTCTTTCTTTATGGCTGAGTAATATTCCATTGTATATATGTGCCACATCTTCTTTATCCATTCATCTGTTGGTGGACATGTAGGTTGTTTCCATGTCCTGGCTATTGTAAATGGTGTTGCTATGAACGTAGGGGTGCATGTATCTTTTTGAATTATATTTTTGTGCAGATACATGTAGGGCCAGTCTTTAAAAGTAAGGCCTGACTTCTGAAGGACTCTTGGTAAAGTACCAATGTGCTTCCTTGGATGTGACACCAATAAGCTGATGAACACATAGGATGGATCAGTTGACAGCTGTCAGTCTGGGATGCCAAGAGCAGGCTCTTGCAGTGAGAAGATATAAAACTGGTAAGTTTTGGCAAGAGCAGGGAGGATGGGAAAGCCCTAGGCATAGATCTGCTTTCTATGGGCTGTCACAATGTCAAGGGCAGGTTGAAAGCACAGCAAGAGGGCACTGGCCACCAGGAATCCTCAGGAAGAAAGCTACCCAAAGGAGGATGAGAATGGTCTGAGCCTTGTCTTCTCTCTCTCTCTCAGCTGCCTTGGATGGAGTTATGTTGTTTCCTACCCAGATCAATACCACTGTATACAGTTCTTTCTTAAGGGACCCCAAGAAAACTGCTTTCTTACACCTGTTCTGTAGTTAACAGAAATGGAGCCCCTAAGCCCAGGCCCCAAAATTGTCCTAAGAAATGTTTATGACACAGGAAGTCTCAGCTCCACCCCAACTCCCCGTCCGATACTCTGATCATCAGGTCCTGCCTTTGCTGGTGAATTTCCAGCACTAGGACTAAGGAGGCAGAAACACAAGGCCTGGGTGGGAAGTTAGGGGATGTTTATAGCCATAGAACCAAAATGCAGGAGGAAGCAGGTGGGCGAAATTTGCCTAGGTTGCCTCTGTGGGCATAAATCACCAGCTTTCTTTCATTTAGGGGGAGAATCCAGCGTTCCTGAAACAGACCCGTTTCCCCCCAGCTTTTTAAATGTGCCTTTTCACGGATTTTGCTTTCAAATCTGCATGAATTATTTTTCTTCTATTAACTATTAACGTGCCTTTCTAAGTAGAAAAAGGGGGCAGCATAGGTCTGGTACACATCTTCCCTGACACTGTGTACTGCTGCTGCGGGATTGCAGCAAATGCCAACTCCCAACACATTATTAAATCAGGTCTGCACTGAGCCCAGATGTTACACTGGAGACGCACAGCGGATACGGGTTAAAACCAAACAGTGCAGGCACCCGGTTCTCTCCGGTGGGTGCTCGCCCTCCTACACCCTCGCCCCTCCCTCCTGCCCTGCGTGGCCACCGTGCCCTTTGGCAAATTTGCCATCAGCTGGGCAGAGCTCACTCTTCCTGGAGCAGTAATCATGTGAGGGGGAGTTATTTTTGTAAGCCTGTTATTTTTTCTCCAATGGCTCTTTCTACTTGATTAGTTCAGGATCAGTATGTCTGGTAGGCAGAATGTGATGGCGGAGGGTGATTTTTCAGTGTCAGGAGGAGCTCTGCTCTGTGTTCAAGTGGCTCTCCTCTTCATGGTGACTCCCCCCTACACACACACACACACACAATCTCTGCTCTCTTCCTTATCTAAATTCTACTCACTTTTACGACCAAGATGATTCAGTCTCCTCTCTGAAGCCTGTCCTGTGATCCCTAAACCGTGACCTCCAATGAAACTATGATGTTTCAGACAATAATTGTTACCTAGTGTGGGTTCTGGTTCCCTGATAGGCTGTAAGCCCTGCCACGTTCACACCCACATTCCCAGTGCATGCGAATTCCTCCGAGGGAAGGAATTACTTCTCAAAAACTGGAGTGATGGGAAGAGCACAGGGTTTGCAGTCATAATCCTACAATCCTGTGTGTCTTTAGTAAATTATTTGATCTCTAGGAACCTGCTTTATCCCCTGCCTCCTCAACGCCTCCATCATCACCATCATTTCCGCCACTCAGATCAGTGCTTTTCAAATTTTAACGTGTATTTGGATTACTCTAGATCTAAAGTGAGCCTGAGGTTCTGTATTTCTAACAGGCTCCCAGGCGATGTTGATGATGCTCGTCTTCTTGTCACACTTTGAGAAGCAAGGTCCTTGTGAATCTTAAATGAGATAATATATGTGAAAGTAAGTGTCTTATGAACTAAAAGTCCCTCTATCATTGCTAAACCTGAAATCACCCTCGTCTCTTTTTTTTTTTTTAAATTCCTACTTCAAATCCATCATCAGATCCCATTGATGGGAAGGTATCCTGAATCCAGCCATTTAGGACCCCCTCCCTCACTTCCAACCTTGGCTAAGCCGCCGTCGTGTCTCTTGTCTAGAGATGATTGCGGTAGCTTCTTAATTGGTCTGCCTGCTTCTATTCCTGTCCCTTCTCCCACTCCCCTCTTGAATTCCAGTGGTCCTTTTTCCAGCCAGCAGCCAAGTGGTTCTTTTATAGTATAAATCAGATCATAAAACTCTTCTCTCTCAAACTCTTCAGTGGCCTACAAGGGCCTTATCAATATGGCCCTGTTGTCATTTGCTGACAACGCTCACCCCCCTTGCCTCTTGTACGTTTTCCCTCTGCAAGAACATGGCTTACTCTAGGCTGTTTCTCAGTTTTCCCATCTACGGTAGCAATCCCTTCGCTGTCTACCTTCTCATCTGGCTTTATTATGTCTCTCATGGCACCTCCTACTACCTAACATTCTATTAAGTGTTTATCTGTGGTCTGTCTCACTGACTCAAAATAAGCTTCGTGGGGGCAGAGGGTGGTCTGACTTGTTCTGCTCCGTATCTCCAGCATCTGGAGCAGTGCTTGGCATATACTAGGGCTTTAGGTAGTTGATGAATGAAAGCATAAATGGATTGTTCTTACTTCATTGAATTGCTCTGTACCCCATGCTTGACAGAGTAAGTGCTTCCTAAGCGTTTGCTGAGGCAACCATTGATTGGGTTTTTAAATGTGCAGTCCCTGGATGTCTGTTAGTGGAACAGTTGTTTGTTTCTGCCGTGGGTCAAGCCCACTAGTACCGGATTGATCTTTATGATTGAAAAATGTAGCTCTTTGAGCGAGCAGTAGAGGAAGATGTCTGAGTTCTGGGAAGCGATGATTGCGGGGGTTGGAGATGAGTTGCAGTTATCTTGGCCCCTAAGGACTGCTCATCTTTACTTAATTGCTTCTTAGCCAAAATGATGCTACACACACACACACACATATGCACACACACGCACACAGCCCAAAACCAACCAGCCAAACCAAACCGAACCAAACCAAAATGAAACAACAACAAAACTTAGCCCTAAAAGGAAAAGGGCAGATTGAGAATCTGGGTTTCTGGTAGGGTAAAAGCACTGTCTAAGGGGCTGCACACAGGGGAGGCTTCTCAAGTTGGATAATGGAATCTCTTTTTACTTCAGCTCATCTGAAATAGCACATTAATAAACTGAACCAAATGTGGTGCTACAGCTGGTTTTATTGGTCATTAACATTTACAGAGCCATGCAAAGTCATGTTTTCCAATTTTGAGATTAAAAGATTTAGCCAGCCTAATTATTGGCCTCCGAATGGGGACCGCGTCAGAGCGCAGCCAGCGGGACGGAGTCGGCTTTGTCTTCCGTGATGCCTTCCCCTTCACGGTGCGTGTGAATTGAAAACAGATGCATTTATGGACCTTTGGCTGGATTTCACCCTAAAGCAGGGTAGGCACTGGCAGCTGTCCTGGAGTTTACTCTTGACTGGTCCAGCTAGTGCATTGTCTACATTTTAAGGCTGTACTTTGGGTTCAGGAGACTTCCTTGTACATACAAGAAAATGGTATCCATCCTTGAAACCAGACTTCTACTCAGCTTCTGACTGTTTTTCTCTTTTCTGGTCATCAAGGTCAAGCCACTAATTATGTTAATTAAGTGTGATGAAAACCTCCACTTGAGTGAGACTTTTGGTGGGAATGAATCAACTCATCAGAAATAATGCTAACCAGACTGAGTGTCCTGATATTTGGTTCAAGAACTATGGCAGGTGGAGGCAAAGACAGAGAAAGAAAGTAAGTGTGAAAGGAGAGGTGAGGGGGCCAAGGAAGAAAACCAAGCAGCATTTTATCAAGACCCTCCTCCCTGAGTGTGGGACACTGAGATAAATGCTCTGGGGAGGCCAGGGCAGAAACATGAATGGCATCAGCCTTGGCTTGGTTCTTGGTGCAAGATGTGTACCATTTGGCCCCATCCAAAGGGTGGTGATTCTCTTGGTGAGGATTTTCACTTAGGGCCCAACAGGGATGTCCTGTTGACGTGACTGTGTCATTCCCCCCTCCTGCCCATCTGTGTCTCACCTGCTTTTGTCCAGCCTGGGAAGCCCCCACTGGAGGCAGTTGCCCAGAGGGAAATGTAACTACCAACATAGAGTCGGTATAGTTCTTCCTGAGGCCAGGAAGAGGATTTCTGGATGCTGCAGCTTTGCTTGTTCTACATTGCCTAGCTCCAATTTAGGGAATATTTCTGGACTAAAGAGGAGACATAGTCTGCTCTGTGATTACTTAATTTCGCTGTGTGAGTTTGACCAATCTGAGTTAGAGTTTCATTTTAATTAGGGCTCAAGGAGCAGGGCAGCCTAGGGGCAGGAGTTGAGATTTGAGTGATCCCTCGTTTGGCAAATGAGAGACTGGCCAAGTCTTTTGTTCTTTCTGGGCTTGACCTTTCTAAGTTGCCAAATGAGGAGAGTTCGCCCTTCAAATCGACTTACATTCTATACTTTAAGAGCAACAGTGGATAGCCATGGGTGGTTCTGAGTGTAGGGGTGGCCACGATCGTCTCTATGTGCAATAAGAAACCTGGCAGCATTACTGAAGGTAGATGGAAAGGGGGAGAGACTGAAGACAGGAAGAACATTTAAGGAACTCTTGCATAGTTCCAGACCATGGTTTCAATTATTATTGGTTCTGACGTTTTTCTACCAGAGCTCCTGGGCTCTAGACCAATGTCCTCCTGACCACTGATCCTTGCTTTTTAATTTCTGTCAGTTATGAGTTGAACTGTATCTTTCTCCATTCCCCATTCCCCGCCAAAATATAAGTTGTAGTCCTAACTCCAGTACCTCAGAATGTGACCTTATTTAGAGATGGGATCTTTACTGACATAATCAAATTAAAATGACGTCCTCAGGTGAGCCGTAATTCAATTCAACTGATACCCTTGTAAAAGGGGGAAATCTGGACACAGGGATGACAGATGCCTAGGAAGACCGTCACACACAGATGAATGCAGAGATCAGAATGATGTTTCTATAAGCCGAGGAACATCAAAGTTCGCCAGCAAACCACCAGAAGCTAGGAAAGGGGCACAAACCGGATTCTGTCTCTCAGCCCTCAGAAGGAGCCAACCCTGGTCTCAGACTTCACCTTGACCTTCAGCCTCCAGAACTGTGAGGCAATACATTTCTGTTGTATAAGCCACACAGTTTGTAGTGCTTTGTTACAGCAGCCCTAGCAAACTAATACAGTATCTTCCTGCTCCTTTGGTTTCAGACCCTTGGCTTGCTGTAACCACTAGCAATCATTAATTTTTTTTTAACATCTTTATTGGGGTATAATTGCTTTACAATGGTGTGTTAGTTTCTGCTTTATAACAAAGTGAATCAGTTATACATATACATATGTTCCCATATCTCTTCCCTCTTGCACCTCCCTCCCTCCCACCCTCCCCAATCATTAATTTTTTGATTTCAACTTGATTTCTTCTCAGTCTCTCCAGAGGTATTAGTCTTTGTGCTGTAAAACTTAGACTCTGCTTCCTACCTGGCTCTTTCTTGGGTCTGTCCCTAAATTTGCATGTAGCTCTCCACTAAGTCTCTGCTAGGTGTGGTGTGAGGAGGTAAAGGTGCTATAAATGAGCAGCTTTTCTAGCCACTGAGCTGTCCTTTTACATCCACTCTATACGGCCGCCTGTGGGCTCTTGGGGTCTAAATCCCCCACCATGTTCTCACTAACGGTTAAAGCTGAATCAGAAGGAAAGGCCAGTGACTCAAAACTCCTCTGGTTATTTTTCTGATTTGTTTGCATATAATTCCAGCATTCTTGGTCCTGTTCCAAAATCATCCCAAATGCATTTATTCCAAAGTATGGCTTTAAAGTTGGGGATCAAGTTATAATCTGGCAAAACATAAATGAAATAACATGACAACTCTGAACAATATTAAATTCTCAAACGTTGACAGTACGCACAAAAATATAAGAACTCGAAGGGACTGTATGATCTATTCAAAAGCCTAGTTTTCTGATGGTCATATTCCCTTGTGGTCTTCCAATATGCACTTTCTCATTAAACTTCTTATTTAGTATGAGCACTGGAATTTGATCTTGAATATAAGATACATTGCTGTGATCATTTCTGGCCAATCTTGTTTTACTAAGTGAAGTCAAAAGAGGCACACTTTGCCATCAATCAACAGACATGCCTTGACCTTGTGCTGGGTCGCACAAGCTCTCTGCTGGAAATGTAAACATGGTCTCCATCCTGAGTGAGCCTTCTGTGTGGTTGGGAAGATAAGGCACCCAGATGCCAAGCACTTAGAGAACAATTAAATGCTAAGTGGTGTTGAACTGGCTTTAATGCAGAAGGAGTCTGATTTCATGGAGCGGTTGAAAAGGTTTCCTGGGTAGTTTGGAACTTTATTTAGTTTAGAAACGTTAGAAAACGTTAAGATATTCCCCTTCCCTCCCCTCTCAATTTTTTCCCTTCTCTCTGCCTGTATTATTGGTTGTTTGATTACAAATCAGACTCCAGAGGGGAAACACAAAATGGCCCGAGACAGAAGCTGACCGTCACCCTTGATGCTGTGATGGAAACCTTCTTCACTGGAAATTTGAATAGATAACACTCAGCAATCATAAAAATAACAGCCTCCTATAAGTCCAGACTGTCTCTTCAGATTCCATTTTCTATACTTTAGTTATCAAAAGATCCATAATTTTCTAAGCTATACATGAAACTTAAATGAGAGCATGGGGAGTTCCTTTTCTATTTTCCCAGCGGAGGAGATAGAATACATGTTCCCAGCTTGCCATTTGCACAGATGTGTTTCTAATAAAGCACAGTGAGACCTCCCATGTCCCCTGTCCCCTTCCCATTAGCCATGAGGCCATGCAGATTATGGGTGAGCTCACAGCTAGGCTAATAATGCCACCATGTTCTTCTTCTCTCCTCACATGGAAAGGGCCTTGGTTTTTTTTTTTTTTCCACAAAAGTGCATATTTAATTAGAAATTGGGAAAAAAGAAGAAGGAAAAACAACTTTCCAAAATATGAGACAACAGTTCTCTTTAATAGGAAGCACATTTTCCCTCTAAATTATGGTACCTGAGGGTCCCTGTGCAAGGGTTGGGAGGTGATGAACGTAGGCTTTGGGGGGGGGGTTTGGGGAGCTGTGTTGATACTTGGGCCCATCTGGGTTCATGTCTCTTGGGTTTCTTGGGATTCATGGAATATATCTGGCTACAGTGAAACATGAGAAACCCTTTAGAAAAGTGCAGTGGAAATAAATAGCAATGAATATTTATGTGCCTAGACCAAAGGTCAGAACTCTTTTTAGTTCTCAGGGCCATCAGTGGGGTTAAATAAGGTCTATGGGGATTGTAGGTTCCAATGACGGGGCTGAAGTATAGGTCATGGGGGAAGGAATGAAGTAGATGGGTTGAAAGGAAACGAAGAGGTAGATACTTAGGAAAGAAAAGGGGATACAGGAAAAAGTGTCCACTAGGGATTAAACTAGTAGTAACCAGCAATAACTTCTGGCTCTACTTTAGGTTAAATCATTATCCTTGGTTTATAACAGGATTGCCATATGAATTTTAAAGGTGCTTAGACTCTCCTACAGCTTTATTCTCATGGGGTAAAGAGTTGTTTGTATAAATTACTGGGTGGGGGAGGCAGATCAGAGTTGATAGAGCCTGGGGAACTCCCTTGAGTCAAGGTGCCAGGGGTGGGATGGTGGTAACTGGCACAGAGACTAACCAACTAAACCCCCAAGATTGTCCTCTCCCCCATTCACTTTGCTGCCTCCTTCTTTCTGTTACGGGGTCATGTTTGCTGGATGCAGTTGTCCATCCTGACACTGAAGGGGAAAATGATTTCTGCCTTTCCAATCATCGCTGATCACCCAGAATCTTGTTTGGAAATATTTGGAACATGTTGGACAATTAATCAAAGTGATTTTCCTCCAAAGAGAAAGCAGAAAGATTTGGAGTGACATTATTTGAATGGTATTTGAAAAAGCTACCCAAGAAAATGTCCTTCAATACAGATTTTAGCGTAGTGCAAGGATTTCCTTTTACAAGCAAAGATAGGGGATAGGATTTTTTGTTTTTTGTTCTTGTATGTTTGTTTCAGGGTTTGTTTTTGTGTTTTTTAAACTCCAGGACCACTTCCTTCAACTATCCATGTATCCTTCCTTCCATCCATCCATCCATCCATCCATCCATCTACCAGCAAACATTTGTAGGGAGTCTTCTTTGTGTCAGGAACAGAGCTAGGCACTGTGAATAGACAGATGGATGAGAAATGATTCCTGCCCTTGGGGAGCTCACAGTCCAGTGGGAGAGAGAGATGTAAACATTAATTACAATGGTGTGATGAATGCTTTAATAAAGTTCAGAGCAGGGTGCTTGGCTACCCCACAGAGCTGGAGGGCGGCGATCATCTATTTCACCTTAGCCATCTAAAGGTCTTTGATTCCTCCAAGAGTAAACTGTGAGCCCCAAACCTCAGGAGAGCTGGATTCGGTGCAGCTTTAAAAGACGTCTTGCAGGTTGCAGCTACTACTGACTCAAAGACAGTGAAGAGGCCAATGACTGTGAGATTTATTCCCAGGGCTCATGGATTTCTGAATTTATGTTGTCTTGGGTCTCTTTTCTCCCTAGAGTGTAAATATGCTCTAGTATGGGAATGCTCCATTCCTGCTGTAGCCTGTCTCCAATCTGCTGTTTCACTTGATTTTTTTGTCCTTATCCAAAGAATTTCACTAAAAACTGAAATGAGGTAGGGATTGAGTCCCCCACTCCACCCAAGGCCAATCAGGCAACAGCTGCCGAGGGCTTAGACCATGTTGAGCAGATACTCTGCAATTTCTCTAGCTCCTGTTTTGTCATTATTTATCCAGACACCAGGCTGCAGTCAGGAAAAAGGTCAGTGACAACGGGAACACGTATGTCTCTGGAAGAATGCTTTCAGGAAGAAAACAAATGTAGTCAAATGATCCCAGTGTTTTTTGTTTGTGTGGTGGTTTTGTTTTACTACCAGGAGCAACAATAGAAAAGAAAGGAAATACGAAGTTGGGAAATCTTTTGTTGTTATTGAGGTTTGAATATTTCTAGTTTCAGAGATTTGTGTCATAGTGGAAAAGATGTTCATTTTTATCCCAGTGAGAAGCATTATTAATGGCCTTTGCTATTGAGGAGGAGATCTCCAATGAAAGAAGGGACTAGTCTAGATTTGCACATCGCCTTGGATGCATGGCCTTAGAAAACAGCTGAAAAACTCAGTGTAGAGAGAACATTTTCTCTAGTAGTTTAATGTTCTCCTAAAATGTAAATTTGGGTTAGTTTGGGTTGTTGAAAATTCGAGCTGCTTGGCAGATATTTCTATGAATTATTTGGTTGAAATATATTACCGAGCCTTTCAGTGACCCTGAAAATATGATTTTTAACAGTTAAGACAGGAAAAAATGATCAAGACCGGCTAAAAGGAGAGGAAGATGGAACTGATAGTTTTGAAGTCATAGAGCCTAAATTTAAAGGCAAAACAGATAGAATGAGAAAAAAAAAAAAGCATGGTGATTACTTTATAAACTGTCATATTTGGGGCATGGAAGGCCTAGCTGTTGGGAAGGCAGAGTTGGAATTTTCTTGGCCCTGGAGGGCAAAGATGTATGTAGAAATGTAAATTACATTTCTACACATCTGGGTGGAATGGATCAGACCCAGTGACACTTAATCTTATCCCTTTCTGCATCTTTTAAGCCCTGGACCAGAGGCCACAGCAGGTTGGACTGACACTTTGGGGGCCTGCTTCAGGGCAGGGGCATAGGAATTAGCAAATTACACAGTCAATAGTGCCTGCATAAAGCTTTGAAACCTCCTGAAGGAAGGCACCACACAGAATAAAACCTCTGTCCCACATCTGCCTGGCTTCTTTCCCAAGGTGAGAGCACACCTCAACTGGTGCTGACTCTGCCTCCCAGACCTCCCCTGCCTTCCCCCACACAGAATAAAACCTCCGTCCCACATCTGCCTGGCTTCTTTCCCAAGGTGAGAGCACACCTCAACTGGTGCTTGGGTCACTGCTGACTCTGCCTCCTAGACCTCCCCTGCCTTCCCCATCCTCAGTCCCAGCTCATGATTGGTCCTGCCTCGCTAGAATCTTACCCTTCATATAAATAACTCCTGATTTAAAAAAAAAAAAAAATCTTAGAGCCACATTAATGATTGAAGGAAATCTGTAAGTACCCTTCCCAACTGAAACCACAGAAAGATGGAGCTGGAGGAATCTTCTGAGTGCCTAATCCTGGGACCTCACACTTTAATTAAAGCCTTTTCCTCTGATGTGTGCCAATATGCCTATTGCAGCAACTTGAGGAACAAGTACAGACTCCAAGTAAAAATGGAGTCATCTCCGTCCGACCCACTCCACCACAAACCTTCATCAGATGTTATTTCCTGCATAAGCCACACGCATAGCTGCGTGCCTTTGTTCCTGTTGTTCCTCCTGCCTGCAGGGCCTTCCTTCCACTTTGTCTGGCTGGGTTGCATTGAGTTGATCCTCTGTATCACAAGTTTCTATCAGAACGTTTAGTATATCACAGGTGTCCAAGTGAGAGAAAAATTTAGTGAATGTTTGATTGAATGGAAGACTTTGTGATCTTTGCCATGGGAAATCATGGATCATAAAAACACTAAATAATACTCAGTAAAATCAAACAATTCATTTTTAGGCATTGGAAGAGAAATAGCATTTAGGAAGGCAGGAGAGAAGAAATTACAGGTGGGGGTAACCGTGGGATCAAAGGCATAGAAATGAAGAGGAGCATGAGTTTTGGATAAAGAGGAGATATGACTAATTAGATTGGAAGATTTATTGAAAGAAATGATAGGAAATAATATTTGGAGGGCTCATATCACTGAATTGAATCCCTTGAGAATTTTTGAAAGAGATGAAATAGGTAATGGGTAACCATTGAAAGTTCTTAAGCAGGAAATAACCTGAGGTTCAGCAGGTAGAGAGGGGAGTTAGTGGCAGCTACATTGGTGGAGAGTAGAGCTTGGCGTAAAATGGACCACTGTGAATCAGTGGGAATGGGGCAGTGGGCATGGGGAGGGTTCGTCCTGGAGGAATTTTAAAGGAAGAAATGCCAGACTTGGTTATGGATGAGTGCAGGAGAGCTAAGATTCTTTTTATTGACTTGGCACTAAGAACATCTAAAAGTTGGAGGAAGTATGTTATAAATAAATATACTCAACTACAACAATTCTCTTTTATGGTCAACTATCAAGACCAAACTTGTGAGGGGAGACAGGTTTTGAATGATAGATGATTCTGGAGCCCTGGCCAGGCACATCTTAGCAGTTCGGACACAAACCTTTTCTTTGATGCAGAAAATGTTAGAAGTTTTTCTGCTGATTCTGGATTAAAAATGCTGCAAAATTTCCCTACCAAATTATGTATCTATCAACAGTGTGTACTTTCTCATACCTTCTCCAATACTGCATATTACCAAACATTTTAATTTTTCTGTCAGTGATGGGTAGAAAATGGAATCTTATTTTAATCTCATTTGCATTTCATTAACGAGTGATCTTGAACACCATTTATGTATAAATTAGCCATTCATTTTTATATATACACCTGTTATTGCCCTCTGTCTGTTTTAATAATGGGATCCTTTATCCTTTTTATTCACTTATAAAAGCCCTTTGTTTAATGACAAAATTAGGTTTTGTTCATCCAAACTGAGTTTAGAAGACTAAATTTTCATAGATTGTAAAGCTTATATGGATTATCACACTCCCCAAGCTGCAGGTATTCTGGATGTTTAGAAATCTCCAAAATCTCCCCTTCTTAATCTTCAACCCTTTCTTTTTTTTTAATATTTAAGTCTAGAGTGCTAAATTAGGAAAGTAAAAGTACCAAAAATATATCCCGAGATTTTCAAATCTGTGTGTCTTTGAATCTGCACGGAAATAGAAACTAAGGAGATGTTTGAATGCAGTTTCAGCCTTTCCTTTGGAGCATCTAAGATCGTGCCCAGATTGAGGTAAAGGAGGAATATTGAGAGATCAGATCTCTGGCAGATTTTTCCCTCTTGGTCCTCATACTCTGATCCCCTTAATGGAACTTGACAACCCCAACTGACCATTATGGCTGTTATGGGCTGAATTGTATCCCCTCAAATTCACGTGTTGAAGCTCTAAGTCCCCATACCTCAGAATGTGACTGTATTTGGAGATGGGACTTTTAAAGATGTAATTAAGGAAAACTGAGGCCATACGGGTAGGTCCTAGTTCAATATAATTGGTGTCCTTATAGGAAGAGATTAGGAGATAGACATGCAAAGAGGAAAGACCATGTGAGGACAGAGGGAGAAGGCGGCCATCTGCAAGACAATGAGAGAGGCCTCAGAAGAAACCACCCCTGCACACACCTTGATCTGGGACTTCCAGCCTCCAGAACTGTGAGAAAGTAAATTTCTATCGTTTAAGCCATCCAGTCTGTGGTATTCAATACTTTGTTATGGCAGGCCTAGGAAACGAATACAATGCCTTACGGAAAGTACCATAACCTTCACCAACTGGCTTGGATATCAAATTCTAACATAGGAAACCATGGACTAAAAAACACCTGCCCTGAGCTATGTGGTCTCACCCTACTCATCTCATGTCCAGCACCTCATGAATGAAGAGAAGGCCCAATTCCAAGCCATACATTTTGGGTTTATAATTTCCCCAATTTTAGAGAATGTAAAAGCCTTAGAGTTCATAGTCATAGTTAGGCATTCCTGGGCACACACCCATCTAAATGGGTTTCCTGCATTGGGCCACCAGGATTTAGATCTCATGTCTGGAACATGCCCTTGGATGGGAGATGTGATGGGCATAGAGCAGTCTAGTGGAAAGAGCACTGGAATGGGAGTCAGAGACCCAGGCCTTAGTCTTGAACCTGCCACAGTGACTCAGGGAACGAAATTTACCTGTTTGGACTTAGAATACTTATGTGGGCCTCATAAGTGGTTTTCAGACCAGGGTTCCATGGAAGGGTTTTAGTAGCTCTGCAAACTTTTCGTTTGAACTTCCCCTGTAGAATACATTTTAACTGTTTTAAAACACTGCAGTAAAATAACACACATTCAGATGTGTTTTATTTCACATTTTAATTTATCTAAGAACATCAGCATATAAAAATACGCTGCTAGGTTAACTTATCTGGAATGAACATCAGAATAAAACCTTGCCTGTGATGTACATATTTGGTGAGGGATGTTGATATTCTGCACTGGTCTGTCTGTTTGTCTCTCTTAAATTCTGACATGACCGCCGCATGTCTCCACCGACATAAAATTGCACAAGTGCATTCATGACCACGGTACATTTGCACCTGCTCTGTTAAGGGCCAGCTCAAGCTTATTTGCATTGGTTCTCCCCGTGGCTTAAGCCTTGTTTGTGCACTCACCACTGACTCTCTCGCATCTTGAAGACATCACATTAGAACTAGAATGAATGCTTCCTTTCTGACTTTACCATTAGAAACTCAAGAATTTATTAGGTGTTACTAACAATTCAACTTTGAAACAGATATTTCCTGCTACTTTTCCTGTAAGCTTCTGGATGAATTTAGTTGAGCAGAAACCCAAGCTGTAAGGCAAGTTGATTTAAAACAAAACAGTACAAAACCTATTACCACTTGCAACTACTTAGCCGGATGAATCAGTATTCTCTAAGTGTTGTGCAACTGAACCAAAATAAAATAAAAATCAGATGCTAAGGACAATATGATTGTGGTTATTCTAAATTTTTACATTCATCAAATCAATCATCAGAGTTGTCAGAGATATACTTTACATTATATATATAAAAGGTGTATATACCATATATGTATACCATATTTGAAGTCATGAAATAAATATATTCTAGTGAATTTCTGCTTTTGTCTTAAACTTTAATATTCCACACGAGATTAAATTTGTATCAAGAGTAACTTTCCTGCAAGGAAAACCACTAGATCAGATGACCTCCAAGATTCCCTGTAGTTCTAACACCCTGTAATCTTCCAAGGTGAACAAGGTTTGGGGAGGAGTGAGCAGGGTGCAGAGAGGGGTGAGTCAAGGCAGTGAAAGGTGGCTGGTCACCAGTCTCTGTGTTCAGCTTGGGAGCTTCATTCCACCTTCCATCCTTCTAAGGTATGGCATCTGGTTGAGATTTCAAACGTACAAATGGACAATCCTGGGAAAACCACGTGGTACATAAGAAGTTAACAAAGAATGCTACAAAGATTTTTAAAACTATTCTTTTCACAGGCCATAATTATTTTGAAACTTGCTAAAATTTCATGAAAATGTATTGTATTACCCTGGTCACCTCCTGTCTGAAACAAATCTCTTCTGGAGGCAGGATCTGATAGGATGTATTGGAGGAGTGGGACCCGGAGCTGGGGCTGGGGGTGGGTGGGTAAGCTCGGCAGTGGGGAGTGATACAGCCCTCCTTTTGCTGGCAGAGGGGCTGTGCATAGTTAGAAACAGGGGCCCTGGTTTGTTTCAGCTGCTACCTTTAGAAGTCTCTCTCACCAGAGCTTAGCATATTCCAAGGCCCTCCCCAAGTGTAGGGCACTGTGACCTGGCCGTGACCACTGGCTCTGGAAGTGGACAGCCTCCACAGGCCCTGCAGAACATGCAGAGATAGAACAGAGGGGAGCTGGGGTTGCACATTTGTCTGCACCTGCATTGTGAGAAGTAGGGGTTAGATTTTGAATGCTAGAGGGTGGTAGCTCCCAGGGGTTGCCTCAGGCCTACAATTACCCACTGGGTGACTGATCTCAGGACTGAATTTTTTTTGGCTGGAGGACTCGTTGGATTGAGGTGATGCTCTCCTGATTCTGACCTTGGTTATTGTATTAATTAGGATAAACATTCACCTTCATAAAATAGAGATCCTAAACAAAAGGGACTTACATAAGACAGACTTTATTTTTCTTTTATATAATAGTCTGGAAGCAGGAGGTCCAGGGCTGTTGTAGAGCTCTGTTCTACAAGGTTGTCCAAAGACCTAACTCCTATTTGTTTTCCTCCATCTTTAGGGTGTTGCCCTTATATGAATGATCCCAAATGGCTCCCTACCTCCATGATCCAGGTAAGCAGGTGGAAGAAAGAGGGAAGAGGGTGATCATCATTTAAGACCGCAGCCTGGACATTAAATCACTTCCACTCACGTTCTCTGGTCCAGAATTTCGTTATATGGCCATGCATAGCTGCAAGGGAGGCTGGAAATACAGTCTCTCTTTTATGTCATGTATCTAGATAAAAATATTGGGTTCTGTTGTTTTGAAAAATAATGGAAGAATGAATATTGGAGTACAACTAACTGTAAGGTGTTTAATGAACTATGAAATCATATGCTACTAGTTGGGGTTCAGCAAACACACTTCTATTACAGGGGTAAATGGCTAAGCCTGAGCAGCATAGTGTCCAGAGGCGAAAGCCTGGCAGCCCCCGGTCTAATGGTTGGCACTTTGATACTCCCTTTATTAGTATTTATTTTTCTAAGATATGGGAAATTCCAGTTCCCACTGACCTCTGCATCTCCTTGAAAATACCAGGTTGTAAAGGGCTGACCTAGAGTTCAAAGCACCCGAATGGATAATGTGTAGACCAGAGGATTTCAAACCATGTCCTGAGAGCCCCAGGATTCCTTAGAGTTCTGGGAGCTGTTGGAAAACAAGGATTCTGTAACCTAAACTCCATGCCCCACTAGGCAGTCCCACCATAGTGCCTTACTCTATGTATGTTTTAATCTCTTTGTTTATCTGTATAAGATTTGGGGCTAAAAAATATAGTTTTTACACTTCTGCTAGACCATCAGAATCAAAATGCTCATAATTCAGAAAGAAGAGATTAAATAATATGTTAAATACTGAGACTCTACTGGGTGATTTTCCTATATGATGGGTGGTGGCCTTGGCCATATAGTTTTCAAGGAAACAGTTTAATTTGAAAATACGAGGAAAATGCCAGAGTTGAAAATTTTAAACTGTCAACGGGATCCTATAGTTTGGAAGAAGCAATTACATAATGCTTTAAAATTCACAGAAACATTGCAGCATTTATTCCCTCCCTTGATCCTTCTTCATTTACAGATAAAGAAATAGAAGCACAGAGAGGTAAGTGACCTTGTCCAAAGTGATACAGTTAAGAAGTGCTAGTAGCAGCTAGTATATATAAAATAGATAACCAACAAGGACATACAGTATAGCACAGGGAACTATACTCAATATTTTGTAATAACCTATAAGGGAAAAGAATCTGAAAAAGAATATATACATATATATCTGAATCACTGTGCCATACACCTGAAACTAACACAATATTGTGAATCAACTATATTTCAATAAAAAATACATATAAAATAAAATAAAAAATAAATTTAAAAAAGAAGTGCTATAAACAGGATCAAACATAGGACTTTGGAATCTTCACTATACACATCCATTTCCCTATATTTTCTTACACCCATCACTAGGGTAAAAAGACCCATCCCTAAGCTACTGAGACCTGAGCCATTTCACCTTGGGAGCCTGGTTTCTGCAGGAGCAGCAAGCAGTCTCACCAACTCGCCTCTATGCTTGAGTCTTCTTATCTTTCCTCCCTCCTTTCCTTTTTCCTTCTCAGCTCCCATCAAAAGTCTATCATATATCAGATACTATCTCAGGTACTAGAGATATAGTAGTAACCAAGACCTACAAGATCTTCATGGAACTTATTTATTGATTGAAATGGGATTAATTTCCAAAATATACAGATAGCTCATACAACTCAGCATCAAAAAAAGAGAAAACCCAATCAAAAAATGGGCAGAAGACCTAAATAGATGTTTCTCCAAAGAAGACGTATAGATGGACAACAGGCACATGAAAAGATGCTTAACATGGCTAATTATTAGAGACATGAGATTCAAAACTATAATGAGGTATCACCTCACACCAGTCAGAATGGCCATCATCAAAAAGTCTATGAATAATAAATGCTGGAGAGGGTGTGAATAAAAATGAACCCTCCTACACTGTTGGTGGGAGTGTAAATTGGTGCAGCCACTATGCAGAACAGTATGGTGGTTCATTGAAAAACTAAAAATAGAGATATCATGTGATCCAGCAATCCCACTCCTAGGCATATATCTGGAAAAGACGAAAACTCTAATTCGAAAAGATACATGCACCCCAGTGTTCATAGCAGCACTATTTACAAAAGCCAAGACATGGAAGCAACCTAAATGTCCATCCACAGATGAGTGGATAAAGAAGATGTGGTACATGTATACAATGGAATAATACTCAGCCATAAAAAAGAATGAAATAGCCCCATTTGCAACAACATGGATGAACCCAGAGATTATCATACTGAGTGAAGTAAGTCAGACAGAGACAAATATCGTATGATGTCACTTGCATGTGGAATCTAAAAAAGTGATGCAAATGAACTTATTTACAAAACAGAAATAAATAGACTCACAGACATAGAAAACAAACTTCTGGTTACCAAAGGGGAAGCAGGGAGGTATAAATTAGGAGTTTGGGATTAACAGAGGCACACTACTATATATAAAATAGGTAAATAACATGTTCCCACTGTATAGCACAGGGAATTCTATTCAATATCTTATAATAACCTGTAATGGAAAATAATCTGAAATAGAATATATATATATATATGAATCTATATATCTATATCTACATCTATATTTTTAAAAATATTTATTTATTTTTGGCTGCATCGGGTCTTAGTTGCCGCATTGTTGTGGCATCTGGGATCTTACATTGTGGCGCATGGGCTTCTTTCTAGTTGTGGCGTGCGGGTTTTTTCTCTCTCTAGTTGTGGAGCGCGGGTTTTTTCTCTCTCTAGTTGTGGAGCAGGCTCCAGAGAGTGTGGGCTCTGTAGTTTGTGGCACTTGGGCTCTCTAGTTGAGGAGTGCGGGCTCTGTAGCTGTGGCACGCTCAGTAGTTCTGGGCTCAGTAGTCGTGGCTTAGTTGTCCTGTGGCATGTGGGATCTTAGTTCCCCAACCAGGAATCGAACCTGCATCCCCCTGCGTTGGAAGGCAGATTCTTTACCACTGGACCACCAGGGAAGTCTCTACATCTATATATCTATATCTATCTATATCTGAATCATTTTGCTGTACACCTGAAACTAACACAACATTGTAAATCAACTATACTTCAATAAAAAAATTAAATAAATATATATATAAATATATATTATATAAATATATCAATATAACATATATTATATATATTTATAATATTATATAAATATATATATTATCATATTTTATGATTATAGTGGGCGCTATGAAAAATGAAAACATAACTAAACACATGGAGTATTTTCACATAGTGATAATTGCTATAAAGAGAACTTAATCAGGCTAACAGGGTGAGAAGGGCAGGGTGGGAGCAGAGAGTCTATTTTAGTTGGGTGGTCGGGCGGTTGAGTGACATATGAGTAGAGACCTGAATGAGGGGAAGGGGTGAGCCATGCAGGTATCGTGAGAAGGAGCTCCCCAAGATGATGGGAGTAGATACATAATTAATATGCTTAGCACAGCCATGGGATTACAAGGTGACTAGTGGGGCTGGGGGTGTACGCAAGGGCTTTTTTAAAGGATTATTTTGTTTTGTTTTATGATGCAGGAGAGAGAGAAGGTAGCTAATTTCCAGAAGCAAAATTTCTGAGTAGTCGAGAGGATGGACTCTGCATATAAGTGGGGAGGTTGGCCTCGGCCAGGAGGAGGGACAGGTCATCTTTGGGACGGGAGGGAAGGTAGAGAAGATGAGAACAGATATGGAAGGGGTGGTAGATTTGGTGGGAAAATGAATTATTTCTTTTCTGGTTGGCTCTGTTTTGTTAGTAAAACATCAGGTGAAGACAGTGAGGTGGGTATAAGGAGGGGAAGGGACTCATGTCCTCCAGGGTGGTAAGAACGTGAACTTACTAGCTAACATAGAAGGGCTACTGGGCAGTGCTGTGGGCCTGCTTGACATCTGCTATCTTAGTCTTAGGCGAGACTGATCAATGTGACTGTGTAATTTTTCCAGCTATGCCTGGATGCCAGGGAGATGTAAGCAGAAAGGTGAACTTAACCATGTGCTGGGCATTGTCCATTTGGCTGTTTGGACCCATTCTCCATCCTTTTTCATTTGGCTTGGTGTTCTGGGAGGCTGCTGTTCAGGAAGAACTCACTGGATTCCTTGGTCTCCGGATTGGGTTTGGCCAATGGTGGCAGGCACAAAACGAGACTGGCTGGCAGGAGGCAGTGAGGTGCTTGTATTACTTCTCTACTCTCTCCCCAGTGGCCCGTGGTAGGCCTGGCTACATCCCTCTATGAAGGCCCCAGCTCCTCTGGGGCAGCCCTCTCATGGCTGGGGTTCTTTTTAGGTCCTGGAAATCACTCCCTCTTCTTATTCTTTCAAGGGTAGGGTTGGTAACTGCTTCCCACTGATGTTAGATTTGTCATGCTTCCTCACTCTTTATTGTTTTCCCTTTATCTGCCTACATCTTTAGAAACAATACCTTTACTAAACTCTCTTCATATGCTCCCTCTTTTATCACTTTCTTGGTAAGTCCCTGACTGATGCAAACCTGGTTTGCAGTGTGGTCAGGCAGGCTTCACAGAGGAGAAAGAGCAGGCTATTCGTGAGTATGAGCAAGAGAGAGATGATGGGCTTCCCTGGTGGCGCAGTGGTTGAGAGTCCGCCTGCCGATGCAGGGGACGCGGGTTCGTGCCCCGGTCCGGGAAGATCCCACATGCCGCGGAGCGGCTGGGCCCGTGAGCCATGGCCGCTGAGCCTGCGCGTCCGGAGCCTGTACTCCGCAACGGGAGAGGCCACAACAGTGAGAGGCCCGCGTACAGCTAAAAAAAAGAGAGAGATGATGATGGAAAAAAACCTCTAAGCTGAGTAAAGAAAGAAATGTGGGCATAAGCAGGGTGGATAGACTGCAAAGATGGTGGAGTCTGTTGTTGGGAAGTCCCAATGGGGTCAAAGGATTTTGGAGGTGGCATAAGGGACCAGTCTCAGAGAGTAGAGTGAGTGCTTAAAATAGAAAATTTGTAATTGATGCAGTTATTGATAATAACAATAGCCGTGTCATTGGTTCTCAGCCCTGGCTCTATATAAACATTGCCAGGGGAGCTAGTAAAAATACTTATGACTGGCTTCCCCTCCAGAGATTCTGACTACAGCTGTGGGACCTAGGAATTGTAATTAAAAAAAATTGTCTCGAATAATTCAGATGTGTGGCAGTGTTGAGAATCACCAGTTCAGGGTGTGAGCACGGGAGTGGTTGGCTGGGGTGGAAAGAGGAAAATTGTCCTTAGCAACCAGAGGTCAAGGGACCAAGAGGCCAGAGTCTTAGAAGAATCACCTACATCAAAGTCACTATAGAACGGTAGCAGAGTCTGTGGTGGGAGGAACTGAGTGAGTCAGAGCGGAAGCCTGGAAGGTTGATAGAGCTTGGAAGAGCTTGGGTATTCTACTTCCTCTGGGCCAAATCTCTGGCCCTATTCTCTCCCCTTCGCACAGGGTCACTGTCCAGGGGCTAGGCTATCTCTCCGTCAACTTCTCTTTGGTTTACCCTCCTCTCCCAACATGTCTCTGTCTTTGGTTTTCATTATTTGTTTTTAGGGTCACCTGTCTCCACTGCTGGGGTTTGGGGAACCACATAACTCAGGACCTCTGCTCTTACCCGGATCTGCTTTACTTAAGAGCTGACTCTATCCTTCAACCATTCCAAACTTTAACCTTCTTCTTCTAATCATAAAAAAAAAAAAAAAAAAATTCCTTTCCTTTGCCCCACTTTCTCAGGGCTATTTAGGGGGTTGATAAATCCTAAAGCATCATTACTTTGTTTCATCACTTTCTTGATAAGTCCTTGACTGATGCAAACCTGGTTTGGCGTGTAGTCAGGCAGGCTTCACAACTAACAAACTTGTGTGTGTATTGATGGAAGGCTTCGCATATTGTAATATACAAGGTAAGACAGTCAGGTACACAAAATCATTCAAATCCTTTCCACATCCAGGTCAGTGCATGTAATACTGCCCTGCTGGTAGAGAGAACAGGCCAATTTAGCTGGAAGTTTCATCCTCTTTTATTTTCTATATGCGTGCCATCGTGGGGCTATTTAAATCAAATCCTTCTCTATAGCTGAGCACAAAACCTGCACGATTTCTGGTTTTGCTCTTTCCAAAGATAATTTCTGCTGTCTAATGAGATCTGAGAATGAAGTCGGGCACCATCAGGAGAAAGGTCACAGTGTGTGCTCAAAGGTATATTAACTAATGCCGGAGCTGACATTGATCTCCTTCCAAGAGGACAAAATTAAGCAGCAAATAGTAAATACACTCAATGGCACTTTATTGCAAGGAGGACCATTTACAATGAAATAAGAATATGAGAATGGTTTCAAAGAGAAAATGGGAACGCTTACAAATAGAACACATCTTACCGGTTAGAGGGGGAATGTGATTCCAGTCAAGGTTAATGGGGAAATGGTTAATGAAGGATACAGATTCCAAAACTGCGTGATGCCATATTGTATCTTGCAGAGGTAATTAAGACAAGAGACTCTGGGTAAATGGACACATTACACACAGCCGACAACTTGACATTCTGCACACCATACAGAGAGGCTGCTCCGGATGCTTTATGACCTGCCCTGATACTGACAGGGAGACATCTGAGGTCACGTTCTCCATCCCTTTTCCTCATGGAGTTGGTGTGGTATTGCAGGAAGAACACCAGGCAGGGAGAAAGGAGAAGGGGTTACAGCCCAGACTCAGTTACTAGGAGGTGATGTGTGACCTTGGGCAAGTTACTTTATGCTTCTCCTCGGCTTAATTTCCTCATCTGTAAAACGAAGGGGTTGAATTGGGACCATTTTTTCTGAACTGGATATTTCTTTTCTGGTTTGAATTCTGAGATTCCCTGCACTTCTTTGCCCTACTACCGTTATCGCTTATCTACCCTGTAATTGTGTAAATGTGGGTATATCTGGGTGGGAGTTTGCAGGTATAAATACAGAAGGGAGTGAACATTTACCTACCTTTGCCTGTTTGTGGCACATATGTGTACTTAGGAGGCAATTGTGTGGTGACTTTGAAATGACACAACTGTAGAGATGTCTGCCCAAGGAAGTTTCTATTTCTACTAGCAATGCTCAGAGTTTTCAATCCTTCTCCCATTTTTTCCCCAAAGGGTAAACTAGTAGGAGTGAGGTTACCTATTGAATTAAAACACCTGGGATTAAGGTGAACTTCGGTGAAAGCTCCTTTAGCACATTGGCTACAGGATTATCGGTCCCTAAAAGCACCTTCTTTGGTGTCATTCTCTTGCTCTGAACACCCCAGGCGGAAGAATAAGGCTAAGGATCTTGTAGCGGCAGGTGAGGGATGGAATGGGGATCACATTCCATCCTGTACATTTAGCCGTCTCCTTTGGCTGTCTGGAATCTTCCCCGTTCATCTATGGGAGAAGAGGGGCTTAAAAGTAGGGCACTCGCACACACGGATTTTTCACTCCAGTACTCATCTTATTGACAGGCATTGCTTCAGCTGAACCATTTTCGCTCTGTGTTCAGGCCTGTTTGTAGGTGGCATCCCGAGGGCAGATTCCATTCTTATCCCAGCCTCAGAATTCATTGCTGCTTTTTAAAATTCCCAGGTGCACCTTGTTTATTTCTCCCTTCTCACCTGCCTTGAAGCCCCCCTTACCTGTCCTTATTCTTTCCTAGCCCCTCAGAAAAGAAAAGAAAAGAAAACAACAAAGCAGGCCCTTCTGGGGTGTCTGGTTATGGAAGTCATCCATGCTTCTGGTTGAGAATTCAAGAAATACTTTCCTGTTGTTCTGAATGAAATAGCTTAAAAAGGCCTGCCAAACCCCAAATTGCTGGGTGAGAGGGGCCCAAGGAGTGACAGCTTTACACCTGAAGACTCCAGGACCCACCTCCCTTCACAGATGATGGGAAGGGAAATCTTGGAGGGCGGGCAGCCCCGGAACCAAGTTACCACAGGACATTGACGGCTGCGGAATTGCACCTATTGATCGCGGTGTAGAAGCCAGTGTTTCATCAGCCTTTAATTGAACTGATTCCTAAATAGAACAGGGTCAGCTTTGGCTGTGCTGCTGGGCCTAGGTAGTTGTGACTGAGCTCTGATTGACGCCTCTTCAACAGACCCTCATTTGGTAGATTTTTCACATTCCCTGGGTTCTAGAACTTTGGTCCTCAGCTGAGAGCATTCATCAGACTCCCCTGTGGGAGAGGTTAAAGGTACAGAAGGCGGTGCATCATTCTGGCCGACTCTGTTTCAGTGTCTGGAGAGGAGGCCAGGCAATGTTTAATAAACTCTTTTGTTAGGCACTTCTAATGAGCATACACGAATACCCAGAAACTTCTAGAGGGTTCCATTGCAAACTGAGAGATGAAGTTACCAAGTTAAGTGGACAAAGAAATGCTGGAATTGTGAAATACTCCCGGTGCATCTTTTTCCACAGGAGGGGATATGCAATGAGGGATGCATTAGCACTGTGTCATTTTCAAGTGTAAGGACATTGCTCTTTTTTTTTTTTATTGCTGTGTTGCTTGCTTCATTTCAACAAACACCTGGACTTTCTTGGAGGAGCCCATCATGTAGATACAGCTTCCCTCGGACTCCGTTAGAAGGGACACTCCCCAGCCATCATCTCAGATATGTTGGCGAATCCAGCATTCACTGAAAGAGTAAATTGGATTTCATTACACAATACTGTATAATGTGGGGTGACCTCCTCCCATTGTTATGTTGGGTGGATGCTTAGACAGTTCTGATTTTTATTTCCTGGTAATTGCTTCCTCATGGATTCAGCCCTTTTTTTTTTTTTTTTGGTCCCAAACAGATGCCTCCACTGATCCCTCGTTGCCATTCTCAGCCTCCCTCAAAGCCTGACTTGTTCCTTAATGAATCTGCCACACACTGAGCTGGGGCCAAGGCAAATCAAGAGGCCATTCCGTCAAAATATCTGTGATGGGAAAGCCTATTCCCATTCCGAACTTGTGTTTCACTTGTGTCCCACCTGTCCTGGAGGGCCTGCAAGGGGGGGATGGGAGAACATTTGAACCCTGGCTACTGTTAAAACATCCTAATCCCAGAGACTCTATTTTGTTTACATTCCTGATCTGTTTTGCCTTTGAAGATGCTTCTCATTGGTGGATTGGTGGGGCCCTATGGCTCCTATACATTTTAAAGCTACATTCCCCAGAGTTTGCCCCAGTGATGGAGACCTGCACTTTGTCTTTTAAGCAGATAAAAAGAGAGGTCAGTCAGAAGTAATTCCCCTACTCCTCGTATAAACAATTTAACGGCTGCAGCAACATACTTGCCTGGAATTACTCCCTCAGATTCAATTCCCTTTTCCTGCTCCACTTGTAAAAATGGTAAGTGTCCTCTATAAACTGTAGCTCACCAAGGTGCAGGGCTTGCTGTGCGGTTGTAGAATAAATGTTAATCTAATACAGGTTACTAGGTCAAATGCAATCACAGGCTTGTGGGAAAAAGCTTAATACTGTTCTGCTTCTTCTAACACAGTAAACCTGGATATTATATGATAGGTTAAACACCAGTGAACCATGGCAAGAATTTTCTTGAAAGTAGGATTTAGTACAAAGGAAACTACATTGAAATGGTGACCTAGGATTGACTCTGCTTTCCAAGAGAGTGTGCTAGGATGCTGGAGTGCACGGTGAAAATGGACTCCTTAAAAATGTGATGTTCTAGAATTCATTGCTGAGGGAATGAGTGCCAGTTGGAGCAGCTGTGACACAACCCAAGGTTTCAGATGTTGTCAACTATGACTTCAATTCCTTCTCCTTCTCCAAAAATTCACGAGTGCAGACACACACACACACACACACACACAAGCTTTCCGTATGAAAAGTTAATGTAGCTTTGGATGGCCTGTTAGAATTTGGATCCCAACTAGAACATCAAGTAAACACAGTGTCAGGGCAGGCTGAGCATCTGTGGGCCAACTGCCTTGAGAAGATTCTGTGGAGATCGTCTTGGCGGTGGACGCCTTCCTATTTTATGTGGATGTTAGTGCATTAAGCGTTCCCAGCCTGTATTCGTGATCCAGTGCCAAAGCTGAGATTTACATATGCTAGCAGATGTATAATAAATACTTAAGTAAATGAACATCAGATTTCAGGGGAGCTGAAAAGTCTGGTTTGCAGGACCACTTAGGTTCTGTTTGGCATGGAAACGGGGACTGGGCCAGGATTAACTTTGCAAAGTCTTGTGGGGTCTTCCAGGAGGGAAGCTCTCAAGCTCTCATAATTAGCATTGTAATGGCCATGCACTGTCCTCCTGCTAGCTTTCTCCGGGAACCGTATTCAACAGGCAATCATGCAAGGAAAAGTGCTCTGACACAGGCTAGAACCCACCTCTCCTCCTGAAAGCAGTTGAGAATGGGGCTGTGTGTCTCCTCTTGGCTATTAGAAAGTTCTTACCAGGCTCCAGGGATTTGTCTGACTTGTGAAAAATGCATTTGTGTATTTCCAGATGTGACATAGCTCTCGAGTGATTAAGCTAAGATCACTTAGCATGTAAGCTGAGTTAGAGTGGGTAGACAATTGATGAAAGGCCTCTCCCTGCTTGGGTTTGCAGTTGAATGACTGAATTACATCAGGTGATGCCTTCTGGATGGTTACGAAACTAGAATGAATGTCGTGCCAGATATGTGAGTGACCCTTAGGAAAACCGTATGAAAGAATAGGCACACACACACAGAGCATTTGGGGAAATGCATATTTTAAATTTTATAACGGAAATTCAGAGTTTTCAGGAACAAACCTAGTGAACTGTATTTCATTTCTAAAATCGGTTGTTGGCAGGAGTGGAAGAGACCTTATGGGGTTAATTTTTGAGGTGCAGCTCTGTGTGGCCATCATGTCTGGCTGGCCCATCCTAATGACGACTCCTGTAGCGCTTTGTCCGTTGGGCTGCAGGCAGGCAGCGGGCCACTCAGATTCAGAAAAGCTGGTTGGAGGGAGGCAGGTGAAATGGACTCTCGTTCAGACAGCTTCCCTCCGGCCAGTATTAGAGCTAGCTCCTTCCACAGAAACAGGGATCCTGAGGGCTTCCAGTGATTGGGAAATATCAAACACATAATATATAGATAACTAAAATATAGATAACTAAAAGGGCCCAGGGCCCCTTTTTCTCTTTTTACTGCAGACTGGATGGTCAGGTTTCTCTGCCTCTTTCTCTCCACTTTCTCCCAAGTGTTTCTTTGAAAAGATGTAAAGGGGAAATTGTACCTTTCTCCATTGTTTCTGTGTATCCATTGAGCATAGAATGCTGGCAAGGGTTATGGGTTTCTTTACAAGTTTGATTCACAAGTATTGTCTTGGGAATATATGCACAATTATTCAAGTTAGTGGAGACCAATCTGGCACATTTTCAGGCAATGGCTTTACTCCTGCTGGAAATGCCCAAGAATGGGACATCTTTTTTTTTTTTTAAATTGAAGTATTTACAATGTTGTGTTAGTTTTAGGTGTACAGCAAAGTGATTCAGATATTTTTTTTTTCTGATCTCTTCCCTTATAGGTTATTACAAGATATTGAATACAGTTCCCTGTGCTCTACAGGAGGTCCTTGTTTATCTATTTTATATGTAGTAGTGTGTATCTGTTAATCCCAGACTCCTAATTTATCCTTCCCCACACCTTTCCCTGTTAGTAATCAGAAGTCTGTTTTCTATGTCTGTTGGTCTGTTTTGTAAATAAGTTCATTTGTATCACTTTTTTTTTTTTTTTTTTTTGCGGTACGCGGGCCTCTCACTGTTGTGGCCTCTCCCGTTGCGGAGCACAGGCTCCGGACACACAGGCTCAGCGGCCATGGCTCACGGGCCCAGCTGCTCCGCGGCATGTGGCATCTTCCCAGACCAGGGCACGAACCTGTGTCCCCTGCATCGGCAGGCGGACTCTCAACCACTGCGCCACCAGGGAAGCCCTGTATCACTTTTTTAGATTCCACATGCAAGTGATATCATATTTGTTTTTCTGTCTCTGACTTACTTCACTTAGTATGATAATCTCCAGGTCCATCCATGTTGCTGCAAATGGCATTATTTCATTCTTTTTTATGGCTGAGTACTATTCCATAGTATATATGTACCACATCTTCTTTATCCGTTCCTCTGTCCATGGACATTTAAGTTGCTTCCATGTCTTGGCTATTGTAAATAGTGCTGCTATGAACATTGGGGTGCATGTTATCTTTTCGAATTAAAGTTTTCGTCTTTTCTGGATATATGCCCAGGAGTGAGATTGCTAGATGGGATATCTTCTTAGGAGGCCACTGGCAACGCTCAGAATGGAGATTTGGAGTCCCTATAGATGTCTGCTCTGTGAGCGAACGTGGCATTAGGAGTCAAATGCAGATCTGCCACTTAGCTGTGTGACCTGAGACAACTAAAGCCCCTTGTGCTTTAGTTTTTACAGCTGCAAAATGGGAGGGATATGATCTCGCCTCCCCTTCATATGTTTCTGACAAGTGCGTCCTTGGACATGCTGGCCTGTTTGCAGCTATAGGTCACCAGTCTTCCCATTTCCCCCAGGCTCCTATTTCCCTCCATTTCTGTCTTGAGGCCCTTGACTCAGTCTCTTGCTTGGAGCCCTGCTTCTATCCTTTGGACTTAGGTTTTCCCAACATTTCCTAGTGACACCTATGTCCTCACCCCTGGCCAGGCTCTCCATCAGCTGGCCGGCTTGGATGGGCCATTCAGAGATCACCTCCCGGCTCTTGGGAATCGAATGGTGGATTGTGTGTGAAACACCTAATACAGGGTAACAGGGAATCGTTGGCGCTCATTCCCTTCACTTTCCCAAGAAACACTGTCAATGACCAGATGAGGCAACTTGGGAAAATCACTTAAAAATCTGTGAGTCTGTGGAAAATAGTAATAATGATACTTACTCCACTGGGATAGGGGGACAGTCAAGGAGATAACATAGGTTAGGAGGTCCAAGTCCTGTCATCTGACACAGAAAGAAATTGAGGCCCCACTCAGCCACCTCCAGGTGTGGCATCTGAGAATCAGAAGCATCCAAGTGGTGAAAAGTATTTGCTATCAGAGCCAACTTACCCAGTAGGTACAGGGCCTAGATTTCACGATATTTTTAAGGGCCCCTGAAAATATCTTACTTTCTTTTTATTAAATTAGAAGAAAAAAAGTTGAAGATAGAAGAAAATGTTTTAATATCTAATAGCAATATATGCATTTTTATAACAATGCAGTTACGAAATATAATTTTTAATATTTTTGTCCATGGAGAAAGGGACCATGAAGACAAAAGTGCTTGTATGACCCATGAAGGTTATAATTGGCCATGACCTCATGACCGTGGTCTTGAAAATTTCAGCGGCTAATGCACATATCACCATTTTACACTTTATTTATTTAGTTACTTACATCTATCTATTGGCCACACTGTGCGACATGCAGGATCTTAGTTCCCCGACCAGGGATCAAACCTATGCCCCCTGCATTGGGAATGCGGAGTCTTGACCACTGGACCGCCAGGGAAGCCCCCGTATCACCATTTTAAACAGAAGTTCCCATCTTCTTTCTTGAACTAGGAAGGAAATTCCCTACAGATAAGCAGAACTGCTGAAACCTGGTGACTTCTGAGCAAGGGGACCTGGTGACCGTCACCAAAATAAAATGTCTTCATGTCAGGGAGGCAGGTGTAGGTAAGGAGACCCAGCCTCTGAATGCAGGAGTCTCTTAGCTACTTCTCTTTGTCCTTGATATCCTGTGACCAGAGAAGTGATCTGGGATTTATTTGCCATCAGGTCAAATAAGTCTTGGGATTGGGTAAAGTCTGAGGGGTTTTGTCAAATGGAGAGTTACATTGGTAATCCAGGACCCACCATGCATTGAGTCCTCAGCCCCTCAGCCTCAGGGAATACAAGTGTATTTCGCTCCTATTAAACAAGAGGAGAGAAAACCAGACATTCCCTCATCGAAAAGACTTCCCTGAATGTGGGAATCAAAGCAGGGCTCACAGTAAGAGAGTCAATATTCTGTTCGAATCTTTGAATTACTGCAAGGGAGGTTCAGGTCTCTGAACCTCACTCCACGCCCTTCCTGCCTTGTTTTAAATCCTCTTGGGGAGGCGATTTCCCCCCAAGACAGGTACACCCCATCTCTAAGAGAAGGAGAGCTACTGTGTGTAAGGTCTGTCCCGCTAAGCAATATGGGCTCTAATTTCATCATGACATGATGGAACTGATCAGTTTCTTTGTATAAAATCTTAAAAGGGCTCCATGGACCCTTTAAGCCAAAAAAGGGCTTTTGAAAACAGCTCAGGAAATGGCCATCATGGAAGCGATTTCCACATGTGTCTCTCCCTTTAGGAGCTGATCTTTCCTAGACTCTAATAAGAAATGAAAGAGCAGCATATTTTCTTTTGAAAAGAAGGCACAATTAAAAAAAAAAAGTCCCCAAGAATCCTGTACGTGGGAATGACATACAGGCCGTTAGCTTTCTTTGCTTGGCTTTCAAGCCGATCTGAATTCTCAATTTGCTGTGAGTATTCCGCTCCATCTAGGTCAAGAAGAATTAACGTGTGTGTAACTGAAGTGGAGTGTGGATTTTCAGCAGAGCATGTGATCCTAAGAACACAGAAAGATAGTATAAATTCGCATCTTCTTAAGAGGAACCCTCTCTAAAAACACTGAAACCATTTTAATCCGATAAAATAAAAAGGGAAGGGGTGGAAACTCTACCCAAAGACTTCACACAACCTTTTCTTTTCATCTGAGTAAAGAATTACAGAATCAGCTGTCCAGCTGTCAGATGTCTCTGGGGCAGATTTTTTAAATTGTAGTGCACAGAGAAATGGAAGATTAATATCATGTTTTGGAGACCAGGGGAACAGCTTCTGTTCTTGGGGGATGAGTCATGCCCTTCTTCCTGAAGGCGTTTCAGAAATGAGGGTTGAAGCTACCTGAGGGGCAGAGAAGCCAGTGTTCCAGGAGGTTCCATGTCATTAATGAGGACACAGAACATATTCTTTAGGGTATCTGAGCCCCTCTGATGTCCTGCCATGGAGCAGCATCTTGGGCTCCTTCCAGCAGAGTTGCCGATGATTTACTGGAAACCAACATGTGGCTCATCTTGTGGTATTTCTTACGTTTCTGATTTTGAATTTCTATGAGCATTAGGCTTGGTCTTTTCCCTTCTTCTCTCATGTTGCCCTGGGCTGTGCAACCCAGACTGGAGTCAGATTTCTTGGAACGAGTTTCCTGTTGATTCATGCCCATGCTTTGTCCTCAGCTCAGCGTTCATGTGTCCAAGCCATTGGGTGACATATACAAATAGGCAAACGGTCCTAACTACTCTTCTGGCAATAGACCCGAGAAATTCAGGATAATTGCTTAAAGGGAGCATTTACTCTTGAAGTTGGTCCTTACGATTCAAGTTAGTTCAATTTCACAAGTAGTTTGGAGGGTCCACAGCACTATAGCAGGTGCTGTTTGGACTAGAAGGACGAAGAAGATATGGCTCTCTCCCTCAAGGACTTTACAATCGGGTAGGGAGGACAGTAGGGTCTGGAAAAAGTCTGGTAGCGTGAGATACTCACTGTGCTGTCATACAGACAATGGAATCCTGCAGGAAAAGTGTGGGCAGGAGTTGGCCTGGAAGGATAAGAAGGGTTTCACCATGTAGAGGAGGTAGGAGGTAAGGGCATTGGGGGTGAAAGGAACAGGAATAAAAATGCTTGGATGAGGGAACCAGCTCTGTGTGTGCACTTGCACGTGTGTGTGTGTGTGTGTGTGTGTGCGCGGAGGGGGAAGTGCAGGGTAGTATAGACACTGTGTGCTAGATGCTGCTGGAGATACAAAGACAAGTCAGGCTCCAGGGCGTCCCAGCCCCAAAGATCTAGTATGGAAGACAGGCATGTGCATAAGTAACTTTAATATGAAACAGACTGCGAGAGATGCTGGGGAGAGTCAGAGGCCGCACAGGCTCTGAGTGCATCTGAGAGAGAGATTTAGGAAGGAAGAGTTTCTTAGGACTTAGCATGATTAGATCCAGGGAGTTAGACAGTTAGAAAAGTCAAAGATGACTTTTGCATTTTAAAGACAGTACCTTTGAATGATGGAATAATAGACACACATTTTGCTCCTTGTTCAGATAAAATTTATAATTTTTTCCCTCTCATTCTAGACAGCATACTCTGGTTTTGTTCACACTTTGGGATATTGATTTATCTCATGTCCTCATCAATGAATAGAAAAACTAAAGGCTACCCCAAAGGATAACAATCTACTGGCCTCAAGCCCTGTCCGCAAATAGGTGCCTTCTAAAATAAGTGCTGTGCATGCGACACATATGAAGAGTGAATGTATTTGCAGCGAGTGAAGGAGTGGAGGAGACGTGGTGAATTAAAAATCCGGAGGAGTTAAACATCTGAAATGCTAATATCTGGAAAAATCTCATAGAACATTTTTTTCTTCCAAGATGGCTTCGTGGGCTGCGGATGTGGTGGGAATGATCTGTGCGTCAGGTTGGGATAGGTCACAGCTCCGAGAGAATGGGAGATGGGAAAATGTGTACAATAAGCATAACGTCTTGGGAGGAGAGGGGGAAGGGTTGAATTCCAGTCAGATGGCTAAGGACTGTCATTTACTGAGCATTTACTACGTTGCAAATCCACATGGCTGTAAGCACATTATAGCTACGAACTCATCTGAAGTTAATAACAACCTTATTAAGTAGATCTTATTATCACATTCCTTTTACAGATGAATAAACTGAGGCATTACACGTAAATAACTTGCCAAGACACACAGTTATAAGTGAGTGGTACCCAGAGCCTTTGCACTTAATCTTTTTGCCAAAATCAGTCTCGATAAGAGAAGGTAAAAGAAAAGATGTATTCCACCTTAGAGTGTTCCTGTAAAAAATAGTATTTTGTTTAGATTTGAGGAAAGGGAATTTGTAAAACTGTGTTAAATTCGCTGGGGAGAAAAGACTGGGTCATAGAATCATACAATTTTAGAATTTTAAAGAGCCGTGATCTAGTTTTCATTCATAATAATTTTTTTTTTTTTTTTTTTTCGGTACGCGGGCCTCTCACTGTTGTGGCCTCTCCCGTTGCGGAGCACGGGCTCCGGACGTGCAGGCTCAGCGGCCATGGCTCACGGGCCCAGCCGCTCCGCGGCATGTGGGATCTTCCCGGACCGGGGCACGAACCCGTGTCCCCTGCATCGGCAGGCGGACTCTCAACCACTGCGCCACCAGGGAAGACCCATAATAATTTTTTAATTTTTTTAGGTGAGGGAACTGAGACTAAGAGTCAGTTAAAATCATCACATATTTGTTTGCTAGAGGTGATCAACGTATGCGGAGAGAGGCAGAAATGCTCGCCAGCTTGCTGCTATGACCCCACTGTGGGCAAAGGTCACACATCTTATTTAACACAGGGCTCTAACTCTGGAAGGAAACCTTGTAGCACGAGGGAGAAGGTCTACTTGACTTTCTAGGGAAGCAAAGTGGACCTCCAGGGGACTTCTGAACCAACTTTCAGATGAAGTGCTTACATTTCTCCTAAGGTGCCCTGATTAGCCATTCAGTCTCAGCCACTGGCAGACCAGAAATAACATCCCTTTCTTTCTCCATAAACTTACCTCCAATAAATTCTTAATGTACAATATAGAATCTGTGTTGACTGGCAACTTGCTTTTCCGATCAAATCCAATACACTTTTGCATTCATTTGATGGTTAGTTAAAGTCCTCATAAGGACGATCTGAATGTGTGTGAGGTAGGTTTGCACAGTGGTGAGGGGTCTGGCAGATTACCTTGAGATGGCTTCAAGTTCAGACTCCACGATGACTTGCACGTTGTGTAACCTTGGGCAAGATTCTTGACCTCCGTACGTATCAGTTTTCTCCTGTGTAAAATCAGTGAAATAATAATCCCTGTATCATAGGATTTTGGGGAGCATTAAATGAGACGTTGCAGATAAAGGGCTTAGCATTTGCCTGGCTCATGATGAGAACTCAATGTATCTTAGCTAATTTTAACGAACAAAATAAATTCATTGTAAAACTTGTATAAGTTCATCATTATTGAAAATATAAATTACAGTAAGATATATAATGAATCAAGAGTTAATAGTGTTTGTTTATTGCAAATAGCAAACTTCCTTTTCCAAGTTGGGTTTCCAAACTCAGGGTCCCTCTCAGTAGGGCAGATAACCATGTTTGGAAAACCTTTTATGGAGACTATTATGTTGTTTGAAATCAGTCATGGGAAGGTTCCTGTGAAAAATCTCTTCTGGAATTAGAGTTAGGAAATGCCTCTCTCCCTCTGAGGCTTTCTAATGGAAAGGAAAGCCACTTCACTCCCATTTTATTTTGACTGTCAGTATCCCCGCTGCTAAGTTTTGTGCTTAGCTGCAGAAATTTGCTTTAACATAGACTGGCTTTTTATTTTCCTTATGTCTTTTTACTCATTTTAATGATTTTTCAGTTTTATGATATTTGTCTTATATTTTAAGCTTTCTCAAAACGCTTTTATAAGCTGGAGGAGAGAGAGCTAAGTAAATACCACAAAACACTACCACGCAGGTGGATTTTCTTATAAACAAGTCTTACGACCAGTTCTACACCACACCTGATTTGAAACATTTTTTTATTTGACCAAAAGTCCAGTCAAAATGGCAAAGTTGATTTTTATATAAACATTTATTTTATGTTTTCAAAGAATGGGATGTGAAAGTCCCACCCTCACATACTATTTAATTGCAATGGGGAAGGGGTCTTGCTGTGATGTAAGCTGACCTCTTAGGGACATAACTTGCTAATGAACCCAAACAGTTAATAATAATGATACAACAAAGCCGAACAACCAAGCAAACACAGCGGCTAACATTTATAGAATATTTTACAAGGTATCCTCATGTATCCTAGCTCATTTATTTTCCACATCAGCCCTGAAAATGAAGCAGCATTATTTTCGGCTCCATTTTATATGAGGAAACAGGCTCAGGTAGGGTTGGAGTCATGCTCCAGGTCTCATAGGAAGAAAATGCCCTAGTCAGGATTTAGAATAGATTTTAATTAAAAATCCCACGCCCTGTCCACTATTCCAGGCTGCTTTCCCAAGGCCTAACCTCTCGAGTGCAATAAGCAAGGTTCTCCTTTAACCTCTGGCTCTGCATCCGAAGGATTGCTTGATGGAGGAAGGTAGGAGAAAGCCAAGGGTTTCTAAGTAAGAACTGTCTTTCAGGTATGTTTCATCTGGAGGTTTGTCTTTTTCTTGTCTAAAACTAGGATGAACCTGAATGTCAGTCTCTTCATAGTTGGGAAAGGGGTTTGGCTGAAACAAGTTCTGCAACAGCAGTCAGCTGGGCCCACGGTGTTGGAAGAGAGTCACCTTTGCTGACATGGCTGTACTTTCATGGGTCTATGCAGTGAGAACCTATCTAGAGCCATAAAGCCTCAGTAGTGAGTTCAAAAAAGGCAAGCAGTGAATTTTCATGAATTTTAAATGTCTGACCTGAGAGTCTTGGCTATTGGGTAAAAATAAATGTGACCGGTTTGAGTGAGACTGGGTGTGGGAGGAAGACTCGCCCAACAAATGAAGATGGGGCTTCATGGAGACCAAGACAGCCTCCAGGCAGAGTTTCATCAAACGCCTGATGGGGAGGGATGGGTATCTAAACCTGACTTAGACTCTGGTTCTACCCATCTGCGAATTGTATTTTATGTGTAGGTGACCTGTTTAGTGGTGGTATGTGGTGTATTCCATTGTGTGACTTTAGTTCTCCCCACCCCTTCCTTTTGTTATCCTTATAAAACACTGAGTTATAAGAGCCCTTCAGGTATTGCTATGGAAAAGCCAGTGACTTGGGTGGACCTGGCCACCATTTGCCTTCACCACCCTGGTTCCTGGGCAGACTTGGGTCAACAGAGCTCCTGGCAGATCTGTGTCTGCTCTTATTCAGATGCACTGCTCCTTACCAGCAAGAAGGCCGTATTTTCTTGGAGACTTCCTGATTGTTCAATTATATTTTCTTCAGGAGAATGTGTTTTCTTTTGGTCACCATTCCAGAAAATGGCGGAAACTTAGAAGGACACTAAGACGTCTCTGTTTTCCCCCTGAACAGCCCCTAAATTTTCGGAGTTTGAACTTCTAGGTCCTCCTTTGAAAGTCAGCCTCATTTTCCAAACTTGCAAGTAAGAGCTTCAATGGGCAACGTAAGTTTGCACAATGTTACCTTTCTAGAAAACTTCACATTTTGTTTTGTTTGCTCCAGGCACACCCCTCCCCAAACCACATTCTTCACCTCTGAGTTTATGAGAGAACAAAAGTCCTATCAGGAGTAACGAAACCACCTGAATCATTCTTTTTATATTTCCAGAAATAGTTTATGGGGCCACTGAAAGATGTTGATGCTATCTTTTTAATATTCTGAGAAATAATCCTATTAAACAAAAAACAAGGGAAACTGTTATGCCCACAAGGCGGAATTACCCAAAGCCTCCTGGCAGGGGTCGAGTTACTTGACAAAACCCTAGCTGTGCGGGGCTTCTATCTCTCCATCTCGGGCTCCGTGAATGAACAATAATTTGTGGATTCTGCTCATCTCTCTTTGCCAACTTTGTTCTATGGAATTAGATACAACTTTGACAAATTAGAAAAGGCTCCCCCGTGCCCGCTGTCCTCAGAGCAGTACAGTCCGCTGATTGTGTGCTGGTCCTCTGAAGTCCGGCCGTGTCAGGCCGTCAGCGGCAGCCCGGCCACCAGAGCTCTCTTTTTAATAAGCAGATCTGTCAGCACCAGGTCCTTCGGATCTTCCGACCTCTCCTTAATCCTCAGGACGCACTGACTTTCTTCTCTGTTTCGCTGATGGCAAAAGGCCCTGTGACAGGAAAGAAATCTCTTCTTTGTTTACAGCATAGAGGCAACAAAATTAACCTTTGAGATTAACTGTAAATGAGTGAGGATCATGTTTTATCTTTCCCCAGGACCAGGGGTCAGGATTAACACATGCACGAAGGAGGGAGCGTTTGTACGCGTGGGCATGCGTGTGCACGCCCCTCCCCCATTCCCATTATGGCCCCAAATATCTTTCTGCTATTGTCCTTTCTTTTTCTTTCCTTCTTTCTTTCTTTCTTTCTTTCTTTTTCTTTCTTTCTTTCTTTCTTTCTTTCTTTCTTTCTTTCTTTCTTTCTTTCTTTCTTTCTTTCTTTCTTTCTTTCTTTCTTCCTTCCTTCTTTCCTTCCTTTCTTCCCTCCCTTCCTCCCTCCCTCCTTCCTTCTTTCCTTTCTTAATTGAAATGTAGTTGATTTACAATGTTGTGTTAGTTTCAGGTGTACAGCAAAGTGAATCAGATATATATATATATATATATATATATATATATATATATAAACTTATTCTTTTTCAGATTCTTTTCCATTATGGATTATTACAAAATATTGAGTATAGTTTCCTGAGCTATACGTTAGGTCCTTGTTGGTTATCTAGTTTTTTAAAAAATTTATTTTATTGAAGTATAGTTGATTTAAAAGGTTGCATTAATTTCTGTTATACAGCAAAGTGACTCAGTTTTACATACATATATACTTTTAAAATATTCTTTTCCATTATAGTTTATCACAGGATATTGAATATAGTTCCCTGTGCTATGCAGTAGGACCTTGTTGTTTAGCTTATCTATTTTAAATATAGTACTGTGTATATGTTAATCCCAAACTCCTAATTTATCCCTCCCCTGCACGTTTCCCCTTTGGTAACCATAAGTTTGTCCTCTATGTCTGAGTCTACTTCTGTTTTGTAAGTAAGATCACTTCCTTCTTTATTCAGGTGTGGGTTTATTCTGGGATGGATAGAGCTAGTGAATGATATTCCATTTTTCTAATCTTCAATTGCATTTCAACTCTTACGAGAGGGATTATAAAACATCAACAGATTATAAATGATGCCCAATAAGTTAAGGGTAAAAATGTCTTGGCTAAAGACACAGCATCATCCAGTGAAGTAAACAGTGTGTGGGTACTGGGCAAGAACTATGAATGACATCACAAAGATAGGGCAGAGTGTCTCTTCATTGGTTTCCATGGCAGCGTATTCATGTGTAACAGTGTTGGATGGCAGCGTTGTGGTTCTCCAACATACAGGGAATGCTTTTCTGGTAAATAATCCTCTCCTGTTTTGTTTTTTTTTTCCAAACACAAATTGTTTAATAAGACAGATATTTGAGAGATCTTGTTCATATTCATTTCTAACTGATTGTGTTCAAGGTGCAGTTCGACTCAATTACATTTGCTTAAAATTTTTTGACGGTAAAGTTGATACAAACAACAGCTATGAGATGAAATTTGTATTGGGGGGAGAATGGAAGCCAATTGCCTCAATATAGATGTTATTCTTGGTCTCTGGAAACTCGTTTTTCTTTGCCAGCTATCACAATTTTTATTTTTTTTTAAAAAAAGTTTTAATATGCTGCTACTTTTTCCTATAGTCTTTTTGAAGGTGGGACCAGATGAGGTTGAGACTGGATTATTTCTGACTTACGGGGAGCCCAGAAGTAGACTCCAGACATCCTCTACGTGCTGCTGAGAGCGTCAGGACCCCCCATTCTGCTGTGTGCTCTCCATTTTTGATGGGTTTTTCACCTTCAAAACCCAGCTCAATAATGACAGGGAATCACCACCGCCCTGGTGACCAAATCCAGGCATCCTACTTAAGGCTGCTGTCTCTATTTCTCGAAGTTGCTGAAATGTGTCCGGGACTTGAGACAGTGAATCATTCTGGCCACAGCCACTGCTTAAAGCCAATGGTTCTATTAGAAGCATATTCGGATCCCAGTTTCTTTGTTTTGGGGTTGGCTTCTGTGGAATCTGACCACTTCTGTAATTTTGTTGCCTTTTGCCTAACAGAATTATTTTTTGCTGCCTTCAGTTCTGCTCTCTCTCTGTCTCCCTTTCCTGTTTAATGAACAGAACAAAATAAAGTGACATGTAAGCATAGAGCTATTTTATTTTTCACTCAACAGTGGCCATGATCATAACAATGAAAACAGAAGAGAAAAGGGACTTCGTCGTAGGTGCAAGGTTGGGGTTATGCAAAATGGAGAAATAACCAGGTCAGTGCCCAGGAGCCCATCATACAATGATGAGCGTTTCAGGGGAACGAAAAGAACATGTACGTTGGGATTCCCGATTTCTCTGTTATCATCGTCTTGGGCCAGGTATTTAACGTGTGCTGCATTGGTTATGGCTGAGGAAGGTGCTTGGAGGAAGCAGTTCTTTAAGTTTACTTGTTGTCTCTGGGAGGTAATAAAGATCTTTATTTACAAATAATGCACTTTCTGGGAAGTGCCTTTGTGTGGGCATTGCACACCCTAGCAAAACGATGGGTTCTTTGTTTTGCCTCTATGGGAAGGGCAAAAGTTGGTCTGCAGGACACTGTTTTGCAGCCAGGCTTTTTACTCTCTGGGTGTGCGACACTGTTCATCATTTAACCTCTCTGCAACTTAGGATCCTCATTTCTGGAATGGAGTTAATAATGCTGTTAGGATCACTGAGGAACCAGGAGATGAAAGGACTGCACTTTCACTAATGCAATTTACTTTGCGTTTGCCTGGTATCTATCTTTTGAAATGCTGTCGTGCCACCTCCTCAGGGAAGCCTTCCTGGACCACTTGGGGGCTGAATGGCCCCCTCCCCTCCTTGGTGAGAGCACTTATCTCACTACATGTAGCCCTGGGTTTATTTGGCTATTCCACCACTTGCCTGTAAGTTCCTTTAGGATAGAAACAACGATCCTCATCTTGTATCAAATGAAACTTAGAGCCCAGCGCAGTGGCTGGCTCCCAGTAAAGGCAGTCAAATGATGGATGAATTGAACTCTATCATTAAAAGCGGTGCTCAAAAAGGCATTAGAAGCTAATGTCTATCAGCTCCTCATGGCAATGTATGGTGAAACAAATTTTAAATCAATTTTCACACATTCTTAAAATAGAGTTTCCTAAAAGTCCATGGATGGGAGGGAGATGCAAGAGGGAGGAGATATGGAGATATATGTATACATATAGCTGATTCACTTTGTTATAAAGCAGAAACTAACACACAATTGTAAAGCAATTATACTCCAATAAAGATGTTAAAAATAAATAAATAAAATTAAACAAAAAAAAAAGTCCATGAAGTCTAAGGAAACAAAAAATAAAAGACCTTTACTGGGAAAAAAATTTGGGGTGCCATTTCTCCCCCCTGCCTTCTCATATGAAATGATGGAGAAGGTATAAGAGTAATGATTGAATACTGGGGCAAAGATGAAGGCTTTGGGCAAACCCTGGATTATATAATCACCAGTTATACCCAGTATTCCTGTGTGACCTGCAAGGCAAAGCATCTTTTTAGCCGTATAAAGTGATGTAAAAGTATTTGAGGCAGGTCTTTTTGACGTGTTTGCCTGGCAGGTGAAAGAACAAAGATACATGTACCACAATGTTCATTGCAGCACTATTTACAATAGCCTGGACATGGAAGCAACCTAAGTGTCCATTGACAGATGAATGGATAAAGAAGATGTGGCACATATATACAATGGAATATTACTCAGCCATAAAAAGGAGCGAAGTTGAGTTATTTGTAATGAGGTGGATGGACGTAGAGTCTGTCATACAGAGTGAAGTAAGTCAGAAAGAGAAAAACAAATACCATATGCTAGTGAATCTATATGGAATCTAAAAAAACGGTACTGATGAAGCTAGTGGCATGGCAGGAATAAAGACACAGGTGTAGAGACCAGACTTGAGGACACGGGGAGGGGGAAGGGTAAGCTGGGACGAAGTGAGAGAGTGGCATGGACATATATACACTACCAAATGTAAAATAGATAGCTAGTGGGAAGCAGCCGCATAGCACAGGGAGATCAGCTTGATGCTTTGTAACGACCTAGAGGGGTGGGATAGGGAGGGTGGGAGGGAGATGCAAGAGGGAAGAGATATGAGGATATATGTATACATATAGCTTATTCACTTTGTTATACAGCAGAAACTGACAACATTGTAAAGCAATTATACTCCAATAAAGATGTAAAAAAAATGAACAACGGAAGATATATTTTGGATTTTCCAGAAGTGAGGACAAATCTGTAAAACTAAATTGATTTCTCTCAACACACATGACCACTTTGATAGCGCTGGTCTGAGGAAAAGATGGCATGGTTTTTCTCTCTCATCTGTTCCTGTCTTCCTTCCCCTAACATCCGGTATTTCATAATAAAATTTCCAACAGATACGGGTTGTTCAACAGTCACTAGCAATACATTGATTAATTATGTGTGCCAGACTTTCAGTATATAATTAAGCTAAACAAAACTGCATTAAAGTAATATGAATAATTTGACTTCAAGCCACCAAAACAAGGAAACTGAGTGAAAGCAGAATCTCTGACCTCACTCACTTTAGCATATTGGAGGAGACAAAAATATAATCAGAGTTATAAATCATACAGCTGCCACAATACGGTGATGCAGAAAGGAAGTTGTTCTGACCTTTGATTTGGAGGAGTTTGAAAGGTAGAAATTAAAGTGAACACTTTGTTCTTCTGCTAGAAATAAAATTCTTCAACTAGGAAATACAAAACCAACAACAAAATACCTTTCCTTAGTTATGTGGGTAACGTCTGTTTTTGTTGTCTTTTTTCAGGTTATTTTCTTACATTTTCTTCAATATGATTGAGGTACAGAGCCTTGACATTGTCTCAAAACTATTTTATGTTGACACGTTTTACTGTCTCTAAAACTGAAATTCAGAGAATAAACTATATTTCACATCTACAAAAATAGGATAAGCTCTTAATACCCCCCAAATTACAAAAGTGATACTATTCACTGTGGATTCATTTGGAAAATGTGGAAAAGTGTGTAAAAAAAAAATCCATTCATAATTCTACTGTTTTGAGAATCTTGAGGGAACCACAGTCAAGACTAGTTTTCTTCCAGTTAGAGTGTGTGTGTGTGTGTGGGTTGATGGTTGTCATGTTATATATACACTCTGGTAACTGCCTCTTTCACTTATGTTTCACATGCATTTTTCCATTTTAATAGAAACCTGTCACATGGATAAATGATACTTTATTTAACAAGGTCAGTGTTTTTTAGCATTCAGTTGTTTCCAATTTTTAATCATTATTTTAGAAAACCAATGAGCTATCCAATGTGCAACAGAGCCAGGCTTTAAACATTATTTGAAGAAAGCAAAACACTCAGGGAATATTGTCAGTACTTTATAATAACTATAAATGAAGTATAATCTTTAAAAATTGTGAATCACTATATTGTTCACCTGTAATTTATATAATATTGTACATCAACTATATTTCAATTTAAAAATAATATAGAAAAGCAGAACATTTGAATGAACATAACCCTGTATGTACAGTGAACATAAATCTGTATGCATGGCTCTGATTTTTGCTTCCTATTAACTTCCAAGAGGAGTTCTTTCAATAAAGGGTATGAGCAGTTTTAATTCTCTTGTTACCTCATATCAAAGATTCATCCAGAAAGGCCAGAGAAGCTAAGCCACTTGCATTCCCACCAGCACGGATGAGCCACATGACCAGCCCTGAAAAAGGATGTTCTTAGAGGAGTATTTCCATAGAAACTTGGGGTGAGGGTGGGGGAGGGAATGTAGAGTCATAAAATTGAAGAATCTAAATTGTTTTCCTTGTTTTCCTCCATGCACAAACAGCGGCAGCAGAGGGAGAGGAGGAAAAGAGTTGTGAAAAATGGCAAAGGCCATCTGAATGTATTGTTCTTACGAGAACCTATCTGCGAGGTATGAAACCTATTCAGAGCGAGTAGCCAATTCATCCCTCATCGGCATATCAGGAAGGATTTAAAGTGCAGAGATGCGATGAACCAGCTTAAAAAATGAAAAGAACCAAAGCACAGAGGGCTGCGTATCCAGACTCACTCACCCAGTAAATGGATATCTTCACTGGTAATAGATTTTGTTCAAGATGCCACCCCACCGCCTTTTCTGAGAACTGCTCTCCCACCTGGCCCATGAGCGTTTGCACCTAGCGACTGTGGCCGTACCCCTGCTGTGCTGATTAGACTGGCTGGCTCAAGCTAGGTTGGCTAGAGATTTTCCTGAAGATAGTAAGTTGGTCTTTCACATAAGCTGGTATCTCTTTGGTTTCAAGGAATAGAAAACTTGACTTACACCATCTGAGGCATAAAGGTATTTTGTTGACTCACATACCCAAACTGTTCGAGGAGAGACTTGGACTCTTGGAGTGATTTGATGGAGGACTCAAAAATGATGTCATCCAAGTCTTGGTTTCCTTTCCTTTGAGTTGGCTCAACCCTCTAGCTGGCTTCCCTCATGGTCGCAGGTTGCAGCAGCCCCAAACTCACATTCTCACTCAGATAGACACGGAGAAGAGTGACACTGTGTCCTAGCTTTCTAGACAAATCTTCCCTGGATTCACTCTAACTGCAGCTACTTAGGCCTGTGTCTTTCCCTGAACCAATCACTGGCCATGGAAATGGAAGCCACTGGTTGACTGAAGCCAATCTGAGTTTCCCTCTAGAGTGGAGGTAAGGTCCATCCTTCACCCACTGCACTGCTGGGGAATTGAAATAATGTCAGGAGCGGGGAACTACATCCCACAGAGGAAATCAACAAATATGCACTAACATCTCCCTTGTGGTTGGGACTCTTGTAAAACTGGTTGTCCTGGGGGGTGAATTCTACCAAATGGGTGGAGCAGCAGTAGAATGACCAAAAGAAAGCAGGTGGGACAGAGAAGCAGAAACAGGAGTGAGAAGAGAATACTGATGAATTTGTATTTATTTCTTCTAGTGCTTTCATGGTCTAGTTCTATCCTACCCTCTGTTCCTTGAGAATTCCCCAGGTCCTTGTAATAACCGCCCCCCTTTTTGATTAAGTCATTTTGTGTTGTTACCTGCAGCCACATGTGCACCAGTAATGGCTTCTAGAACATTCCCAAGTCCTGCCTACCTTTACTGCCTCCTTTGGCTCAGACGTGAGCCTTCCATTTGATAGTTCTGTTCCCTTTTTTATTTTTATTTTTTTTTTGCGGTACGCGGGCCTCTCACTGTTGTGGCCTCTCCCGTTGCGGAGCACAGGCTCCGGACGCGCAGGCTCAGCGGCCATGGCTCACGGGCCCAGCCGCTCCGCGGCATGTGGGATCTTCCCGGACCGGGGCACGAACCCGTGTCCCCTGCATCGGCAGGCGGACTCTCAACCACTGCGCCATCAGGGAAGCCCCTGTTCCCTCTTTTAAAGGTGATCTTATAAGGTGTCTTGGATTAAATGCAGCAAGCAGGAACAGGGAGCAGTAAGAGCTGACCATGAACCTGAGACAGGCTGGCAATAGTTTATCGCACCCATTTGATATGGGTATAAGGACGACATCTGACTCCATTTGCTTAGCAGATGTTTATCAGTTCCCGCCATGGGAATGTTGCAAAAATCTTCAAAGAGGACTTTTCTCCCCTCCTCCCTGTACCTTGGATGCAATGTTCTGTGAAATATGTTGAATTTTTTTTTTCTTTACAAAACCCATAAAAATGTCCTGGTTGACATGCAATGTTGTGACAAGCCCTAGTAGATTGTGTCAATCATATTGCCTCATGTTACATTAAGTGACACATTGTAATGTGATTGATACAACATGGGATGACACATCATAATGCAAAATATCATCTGGAAAATGTAGAAAAACAACAGAAGACTCGAAGCCACTTTTACTTTCGAATTCTTTGAATGTGATGGTGGAAAAGATCTGCTTCATTAGGATAGTCACCTGGGAAAGGGTTCAGGTCTTGTCTGGGTTTGCTGCTCTTTCCTTCGTAATTAACAGGGAATGTAGAAAACAATTGCATCTTTGGGGACTGATAAACTCCGAGTTTGAACTGAATGTCTCTAAGTCTTTGTACAGTTCTTCAGTGACACTATCTTTTCTGTACATTAAAATTGCCTTCAGAACTTTTATATCAAAAGAACTCCATCCAGCCACCCCAGTTAATATTCTGTTTAAAATCTCTGATATTTCTTTCCCTCGTTCTCCAAAGACTGGGGAAAAAACACCTTTTCAGATTTCACTCTAAGGTCCATGAGGGTCTTGTAGTGGAATATCTTTTAAAATGTTTACTGTATCTGCAGAGTCTCACACAGTGCCTGGCACATGGTAACACTTAATATGTGTTTGTTAAATGACTTACTGAAGAGTCTTTATCTTTAATTATACTTTATTTGCATTTATTGAGTGGCAATTAATCAAATAGAATAAAGCACCATGTATGAGTTTCTTAGCGCTGCCACAGCAAATTACTACAAACGTGGTGGCTTTATTCTCTCATAGTTCTGGGGGACTGAAATCTGAAATCAAGGTGTCAGCAAGACCAAGCTCCCTCTGAAGGCTTTAGGGGAAAGTGCTTCTTTGCTTCTTCCAGCTTTTGGTGGCTCCAGAGCTCCTTAGCTTGTGGCCTCATACTTCCAAGCTCCACTTCTGTCTTCACATGGCCTTTTTCTCTGTCTCTATGTCTTCTTCTCTTCTTTTTTTTTTTTTTCATTAAAAAAAATATTTTATTTATTTTTTATACAGCAGATTCCTATTAGTTATCTATTTTATACATATTAGTGTATATATTGTCAATCCCAATCTCCCAATTCATCCCACCCACCCCCCTCCTGCTTTCCCCTCTTAGCATCTATACATTTGTTCTCTACATCTGTGTCTCTATTTCTGCCTTGCAAACAAGTTCACCTGTACCATTTTTCTAGATTCCACACATATACGTTAATATCGATATTTGTTTTTCTCTTTCTGACTTACTTCACTCCGTGTGACAGTCTCTAGATCCATCCATGTCTCTACAAATTCTTCTTCCCTTCTCCTAAGGATCCTTGTCATTAGATTTTGAGTCCACTTGGGTAACCTCGAGATGGATGATTTCACCTCAAAATCCTTAACTTATTTACATCTGCAACTACCCTTTTTTCCAAATAAGGTTGTATTTACAGGTTCCTGGTGGATATATATTTTGGGGGGCCACCATTCAACCCATATACCCCAATTAACAAAAATAATAAGATGGGGGTATGTTAGGGAGGTTAACATTTTTGGTTGACCGTTTCATAAAATCTCTTTGTTTTGATCTGTGTTGAAAACCTTTTCTGTTTACTTTCACATCTTAGTAATGATAGTATTATGAAGTTGATTATATGTTTCTTTAATAATAGTTATCTCTGTAATATCACAGGCAGCTTTCCTCATCTGAATATGAATTTGCACTATTAACTGAAGATAGAATGGAAAAAGATGAGATGCGTTTATTGACTACAATATAGACTCTTAAAGTCCTTTAAAACATGCCAACTGACCTCATGTCCTCCCTGAGTGTGTGTGAGATACACGGGCTTTGTCCTGTGTTTAAACAGAGTGTATGGAGGGATTCTGGCTAGTTGATGATTTTGAGTATGTAAAGTTTCCCTAAATGTGAATTTCATCCCTGTTACCTACCCTTATGCCCATATCCACCTACAGAGAGGAGAGAAACAAATTTGGAGTGACCTCTCCCTTGTGGGAGAGGTGACATGAGAAGGGGACAGGCTATTCAAGAGAGAAGGTGTGGCCTTGCAGTCAGCTTCAGGGCCACCAAGTGCTCATTCAAAAGAACACTCATTCTCTAAAAATGTGTGGCCAGATCCTGATGCCAAAACATCAGCCTCTGTACACCGGTGCCAAATTGAATCACCGAGACAGAGCTTCGGGTGAAATAGAAAAGAATAGCTTTATTGCTTTGCCAGGCAAAAGTGGACAGAGCAGACTCATGCCTTTGAAAACTATGTGTCCCAACCCAGGGGAGTTTGTTGAGGAGTTTTATGGCAACAGTTCAAGGGTGGGCTTGCTGATGAGATTAGGGTGTGTGCAGGGACTGCACTCCTCTAATCTGGTCTCAGGTAATCTTCTTGATGAGCTCCTCTGGTTCCTTTAGTCTGGCCTCAGGTGGTCTTCCCTGGTGTGAAGAATGGTGGCATCCTCCATTTGTTGGGCTTTAATTCTATAAAGGGCTTCAAGGCATTGTTATTTGTATCCCTTGAGATGGATACATATACAACCTGCCCCAAGGCTGCACTATTGTTTCTTGACTGCTCCTCTCTTGTCTCTGTATCCCCTCCCTTCCCTGTTTAGCAACTGTTCAAATCTGCCCTTTGGAGCTCAGGGAAGGTCCTGGAGGCTGGAGGGGGACAGAAGGGCTTCCATGCCCCGGACCCCCACAGGGTCTTGCTCAGTTTCTTTCTTTTAATTTAATTTTTATTTTTGGCTGCATTGGGTCTTCATTGCTGCACGTGGGCTTTCTCTACTTGCGGCGAGCGGGGGCTACTCTTTGTTGCTGTGTGGGGGCTTCTCATTGCGGTGGCTTATCTTGTTGCGGAGCACGGGCTCTAGGTGCGCAGGCTTCAGCAGTTGCAGCACATGGGCTCAGTAGTTGTGGCTCATGGGCTCTAGAGTGCAGGCTCAGCAGTTGTGGTGCGTGGGCTTAGTTGCTCCACTGCATGTGGGATCTTCTGGGACCAGGGCTCGAACCCATGTCCCCTGCATTGGCAGGCAGATTCTTATCCACTGCGCCACCAGGGAAGTCCCCCTGTTCAGTTTCAGTCCTCTTACTCATGATGCCCAATATGCTTCTGGTCCTTCTTTCTAACAGCAAGGCAGTGGGACCATAGTTTTATATTAACTTTTCCCCTCTTTGTTCAATATCTTGTGGCTGCATAGAGTAATTTAATAAATCAAAATCATCTCTTTCAATTTTCATAGTGGCTACATTGGTGTTCTTTTGAATGGAGTTCAATTATTGGGATGGCATATATTACTTTGAATCATTTTACAGCTCAATCAATACACACATCTTCATAATAAATATTGATGTTCCTTGGAAGCCTCCACCAGTGTCCCACACATTCAGCATGGCTGTTAGGATTCAGGCAGCTCTGGGTAATTAATATTTTTATTTTCTCCTTCCATTGAACTCACATCTGAATGTGGCCCTTCAAGAGGGAAGAGGAATTCTGAAACAAGCAAAGTCATTCCAAAAGCTATTTTACACTAACAACACTTCACGAAGAAGTTTGAGAACTGAAATGTGCTCTGGAACGCCACTCCTACAGAATAAAGACTCAACTCATTGGGGAAAACGAATAGCCTAACTGCTTTCATCTTTGAAAATGACCAGCCAGGAAGAAATAGAATGTTTCCCTAGTAGGTTTAGAAAAGGGGAAATCTTAACTAAATCCTCAAACAAATATCAAAGGCTTGTAGCTAGGAAAACAAAGAGGATGCCTGGGGAGTGTCTTCTGAAGGTGCGATGAAATCTGAATATCTGAAATCCCAAGATCACGATCACTATGTTTATTAAATAAGGTTCTTATCTGATCTTATATCTGAGTATATTCTTACAGTCAGATATAACTGATGATTTATTTTGGAGTTCAGAACACAGTGAATTATTGTCAAACAAATGGGAACATGCTTGAATTGCTAAAATATTTTGGTTTCCAGTAAGAACTCAACCCCAATCTACAGTGTCTACAGTGAAGGCACGGGGTCTCACCTACATCTTCACAAACGAAGAAGAACTAGACTCCCCCCTCCCCAGAACACGTATTTCCTCCCAAAGGGGTCATGTAATCTCCGGTATTTGTTCTTAATCATAATGTGTATACTATATACACCCATTTTTTAAAAATTGAAGTACAGTTAATTTACAGTGTTGTATTAGTTTCAGGTGTACAGCAAAGTGATTCAGATATATATATATATTCTTTTTCATATTCTTGTACATTATAGGTTAGTACAAGATATTGAACATAGTTCCCTGTGCTATATAGTAGATCCTTGTTTATCTATTTTATACACAGTACTGTGTATCTGTTAAGCAAACACCTAGATACCCTCTTTTTGTGGTTGTTAACTCTTTGGAACCCAGAGCATTGACAAAGTCATGTTAGTCAGGAAGAACTATCAGAAAAAAAATAGAACAGTTCTTTGGGGTTTTTTTTTTGCTTTTTTTTTTTTGCGATACGCAGGCCTCTCACTGTTGTGGCCTCTCCCGTTGCGGAGCACAGGCTCCGGACGTGCAGGCTCAGCGGCCATGGCTCAGTGGCCCAGCCACTCCGCGGCATGTGGGATCTTCCCGGACCGGGGCACGAACCCGTGTCCCCTGCATCGGCAGGTGGACTCTCAACCACTGCGCCACCAGGGAAGCCCAGAAATAGAACAGTTTTGAATTACAGCCTGAGGCTAAATTGTGAGACAAGAAGGATTTTGTTTCACAAGCTTAGAAAGTTTTTCCCAAATGCTGAAAACGGCAGGTCCTCCGAGTGCCTACTGTGTGTACTCAGAGCAGTGTTTTTCAGATGTTTCCAAAATATCTTCTCCAGTCAGTTTGTATCAGGTATTGTCCCAATGATTTTATTTTGCTCTTGTAATTTGAGCTACATTTCAGTGCTGATTTATTACTGGAACGTGAAAATCCTTGCCAGTGGTTATAAAAGGAAAAGGCAAACTCTTCGCACATTTAGCAGTATCACAACAGTGTTGACTCTAAACTTTGAAATCTTCAAAATGGTCTAAGCTCAGAGCCCTTTCTCTCCCATTTCTGTGCAATTTATTTCAAACCTTTCCCAGACCCAGAATTTTGAACGTTTTGTGTTGTATTTTCCTACTTATTTTTATCTTTGTTGCTCCTAAGACTAGAAAGCAATGCTGTTCAGAGTCAGAAAATTTTAAGTAAGAAAATGAGAGCCCTGAGTGTAAATTTAAGGCATTCTATGTTGCTTTACTTCTGTGTATATATTGGTACTGGTAATTTGATAACATAGGGCACTGAATGAAGAAAGTGAGGAATGATCCAGATATGAGGGAGCGTGCACTGCACATTCAGACCTTATCAGCTCCAGGATCAGTTATCTGTTTGAAGAAAATTACATTGCATCTGTCAATAGACTTAATAACTCAGTGCCTGCTATTTGATAATGGATAATCACACAAATTCAGGAAGCTAGACCATATGCCATTCCAGTTTTCTATTCTCTTATTCACCTTAATTTTCTAGATGAGTGAAATTATCTAGTCCTGGACTCAAGATGGCATACATGGGAATAGAGCCTGCAGGAATCCAGCTGCCTCTGATGTTAGCGGCCCACAGGGCACGGCTGCCGGGTTATGTCTGCGACCCTGGCAACTAATTGAAATGGGCAGAGTTTGGAAAATTGTAAACCTGGACAAAGCAAGTGATTTATGGTTGGAAAAATAATAAAGGGTGGATGTGGGACAGCTGAGGGAATTGGCTGGTGGGAAAAAGTGAGGCCGTAGGGGTCAAGGATTCAGGCTCTAAGGAATAATTCTGATCTCTGTATTTAGACCAGGAAGACTAGAGACTAAATGGTGGAGATGATTTAGGGATGTTTTTCCCTGGAAGCAGGGGATGTTTCAGGACTCTTCATTTGTATTGTTTTCTATTTACAGAACAATTTCTCCACTCTCAAATAATATGGTCATCGTATCACTTTGTAGTGATTTTGATGATAATTGTTGAGTGAATTAATTTTAATGATAAACAAATAGATGTTCCTTGTTTTCAGATATCAAGAAGATCAGATGCAGGCACTCTCTGGTGTGGAGCCGGCTGCCCGGGGACGTCATCAGGGACTCATACTCTTTCTACCTTTGCGCTGTGCCCTCCATACCAGGGTTCTTGTCTTGATGCTTGTTTCTGGTGGTCACCAGGTGGCCACCACATCTATATCCTCCTGTGCAAGACAGGAAGAAAAGGACTGAGTCATCAGCATTTGCCCCTTCACATCAGGAGAAGCAAACCTGCTCCAGAGGCTCCCAATAGACTTTGACTTTCATCCCATTAGCCAGAACGACATCGCATCAACATCTTGAACTTCCAAGAAGCTGCACAAGTGAGCATCTCACTTGCGGCTGGGCATATTGCTGCTCGAAAACAATCAGAGTTTTGTAAACAATGAAGGAAAAAAGAATACTTATCAGTTGGGCAATGAGCAGGGGATGCCACAACCATCTACTTAAGATTTATTGTGGAAGGAGACTAAGTGTTAGACAACTGTGCTATCTCACATAATCACAGGGAAGAGGTGGTTCAAATGATGTCAACAGTGGGGGCCACGGGGACACCACTGTAGTCTCTCTTTACATGGTCTTTTTAATAGGAATGATTTAGATGTTTTGGGAATTTGTATCAAATCAAGCAAAACCACAAGGCTATACCAGGGAGAGCTGACTCAGCAAGGACAGGAAACTGAATCCACATTTTCAACCTGGTTCTTGGCTGGAATTATCTCCTAGGTTTCTACAAGGCCAGAGTCTCAACTAAGCTCCTCTCTGTCTCTCTCCCAGATTTACTGACTTTCAGACCTCAGATTTCTGTGGGCTGGGAATAATAATCAAATCATGTTCCTAGAGGAAGAGGACATCTTGCTGCAATAAGAGTCTATCACCTATTAACTGAATCACACAGATAAGAACATGAAAAAGCTATGTACATTCTGTACCTATGCTACATTTCTTTTTCTCCCAGGCAAGCTCACAGGGTTTGATAGGCATCTAACATCGCCAGAAATGCTAAAGAGGGAAGTTGAGGCAGACCGTACTCTGTTTGACAGATACGGATCCTGAGACTCAAAGGCTTTTTCCTGAGTCACCAAGCAACAGTCACCACTGCAGATACTGCTGAAAAACTCTTTCCACTCGGCCACATGGCCTTGTTGCAAATGGATGCCTCTCAGAAAGCTAAATCACTACCTCGGACAAAGACAAAGCCATTCATTGGTCAAGCATTTTCTTTTGAAGTGAGGATTTCCTTGAGTAGTCAATTAGGGTGCACCAAATGCCTCAGAGGATGTTCCAGAAGCTGGGCTTGTCTTGGTAGATTCATGAGGGCTTGACAAGGTCACCATTTTTGTTTCTGCATCTTTTAAGCGAGAGAAAATGTGTTTCCAACTTCGAATTTGTATCCTTCATTCTTGTACCTAATTGTGGAATAGCTGTGAATAAGTATGTAAAGTTGTAATGGGCGAGTGTCCTTCTTTTTTCTATCATTTACTCACTCAACTATTTATGGTGTATCCACTATGTCCCCGGTATGGTTCTAGGTGGAGAGAATACGAGACAGGTGAGCTTGCCGCTCCCTGGGGCTTTCGTTCTGGCAAAGGGGAGACACAAACAGCAAGTGCATGATTAGTGCTTTCAATGAGCTGAACTCAGAAGGTGGCAAACAGAATATGACTTCGTAGTTTTTACCATTGCTCCTTGGAAACTGACTCTTGCGCTATTCATTCTCATCCTGTGGACAAAACCTGGGGCTAGCAGCATCATTTTCCCACTTTTAGTTAGAATCTCCAAGGTATTTGAAGGATACTGCTCTAAGACAGAAGAAGGTAGGTTTGCTGAGGGAACAGGAAACCAAAAGCACCATGGTCACCTTTCTTCCTGGGAAGAGGGGAGAGAGCCTGGGAGCAGCTGAGGTGGGAACTCAGGTGGGAGCTGGCCAGGTCCTGGGCCAGGAGTGCGGGTTTTATTTCTAGCTTGAGCAGCAGCAGTATCAGAGGGTTTTGAGCAAGAGAGTTACGTCCTCTGATGTGTAGTTTCAAAGATCACTGACTTTTGAGGGGGAGTGGATTGTAGGGAAGCAAGTGAGGAAACAGAGACATGGGTGGTTGGGGGAGGCTCCTGCCCTTTGTCCAGGGGAGGGATGAAGGTGAGGAGGAAGATGGTGAAGATGGATTGGGGGCCTGCAAAGTCTTTCAGGCGGACCCTTCTCTCTTCTAGTCCATGAAACCTACCCCTGTGGCTGCCATGCTGTAGTACTTAGTAAGTCCTCCATGAATTTCACGTGGACATCTTTGTGAGTTAAAGAAGTGCCGTTGGGCTTCCCTGGTGGCGCAGTGGTTGAGAGTCCGCCTGCCGATGCAGGGGACACGTGTTCGTGCCCCGGTCCGGGAGGATCTCACATGCCGCGGAGCGGCTGGGCCCGTGAGACATGGCCGCTGAGCCTGTGCGTCCGGAGCCTGTGCTCCGCAACAGGAGAGGCCACAACAGTGAGAGGCCCGCGTACCGCAAAAAAAAAAAAAAAAAAAAAGTGCCGTTTATATGATTTAAAGAAAAATGTGTCTTGTGGCTTCCCTAACTTCTTCTCTAATATCTCACAACCCCTTTCTAAATTTAGATCTTAGAATATAAGCATGTATTAGAGGCATAAAATCAGGCTAAGGTAAACTTTCCCTGACTCAGAATTTTTCTAATTGTCACACCTTGGCATGATTCAGCCTTCAATCCCTACACAGAAGAAAAAGCATCATTAAATATTGGAAGAATTTAGTTGACTGACTTTTTAAAAAGGTATTCTCACTGCCCCTTCACTTTTCCTCTCTCTCTCCCTCTGCCTTCCTTGCTTCTTCCCTCCCTTCCTCCCTTCTTTCTCTCTTCCTTTCTTCCCTTCCTTCCTTTCTTTCTTCCTTCCTTCCTTTCTTTCTTCCTTCCTTCCTTTCTTTCTCTTTCTTTCTTTATTTCTTTCTCTTTTATTTCATAAATAAGAGAATAGGAAAGCAGAGGACTTCATTTGAGAGAGAAAACTCAAGGGGCGGTGCCATCACTTACCCAGTTTTACATTTATACACATTTGTCAATAATTATTTTGAGGAAATGAAAGGAAATTCAGTGATAACTTTAGAAAATAAAGAAACAATCCCCAATATAACCAGAAACCACTCCCAGAGCCACCATAAAAGTTCAGCACAGTGCATGGCTTCAAAGCAGAACTTGTGAAGCAAAAACCATGATTAAGGTGTCCTTGTGCCTGTTGGGAAGGGATGCGTCAGGTCTCACAGGGGCCTGGTAAAAGGACTCTGGGGTGAGCTGAGTTTGTGACTGGCCAGGATAGACCTCAGTGCCTGCTGTTGAGCTCCCAGACCAACACCAGCATCTGTTTCTGGCCTCACTGCTGTAGGCTCAGTTCTGCCTGCGACGACGGCTGCCTGTCCTGACGTCTTGTTCTTGGGGCTGACGGCTGGCTAGGGACAGAAGTGGGGAGTTGGCCACCTGCCCTCTGCTTGTGGGCCCACCTCCTATAGGCCAGGCCCCAAACAACTCCAGGAAACTCATTCTTAAGCAGGGAAGAACACAAAACCTATGAAACTTAGGAGATGTCCTTCTCTTTCTTTAAGGCATTTGCTTCCCCACGAATGGTCCAGTTTCTCTGTGTGCCCATCAGCCTTCTCTGCTTCTTCAAGGCAGTGGGTTGGCCTGGCCACAGGCCCTTTCTTTGTTACGCTCTGCGGGCACCACGGCCTGTAATATCTCCCAAGATGTTTCTGTTTGTTTCAAGGCAAATGAAACTTCATGCAGCATTTCTTCCTTCTTTCCTAGAGCAAAGGCTGGCACAAGGGAGGGAGTGGAAAACAGAGAAAGTCAACTTCTCAGCACCCACAGAGCAAAGTGCTGACCCAGCCAGCGAGGGGCACTGGGACCAGAGCTGACTCCGGAGCAGCTGGCGATGCGCAGGGCACATTCATCATGCAGCTTCCTGAGTGGCAGGTGAACGAGATTCCTAGGGATCCCGTGCTCAGTCTGTAGCTTAAGAAATATAACAATCTTACTTCTTCTCTCCTCTCTCTGTCTTCTCCCTCTCTCTCTTCTAAAATAGGAGCAGATATTTTTCATTTCTAACCCAGATGCTACTATTTCTCTGTTATTTGCACTTACTGTGTTGAAATGCAACAGGTGTTTCAAAAGGCTTTAAATTCCTCATGCGGGTCCCTGACAAATAAACTGCACACATAACTTTACAGCCTTCCTTTGCTCAGACTCTTGGCAGATTTCCCCCCCACCCCCAGGGTGGAGAGGGGGAAGAAGAATTCTGTAACAAAATGACAATGAAAAGAATATAATAATAATCATGACTGTTTATTGAGCTAGGACGTTTAGTTACCCCAAGTAGTTTTCCCTCTGTTATTATTAGTTTTTTAAAATAAATTTACTTATTTATTTATTTTTGGCTGCATTGGGTCCTCATTGTTGTGCGCGGGCTTTCCCTAGTTGCCGCGAACGTCTTTGTTGCAGTGTGTGGGCTTCGCGTTGCAGTGGCTTCTCTTGTTGCGGAGCACGGACTCTAGGCACCTGGGCTTCAGTAGCTGTGGCTCACAGGCTCTAGAGAGCAGGCTCAGTTGTTGTGGCGCACAGGCTTAGTTGCTCCGCGGCATGTGGGATCTTCCCAGACCAGGGCTTGAACCCGTGTCGCCTGCATTGGCAGGCAGATTCTTAACCACTGTGCCACCAGGGAAGTCCCCCTCTCTGGTATTTTATTTGACACTTGTAGCTATGCCAAGAGAACAGGTATCATTGCCCCCATTTTACTTATGAAGAAATTGAAGCACACACAAGATAAGGAAATTGACTGAAAATAAAGCTGATCCATATGTGAAGATAAGAACTTGAAGACAGATCATGGAATCTTAGTCTTTGAGCACACACACGAAAAACCCTGAAATGAATTCCTTCAAGAAACCGAATTTCCCAGCCTTTACCAATAAAAGAGGTCCCAGCATAAGTAGCTCCCACATTTTATGGGATTTTAGCCCTCCTTGTATTCTTTCTAATAGTCCCTAGGCATGTCTCAGGTATATTCACCAATGGCTTTCTGATTCTCCGCTTCCCTTTAGATGTCTGAAGCCATGCGCCTCACCCTTGCCTTATGTATGAGTACCTTTCCTTGCTCAGAACTTCTAGAAGCTCCAGTGCCAGGCCTGTCACCCTGTACCCTGTTGGCTGCACTGTGCTGGAGCAGGGCTGTGATCCGTCCAGAATGGGACAGTCCTTCTACCCGAGACCCTCCTGTCTCCCAGGTACTCCCTAAGTCTTAGGCTAACAGGTTTTTCTTAGAACCTTCTCTCTGCCCAGGGCCCGAGCTGTGTGCAGATCTCAGTCTCTTCCGTTGTCCTCTCCTTGTCTCGGGTCCACCAGTTAATCAAAGCCTGACTTAGGTACACAGAGTGCATAGCACTCTGCTGGCCCTCCCTCTTCAGCTCTTATATATTAAACAGCTTGAAAAGGAATGATGAGTTACCTGAGCAACAGAAAAGTGTAGGTGTTCCTCATGGCATCCTTGCTTGCTCCTGAGAGGTCTTCGCTGGCAGCTCTCCCAACAGAACCAGTGAGTGGCCCTGCAATCTAGATGGGAGCAGATTGCGGCTCTAAGTCAGTCATCTAGTTGGTGAAGGTGATGGGACAAAAGGGTGGGAGCCCTGGGCTCCTTGTCATTCCTGCCATCTCTCTGCCAGAAGGCTCTTCTCTCACGGAATCCAATCTCTCACCTCCTTCAGGTCTTTGCACCAAGATCACCTTATTAATGAGACCTTTCTTAACCACCCTATTTAAAACCACCCTGGGCCTAACTAACCCACCTCTCTGTTTAATTGCTCTCCATAGCATTAAAAAAATAGACATAACATAAAACACATGTAACAAAAATTTATCACTTAGCCACTTAACTGAACTTCCAAGTGTACCGTTCAGTAGTGTTAAGTATATTCATATCGTTGTGTAGCCAATCGCCACGAATTTTTCGTCTCGCAAAACTGAAACTCTATACCCATTAAACAATAACTCCCCTCTCCCCTTCCCAGCAGCCCCTGGCAGCTACCCTTCTATTTTCTGTCTCTATGAATTTGATTACTCTAGGTGCCTCATATGTGTGGAATCATACAGTATTTGTCTTTTTGTGACTGTTTTATTTCACTTAATGTAATGGCCTCAAGGTTCATCCATGTTGTACCATGTGCCAGGATTTCCTTCCTTTGTAAGGCTGAATAATATTCCACTTCACATATATGCCACATTTTGTTCATCCATTCATCCATCAGTGGATACTTAGGTTGCTTCTATCCTTTGGCTATTGTTAATAATTTGTCTCCATAGTATTTTTCACTTTTTTTCTAAATTAAGTACTTACTTGTTTTTTGGTTTGGATCTCTCATTAGAATATCAGGTCAAAAATTTCTGTCTTTTTTGATTCCTGCTATGTTCCCAGCTCCTAGAAAAGCATCTGGAACATAGTAGGTACTCAAAACTTTTTGCTGAAACATGGATGGACCTAAAAGATTACCATACTAAGTGAAGTAAGTCAGACAGAGAAAGACAAATACCATATGACATCACCTATATGTGGAATCAAAAAACATGATACAAATGAACTTATTTACAAAACAGAAACAGACTCACAGACAAAGAAAACAAATTTATGGTTACCAAAGGGGAAAGGGGTGGAGGAGGGATAAATTAAGAGTTTGGGATTAGTAGATACACACTACTATATATAAAATAGATAACCAACAAAAACCTACTGTATAGCACAGGGAACTATATTCAATATCTTATAATAACATATAATGGAAAAGAGTCTGAAAAAGAACATATATAAATATATATATATAAATGAATTGCTTTGCTGTACACCTGAAATTAACCAAGGTGGTATTAAATGGTCTCTAAATATAAGAGTTATATTATCTCACTTATCTTCAGGTCACCTACCAACCAAGGTCCCTTTCTTTCTTCAATCAGACAATGACTTTAAAAGTTGAGTACACAGGGCTTCCCTGGTGGCACAGTGGTTGAGAATCTGCCTGCTAATGCAGGGGACACGGGTTCGAGCCCTGGTCTGGGAGGATCCCACATGCCGCGGAGCAACTAGGCCACAACTACTGAGCCTGCGCGTCTGGAGCCTGTGCTCCGCAACAAGAGAGGCCGTGACAGTGAGAGGCCCATGCACCGCGATGAAGAGTGGCCCCCACTTGCCACAACTAGAGAAAGCCCTCGCACAGAAACGAAGACCCAACACAGCCAAAAATAAAAATAAATTAATTAAAAGAAGGCTCAACATTAAAAAAGCTGAGTACACAGGTGGGACTTGGCTGTGGTCCTCACCAATAGGACTGTCTCAGTTCTTTTCTCACAGGGGCTGATGGGAGGGGTCCTAAGACACATTTCTCAGGAGAGCAGCCTGATGTTTCCTTGCTGCCCCCAGTCCGATGCTGCGAGATTCCTCAAGTCATAATTTACGTGTGCAGTTAAGCTAGAGGGAAAGAAGAAGGGTAGGGGAAATAAAAACTCTTCTTCACGTATGTGCCTTGCCTTTTTCTCATCTCCATCAACTATAGACTTTAAGGACCTGATTCCAAACAAGAAAGCTGAAAGAATAGCAGTGTTTTCTTATAATAATTATTGATGAAGCGGAAGCCCAGCATTCAGTTGAGTCCCTTCCAAATCCTCAAGTATCAAATTGTCCTTAGAATAATCTGAGTGTAGATGGCTGCAGTGAAATTCTTCGAAAATTGGTCACTTAGGGTCACTTAAAGTGTGGTCTGGGTACAAGCAGAGACATCAGCCTCCTCTGGGAGCTCGTTAGAAATGAGGAATCTCGGGCCTATCCCTGACCTGCTGAATCAGAAGCTGCATTTTGAAAAGATCGCCAAGAGACTCAAATGCACCCTATCTTAGTGCAGGCTGCTATCACAGAATACCATAGGTTGGGTGGCTTACAAACAAGAGAGATTTATTTCTCAGATTTGGAGGCTGGGAATCTGAGATTAGGGTGCCAGTGTGATTGGGTTCTTGTGAGGGTCTATTCCAGGTTACCGACTGCCCGCTTCTCATTGTATCTGTTGTATCCTCACGTGGTGGAAAGAGAGCTAGCAAGCTGCCGGGCCTCTTCTTATGAGGGCGCTAATCCCATTCATGAAGGCTCCACTCTCATGACCTAAATACCTCTTAAAGGCCCCATCTCCAAATACCCTCACAATTCCAGCATATGAATTCTTGGGGGACACCAACATTCAGTCCACTGCATACTTTAAAATTTGATAACATTAGCTTAAGGTATTCACTCATTTAAATAATGTATTCTTCCCCAACTTTTAGGTACAATTACCCTATTATAATTTCAGAGACTAAACTCTAGTCCGTACAAATAATTTGACTACAATAGTTATTTTGCATTTTATCTGGAAAGCCAGTTTATTCTAAAAGATGTGCTAATTTTCAGACTGTGTAAGTCACCTTTTGAAATCACAGTATCAGAAAATGAGTCTATGCAATTTAAGATTCAGGGGCAACTTGGGGAAAAGAACTTCAAACAGAGCAGAAGCAAAAATAGTGCTTTGGATTTTAATTATCCTTGCTCTTTTTTCTCAGAATACTTAGGTCCCTACTGGACATTGTATATCTAGAGAAAGTAGAGGGCTTTAAGTGAATTAATGTCATCCTATGGTTCTATGTCTGTTCGCCCAAACTAAATTCCTGCAGTACTTACATCCAGATTCTCTCACTTGTGTTACCCCCATTTCTGCTATCACTGCTTCTCATGAGTGCAACTCAAGAGTGCAGACTCTTAGTGATATCATTTCAGATTATTCACACTTTCCCCCTTCTATCTGAATTATTAGAGGAACTTGCGGAATACACACACGGTACCAACGAACGTTTCTCTCTGTGGAGCTCAGGTGTCAAGTCTAATTAGTTGAGTCACTATCGTTAGCTTGGTGATTTCACTCTTGTTGGAGTAATTCCTGTACTATGATATGTCCATAGGACCTAACTGAAGTACAAATAGACTGGGGTTAATAGTTTAAAAAATATCTGTCTTTGAGAAAAAAAAGGACATGCTTGAGACATACTCTTGAGGCATACTCTGTGTTCTTTAGGCAATATTGTGGGTCAGGAGCCCCCGTGAATCAGAACTTGACGTTTAATAATCAGATCATGGGAGTTTAACCTCCTCATTGGACAGATGGGGAAATTGAGGGTCAGAAGATTTCATTGTTCTGCCCGGGGTGACATGGCTTGTGGGAATCAGATGAGAGGAGAACTTGGTGATACCGTCTCCCTTTACTAAATAGAACATTGGGATGTGTGCTGACCGCCAGTCCTGCAATTGAATGCATTTTATTTAAAAAACACAAGCAGGTATGCAGCAGAGAAGTGCCACTTAATCTTTTGGTCCCCAACTCCTGCTGTGAGAAGCATCCCCCCACTAAAAACAGGAGGACATTTTGAATAAGCAAGAGGCATTGGAGGTTTCTGTCTCTGGTCCTGTTAACAATAGGCTAAAAATTGGCCCTGACATAGCCAGGGTGTACTGGTGACCTCTCCGGGGAAGTGTCTCTAGAGCACTTTGTTTTCTTGTGAGCTCCTCTTTCCATTTTCTGTTGCCTTAAAGTCAAGCCGTAGAGAAACTAGGCAGGATGCCTCAATTTGGGCCAAATGACCTGTGTAATAGCAATAGTTACAACTGATTCCAGAGGACACACTCTCTTTGCTTCTTTCATTTCTGTGTTATGAGGCAAATAGAAAGAAGAATGAATATTTGGAGCAGGGAGTGAAAAATCACCAACTGTTTGTCTGGAAAGACACCAGCATAGATGTGTGAGCCCTTAACCCAGGGCAGATTAAAGCGCTTTTGACATGTCATACAACCAAGATCAGATATCACAATTCTGAGAGCATCGTTAAAAGACGTACTGTTGGGGCTTCTCAGCTTTAATCACAGGTGATGATGAGGGCCTTGCCATGATGTGAGTGTCCGTCATACATACAGGCTGGCAAACCTTCCCTGGCAGAATGATGGAAGGGGCTGAATCAGAAAATAATGGTAATGAAGTGCTGCTTTGGGACAGCTGTCCACCGGTGTTGAAGAATCTGGGTTCTTCAACCAGGCAGGAGAGAGACAGTGGGCGGTGATTCGTTTCTGTTTAAATGTCATGTTTCATGTGCTAGGGTTGATTTTAATTCAGGTTGTATTTGACAGAAGAGGAGCTAGTTTGATTCCAAACAGGATCAGGTAAGTGGCGGATCAAGATCCGAGTTGATTTCAGTTAGCAAAGACTGTGGCCAGAGATGGTTTCCAAAGTACACAGGTGAGCAAGGAGCACATCCCTGGACCCGCAGCAGGCTGTCCTACTGCCTCAGCTGGCCTGGGCCTGGTGGTGGCAGATGGGAGATCTCTAGGAGCACAGTGTGGTGTGGGACCAGGGCTGCCCATCGGCTGCCCCTCCACCATGGAGAGGCCAGGGCTGCCAGGGGAGGCACTTCCTTGAAAATCAGTGAAGCATGGGTCCCGTGTTGTTCTACAACAGAGCTGGATCAAGAGTCCCTTGTTAGAGTTGTGGGTGATTTAATTACAAGGAGGATGGAATTTTGTCTCATTTGTCAGCCCTCCCCTTTCCCTGTTTGGAAACCATGCTACTCCTCCACTGCAGGGGTGTGGTGACTGCTACATGTTGTCTATGTTTTTAAGCTCAGACCTTTAAAAAAAAAAAAAAGGCCCCATCTGGTTTTTATTCAATTCTACTAAAACATTTAAAATATTGTTTGTGTTCTTAAAAGTATGAAAAGCCAGATGAGCCATTTACAGGCTTTTACAAATACATATTTCTCCTTAGACATGAGAGATAGTTATTTGCTCAAGGTATAGGAGGGAAACTTCAAAAGACGTCAGTTTGCCTGCAAACGCTGTAACCCAGAATTTAAAAAGCATCCCGGGTACCTCTCCCACCGCTCTATTTCACTGCATCCTTCACCTACAAGCGGAGACGGGGCTCTCCCCTGAAGCTTGCCCTTTGCCACAGACATTAACTCCCTACCCAAATACATCACCAACGATTTCTCTGTTGATAGATATTTTTCTTTTTTTTTTCCACCCAAGCCAGAACCAGGACTGTTCTCTTTTTATTTCTAGATTTTTTTTCAAACTCTCTGGCCAGCCCTGGGAGGTGCCTTTGGTCATTAACCACAAATCAGCAAATGGTGTCTCTTCATTCAGCTCATTTTTTTCTCTTAGGTGAAATCCTGAGCCTCAGGTCAGCCTGAGAGCGCTAATGATTACTTGGTGAATAACTTCAAGCAGAAAGTAGAAATTCCCCATTTCACAGCGAAGACCACCAGCTTTGGTCTCCATATTTTCGAAAAACCTCTTTTTAATGGCTCTGCATAATTCGGGGTCTCTCATTTTAAGTGGGCCTGTGGTCATCTGCACTATAGTATATTTCAAATGATGCCAGGCCAGAGGACAGTAGTTTTGTGGAGGAAGTCAGTGCACCTTTATATTAGGAGAAAATTACCATACTTCAAAACATTGTCCCCTGCAATATTTGGGACATACTTATACTAAAATATTATTTGTTATGTATCTGAAATTCAAATGTAACTGATCATCCTGTATTTTATCTGGTAACCCTATATTAAAACAAAGGAGTGAGACCATTTTATGTGGCCACTGCAGTGAGAATATGGTCCAGCACTGAGACTTCTGTGCCAGGAGGGCGTATCAAGAGAATAATCCGTTTAGGTTACTTTGAACTGCAGGGGGAAAATCTCATCTATGGCTCTAGATCAGAGTCGAAGAGATCAGGCTTTGCAACAAGTATAAAGTGAGATCAGGAAAAAAAAAAAAAAAAAGAACAGTCACATTAAAAAAATAAATAAAATAAAAATGTATTGTCCACATGGCAAAAATGAAATAAAATGAAATACAGAGAAAAAAAGAAAGAAAAGCAGATCTAAATCAGGTGACCCGATTTGTCAGTTTTCTGCGTGAGGATGTTCTCTATTACCCATGCGTGTCTTTCTTCCTTTATTCTCCCTAAACTGCTCGTAAAGATGGATGTGGTTTGCTATCTAGTGATGCTATAGGAAGTTGAGCATTAATGAAGAAAATATGGCCGTCTGTCCTGGTTCAGGGCTCTCTTGGTGCTTAATGCTAACCAGCTTCTCTCCTGGTTAGTATTAAGATGGTGTCACAGGCTCTCTTATGCGGCCAATACTTAATGCATATAACAGGCTTGTTAAGCCGTTAAGGAAATAGGCATGGACCACAAATCTGCCACCATGGCGTCCTGACTCCTTGCTTTAGATCGCCACGCTGCTGGGGGAGGGCAGACCCTTCTGCGGAAGGTAGGACACTGGGCTAGAAATCCGGAGACCAGGGACACGTGGGCACCCAGCTTCCCAGTCTGTTTTTCAGTTTGTTTGCCCTTCAATTAGAGTAAAAATAATCCTCGTACTTTCTGTGTAAAGGAGTGGATGTAATAATCAGACAAGCTAGTGAATGTGCAAGTCTCCTGAAATGGACAGAATACCAGATAAACACAAGAGAAAGTTGTTTCCCTTTGCTAGTTTCTGCTGCTCTCTTCTTATTGGTGGGATGGCCAGATGTCCTAGTTTGCCCAGGACAATCCAGATTTATGCCTATTGACCCAGTATAGTTATTAATAGCACCTCGTTCACTCACAAACATGGAAGATGCATTATGATATTGCTTGAGTTATGGTAAACGTGTCTGTGAGTCCCAGCCTAGGATATATTTGACAACAGAGACAGAATACTTGATATTAGGACTTGGGAATTTTGATTTGTCAGAAGTCACACCATTGCAAAGAGGCCAGGGTGAGTGCCCATCTTCTAATCCCAAGGCGGGGCTTTGTTGCTACACCCAGTCCCACTTGGACCCAGGTCCCAGTAAGAAAGCTGATAATGCGGTCCCAGGTGGAGAATGGGGTGAGGATATCCTTTTGTTTCCTTCCCATAATCCCAGAGGATAGGATTCCTCAACCTACTGACATTTTGGGTAGGGTAATTCTTTATTTTAGGGACTGTCCCATGCACTGCTATCTAGTGATGCTATAAGAAGTTGAGCATTAATGACCTGACACCTTGTCTAGAACCTTCTCTGAGCCCAGTACCTTCTGAACAAGGATGTCTCCCTCTTACTTCCAAGCAATATTGATAGCAAATACTGAGTCTGAATATTTGCTCATTCTTTTGCAAAAAGCACAGGCTTTAAGCTTGGGATCTTTGTCAACCAATATCTAATATACTTTGCAAATGCTGAGCTGGGGCTGTAACTGGGGCTCTCTGATGAATGTGCTGTGTCCTCATTCTCCTTGTAAAATCAGTGACCTCCATTTTAAAATATGTTTGTTGAGGAAAAAGATCACATAAAACTCCCCTCTTGGGAGGTGATCTGATGGCTTGCTTTAGAGAAGTATGGACATCGTGATTCTTCCTGTGTAGTTGTTAAAGCCTGCCCGAGACTCAGGAGCACAGGGGGAGCGTACCACTATTTATCCTTTAATGCCTAACAATCTGGGGCGGGACAAACATTAAACTTCAGTATAGTCCTCCTGTTGTAGCTGATCTCTTTCAATTCTAGATTAAGGGAGAGGAATAGAAGCAAGGAGAAGCGGGTTCCCTGGGGGCATGATTATTGACAGGGAATTATGAATAATTAACATGGATATTAACCAGTAGCCATAAGAGCAATGATGAATCATCGTGTTTCGGAGGGAAGTTTGTTTGGGATAAAACAAGGACCGTGAGAGGTCAGTGAGTGAGAGATGCTTCAGTACGTCAGAGTTTTCTAACTTCCAAAAGTGCAGGGTGGCATGATAGGACTTTAGGACTTGACAATGGAAAACTCATTATCTTGCTTAGCTGAGCTGGACTCTTGGTTGTCAGTTCTGAAGAATCTCTAAGGAAGGAAATTCTAACAGCTTCTTTTTTTTCTTTTTTAGCTAGAGTTAGCATCCTCAAATATGAAAATAATTGGTGCTCAGTAATAAAGGCTGTGAGTACATGTGGGCAAGAGAATGAGATTTCGCTGGAATGACAGATGGAGTCATGGTTCCAGGAAGCAGGTAAGGATTTGGACGTTGATCCTGCATAGCCCAACCGTTGCTGTGGAGGGGAGAGCGGCACGCGAAACAAGTACCAGGGGCCCCTCAAGCCAAACTCTTCCAGCTGAATAAATGAGCTAATTCTATGATATCAGCCAGTAGATGTGTCTGTCTGTTATATCTCTTCTGATTATTACCTTGGCCATCAGACAGTTCTGCTACATTACTCGACTGTACTGCCGAGAGGGAATCGACAGTATTAAAACGACTCCATTGCTTTTATGAACTGGCTCTAGGAGACTCAAGTCCATTTCCATTACTGAGATGTGTCGTGCGTCTAACCAAATGCTTTTGGAAGCAGATAATTAGGCATCGCAGGCTGTGATTGTTTAAAGAAGATACACAATGAGGTTGCAGTCTTCAGCCGTGGCTCTGTGAAATGTCGTGTCGTCTGAAGATCATGCTTACTTTCAAAAGTGCCTCCAGGATTATTTCAGTTGGGCGTTGGGAAAAGGGCAAGACTGCCTTTCTGGAGCACACACTACAGTAGAGGCAATGGCAATATTTAAAACTCAAGCAGTCCTTGAGAAGCAACCGTTGAGCAGTTCTGAGAAATTCTAGCCCCATACCTCCCTGCCCCGGAAAAAAAAAATCACACCGTCATCGTGTCCGAGAAATCAGGGTGTTGCTTTTGAAATTTTAACCTTCTTGTTCTTAAAATGCCAGTGCCACCATACATAGTTTGTATGTTCTGATATAAAGCATATTTGAAATCTGAAAGCATTTAAGAGTTAAATAACACAAGACCAGTATCTGGAATAAATTACAGAAAATGCTGGTGTAAAGGGAACACATTTACGACACCTTGTAAGACCCCAAAGAGAGCCTTAAAGAGAAAAGAGTCTTTTCAGATGAAATATATCGATGGCCTGTGGATGATAAAGGGGAAATATATAAGGAGACCTTTTCCAGACCTTCCCAGGTGATCAGAAGTAAAGGTAAGATGATCATTGACCCCGCATCTGAGTGAGATCACGAGCAGTGTCCACTGAGACTCCATCAATACTTCCAGAAGGTGCTAACTCTGGGATGGACTTATGAGGAAGTGACTCTAAGGTAGGTATACACGGATTGCAGTAGGAAGGTGTTTCTGGAAGCCAGTTTTCAGAAGCCGGTTTCTAGACCTACGTCAGCCGAAGTCAGCTAGAACCTTGATATTCAAAGTGTGGTTTGTGATCAGCACCACTTGGCGCTTTAGAGATGCAGACAGACTCTCAGGCTTCCCCCAGACCTACTGCGTCAGAGTCTACATTTTAACAAGATGCTCAGGTGATTTGTTTGCACGTTCAAGTTTGCAACCTCTTGGGCTCTCCTGCAAATGCTTCGGGGATAGAAATCATGTCATCTCGTCATTCTTTTATTTATTTATGTATTTAATGAGGATTCATTGAATGTCTACTTTGTGCTCGGCATGAGGCTAAGCCCTGGGCTAACAGGTCTTAAAGAAAGACAGGATTCTTGCCATCATCATATTTTATTTGTTAAATTTCTTGAAAAAATAGACATGGTATGCATCTTACAGACCATCATTCTCTGAAGTACTTCATGTATATTGACCCATTGATGCTCTAACAACTCTGTGAGGCAGGTACTATCATTTTTTACATTTTAGAGGTAAGGGAATGGAAGCACAGAGAGGTTAAGTAACTTTTCCAAGGCCACACAGCTTGGAAGTGGCAGAGCCAGGATTTGAATCCAGAGAGTCTGGCTGCAGAGTCCAGGCTCTTAACTATGATGTTATGCCAGCAGTAACTCAATCCACTCTTTACAACCTGTGATTTTGCTTTTAATAAACAGAATGCTAGTGATGGTTTAAAACTTAGCTAGGCAGGTCAGGGAAGATGTTTGTGAGGAGATGATATTTAACCTGAGACCTGTGGGAAGGGAAGGACCCAGTCATGTAACAGGGGGAGCGCCTTTGAAGCAGAAGGGATAGCAAGGGAAAAGACCGGAAGTAGAAAGGATGTGGTCTGTTCTGAGAATCTCCTGAAACCATCATGACTGGAACATGAGGGAAGTGAAGAAAGACAGTAGAGGTGAGGGCTGGGGAGGTGGAAAGAGTAGAGTCCCTGGGGAGGTAAGCAGGGTAGATGATGCAGGGCTTTGGAGGACAGGGATGGAGTTGGGATAGTATTCCAGGTGACCTGGGAAACCAGTAAGGGTTTAAGCAGGAAAGTGAGATGATCTGACTGCCCATTTGAGTGCTGAGATGGGCATGCACTGAAGGAAGCAAGCATGGAAGCAGCAGATGTCCAAGAAGCCATCCAGAGTCTATCTGAGCGGTCCGGTTGAGAGATGGCACAGAGAGGAGAGCACAGATCTGAAGGGGAGCAGAATATGCCACCCCAAATGTGCCTCTTGACATACGAATTATTTTGAGCCGATTGTTTTCGAGAGCCAGCAGTCACAGGAGAAGCTCGGGAAACAGAGTAGAAGTTACCCTTCTGTAAGGAAAATCTCCGCTTATAAAGGAAATCTCCATTTATAAGGCCATCTCCCTCTCTGTCCCAAGAAGAGAATGACTTTAAAGCACTACAAACACATCCCTGGGGAAGGCCACATCCCACTTAAATCTGCATAACAACCACACCCTTGTTTACTGTTTTCCTGGTCGCCTCTCATGCAATTGGCTTCCCCTCTGCCACAACATCTTTCTTTTGTCTGTCTTGAGCTCAAGATGATATTTAAGCTGGTGGCTTGGACCATCTTGGGGAGTTTATTCATTGTTCCTGGGTATCTTCCATGTATCCGTGATGTATACATGTTAACAAACTTCTACTGCTTTGCATCTTGTTAAACTTTTATTACAGGGCATCTCAGCCAAGAACTCAGAAGGGTGGAGGGAAAATTATTTTTACTCTCCTACAGACACAAGATCTGATTTGGAGACAGGACCAAAAGGAATGGTTCCTTGGACACGCGCACGCGTGTGTGTGTGTGTGTACTGCTAAAAGATAAACTGAAGCATATTACATTTTTTTAGGAGTTTCTTTGAGCAAAAATTGATTTGAATCAGGCAGTACCAAACTGGAAGTGAACAGCAGCGCTTCACTGACAGGAGCTGGGGAGAGACTTTTATAGAGAAAAGGCGGATGCAAAACAAGAAGATGACTGACTGACTACAGCTTAAAGCCTACTTGGTTGTTTGTGATTGGTTATCCTTAGGTTTTGATTTCGTAACCTTGAGGTATTTACAGGCTTAGATTCTGCATAGGCGGCACCTGCATTATTATTATTAGCCACCTGAGTCTAATAGCCTCCTTGTTAAATTAATTTCACAGGACACATGTGGATATGTGTGTCAGTGTGTGTGCACTATTCTGTTCTTCTGTGGGGTGGTGTCGGTAAAAGGGAGGAGTTAGATTATGCCAAGGTTTCCAATTTGAGCTCATTGGGTACCCAGCTCTGCTAGTCTCTGGTTTGGGTGGGTGGATTCTACTTAGGATGTATTCAATTTGAGATGCTTGTGGGGCTTCCAAGTAGAGATGTCAGAAAGGCATCTATGTCTTTCCAGCATTTAATTCTGGATCTAGAACAGAATCAGTACCATTAGGATCTGTTGAATTAATTTCAGGCAAGAAGACCTGGTAGGAAAAGCTAGATAGCTCCTTAGGTGTTTACTATTGCTTGCAAGTTGCTCTAGCAGAAATCAAAGTTTTGCTTTTATAGTCGAGAATGACTTAAAAATGTAAACAGTCACCACCGCCACAAACAAACCACAAATGATGGAGAGGTACCACATTAATTTAATTTACACTGAGGTTTGCATGACAAACACTAGAACCTTCTTGAGAGCAGATTTCTGTAGGTGCCTTGGAAGCATGTTTTATTAGCACAAGTGCTCAATGAACGCTATTTTGAATGTGATGTCCAAAATGAATTTTACTCAAGGCCAGTGCTGTTTCATTAAAGTAAATGTTGTGACCACAAAGTCTTCAGAGAATGTGAACATTGTCTGCAAGTCATTCACCTCCTACACAGCCACACCATCTGCTCTCCATACTTTGTTATCTTAGGTTCATCTATTCTATGACTTCGTCCGTATCCGGGTCACAGAATGACTCAGCCTACGCTGAGATGTGCAGAAAAAGTATAGTTTCCAAATTTGTAGGCTGGTTCAAAACTTAGCCCACTAGGGTAAATGATCTCTTTGAGTTATTATTCAGATTCCTCCCTACACCTCATCCTCTCTTAAAACGTCAGAGTGGAGGAGAAGGATCTTCATAGGTTCAGGAAGGAGGGGCTGCCCCATGATTCTCCTTGGGTGAGCGCTGACCGGTGTCTGCTGAGATCTAGTTTAGCTGGCTGCTTCCTCCAGGCACTCTGCAGTTGATGAATTTGTGGTATGTTTCATAGCTCATGGTCCTGATTCTTTCCGCTTCTGTAGTTCACTGTGAGTCTCTGTCAAGTCCTCAAAGCGTTCCTGCACCAGGCCATCCACCACAGACCCTAACTCCTGCAACGTCTCCATGGCTGTACATTCAAAGTCTATGACACAGGCACATGTAACTGCCTACTTCTCCATCCCCATGCCCTTTCTTCTTCAGACCTCCAAGGGGAAAGAGGTGTTTTGTTTTTTTTTCCTTGTCATTTGCTCATTTTTCTCAAAGGGGCCCCTGTCTTCTCTATTTCAATGGGGCTAAAATGGAGAAGCAGTACAAGGCATATGGAAACACACATTGGAAAGTATTTTGAAAGTAGACTGGTGATACATACTTGGAGTCAGAGAATGCTGATGAGAGGCCCAAGGTAGTGTAAAAGAAGGCCAGGGGAAGTCTCAGATACTCTTTTTTTTTTTTCCCTTTTTTTCTTTATAGCTGCGTTGGGTCTTTGCTGCGGTGCGCCGGCTTCTCACTGCGGTGGCTTCTCTTGTTGCGGAGCACGGGCTCTAGGCACATGGGCTTCCGTAGCTGTGGCTTGAGGGCTCTAGAGCGCAGGCTCAGTAGTTGTGGCGCACGGGCTTAGTTGCTCTGCAGCATGTGGGCTCTTCCCGGACAAGGATTCGAACCCGTGTCCCCTGCATTGGCCGGCGGATTCTTAACCACTGCGCCACCAGGGAAGTCCCCTTAAGATATTCTTGATGACAAAGTGCATCCATCCAAAAGTGAGAAAATTGGCCCCTGAAGGAAGAGTATCACATCTCTTTGGGGTTTTTTTTGTTGCCATATTTTCTTCATTGGCAAAGAAAAACCTTACTTCTCCTGTAACATAGAGCAGAGTGTCTAAGAAAATGAAATTGATTCAGTTGAGCCAGTTGGGACTGTGTGTCCCACATTCTGCTTAGTGCTGTGGAGAAGATAAAAGATAAAAGGCACATTTACTATCCACAGATAGGCTTCAAACGTCTTGGGGAGACATGACCCACACTTAGGAAGCAGTTGATTTATGAGACCAGGTTGGATAGAATTGTTGGGGTAAGTGTGTGGCATAGACCTTTAATGCTAGAATAAATGAGGATTGGGAAAACCCCATCGGCTTGGAGACCTCAGGATACAATGGTTCATATGCTACGTATTACAGATGGCTGTGTTGCAGGCAGGCAGAGAGATATGGAAGGGAGAGGGTAGAAGGGAGAGTGTGGACGGTAGGAAGGTATGGGAGCAGCAAAAACCAAGACCTTGAAGTATAACTGCATAGAATTTCATATCCATATGGTAGCCACTAGCCATATGTGCTTACAGAGCGCTTAAAACATGGCTAGCTCATATCACAGTATTCCTGGAATAATCACCTTGCAGCTCATATCAGTGCAGATTGTCACATCTTCTTAGAAGTGTGTGTGTATTTTTTGAGGACGTCATGATGTCCCTTTAATAATAAAAAGATACAATTTTAAAATGTTTTTTCATAGACTATCCATTTAAAAATTTCTATTACAAATGTATACTGTATAATATGCACAGTATTTTATAACTGTAGTACCTAGGTATATTATCAATAAAATAAATACATTGGAAAAAAAATATGGCTAGCTCAAACTGAGATATCCTGTCACTATAAAATACATACGAGATTAAGTCTTAATATGAAACAAAGGTACTCTATAGCACAGGGAGCTATACTCAATATCTTGTAATAACCTATAATGGAAAAGAGTCTGAAAAAGAATATATATATGTATATGTATAACTGAATTACTTTGCTGTCCACTTGAAACTAATGCAACGTTGTAAATTAACTACACCTCAATTAAAAAACATGAAAAAAGTAAAATATCTCATTAATAATTTTGAAAATACTAATCACATGTTGAAATGATAACATTTTGGATATATTAAATTATATTATGAAAATCAATTTTCCTGTTTCGTGTTTTAAAAAGTGGCTACTAGAAAGTTAAAAATTCCATGTGTGGCTTGCACTAAATTTTTAATCAGACAGCACTGGGAGAAAGAAAGATGTCAGGGAAGAGACAGCTTAGCTGAAGAAATGGGTCTGTGCAGACCACAGGACCCGACTTCTCAAGGCGGACTTTTTTATGTTAAAAAAAAAAAAAGCTTCTAGGAAAGTAATTGCTCATTCAGTACTAAAGGCAAGCAAAAGTTCAGTAATATTTCTAAATGAACCATTACTATATGAGTTTCATACAAACTCTAGCAGTTTCATATATATATATACATATATGGACAGATATGGGTAAGACAACCTTAGTGTATCAGAATCTGTGGCCCCTTGGACTGACTCTGAGGTCCTCTTGGTGTCTGCAACTGTAACTTTGGAGCTGCATCTGCGTGGCCGTGACGGCACAGTTGGCAAGAGAAAACTGGCTATGTTGGGTAGAGCCTTGAGTGTCAGGCATAGGAGTTGGGACTTTATTTCCTAGGCAGTGAGAAATCTTAAATATCCTACACTCTTCCACCCTTTCCTGTGCTTGTCTAACTGCTGTAGCCTTTTGAGGGGCTCTTGTCTTCCTGCTGACTTTCACTGTTCTTGAAGCTTGGGTATTGTTGGAAGCATCCTTGATGTCCACAGGAAGAAATTGAAGGGGATTCTAAGAGACTGGGTTGAACCTTTCTGGGTGTCCTCAAACGTCTTTTAGAATCACTTCGGGGGGGGGTATCTGGTCAAGTCTGCATGCTTGGGTGACAGCTAAGGAACTGCTATGATCTTGTAGCCTGAGACCCTGCTGCCCTCTTGTCTTCTAAGTCTCTTGAAATCCTTTTCCAGCTTGTGCTAAATGCCTGACTTCCATTTTCAATGTCCAGTCCCGTCCTGAAAGATTTGAAGCATCCAACTTACCTGTCAGGTAGAAGATAACCGTAACCCCTTGTCTAAAACCTGCATGTTTGAGGCCATTGCCTGGAAAGCAGGCCTGTGTGGGGCAGTCCTTGTGTTACTGCTGGGTGTCATCTGAGGTTGGTGATAATTATGGTCAATAAGGCCCATACCTGAGGGGTTAAAAGGAGACGTTATAAACTTGGGTAACCTTGCTACTGTTTGGGACACAAAGATTTATTTTCTGGATTCCTCAAGCCTTTCTCGGGAGATTTTGTCCTGTAAGTCGCGTGGACAGATTTATCCTGGACTCCTGTCATCTATGGCTGTTTTCTCACTAAGCAAGTGGAAGACAAAAGCCTGGGAAGGTGACTGCCAGCTGAGAGGCCATTTGTGAATTGGCGCCATGAAGTGGACATAAATTATATGTCATTAGCCATTGCTTCTGCCTTGTCCTAGATTTTTTCTTTGTGATGGTTTTGCCATTGGTGTTAGTATTATTGTCTGCAGAGGAAATTAGAGAAATTAGAGATTTAGGCCTTGCCCGTACAGAGACAGAGGCCATCACAATTCCTCTCATAGGAGGGAGGGTTCAGTTACACCCATTAAAACAGGCCAGGGGAAATTCCATGATCCCGGGCTTTCCAACAGCATTTCCAGGAACACTTGAAAACTGGTGGACTTGCCCACTTCTCCTGCTCACCCCACCATCACCACCACCCACGGCCAAGGGGAAGATTCCTGTTTGACTTCGGTTCATCCTGAGGGTTTTGGTAGGAAGGGAGTGAAAGGATAAAGGCAATGAGAGGCAAAATGGTAGGAAAATCACAGAACTTTAGTCCTAGAGAGACTTTTAAAGATATCAGGTTCAGTGTTTTTTTCAGCCTTTCTTTGGACGTGGAATCCTTTGTTCAAACAGAATTGTTATAGTTAACATTTGTTGAGCTCCTACTAGAAACTGAGGAGTGAACTAAAGGTTTCACACGTATGACCTCATTCAGTCTTCACAAAATCTCCAGTGGTAGGTAGTGTGATTGTCTTTATTTTCCAAGCAAAGGAACCAAGACACAGACGTTCAAGAACACACGTGAGGTCACAGAGTTAGGAAGAGGTGCAGCTGGGATGGGACCCTGGCAACTGGCGTCAGAGCTGGTGGGACCCAAACTGGACATGGTGGGGATGTCCTACATGTCACCTCTGTGCCCTAGTGGGGGAATAAAATGAACAGAAAATAAGGGAACTGCTCTGGTTGGAACTGGGGTGAGGTGCAGCCCAGACCTGACCCTACACCTCTCACCCCCTCATCCAAGGGCCCTTAAGGGGAGCCAACCTCCTGATCTTGTGAAGTTCCCTCATGTTCCTGGCTGATGAAGCTGAGAAGCTGTGTTTGAAGGTGCTGGGCCTTGCCCCAGGGTCACATAGCCCACTGGTACCAGAGTCCAGCCATCTTGATTCCCAGGCCACTGCCAGCTCCAAACCCCCAAACAGCAACACCAAGACACCTGACTGCATCTGAAATCCTGTTGTACAATTTTCTCAGAGCTAAAAAGTGACAGAGTAAGCCCAAAGAATAACTAGAATGTTCTACGGAAACACACAGTTTTGACACAACTGGGAAGTGGCACCAACCCTTCCACGTCCCTGCCAACAGCTGATGCCACAGTTGTTTAGGCCAAAGCCTGATTTCCCAAAATTAGGCCCACCAAATGCCCGAGGATTTATTCTTAGAATTTCTCACACGGTTTTGGTTGTTACCAAGGCAGCGTCCTTCAGGGTCTAAGCTAACGTGTCCTCCCTGCCCTGCTGACACTTTGGAGTCTGCTTCCTTTTGCTTTGCTGTGCTAAGAGCCCTTCTAGAAGAGCTATTCCACACTTTTTTTAAAGGGGAATTCACTGCCCCTGTCTTCCTCCTTTTAGTGGACTTCCTCCTTCTCAAAGAAAGGAACTTGACATTTTTAATTCAAACTCCCTCAAAGGACTTAAATCTGCCCTGAGGTTAAAAAGGTGCAGGCAGTCCTACTGAAATTCAGTCTTAGTTACTTATTCCACTGCCCACTATGGGTGTCCAAAGTCTTCATGCCTGAGCAAATCTTCCCTGGTCTGGGGAGGGAGTGAAAGTGTCCCTTTGGATAGAGAGGGTGGAGGCAACACCTGGAAAGTTACCTGGGGAGGGGGATGGTTGATTCTCTCTCTCTCTTTTTTTTTTTTTTTTTTTGATGTTTATAGCAGCTCCATTCAGAATTGCCAAAATTTGGAAGCAAAGAAGATGTCCCTCAGTGGGTGAATGGATAATTAACCTGTGGTATATCCAAACATGGAAATTTACTCAGCACTAAAAAGAAATGAGCTATCAACTCATGAAAAGACATGGAGAAACCTAAAATGTTTATTACTAAGTAAAAGAAGCCAATCCAGAAAGGCCACATACTATATGATTCCAACTGTATGATATTCTGGAAAAGGTAAAACTATGGAGATGGTAAAAAGATCAGCGGTTGACAAGGGTTGGGGGGCAGGGAGGAGTGACTAGGCAGAGCACAGTAGTTCTTTAGGGCATTGAAACTACTCTGTATGATATAATGGTGGATACATAGCATGTACAACGACAAGAGTGAATCCTAATGTAAACAACAGAGTTTGGGCAATGATGATGGGTCCATGTAGGTTCACCAACTGTTGGTTGATTCTCTTTTGTAGCCCCATGCTCTGTTCCCAAATATGGATGCTGTCTTCCCTAAGGCTGGATCCGAGGATCCAGAAGGAAAGGCTAAATGGTTTTATATCTTTGAAAGGAAGAATTACTCTTTTTTTCAAAACTTTCAAAACTTCTTCCTTGCAACCAGGGCTGGTTTCAGGGGCAGGTGACTGGGGCAATTGTATAAGGCACTGAGCTCAGAAGGGATCCTCCCTTGAGTTAGTGCTCTGCATTCACCATCTTGAATTCTTAATGATTTTTTAACATGGAGTCTGGCATTTTCATTTTGCACCAAGCCCTGTAAATCACGTTGCCTGTCTCATCTACAGCCCAGTTTGGGATATGTGTGTCTGTGGTGAGCGTAGGATAGAAAAGTTGTATTTGTAAGGGAGTTATGACCCATTCTGGTTTGCAGCCTATTTTTTTTTTTTTATAAAAACTCGTTCTAGCATAAGAATATGTGTTTAATTCTGAGTAAAAGAATCTGTACTATATGAGAAGCATGTGGTTACACTGGATTCAGTATCTCACCTTTGTGAGTTAAAAGACTAGCCATTTCTCAGTGCCTTGTGCTATTTTTGGCTTATAGATCCCGAGACTCCAAAGTATGACCTTTTCTAACCAGTGCTTGCCTTGCTGGCAGTGAAGTTACCATGGGTCAGGGCCCAGATGCTTCATCTGTTGTTTTCCCTGTGGGTACAGAATGAGACTTCCTAATAAAGTAAGGAGTTTCAGACTTGTTTATCATCTTTCTACTTGATAATAATTAAAATAAATCATCAAATTACTTCTAGAAATTTCAGGTCATTACATTCAAAAGACCCAGTGTTATTTTTCAAGGTAAATGTTGAAAAATGCCAACATCGTAACAAATTAGTTTATCCATTTAATCCTCAGTAAAGTCATAATAAAATATATATTGAATATTTGAAAGAAGACATTAGTAAATATTTCATAATACAATTATAATTATTAGCAAGATTATCAACATCAGGTTTAAGATACTACAATGAAGAAAAATAACAATAAAATACGGGAAGAACATAAGTAGTTAAGTTATAAAAAAGGATAATGTAATTCTTAACCTCATTTGTCAAGGAATGTCAAAAACCAGAAGTCTACTTTATTCTGTAATTTAGAGTGAGGCAGGGGCCAATTAAGCCCTGTCATCTAGTTCTGTAGCTCTACTGTTGTTTGTAAATATATATGGAGCGCTAGGCATGGCTGGGTAGTTTTGAGCTGTCTTCTGCTCTCTGCCTTCTCAGAGAAGCAGATCAGAATGCTGACCCTCATTTTGAAAGACTGAGTGATGTGTTTGGGGGTCTTTATGCTTTCTTCAGACGTCAAAAACTCAAGGAACTACAAGGGGCCACATGGGCAAACAAAATGGGTGTGTGCCTGCGAGGGGACTGGGACGAATTGGAGACCCATGTCCAGTCTCAAGTGGCCAGCCCTATGCAGTTGACCGGAGGGAATAGTGTTGTCAGAAGTTCTGATTTTTCACAAAGTGTAGGTCTTCTTCACCGAGAGATTTGGAATGTTGGCTTGTGAATAAAAAATTTTAAAATTCCACTGTCCAAAAAGCAAACAAGCACCTATGGCTACATGTTGCCATGGGTTACCCATCTTCAGCCAGTATCCTGTGTTCTTGTGTGGCCTGGGGCGTGGGTAAGAGTAGAGGGCAAGGAAGACATCTTAGGGACCTTGTTTCCAGACTCAATTTGTTTTCATCAGCTAGAGTGAATAGATGCCTTTTTCATTAGGTTATGGGGCAACCCTTTTCTTGTTCAAATTTCACATGGTTCCTTATTCGTGGACTCCAGTTGCCTAATTACAAAACAGGAGTGAAAACCTCCTGGTCTTTACTTCACATTGAAGATTAGAAAAGAAGGCAGTAGGTACAGACATTTCTGACTGAGCAGTGTGCAAAGAACAGGACCCCATGGAGAAGAGGGGGAAAACATAACTGTCTGGCTATTATTTGACTTAATCAACATAAAAGCTCTGCATACCATTCTGACATATATAATGGAACTGAGCATATTTTAATGGGGAAATGACCTAAGTGACCCCATCATTCTTCACTTTCAACCTTGAAATTTTATGAAATCAAATAATTGACTTCTTAGGATTTATGAACTATTTTCCTTATTGGTGAGCTCTTAGTCTAAGCTAAGTATTTTTGATCAAGTTAGTAAATAAAGCCATTATCATTTATTTGTATATAGAATTATAATCATTCCTGTGTACAATTTATAACTGTGGATGTTAAATTTTATGGAATCAAATAACTGGAATATTAGAATAATCTGTGTCTCCCACTAGCAACTTTCTTAGATTACCCATCTTTATTTCTGAAAGCGAGCCAAAATTGGTTTATTTTGATGGAAATGTGTGTGTGTGTGTGTACATTATGTGGGTTGTGCATGCATATGTGCTTATGGTGTGGTGTGGTGTCTGTGTGTGTGTGTGTGTGTGTGTGTGTGTGTGTGTGTGTGTGTCTTCCCAGAGAGCAGCTTTTGTTATTTACAGACTCAATGCTGTGGCCAAAGTTCATTACAGGACACCCACCTTCAGGGATGCATATAAGTTCTTGCAATTATCCCTAATTGATTATCCCTAATTTCTGTCTTCCTCCTTGCTCGCTGTTTTGGTTTCGTGTCTACCTCATTTTCGCTCTCACCAGCTTAGTGACTTGTCTCCTAGGACTCTCTTCAAAGCCAAGTGTAAATCTGCTAGTGACTGACTTCTTTTTCTAGTTTTACTCTTCCAAATTTTCCTTCTGATCCATCAGAGGCCATCTTCCCATCATATTTCTTTTTCTTCCTTCCCCTGAATGTTTCCTACTTAGCCCTATACTTCAAACCGTTTCTTCATTTCTTACAGTTTAGTATACTCTTCTGTCTTTCAAACCCACCTTGTTACCTAATTTCTTGAATTCTTAGATCTTTTTCTTGCTTCCAACCCATTTTTCTTCCCCATTCAGAAAAATGCTTTTTTTCTTCACTGCATCGTCTCTCCTGAGAATTGAACTCACAATTTCCCCCTCATCGCTCTCCGCCCCCATTTTGTCTCTTTCCTCTTTCCTCCTCTTCTTTCTTTGAGCCTTCTTATATTCTCAGCTATTTTCAAAAAGCATTTAAAGCAGCTTGCAAAGATGTTTTCAATAGAGTGAATTAAAGAAAGAAATTTAAGAGCGAGACACAAAGAGAGTTGGGATAGAAAATGTGATGTGAATGAGAAGTGAGGTTAGTACACAACCTCAGCCATAGTCGAATTCCCTGGGGACTCCTTGCTTTTTCCTCTTGCTTTTCTTTGGTGATCTTTCTCCCTGAAAGCACGTCAGAGAAGACTTCCCGGAGCTCAAGGGTCAAAAGGCACTGTGATCACTTAGTCAACAGTTTGTTGGTGCCATAGCTAAAAGCTGGGGTGACAACAACTGGCCTTTGGAGAGTGTCCAAATACCAGCCATTTTATTACTGACACCAGAACTGACAACTGCTTTTCAAAGGGAAAATGCCAGTCATGAAAGAGTTGGGTGTCACCTCCCAATCTGCATCTAGGCCTCATCACATGGTCACCCAAGAATGGATCGTGGGTCACCCCCAGTTGCTATCAAGTCGCCTCCGCCGGACTGCACTTGCCATTCCCTTTCTAGTTTTGCAAAAGCCCTGTGAGAAGTTTCCAGAGCTCTCTTCCACCATTCCCTTCAGGCCCTGGGCTAGAGGCCATTTCTGTCTCTGGAGTTTTTTGAGGCTTGGGACCATGGCAATTTCTTGATGGCTGGTTCTACTATTGATCTTGATTTCCTTAACTATTTCTTCTTCTTTCTTCTGGAAATTTATGCCCGTTTCTGGCATCTGCCCCGTTCTCTATGAACACTCAGGCAGAGAATTCATTTAATTATTATTATTATTTTTTGCCTCTTCTGGTAGTAAATTTCCCTTGCCATTTCCCTGACCCCTTGTTCCTTACGTACTTAAAAATGTCTTGTTTGTTTCAACCTCTTTTATAATTTATCTTGCGTTCATTCTGCACCTTTGCTCGTCTTATCATTTTTTCCACTGCCTTGATTTTCCTCTGTAATAGTCAAGGACCTCCTCCACCAGTATTTTATATCTTGCCTAAATGCCCCTTCTTTGCCTTTGAATGATCTTCCGGACCCCAGCTTCCTCTCCCCTCATCTCCTCCCTCTCCCTTGCGTGCACTGCCTATTTATTTATTACCAGGCACTGCCTAGTGGCCGGTAATCACTTACATTGCTTTTCCATTTTTTTCTTCTCCCTTGCACCCTATTGCTTTATCCCACTGTCACTCTTGCATTAATTTTTCAGCCACCTACGACTCTTCTGAGTTGAGATGACTTGCTGCTGCCTCTGCTGCAGGCGCAGTATGACACAGAAATCCAGCCCACCTGTCTCTTCTTTCTTCTTGCAATAAAGAGCCACGTTATTTCAAGTGCTTACCCATCGTATAAGAAATCACTCTCCAACCATATGGCATAACTTATGGCTGCAAATAAAAATTCCCCAATGTTTTGCTCCTCACAAGTTTTCACTTCCCCAGCACAGCTTGGGAAGTCCAAGACGTTAAAATCCCTACGGAGTGCATATTTTCATGAAAATTCACTTTCTACTTCTAGAATATTTCTTCTACTCACAGAGACTTGACTTTTCAACAGCATTATAGAGAGTGTCACAACTTTTCTAGCCTGACGCCCACCTCTGCCTGTGCTTCTTTTTTAAGGAAGGCAATTTTGAGTTGTTGACCTAGTTTGTTTTCCTCAGTTCATGGGCTAGAGGAGTTATCCTAGTATAAATACAGGCTTTAAGCTCTTTTTCACCCTAACTTATGAATCAAAGCTCATATTAAAACAAAAAGGCGTATTTCATTTAAGTGGATTCTGTTTCTGGGGTCTTGTGTGAGTGGATGCAGAGCTACTTTCTACAGTGCTCACAGTGGTAATGCTGTAACATTGCCTCAAACTCAGCCACTCATGTGCAAAGCCAGGGCATTGTAAGCAGTTGTGGTAGCTGCATGGGGTCCCTTAGGACCTGATCCTTCTCCAGAGATGTTATAGAACAGCTTTGGAATTAAAAATCGGCACTAAATATACTTTGGTGTGGTGTATATTATGGAGATAACTTCTGTAATTAATTGGCTGATTGAAGTGATTGACTCATTCATTGATTCGTTCTTCATTCCAAGGACTTTCGGAGGATAGGAACAATGCTGGCCATATCATCACTTTGATCCAGTCCGTGTTCACACAGTTTGGTAGAACTAATTTTTCCAAGGCTGTGGTCCATACCTGGTTATTAGGTCTTGACTTGATTACTGTTGACTGAGAGGTTTCCTGAGTTTTGATTTCCTATGTAGTCATTAGAGCATCCATTGCTTGTGGAAAGGAATCAGCAGACATGGGTTATTCTCTGGGCTCCACGCCTAGGTCACCGTGGGGTAAATGACTTAACTGTTGATGTCTCTTTTTCAGTTTATATGTCTTAAGAGCAGTGCTTTTCATTCTCTCTGGCACCCAGTGATGCCTTGAGAGTGATAGGACATGGCCCTAGGAAGCAATTGAAAGGAAGAGCCGAGTACTGGTTAAGTAGATTTGCACTTATGATGTTAGATTTAACAGCCTTGCCTGGTAGGTTTCCAATCACCGGTCCTTTGAAAGCTCTACTCTCTGAAGTCTTCTGGAATTCCCAACATATGATGCAGAGATGATAGATTTACCTGTCCTAACATCTTAGAGAGTGTTCTAGAAGACAGGGACTTTAAAATTTATTTGATGGCCATCACTTCCACTTTTTTCTGTGTCTCAGTTACACACCCTCAAAATGTTCATCTTTGAAATATGATGCTGAATCATTTATTAACCTTTAAAGTATACCTTGGGTACTATGCAATGCTATGTTCTTACTGTTAATTCTTGGATCATGTTCTCAAAGGTGACTATATGTAGCACACTGTCAGGGATGTGGGGGAAATTTTCCCTTTCCTTCCCTAGGAAAACCAGTAAACAATGTTCCCATCCTTATTGTAGTTCCTGATATTTTTTTTTACAAGAAAAACACTTTATTCCACAATTAAATATAGGATGGTATCAAAATAGCCCTAGGGGGAGTAATATAGATTTACGTTTAAACCAAGGTTTAAACACGTGATACTGGACTCTTTCCTGGGCAGATCTGGCTAACCTGGAGACATCCTAGGTTCCTGAAATGTAGGAGTGAGACCTGAAAACAGATTCTGTCATCCTCACAATTTTGCCTTTTGCATTTTCTCAGTCCCTCTTATCACTCTATCCCAGCTACTTTTTTTTTAAATTGAGATTTAGTTGATTTACAGTATTATATAAGTTTCAGGTGTACAACATAGTGCTTCACAATTTTTAGAAGATTTTATGGGATCTAAGCTACTTTTAAGAAGCCTTAATTTGCTTTGCAGAGCCCTTGATTCTTCAGATTCCATGATATTATGCTTTTTGACTAAGGCGGAGACAAGATCCACAGAGCAGACTGGTGAAGATGGGTCGAGTGTTGTGGGAGAATCATTAGAAGCTTTCCCCACCCCCTCAGCCAGGAAGGGGTCAGGGGACCCTGTTTCTCCAGTGGCTTCTGTTCCTGCCACTCAGCACAGAAGTTTCAGATGGGGCCAACACACGTTGAAGGGCTAGCAATCTCCCTTCTTACCTCTAAAGATGAGCTGTTTTTATTAGTCAGCTATCGCCTCGATACCATCCATAAAAAACTACCGCAAAACCTGGTGGCACACAAAAAATATTTCTTGCCTACATGTGTGTTGGTTGGCTGGTCCAGGCTCGGCTGGGTGTGGCTTAATTTGTATCTGGGTTCAAGTCTGCTTCATGTGTCTCCTGTCATCCTGGGACCTGCAGCTCCAGGAAGCTCTTCTCATGGCCATACATAAAGAGAGCAAGCCTGCTTAGCAAGCCAATTTCCAGTTGTTCTAGAAAACTCCAATAAGCCAAGGCAAGTCACATGACAAAACCCAAAGTCAAGGGGTGGGAAAGAGAATTTTGTTGACCAGGAGGCCATGTTGAGGGTGTGACTATTTAATACTACTGTAGGAGATCGGGGCCTATTGTTAAATATACTGCCGGCTCTGATCAAATAACATTAAAACTATTGGACATCCTCAAAGACTAAGACACTTAAAAAAGTGGCTGGACTTTTAAAGGGTAAATATTAATAAGAATAGCATACATTAATTTTTATGGTAAATTATAAAATAATGGAATATTTTCTATTATTCCAAGCTCCTCCATATTCAATCTTATTTCGGGTCTCAGACCAAATGTAGGATATATGTGAGTGCGCTTGTATTTTTAACCATTTATCGAGCACTGACTCTAAGCTAGGCATTATGCTAAGTAGTTGTATGTTCATTATCTTATTTAATCTGTTCCCTGTTCCCACAAATATGGCATTATTATCCACTTTTGAGAAGTCTGAGCCTGAGAGAGCTTATGAGACTTAACCAAAGTCACAGAGCTATTAAGAAGTAGAAGCAAAAACTCATCGGGTGGCTTCAAAGCATTTTCTCATATCTACTGTGCTATGTCCTGCCCTCCCATCATATGAAATCAACAAGCTATGACGTCGATGTTATCATTTTCATTTCACAGATCTGCAAAAAGAGAAACAGACAAGGAAAATGGATCGTGCAGCTGACATGGTGCACAGGGGTGGTGCCAGCACCGGAATCGTCGTGTCCTAGACCCAGTCCCTTGGTGGCTTCAGTGCTGGACTCAGACTGGCTGCTGGAATTCATTTATTTTTTAACCCCTTGTGCCTGTTGGTGTTCTGTCCCTTCTTCCTGCTGCCTCTTTCTCTCTGGGTTCTTTAGTCCTCACCTAGACAGAGCTGCTTCTTTATAGATCTCTTGGGAGGATGACGCTGTGATGAAATCACATCACTATGCTTCCCACCTCTCTGCCAGTTTGGGTTTATTTCTGTTCAGACACGGATTTGGCTGGCAGGGCTGTTGACAGTTATATGCCGAATTATTTCAGGTTGTTCCCCAAGCCTGGTCCACAAAATGGAATCAAGCAAAGGATACTCTGACTGTTTTTAGGAGGCACACTCTAGAGAACAGAGAATGCCGTGCTTCAAGGGCCAGCACCTCCAGGGGCTGGGATGATGACAGCTCTGGACTGATGTGTGTTTAAAATAGATTTATATATGTTCACGAAATGATTTTCTAGAGTAGTTTTGGAGGGGAAAAGAAGCCACAAAAAGCAACTTGAGGGAGGAATAACTTGGGGGAACAGCAGCTTGACTTACTTTACTTTGATTATTGGGGGTTTTTGTCTAAGCGTGTACCGATAGGCTAAATCTCGTTCCGTTTATACCTCCTTCTGCATCTCTGCTTCCAAGTTGTGGAAACCAGCGGCTTCCCTGAATTTGATGGCTGTTAGATGAACTTGGGCTCTCCCTGAAAACTTTCTTAGTACCTCCCAGGAGCCAAGGGCAGGCAGGCCCTCCTTTGCCGGGATGTTATTCTGGACACCACGCCCTCCCTGATGTGAAACACCCTCCTCTGTGGTCAAAAACTGGAGAGAAAGAGCCAACCCTGAGGCCGGGATTGGGGAGGAATGTGAGGGGCCACCCCTCCCTCTAGGCATTGATGGCACCATGGCCACCGCATCACTGAATCCCAGTGTTACCAGGTTAACAGAGGTTAAAAGAAATAGTGACCTGAGACTAGCATAGGCTTGGAAACAAACAACTTGTCATAAAGTTGAATGTAAGAGGGAATGAAGTATTAAGTAGGGAAGGGGTTGCAAATGCAGCTTCTCTTATTGATGTTCTGGTTATGGTTCATTGTTTACTAATATTGGGGTAAGGGAGGGAGAGAAACACAAACCAGATGGAAAATAAGATAAACATGCACAGTGGGAAAAGCAGTGAATTGATGGTGGGGAGACTGGGCATTGTCCCTTTCCCATGGGCAGTTGTGTAGTTTGGGGAAAGTTACTTAATTTCCCTATGCCTTCTGTGAAAAGAATTAGGGCCGAGCCCAAACTGCTTCCTATAGAGAGTTGATTTGAGGATCTAATGAAATAAAATACATGAAAGCATTTTGGAAATGGGCAAGTCCTATCCAAATATCAGGGTTTATTATTCTTTCTTAATCCTGCCATTCCACTGCCCTCTCCTCTCAAAGAACAGAAAAAATGTTGGCACAGGAGAATGTTCACAGTTTGGAAGGAGAAGTAAGTTGTTGCCTTTGCACCCTTCATGCTAACATCTGTCACCCCAGCTCTGACAGCTGCTTCGAAGTTTCCACGCTGAAAGTAACAAAACAGGGTTGGGTCAGCCCCCAGTCTCTACTCTGCCATGATCCAAACCTTATTAAAAAATTAACATCTCTTTTTTCCATATGCTTGGAAAGAGGCCATGAAGGAAAACTCTGGACAATCTTTTTATCCTGTTTTTCATCTGGTTTGGGTTTCTCCCCTCCCCCACCCCGATATTAGCAAATTATAAAATATAACCAGGACATCAATATGAGAAGGAGCATTTTGGAAACCTTCCCCACTTAATAATTTATTCCCTCTCACACAAAACTTTGCGATGAGTTGTTTTGTTTCTCAGTACCCCATCCAAGAAAATTTCCCATTCAGTAATATTAATAATAATATATTTTTAAACCTTGACTTCAAATTACAGTAAGTGCCAAGAGGCTTTAGTTGCTATTTTGTTGAAATAATATCAGGTTCCCTGTGATGCTTTACATAGCTGTCATCTCTGTGATATGATACTTCTGTGATTTATTGACTTACTAAAAGTGCTGTCATTGACTTGTCATAATAAACTTTTCTTAAAATATGAAAGCATAGAACATTGAGTAATAGCTCAAACCAGGACACAGCCTCAATTAGGTTGTGGATTTGGATGTGGCGGCCTGACGTTCATCTCTTACGCCTCGAAGATGAAAGTTCGGCCTTCGCCTCCTCACACTCCTTCCTCTGCTCCCCCTACCCCCCGCCCCAGGCTTAGTTGTCACCAAATAGATGACCTGAAGGACTGACCATAAGTTTCAGCCCAAGGGTCAGTGCTGTGTCTGGAAAGGCTTTCCAATGGCCTCAGCAGAGAGAAATCCAAACGCTGGGATTCTCACCCGACTAATTTGTCTTTGTCAATGGGCTTTGCATCCACCGGGGTGGTGGAGGGGTTAATCTTTTTTCACAAAGGGAAACATAGTTGGCCATGGAATCTGAGTTTTTTGTGCATGGAAAGGGGAGCAGGGAGGAATTTTGAATCAGGGACTACCCAGATAGAACCACGAGAGCATGGAAGATTCGTAGTTAAATTTCTGCCTCCGTTCAGGGATCTGTACCTCTGCCCCTGTCATGCCTGCCAGCTGGTCCTCTTAACTTTGGAAGGAAGTTGATCCTGGTGACCTGACCACTATTATCCATTGAAATATTCATACTCTGACTCTGGTCTTCCCAGATTCAGCTGGCTGTTCTGATAAGTTTGTGGTGATGGGACAGGGTTGGGAGATCCTCCCCATGTAATACACATGTATTTAAAGTGGAGGTTTAGGTAAATCAGTAAAGGTACAAGTCCTAGATCCCAGGAATATAGGAGTGGGGTAAGGTTGGGGGATAAGGGAACAAGAGAGGCAAGGGGGATAAAAGGGAAAGCTAAAAAGAAATGAGAAAGGACAAACGAGGAAGTCAAGTGATAAACCGCAATCTTGAATAAGGAAATGCAGTAAAGCATTTATGGGTATATATTTTTATAAATATATACGCACAAACACACAGCCAAAACCCTAACGGGTTAATTAACTGTCACCAAATTACCTTTGAGACTCTAAATTTTAATGTAACTTTTAACCAGATCAAATCTTATATAAACTATTAACAATTTTTTTGGGTTTTCTTTATCCACAGAAATTCCACTTGCATAGAAGGGTTGAATGAGAGATTTTGTAATCATTTTTTAACTGAGGGAAACACATTTTGAGAAGAAACCATGTGTATCTGTAGCAATATATAATACATATCTTTGAACTTTCATCATACTTTAAAATCATTTTGTCAGGTTAAAAGTATAAATATATAAATGTATTTAAATATATGAAGAATTTTGAATGCTCACAAAATGACCATGCTTGGACCATCTGGAGATGTGAAGGCTTGAACAAGGCTCCAACAAAAAAACCCAGCAAACAAAGTATGCTCAACAAAAACTTGCTTACCGACAGGTAACAAGTCAAGGTGTGTGGTAAGAGACACAAAATTTATGTAGAGAAAATGTTTGTGTTTTAAACCAAAAATTCACTTGAGAAAGACTCCTGATTTTGTTGTTGTTATGGTTTCACATTTCGAGAATAAAAAAGAAAAGATACAGAAATTAACTTTCCTTATTCAACCAGCCCTTTTGTGGCTAATGCTTGGTGTTGTCAGTGCCAATGGATCAAAAATATTGAGGGTCGTTCAATTTATTCTCCCAGGGTAGAATGCTAAGAAATCAGTCACTAAACCTATATCACAGAACTGCTCAGAGAATGAGATAAAAAAGCATTTTGAGACAGGAATAAAGACACAGGCCTACTAGAGAACGGACTTGAGGATATGGGGAGGGGGAAGGGTGAGCTGTGACAAAGCGAGAGAGAGGCATGGACATATATACACTACCAAACGTAAGGTAGATAGCTAGTGGGAAGCAGCCTCATAGCACAGGGAGATCAGCTCAGTGCTTTGTGACCGCCTGGAGGGGTGGGATAGGGAGGGTGGGAGGGAGGGAGACGCAAGAGGGAATAGATATGGGAACATATGTATATGTATATCTGATTCACTTTGTTATAAAGCAGAAACTAACACACCATTGTAAAGCAATTATACCCCAATAAAGATGTTAAAAAAAAAAAAAAGCATTTTGAGAGAGAGAGGGCTTTCAATGGCTCTATAAACATAAAATAAAATATTTTCAGTTACCGGTTACTGGAAATGTATGAGATGGTCCTCTTATTGCTACTCTAGATCTTAAGCCTCTTGAGAATAGGCATGAGATAATCAGACAATCAATAGGCTATAGGGTCCAAGAGATACACTAGGCACTGTGAAGATTCTTTCTTTTTTTTTTTTTTTCTCCTGCAAAAATACTTATGGAGCTCGTATTATCTTCTAGGTCCTTTGGAAAGTGCAACCAACGCAGCAGTAAACACATCTTAAGATTCTTCATGGTGTTTACATTCTAGCAGAAAGAGCTGATAAAACATGGAAGAGTTGTTTTGTTTTGTTTTTTTTCCTAAGCCTCAAATTGCTTACAAGCTGGATTGGATTGAAAAGAAACACATTTGAAAGAGCAAAGGCGAGATAGTATATCATAAAAAGGGCATATGTTTGAACACTCAGAACTTCTGAAGAATAGAAATCCATGAGCTATGGAAAACTTTGAAAGGAGATCCAGTATTTTTGGCCTTGAAAGATGAATGAGGTTGAGAAGGGAAGAAGAGGGAAGGGGTTCTTGACAGGAGGAGCATCAGTGGGCGGGGATGAGAATAAAGGGGTCTGCATCTTTATATTCAGCGGATCTAGTTGGGGGCCAAGGACTGGATGGGCATCCTACAGGGAGGCACCCTTTCCTGTTCCTCCTTTAAGCTCTTATTGTTGACAGAATGAGGGAAAGGCTGGCTTACAGCACATGTTAGCATTGGTAATATTCCTGCAGGATGACACACCAAGGGGGTGCCTTTACCCATATTTGAAATCAATGCCTTGTTGACAGAACTTTTTCTTGGAGCTGGAATGCAGGAGGACCCATGGGTCTCATGTTGCTCTCCCCTGGAAGAGCTGGTAAGAAACCAGGGTTGGACTTGTAACTCACAGGAGCCTGGCATAGGACACAAGGAATTTGGTGTGGCTCACTCAGGAAACCAATTGGTTGAGACTCAGATAAACCAAACATAAAATGCAAATCCCTATGCTCTTCTGAGGTTGTCTATTTCAGGACTAAATTTAAAGGTTTAAAGGGATTTTTCCCCTTGGGGAAGAGTTAAGTGGAGAGGAAGCTATGTAAAGGAAAAGAAGTCAGTTCTTCATTTTTTTTCAGAGGGCATTCACAAGGTAAAAAGAATTGTAGATCCAAATTGAAACAGAGAAACACGATTAGTTTAGAGAAAGTCAGTCAAATCCTTTGTTTGCTGTTATGGAAACAAAACAACTACTGAATTGAATGATCCTAATGCTATATTTTTTCTTTTTCAGCTGTTCTTAGAAACTTGTGGAGACATAGCAGAAGTTTACACAGTCTTAGATTAATTCCATAACCTGTGTAAAAAATTAACTGCCTCAGAGATAGACCTAACATTCCAAAAGGAAATGCATGGAGTCTGCACAAACAACCACAGAAAAATAAACGTTACATTCAAAAAATCAAGAAAAGCATTTGAAGAATAAAATTACAAATTTAATAAACTGCACAGTGGCTTCTTGAAGGACAAGCATGTGTCTTCCAAAGAGGTCTGGTGAGTCTTTGCAATACAGCATGAACTAATGTGCTTGTTATATTTTGACATAAAATCCAATATATAGAGAGAAGCAGCTAGGAGGACATGTTTATTTAAAATAAGTGAGGAAAGAGATTGAATAAATAAATAAGTGGGAGAGAATGCACAAATCTTCCGTAAAGAAGAAATCCAAATACTGTAGGTAGATACCCGCTCTCTAGGAGATAAAGCTTAATTCCCCTCCCTCTCAAGTGGGTGTTGGATGTAATGACATGCTTCCAAAGAATAGAGTATGGGAAGGAAAAAATAGTAACTTTACAGTGGAGAAACCTGGCAGATCCCATCTTCACAGAGTGAGCAAGGTGAGTATCACCAGTAATAAATCATGTTGATGTCCACAGAGCCTCTTATATGATGCAATGAGAAGGACACTTGAGCTCTGTGGTATTCTTTCCAAAAATCCACAACCCCAGTCTGGTCATGAGAAAACATGAGACAAACTGAGGAATGTTCTACAACATACATATTCCTCAAAATGGTCAAGGTCATGGGAAACAAGGAAAGACTGAGTGGGTGTCGCAGCCAGAAGACTGTGGAGGTGTGACTAAATACACAATGGTATCCTGGATTGAATTCTGGAATGGAGAAAAGGACAGTATTGGAGAGACTGGTGAAATCCAAATGAAGTGTGGAGTTTAGTTAATAGTAATGTACGAATGTTGATTTCTTAGTTTTGGCAAGTATATCATGGTCATGTAAGACGTTAACACTGGGAGAAGCTAGGTGAAAGGTATATAGGAACTCTCTATTATCTTTGCAACTTCTCCGTAAATCTAAAATTATTCCAAATGATTACTGCTCTTCCTTTTCTCTCCTGTCTATTCTCCATCCTAGATTCCATGAGTGTAGGACTTGTACCTTTATCTAATTTCTCTGTCTCATGAAAGGCGAAACTGTTCTTTGCTAAGTAGAAGCAGACAATAAAAAATTCTCCCTCATTTAAAGCTCTTTGTTTTTTTTATTTTTTGGCTTCTTCTTTGGTGCCATGAGGTCCCAGTATATTTATAAAACTCTCGAGTTATCTTTACTCATAAAGTCATGAGAAAGTAAATTTTTAAAAAATCTGAAAATGTTAATACCCCTAAAGATTAGATTCAAAAGACTGTAAATAGCTAGATTATCAAGTAAAGATATATTTCAAGTGAAACACCAACTGTATTTTTAAATGCCACCAATCCTTGAAGTTCTGTTATGAAACCTCACATCCTGAGCACAATATTTCAGAATATACAAGCGAAGGACAAAGGATCAAAGATATACTTTCTTCTTATTTAAGGGTCTTCTTTCATTTTATTGCAGGGCCCTGGGGTAACCTCTCAGCTTCACCCAGTGTTCACCAATCACTTGCTAATAACTGGAGCTGAAAGAGGGCTCTGCCCTAATGCCATTATGTTCAAGAGCCATGATTGATTGTGTTATAGTATGTTTTTGAAACCTAATTACTGTCTGAGTGAGTATCTGAACTCATTAATCTTTAGTCCTGTAAATAAGTAAAATTGACTAAATAACTGGATTTCTCTAATGATGGTTTAGGTTATCTTTGGACCTACTGCCTTGCCCTACCCTCTTTGGGGCAGTAAATTATTTTGCTTAATGGTAATTGCTCCCCAGCTTTGAAATCAATTTGTAAAAGTCGGCTTATAAAACAATTTTCTATGTTGCCCTGTGATTGCTTGGTCCCTACTCTGTCTTTGTGGTATAATGAGCACATCCCGTGATGTGTTCACAAGCCACTGTATTTGCTGATGACCCTCCTTTGTGAGGAGGGTCACATTGCTTAATGAGATAAGAGGCTGTGTGTGTGTGTGTGTGTGTGTGTGTGTGTGTGTGTGTGTGGTGTGAGAGGGAGGGATGGGTTGGAAGAATGGCTTTCTTTTTCCTTACTAACTCTACCTTGGTTTTTTCCTCCGCACCAAAAGAGAAGAGAATTTCATATAGCATGGCCTGTTTCATATACTCCAAATAAGGTAGTAATCAGTAAAGGTGATTTCCTTCTCTTTTCTCTACTATCCAACTCCAGCATAACTGTGGTGTGGCATTTCACTGTACTTTCTTCTTTCTCTGATTTTTTTTCATGCTTTACTTGTTGTTACCATTTTATTATACTTTAGACCTGTTCCCCAGAGAGTATCTCTATGAGGGAGAGGATTAGGCAATGTTCACATGTACTCTGGGACTTCTGTTTCCAGTCAAGATGGAGTAACATAGACTGGATATGGTCTCCCTCTGAAATAATTAAAAATCAACACATTGGACATCAGGCATCAAAGGACAGAGATCCCTGAGAGATGAGACAAACTTAATTGAGCCCTACAATTGCTACAGCTTATAGTCTTGAGAAAGTTTACAGGCTGTGGCTCAAGGAGAGAGGACTCCCTGAATGAATATTCAGCTGAGTACTAATCAGAACATGTGAATGAAGAAATTACCCTGGAAGAAGAAAGAATCACTCAGAAGTATTAGAGAGAACAGGACCTGACATTCATACAAGGCAAAGAATAGTGATTGTTTCCACCAGTCAAATTGGAAAACTTCACAATTCTTTGGTCATTGGGTAGAATTTTAGAAGGTTTTTGCTAGAGTAATGAGGAACAAATAGCCCTAGACCTAAGGCTACCTAGCAAAGCTGAAAAGCAAGTCAGCCATAGACCAAATTTTCCAAATAACTTAATATCTCAGGACAAAGTTCAAAAATATTTATGGGAATTCAAGAATATCCAACATCCAACAAAATAAAATTCACAATGCTTAGCATCCAATTAAAAATTACCAGGCATGCAAAGAAACAGGAATATATAACCGATCTGGGTTGAAAATCAATTAATCAAAATCAACCTAGAGCTGACAATAGTATTAGCAGACAGGACACTAAAGACAGTTATTATAACTATATTTCATATGTTCAAGAAGCTAGAAAAAAGATTGAACAAGTTAACTGGAGACATGGAAGATGTAAAAAAAAAAAACCTATATCAAACTTTTAAAGATGAAAATTACAATATAATGCCTGAGATAAAAAACACATTTGATGGGATTAACAGCACATTAGATATTACAAAAGAAAAAATTAGTGAACTTGAAGACATAGCAATAGAAACTATCCCAAAGGAAACACAGAGAATAAAGCTCAAGAAAAAATGAAAAGAGCATCAGTGAACTCTGGGACAACTGCAGTCAGCCTAGCATGCATATTATTGGAGGTCTTGAAAGAGAAGAGGAATGAGACATAAAAATACTTGAAGTGGGACTTCCCTGGTGGAGCAGTGGTTAAGAATCCACCTGCCAATTCAGGGGACACGGGTTCAAGCACTTGTCTGAGAAGATCCCACATGCCGCGGAGCAACTAAGCCTGTGCAGCACAACTACTGAGCCTGCGCTCCAGGCCCTCGAACCACAACTGCTGAGCCCACGTGCCTAGAGCCCATGCTCCGCAGCAAGAGAAGCCACCGCAATGAGAAGCACGCGCACCGCAACCAAGAGTAGCCCCCTGCTCACCGCAACTAGAGGAAGCCCACACGCAGCAATGAAGACCCAATGCAGCCAAAAAAAAAAAAAAAACTTGAAGAAATAATGGCTAAAATGTTTCCAAATTTGATGAATGCTGTGAATCCACAGATCCAAGAAATTAAATGAACTCCAATCATAAGAAACATAAAGAAAACCACACCAAACATATTGTAATCAAATTGCTCAAAGCTAGCAATAGATAAGATCTTAGAAGAAAAAAAGACAGAGGAACCAAGATCAAGATGATGGCTTATTTCTCATTAGACACAATGGAAGAGAGAAGACAGTGGAGCAATGTCTTTAAAATTGTAAAATAACAAAAGCAAAAATTGCATAACCAGTGACAATAGCTTTCAAAATGAAGATAAAATAAAGAGTTTTTCAGAAATACAAAAACTGGATCATCAGGAGAACTGTATTACAAGAAATGTTAAAGAAAATCATTTAAGCAGAGAGATGATGCCAGGCAGGAATATAGATCTATACAAGATAATGAAAAACATTAGAAACATTAGCTACATAGGAAAATATGTAAGGTTCTTTTTTCTTATTAGCTAAATCTCTTTAAAAGACAATGGACTGTTTTAAAAATAATAATACAGTATAACACAGTATACGGTATAACATATGTACCAGTAAAACATATGACAAAGGCCAGGAGAGGAGAAATGGAAGTATATGCATTGTGAATCCATTCATAAATTAACATTTACTGTTTATAAGGGTGAAAAACTGTTTATTTAGCATCTATTATGTATTAGACACTATTCTAGTGGTTACAGATACTATGGATAACAGAAAAGATCCCTGATTTCATGGATTGTACATTTCAGTGAGTTGGCAGTTAACAGACAAGTACACAAATAAACAGGAGAATTATAGACAGTTGTAGGTGCCATACAGGAAATAAATAGGATGCTATAATAGAGGATAACAAGGTATAAGGAACAAGTTAGAGTGATCAAGAAGGTTTTGAAATGACAAGGGGACATTTGTCCTGAGATCGGGGAGATGAGAAGCCATCTCAGTTGAGAATCAAGGAAGAGGATTCCAGGTTGAGTTAACTTCCAGGCAAAGGCCCTGAAGGTGGGTAAGAACTCAGCCATTTCTTGAAACTGTCCAAGGGCCAGTGTGACTGAAATATAGTGAGAGAGGGATAGAGAGGTGTGAGATGATGCTGGGGCAGAGGTCAGATCACGCAGGGTCTTGAAGCCGTGGTCAAGGTCAGGGATTTGGGCTTGATTCTAAGCACAGTGGGAAAACGTTGAAGAGTTTCAGCGAGGGAGTAGGATGTATGGTTTCCTTTAAACAACAAGGCAATTTTGTTATAGTATGAAGAATGGAAGGTAAGGGGCAAGAATAGAAACAAGGAGGCCAGTCACGAGCCTATTTCC